>NC_053027.1:196672075-197272075 GCF_003073215.2 Triticum urartu | reverse complement strand
TCACATGATGAATATCATCCAACAAATCATCGATCCAATGCCTACGAATTTCTCTTATATTGTTGTCTTGCTAAGCTACTACTGCTATCGTTACCATTGCACTTGCTACAAAATTGCAGCTATCACTGTTACAGATACTATTGCTACTGTCACTACTATCAAAACTATC
Source organism: Triticum urartu (assembly GCF_003073215.2). Taxonomy (NCBI): domain Eukaryota; kingdom Viridiplantae; phylum Streptophyta; class Magnoliopsida; order Poales; family Poaceae; genus Triticum; species Triticum urartu. The sequence goes on along the minus strand of NC_053027.1, from coordinate 197,271,906 downwards.
ATATTACTGTGCTACTAATCACTTTGCTGTAGATAACTAATCTCCAGGTGTGACTGAATTGACAACTCAATTGCTAATACATACAAATATTCTTTGGCTCCCCTTGTGTCGAATCTATTAATTTGGGTTGAATACTCTACCCTCAAAAACGGTTGCGATCCCCTATACTTGTGGGTTATCAAGACCTTTTTCTAGCGCCATTGTCGGGGAGCATAGCTATATTTGTTGACTCACTTGGGATTATTATCAATTTATCAGTATGAAGAATCTGAAGGATGGTAAGACTAAGATTTTTCCCTCTAGGACGAGGGGAGGTAAGGAACTGTCATCGAGTTCTGCTTTAGATTCACCTTCTATTATAAGTAAACTTGCATAACCACCACATGCTATTAATCCTGATATGTTGCAAGTTGTTGATGATGCTACTTCTGTTATGAATGATACTTATGATGATGCTAGTACCTTGCTTGATGATGATGATGTGCCATTAGGTGATTTTCTTGATGAACAAATTGCTAGAGTAAGACAACATGATGTTGTTGAAACTGATGATGAGCTTGAAACTGAAAATCTTGAAACACCTACTAGAACTAGCCCTCCTAGATATGAATTGCCTAAGGTACCAGAAGGCTATGTTATGAATGAATAGACAACTAGAGACATTCTTGCTTGTAAGAATAGAGATGATCTAGATAAATTAGTATGCAAGTATAAAGAAAATTCTCTGAATGCTAGAATGCAATATGACCCTAAGTTTGCGACTTCACCTATCTTTATTGATGATAAGGATTATGAATTCTCTGTCGACCCAGAGTTAATTACTTTGGTTGAATCTAATCCTTTCCATGGTTATGAAACTGAAACTGTTGTGGCACATCTTACTAAGTTGAATGACATAGCCACCCTTTTTACTCAAGATGAGAAAACTCGATATTACTATATTCTCAAATTATTTCCATTCTCATTAAAGGTGATGCTAAAGCTTGATACAATGCTCTTGCTCCTGGTTGTTTGCGTAGTCCCTGGGATATGATTTATTACTTCTCTAAAAAATATTTTCATGCTCATAAGAAACAAACTGCCTTGCAGGAAATATTGAACTTTGTGCAAATTAAAGAAGAGAGTCTCCCACAAGCTTGGGGGAGGGTTTTCCAATTGCTTAATGCTTTGCCTGATCATCCTCTTAAGAAAAATGAAATACTTGATATCTTCTATAATGGACTAACCAATGCTTCTAGGGATTTCCTAGATACTTGTGCTGGTTGTGTTCTCAGGGAACGAACTATTGGGCAAGCTGAAGAATTATTGAATAACATATTGAAAAATTATGATGATTGGACTCTTCCTGAACCACTGCCTAATCCTACTTTGAATAAGAGGGGTATATTCTATCTCAGTCCTGAAGATATGCAAGAGGCAAATAAATCTATGAAGGAAAACAATATTAAAGTTGAGGATGTCAAAAATTTACCTCCTATTGAAGAAATACATGGGCTTGATACACCACCACCTTCTAAGGTGGTAGAGGTAAATTCTCTAATGAAATTTAATGATAATGATAATCCTCACAATATGCATGCTAGCCAATGCCTTTATGAGTTTGAAAACTACATTAGAAACCAAGATCACTTCAATGCAAATGTTATGAACAATTAAAATACAATTATGATATGATTGCTCGCTTAAGTGACTTGTTATTTAGAATCCCAAATGATGTTAGAGGTGTGGAGAAGCATGCTTCTATGTTTCAAACCCAGTTAGAACAAGTTGCTAAATCTCAAAGAGAGTTGTTAGATGAAATGAACAATAATATACATGACTTTGCTGTTAGAGTAGCAATTAGAGGAGGTAAATGATTCAGGAACCACTTTATCCTGAAGGACACCCAAAAAGAATTTAATAAGACTCTCAAAGAGCTAACACTAATGCACCTAGTCCTTCTAAAAAGAAAAAGAAGAAGAAAAATGATAGGACTTTGCATGCTTCTAGTGAACCTAGAGCAGAAAAACCTCCTGATAATGAAGTCTCTATCTCTGATACTAAAACTAACCTGGTAGTGAACACTCACCTTCTGATAATGAAAAAGTTAATGATGAGGTTCATGAAGATAGTCAACCAAATAATGAAGAATCAGACAATGATGTTGAGATAGAACCTGTAGTTGATCTTGATAACCCACAACCTAAAATAAAAGATATGATAAAAGATACTTTGTTGCTAGAAAACACGATAAGGAAAGAGAACCATGGGTTAAAAAACCTATGCCCTTTCCACCTAAGTCAACTAACAAGAGGGATGATGAAGAATTTGAACACTTTACTGAGATGCTGAGGCCAGTATTTTTGCGTACTCGCTTGACTGATATACTGAAAATGCCTCCTTATGCAAAGTATATGAAAGACATCATCACCAATAAGAGAAAAATACTGGAAGCTGAAATCTCCACTATGCTTGCTAATTATACTTTTAAGGATGGAGTACCTAAAAATGTGGAGATCCGGGAATACCAACTATACCTTGCTCCATCAAAAGTAATTATGTGAAAACTGCATTATGTGATTTGGGAGCTGCTGTTAGTGTTATGCCTTTCTCTTTATATAAAAGATTTGATTTGAATAAACTCACACCTACTGAAATATCTTTGCAAATGGCAGACAAATCTACTACCATACCCATCAGTATTTGTGAGGATATGCCCGTTGTTGTTGCTAATGTTACTATTTTAACTGATTTTGTTATACTTGAGATGCCCAAGGACGACAACATGTCAATTATCCTTGGTAGACCCTTCTTGAATACTGCAGGGGCTGTTTTTGATTGCAATAAAAGCAAGGGCACCTTTCATATCAATGGTAATGAGCATACGGTGCACTTTTCGAAGAAACAATTCCAAGTGAATGGTATTAATGTTATTGAAAAATCTCCGACAATCACTATTGGGAGTTTTCAACTACCTTTACCTACTGCCAAAAAGAAATATGAAATGCTTATTGGTGGGGACATTCATATCCCTGTTGAGGTAACCTAGTGTTTTATGAAAGTTCTTCGGTTTCATGCTAATCAAAAGTGGTTGTTAATAAGACTTGATCAACCTTATTAATGGAACATTTTTGAAACATATGAAGTTGATGAATTTAGTAAGCACTACTTCCTGTCCCTATCTTTTGTTTTATGTTTTTCTCAGCTAAGTAAAATAAAATGCCATGTTTTGTCTGTTTTCTGAATTTTCCATGCAATAAAAACATGACCCAAAAATAAAAGTTCTCAGAATGCCCTGAAAATTTAATACAATTTTTTTCTGAATATTTAAGAATTTTCGGTGCAAATAACATCAGAGGGAGGTGCACCAGGTGGGCACAACCCACCTGGGCGCGCCAGGACCCCCAGGCGTGGCCTGGTGAGTTGTGGTCCCCACGTGGGCCCCCTCACTTAACCCTTCATACCACATCATGACCTACCTCCAGAAAAAATTCTCCATTGCTCTCTCTCCTGTGTTCTTGCTCCCAAACCCGTGGATTTCTATCTCTTTGCTCGAAGCTCCATTTCCAAAACTATTTCGTGGGACTGATGCTTGGTATGTGACTCCTCCGTTTGTCCAATTAGTTTCTATTTTAGTGGTTTATATTTTGAATAATTAGCTACTCTTGGTGTTGCGGTAGATGAGGTTGCATGTTGAATTCTTGGATTTCTAAGTAGTTTGAATGCTTGCTATGGCCTCTATGTATCCCTATGAGTAGTTGATATCAATCTTGTAAAGTTTTGTTGACAAATTTTCGTCACCCAGAAATTTTCAGAAAATTGTACGCGAACATGATGAACCTCTTTGGAAGGAGTTCTTCGAGGAGGAGGTCCTCGGGGGCATCTTCTAGTGACACCTCCGCTCGTCGGTCTTATGTTGAACCAAGTGAAAGCTCCGTACGAGATGCCGCCACCAAAACATGCTTATGGCCTTGTGATGATTATATGGTGCATGTGGGCATCAAGGAAGAATTTTAGCAATATGTTCACAATGCCGACCTCGGTCCCTACATTTCAGATAAGTGCAATCAACACCACACTCTCACTGAATCATTTGTCAAAGGGTTTAAATTCCATCCAGGTGAGTCTAGGGTGTCATTTAAACTGTATGAAAATTCATTTACCATATCACTAGAGAGATTTGCTCACCACTGTAAAATCCCATTCTGGGGTTTGCTTGACGAACTACCAAGAGCTGAGTACCAATCATTTTTAACTAGCCTTTCCTATGGTGAGACGAGGAGAGTGGCACAAGGTAGAATAAAGAGCATTCATTTTCCCGCAATTCAGTACTTTGCTTTATTTAATGGGAAATGTATTGTAGGCAAAAAAGATTGTAGTACACTTTGTGCTCCAGATTTGAGCCTCATACGCACCACCCTCACCAGTGATAGGAGTTATAATCTTGGAGCCATTTTTGCGCGCAGGTTGCAACACAATGCTAATAGTGGCTATTTCTATGTTGGACTTTATACCACGCGTTTAGCAAGAGTGCTAGGTGTTTCACCTTTCCCCTATGACCCTATTCTACCCGTGTAGTATTTAGACTTTGATGCTATCAAACATCATAAGATCCTTAAAGGAAATATTCATAATTTCACCTATAAATTGTTGTTTAACCAAGAATCCATTGTGCACACATATTTTCCTGCGCCTGCTCTTTTTGATTATCACAGCAAGGGAAGATAGTTTGTTCTTGAGAGCGAGGCTCAAGCCCACAACGCTGTAGTTGAGGCGGCACGGTAGGCCGAGGCATCCGCACCAAGAGCCTCCGTGAGCTACCACTCCGACTACCATCCAGGCTTCTGATCGAGTACCAAGTTAGGACGAAAGCCTGAGCTTGGGGGAGTACGTGTTTCCACTGACTTTATATTCATGTTCACATATTCCAGTTGTCGGTGTCCACACTTTTTCCTTGTATCATCCATGTTAAATTTATTTTCTCGCTTTCTTGTTGTGTGTTTGAAAAACTTTGAGAAAATCCAAAATATTTCCTGCTTCTTTTTTATTTTTCTTTCTAGAGTAGTTAGCTGTAGCACTAAAAAGAAAAACCCAAAAAGATTGCCTTGTTCTTCTTTTGTTTGTTGGGAGCTTTCCCGTGTAAATAGTTTTTTTCTCTTTTTTGTTCTTCCCTTTTATTTACTTGTTCAAGAAAACCAAAAACTCCAAAAATATTTCAGTGAGTTCCTTTGTGTTTCTTTTTATTGTTCTTTGAGTTGTACCGAGGAGAAGACCACGATGAAAATGTTGAGTGGCTCTCATATGCATTATTGTTGATCTAACAAAGAGCCCATTTTACCTTGTCTTCTCATGTTGAATAAAATGTTTGCAGATTCCAGCTTAGTCCATGACACTCTTGCACTATTATTATTTTCATATCGTTCGGTCGTGCGAGTGAAAGGCAATAATGATGATATTCGATGAACTGGCCGTGGCAGAGAGAAATGGGTATGAACTCGATTTGTTCTGTTTTTGTAAATACGTTTAACCTAGTATCCATGCTTCAACCCATTATGATCAAACATGTTGGCAATGACAATTAGAGATTATAGTTTCTCATGCCATGCATAAGTAGCTAGGAGTGGATAATGATTTATCTTGGATGTCAACATTGCGTTAAAATGATTGTGATGTAGTATGATGATATGGTATCCTCCTTGGAATGTTCGAATGGCTTGACTTGGCACATGTTCATGCATGTAGTTGAATCAAAACCAACATAGCCTCTATGATATTTATGTTCATGGTGTTCATATCCTACTCATGCTAGTGTCCAATGTTACTTATGCATAATGCATGTTCGACCATTGTTGCTCTCTAGCTGGTCGCTTCTCAATCTAATTGCTAGCCTTCGCTTGTACTACGTGGGAATTCTGCTTGTACATCAAAAACCTGAAACCCAAGTTATTCCAACTGAGTCCACCATACCTACCTATATGTGGTATTACCCTACCGTCCTAAGTAAATTTGCATGTGACACCTCTAAAAACATAAAATAAATATCCTTTTTGTGTGCTTGGATCGTTCATGGAACGACAGGAGGTGGTCGGTATCTTCCATGCTAAGCGGGTTATTCTCAGGTTAAGTGTTTATTCACTTGCCATTACACGAGAAAAGGGCGATAATAGGGATTCCCAGTCCCGAACTAAAAATGAAAATAATTAAACAAAACTCCCCCGCGACTGTTGTTGGTATAGACGGCACCCGTTGTTTCGGACAAGCCGTGGAGTGTGATTGTTGGTGAAGGGGGAGTAAACCTTACTTTTATCGCTTGGGAACCACCACTAGCGTGCTTAGCATGGAAGACATTGATAACTGATGGCCATGAAGTAAACAAGAAGGATGCATCTCTCAAAATAGCATTTACCTCTGTTTAAAAAAATTGAGCTCTGGCACCTCTGCAAATCGCTGCTTCCCTCTACGAAGGGACTATCTATTTACTTTTATGTTGTGTCATCACCTTCTAAAATAAGTGCCGGAACCTGAGAGCACTGTGGTCATATTGATGCATTGTGTGTAGCTAATGTTGGGTGCATCATGACTGGATCTTTTCTACCATGAAGTATAATGTTTAGTCGCTGCTTGAACTTTGGAGGTGCTCTGCATTTATGTTTTGCGTTCTTAGAAAGGGATAGCGAGATACCACTATTGTCATATTATATCATGGTTGTTTTGACAACGTGTTGTTGTTTGAGATATCTTACTATTGCTTGCTAGATGATTATGTCATTGATATGAGTTAATATAATTTTTAAGAGTTATTGTCGGCGTGGCTAGTTATAATGTTGGCTGAAAATCTGGGTGCTATTTAAGCTTATTTATGCAAACAAGAGCAAAAGAGTTCGTAAAAGTTTTTCATTTTCACTTTCAGTTTATCAACTGAATTGCTTGAGGACAAGCAAAGGTTTAAGATTGGGGGAGTTGATACGTCTCCAACGTATCTACTTTTCCTAATGCTTTTCCTCTTGTTCTCTACCCTAATTTGCATGATTTGAATGAAACTAACCCCGGACTGACGTTGTTTTCAACAGAACTACCATGGTGTTGTTTTTGTGCAGAAATAAAAGTTCTCGGAATGGAACGAAACTTAGCAAGGATTTTTTATACAATAAAAGAGAATTTTTGGAGCCAAGAGTCACCTGAGGGGGGCACCTGGGTGGGCACAACCCACCAGGGCACGCCTGCCCCCCAGGCGCGCCAAGGTGGGTTGTCCCCACCTGGTGGCCCCGCAGACCCTGAAACCTATGCTATAAAATCCTATTTTTCCAGAAAAAATCAAGGAGAAAGAATTATCACAATCCAGGAGACGGAGCCGCCGTCACCTCCTGTTCTTCATCGGGAGGCTAGATCTGGAGTCCGTTTGGGGCTTCGGAGAGGGGTATCTTCGTTCTTCGTCATCACCAACCCTTCTTCATCGCCAATTCCATGATGATCCCCATCGGGAGTGAGTAATTCATTCGTAGCCTTGCTAGTCAGTGAGGAGTTAGATGATATTCATTATGTAATCTAGTTAGTTTTGTCAGGGCTTGATCCCTATTATCCACTATGTTTTGAGATCGATGTTGCTATGACTTTGCCATGCTTAATGCTTGTCACTTTGGGCCCGGGTGCCATGATTTCAGATCTGAACCGTTTATGTTATCACCATTATATCCATGTTCTAGATCCAATCTTGCAAGTTATAGTCACCTACTACGTGTTATGATCCAGCAACCCCGGAGTGACAATAGTCAGGACCACTCCTGGTGATGACCGTAGTTTGAGGAGTTCATGTATTCACCATGTGTTAATGCTTTGTTCCGGTTCTCTATTAAAAGGAGGCCTTAATATCCCTTAGTTTCCAATTGGACTCCGCTACCACGGGAGGGTAGGACAAAAGATGTCATGCAAGTTCTTTTCGTAAGCACGTATGTCTATTTACGGAATACATGCCTACATTATATTTATGAACTGGAGCTAGTGCCGTATCGCTTTAGGTTATAACTGTCACATCATGAATATCATCCAACAAATCATCGATCCAATGCCTACGAATTTCTCTTATATTGTTCTTGCTAAGTTACTACTGCTATCGTTACCGTTGCACTTGCAACAAAATTACTGCTATCACTGTTACCATTACTATTGTTGCTGTCACTACTATCAAAACTATCATATTACTGTGCTACTGATCACTTTGCTACAGATAATTAATCTCGAGGTGTGACTGAATTGACAACTAAGTTGATAATACTTACAAATATTCTTTGGCTCCCCTTGTGTCGAATCTATAAATTTGGATTGAATACTCTACCCTCGAAAACTGATGCGACCTCCTATACTTGTGGGTTATCAAACACCCGCCGCTAGTCCTAACAACTACAGACCATTTCGTAACACCGGCAAGTGACTTCTCCAATCCCGTTGATAACCTACTGGCAGCGACTACTAACCTTGCTGCACTCCCGATTATGGGAAATACCCTAGCTGAGAGGGAAACTTTGCACGCCATCAAGATGTTGAAAGCAGTAGCCACTCAGCAAGTGAACTACTCTTACAGTCAGCAACGTGTCCACTCTACCCCGCACCCAAGTCACATAGGAGTCGCCATGCTGACTCGCCAGCTTTCTCCACCAGTGCTCATCAGAGATGTGAATAGCAGCATGACCCGCCTCTACGCAGAGCTTTATACACCCAAGAGATCATCGACACAGCCTGGGCATGAGGGGAGGCTGAAGCATCCAACACAGCGGCTCATCAGTCACCTCCTATGACCCCCTTGGCTTCGCAAGGTGTCGGTTCGAGCGCCAGAACTATAGGGATTCCATGCCTAGTACCGTCTCTGCGCAATGAGCGCATGCCTAAGGATTTCAAAGGCCCTTGGAAGGTTCCCAGTTACATGGCTAATCTTGAGCCAGTAGCTTGGATTGAGAGTTATGAAATTGCTATGGACATGTTGGACATTAGCGACGCGGTCTGCACCAAGTATTTGACTATGATGCTGGAGGGGCGGCTTGTACTTGGCTAACCCCTAATTCCATCAGCACTTGGGCAGAGTTAAAGATATGTTTCATCAAACACTTCCAAGGAACCTGCAAGCGCCCGATGACAATCATAGATCTGTAGCACTGTGTCCAGCACGAGGGTAAGTCGGCTCATCATTGGTATCGCCAGGTCGGGATATCATCTACTCCTCAGATGGCATATTAGCTGCTCAAGTCATCTTGATCCTGGAGAAAATTATCATTTTGACCCCCTCGCTCAAAAGCTCGGGCGACTCAAGCAAAAGGTTCAAGACATGGGTGAGAAGATGGACGTCCTGACTACATATGCAGAGTTGGACACCACAGAAGATCCTAGCCCAAATGACAATCAAACTGGCAAGGGAAAGAAGAATGGTGTCGGCAAGGGTCAACAATAGAACAACTCCGGGTTCAATGGTAACCATGGCAATTAGGGAAATGGCGGCAAGCGTAAACACCCGGAGGGCGGCTCAGACTTTGTAGCCAACACCAATACTAGTTTCAAGGGCCAGAGACGGAATAATCCTGGGAGGCCATTCAATGCAAATAAAGCCCACAAATTTTAGGAGGCCCTCAAAGGTCCGTGTCTCAAGCATAGTACTCAAGATAAGCAGGAAAATCACTCCTCGGAGAACTGCTATATTATGCAGCAATTTCACAATCAAGCTTACCAGAATCACCAAGGTGGTAGTGGTGGAAACCTAGGAAAACCTAGGGTTGGAGGCTCAGGATCCGGTTTTCCTAGTGCCGGCTCATCTGGCAGGTTTCATGGTGCTGGCGGATCTGGATTATAGGGGTCTGCAATCACGAAGGTAGAAATCAGCATTCTAGCCAAGGTACTCAACATCAGGGCAACCAGATAGGTTTTCAGAGCAATCCGAAGCAGTTAAATAGTGGGCAGTATCATGTCTTTACAACTAGCACCTGCAAGTAGGATAGAAAATTGTAGAAACATGTAGTTAACATGGTTGAACCAGCTATTCCTGCATATTGGAATAGGTCAGAGCAACCAGTAACTTGGAGTAGGGTTGATCATCCTCCCCGGGTTGAGAATCCTGGTTGTCTAGCTTTGGTGGTGGTGCCTCAAGTCGATGGGTATAATCTCACTAAGGTACTGATGGACGGAGGAAGCAGCATCAACATCTTGTATTATGATACATTCAGGCATATGAACTTGTCACAGAAACAACTCCTCCGTCCTCGGCTTTTTTTCATGGTATCATTCCCGGAAATTCTGCCTACCCCATTGGGCGGATTAAGTTGGAAGTTGTGTTTGGCGATGAGTATAATTACAGAATAGATTTTTTGACGTTTGAGGTGGTCAAGATCAGAAGCCCATACCACGCCATGTTTGGACGGCCGGCTTATGCTCATTGTATGGCTCGACCTTGCTATGTGTATCTCAAGACCAAGATGCCTAGGTCGAAGGGAACTATCACAGTTGATGGTGACAGGAAAATTGCTCGTGAATGTGAAGAAGGGGACGCAACTTATGATGACTCAGCCTGTGCAGCAGAGGAGTAGAAGTTTTACACATCTAATGTTGACCCGGCAGACATGACCCCACTGAAGAAACCCACCACGAGTCTGACCCCCACTCAAGTTTAAGTCAACTGAGGACACGAAACAGGTTGACTTCACCCCTGGGGACTCATCCCAACAGTTCACTATTGGGAGTAGCATGGATCCCAAATAGGAAAGCGCGCTCATCAAGTTCATCCATGAGAATCGGGATATCTTTGTGTGACGCCCCTGATTTGACCGTACACTAATCATACACGCAAACGTGTACGATCTAGATCAGGGACTCACGGGAAGATATCACAACACAACTCTACAAATAAAATAAGTCATAAAAGCATCATATTACAAGCCAGGGGCCTCGAAGGCTCGAATACAAGAGCTCGATCATACACGAGTCAGCGGAAGCAACAATATCTGAGTACAGACATAAGTTAAACAAGTTTGCCTTAAGAAGGCTAACACAAACTGGGATACAGATCGAAAGAGGCGCAGGCCTCCTGCCTGGGATCCTCCTAAACTACTCCTGGTCGCCGTCAGCGGGCTGCACGTAGTAGTAGGCACCTCCCGAGTAGTAGTAGTCGTCATCAACGGTGGCGTCTGGCTCCTGGACTCCAGCATCTGGTTGCGACAACCAGAAAGAAAGGAAAGGGGGAAAAAGGGGGAGAAAGCAACCGTGAGTACTCATCCAAAGTACTCGCAAGCAAGGAGCTACACTACATATGCATGGGTATCAAATAGAATAAGGGTATCATATGTGGACTGAACTGCAGAATGCCAGAATAAGAGGGGGATAACTAATCCTGTCGAAGACTACGCTTCTGGCCACCTCCATCTTGCAGCATGTAGGAGAGAGTAGATGATAAGTTCACCAAGTAGCATCAAGTAGCATCGTATAGCATAATCCTAACCGATGATCCTCCCCTCGTCGCCCTGTGAGAGAGCGACCACCGGTTGTATCTGGCACTTGGAAGGGTGTGTTTTATTAAGTATCCGGTTCTAGTTGTCATAAGGTCAAGGTACAACTCCAAGTCGTCCTGTTATCGAAGATCACGGCTATTCGAATAGATTAACTTCCCTGCAGGGGTGCACCACATAACCCAACACGCTCGATCCCATTTGGCCGGACACACTTTTTTGGGTCATGCCCGGCCTCGAAAGATCAACACGTCGCAGCCACACCTAGACCAATAGAGAGGTCAGCACGCCGGTCTAAACCTAAGCGCCCAGGGTTCTGGGCCCATCGCCCTTAGCACACCTGCACGTTGCGTGGGCGGCCGGAAGCAGACCTAGCCTAGCAGGCGTTCCAGTCCAATCCAGCGCGCGCCGCTCCGTTGCTGACGTCACGAAGGCTTCGGCTGATACCACGACATCGAGTGCCCATAACTGTCCCCGCGTAGATGGTTAGTGCATATAGGCCAGTAGCCAGACTCAGATCAAATACCAAGATCTCGTTAAACGTGTTAAGTATCTGCAAACGCCGACCAGGGCCAGGCCCACCTCTCTCCTAGGTGGTCTCAACCTGCCCTGTCGCTCCGCCTCAAAGTAACAGTCGGGGGCCGTCGGGAACCCAGGCCCACCTCTACCGGGATGGCGCCACCTGCCCCTTCAGCCCCCAACTCCGAACAGTACCACATGTAATGTAACTGTGTAAAGTATATAGTATATGCCCGTGGTCACCTCCCGAAGTGATCACGGCCTAGTAGTATAGCATGGCAGACGGACAAGAGTGTAGGGCCACTGATGGAACACTAGCATCCTATACTAAGCAGTAGGATAGCAGGTAATGGTAACAACAGTAGTAGCAAGGATAGGCTATGCATCAGGATAGGAATAACGGAAAGCAGTAACATGCTACACTACTCTAATGCAAGCAGTATAGAGAAGAGTAGGCGATATCTGGTGATCAAAGGGGGGGCTTGCCTGGTTGCTCTGGCAAGAGAGAGTGGTCGTCAAAACCGTAGTCGTACTGGGTAGCAGCGGCGTCGGTCTCGGTGTCTAGCGAGAGAAGAGGGGGAAGAAACAATAAATATAATGCAAACAAATGCATGACGATGCATGACATGACAAAGCGTGATGCTAGGTGTGCCCTAACGCGGTACGAGGTGGTACCGGTGAAGGAGGGAAACATCCGGGAAATTATCCCCGGTGTTTCGCGTTTTCGGACAGATGAACCGGAGGGGGAAAGTTGCGTGTTCGCTATGCTAGGGATGCGTGGCATAAGAACGGGCTGCGTATCCGGATTCGTCTCGTCGTTCTGAGCAACTTTCATGTAGAAAGTATTTTCACCCGAATTACGGATTAAAAGATATGATTTTCTAAAGATTTAAATCATTTTCTGATTTTAATTATTTATTTAAACCCAACATTATCCATAACAGTGAATGATGATGCAGGCATGACATCAGAGTGATGTCAGCAGGTCAACTGGTCGGTTGACCAGTCAAACAGACAGGTGGGTCCAGGGGGACCCACATGTCATTGTCTGATAACTAATTAACCAGGTTAATTAGTTTAGTTAACAGTTTATGTTAATTAATAGTAGTTAATTAGTTTCATTAGTTATTAGGTTAATTAAACACAATTAATTAATTTAATTAATTAATAATTTTATTTATTATTATTTTTATTCTTTTTTTATATATAAAACGTTCTGGGGGATGGGGGCCCCTTCTCATAGGCCCCGGGGGGCCTTAGCGGGTTAGCGGGCAGGAGGGCGACGGGCGCCGGGGCGAGCGCTCACCCGCACAGAGTGCGGCGAGGCGAGGCCAGTGGCCAAGGCGACCGCGGTGGCCGACCGGCGTGGGGAGACGGAGTGGGGGGCCGGCGACAAGCGAGCTCGCGGGCGGCAGAGGAGTAGCAGCATGGGAACCGGTGCGCGGCGGCGCACCAGCAGTAGGGGGACGCGCACAGCGGCAACGCAGCAACACAGCGATGGGGTGTGGGCGCGCGCCGTCGAGCCATGGCACGGGCGTGGTGAGCGCGTCAAGGGAGAGCCTGGGGTGGCCATGTGCGCGAGCAGCGGTGGCGTGGGGCGAGTGCGCGCGGGCAGGCGGTGAGCCCGGGCGCAGCGAGTCTACGCCGTGGTCTAGGGGCAGTGGCGCACGCGCGCGCGCGTGTGCAGGGGCGGCGTGCGGGGAGGCACGGTGGGCACGGCCAGGGTGCACGCGAGGGGGGGTTGCGTGCGTGCGGACTCGAACGGGAAGCAACGAGCCGAGTGGCGAAACGGCGCAAGCGCGGTGACCGTACAGGGCGGAGGGAGTTCGAGGAGAGGGGGGCTCACGGGCGATGCAGGGGTTCAGGGGGGGGGTCGGCGTGGCTCGAGGTCGGCCGGCGAGGAGATGAGGAGGCAGGCCGGTGGGGTGGAGGAAGCAGTCCGGCGGGGGGCTCCGGGCGCCGGTGTCGGCGTCGACGTTCAGGGGCGAGGGGATCGGGAGTCCTCCCGATCCAGATCCAGCGGGGGTGGAGTGGTGCGAGTGGGGGGTGGTTAGGTTAGGGTTCAGGTGAGGGAGTGGATAAGGAGGCGGGTAGTGGGCCGGCCGGCTGGGCCTGGAGGGCGAATGGGCCGGCCCGCTGGGTTTGCTGGCCCGGGGGGCTTCCTCCCTCCTTTCTTCCAATTTTAGTTTTAGTTTTTCTGTTTTGTTTTTATCTATTTGCATTTCTGTTTTAAAACATTTTAAATTATTTAGACATTTTATAAAATGTGTTTGCTGCACCATAATTACCGTTGTAATATTTGGCAACCATCGAACATTTTTGTTTCAATTTTTGAAAACTTTTATTTCCGACATTAATTTTAAATTTGAATTTGACGCGATTTGAACTAACGGACGTTTAGCAACAGTAATCGGGATGACGTGGCATGATTAGCGTGGGATAACTGTAGCAAGATTATCCGGGCGTTACAAATCTCCTCCACTACAAGAAATCTCGTCCCGAGATTTAGGAGGTAGAAGGAAACAGTGCGGGGTATTTATCACGAAGACGATCCTCGTGCTCCCAGGTGGCTTCGTCTTCAGAGTGATTCGACCACTGGACCTTGAGGAACTTGATCGCCTTCTGACGCGTGCGGCGTTCAGCTTGGTCGAGAATGCGGACCGGATGCTCTTTATAGGAGAGGTGCTGTTGCAATTCAAGCACTTCATGATCCACTGCTCGGATTGGGTCCTTGAAGTAGCGTCGGAGTTGTGACACGTGGAACACATCGTGAACCTGAGAAAGGTTCGGCGGGAGCTCCAGTTGATATGCCACCTTTCCACGCCTTTCGAGAATAGTGAAAGGACCAATATAGCGGGGAGCTAGCTTTCCTTTGATCCCGAAGCGGTGTGCACCCTTCATTGGTGTAACTCGAAGATAAGCCTTTTTGCCAGGTTGATAGACCATGTCTTGGTGATGACAGTTATACTGACTTTTCTGACGTGACTGAGCAGTCTTGAGATTCTCGCGAATAATGCGGACTTGTCCTTCGGCCTGTTGGATAATATCCGGACCAAAAAGTAGACGTTCCCCCGTTTCTGACCAGTTCAGAGGGGTTCGACACTTTCGTCCATATAGCACTTCGAAGGAGGACATCTTCAGACTAGCTTGATAGCTATTATTATAAGAGAACTCGGCATATGGAAGAGATTCCTCCCATTTCTTGCCGAATGATATTACACAAGCTCGAAGCATGTCTTCGAGAACTTGGTTGACACGCTCAACCTGTCCTTGCGACTGAGGATGAAACGCAGTACTGAACGACAGATGAGTCCCCATAGCTTCTTGGAAACTTGCCCAGAATCTTGAAGTGAATAAGCTGCCATGGTCTGAACTGATAACCAGTGGAATACCGTGAAGTGAAACAATTCTGGCCATGTAGAGAGTAGCAAGCTGACTAGCAGTGATTGTCTCTTTGACCGCCAGAAAATGTGCAACTTTAGAAAGCCGGTCAATGACGACAAGAATAGCATCATTACCTTTCCGTGATTTGGGAAATCCAGTGACGAAGTCCATCTCAACATGGTCCCATTTCCATTTAGGAATAGAGATAGGTTGCAGAGTTCCAGCAGGCCTCTGATGCTCTGCTTTGATACGGCGACATACGTCACACTCAGCAACATAACGAGCAATGTCCTGCTTCATATTAGACCACCAGAATCTTTGACGAATATCCTGGTACATCTTTGTACTACCAGGATGGATGGACAGAGGCGTATCATGAGCTTCTTGCATAAACCTTTTAGTCTTATCCAGGTTTTTCTTCGAACATGGTACCACTAGGCGGCCTTTGAAATACAAGGCGCCATTGTCGGCGATAGTGAAGAATGAGGGCTTTCCTTCTGCTAGATGGGGTTTAATCTTATGGACTTCAGAGTCATAACCTTGTATAGTCTTTATACCAGCTACGAGATCTGGTACGACAGTCAGGGTATTTAGAGAACCCTTATTAATAACAAGAAGATTCATCTTGTGGAATTCCGGGGGAGGGGGAGCGAGTGCTCCAGGAGGAACAATATGGAGGTTCAGCTTTCTAAATTCTTCGACAAGCGAGGGCTGAACTTTATGAACCTGGAGGTGGTTGCAGTAAGACTTGCGGCTCAAGGCATCTGCCATTACATTAGCCTTGCCGGGGGTATAGGATATACCCACGTCAAAGTCTGCAACAGTCTCCATCCATCTCCGCTGACGGATGTTCAGATCTGGCTGAGTAAACAGATACTTCAGACTCTGATGGTCAGTGAAGATCTCGTAACGATTACCGAGAAGGTAATGTCGCCACTGCTTCAGTGCATGAATGACAGCAGCAAGCTCGAGGTCGTGAACTGGGTAGTTTTCTTCGTGAGGGCGCAGTTGACGAGAGGCATAAGCAATCACTCTGCGCTCCTGCATTAGGACACAGCCTAATCCTTGACGGGAAGCGTCGCAGTAAATGACGAAGTCTTCCTTAGTATCAGGTGGGGCAAGCACGGGGGCAGAAGTCAACTTGTCTTTGAGCGCCTGGAAACTTTCCTGACACTTGTCTGTCTAGTCAAACTTGACACCCTTATGCAACAGATTAGTCAGGGGCCTGGCAATCTTGGAGAAGTTCTCGACGAATCGACGGCAATAGCTGGCGAGACCGAGGAAACTTCGGACTTGCTTCACATTCTTCGGAGGAGTCCAATCGAGAATAGCCTGAACTCGTTCAGGGTTGACGGCAATACCATCCTTGGAGATGACATGCCCAAGATAGGTTACTTCGGGGAGCCAGAATTCACACTTGGAATACATAGCATACAGCTGATGCTCCCGAAGCTTTTCCAGCACAAGACGAAGATGTTCAGCATGTTCTTCCTTGTTCTTGGAAAATACAAGGATATCGTCCAAATAAACCACGACGAACTTGTCGAGGTAATCCATGAATATATAGTTCATCAGATGAGAGAAGGTGGCCGGAGCATTCGTTAAGCCGAATGACATGACGGTGTACTCGTATGATCCATACCGAGTCACGAAGGCGGTTTTTGGGATGTCCTCTTCACGAACACCGATCTGGTGGTAACCCAACCTCAATTCGAGTTTGGAGAACACTGATGAGCTAGCCAGTTGATCATAAAGATCATTGATTCGAGGAAGAGGGTATTTATTCTGAATGGTAGCTTGGTTTATAGGACGGTAGTCTTGGACTAATCGGTTTGTCCCATCCTTCTTCTTAACAAAGAGAGAAGGTGCTCCACAAGGAGAGCAACTTGGGCGAATGAAACCTTTGACAAGAGATTTGTCGATTTCCTCCTTAAGCTCAATGAGCTCATGCGGCGGCATCTTGTAGGGTCGTTTAGCTATAGGGGTGGTGCCGGGTTTCAAGTCGATGATGAATTCGACAGCTCTAGCAGGGGGAATCCCTGGAAGTTCTTCTGGGAAGACATCTTGGAATTCACGAATGACGGGAATGTTTTCAATGCCCTCGAGTGGTGCAGCGTTCAACGCATTCAAGGCATAAAGCCGTGCCTCGGCGTTTTGCACCAGATGAGCTTGGTAAGTAATTATTTCGTCTGAAGGGTGTAGCAGATGGACGGTCTTAGTGGCGCAAACTATAGAAGCAGTATGCACTTTTAACCAATTCATTCCCAGAATGAGATCAATGCTACAGGACTTCAGTACGATGGGAGAGACAAGGAATTCCAGTCCTTCAATTTCTACAGGGACGTCGTTGCAAATCATGGAGGTTCGACATTGGCCCGCAGGGGTGTGTACTAATAGTGAAGCATTCATGTCCTCACATTTAATGTCGTGCAAGCATGCAAAACCTTCTGACATGAATGAATGCGATGCACCTGTATCAAATAAAACGGATGCTGGTACTGAATTTATGAGGAGGGTACCCATCACAGTAGCAGGCTGGTCTTGAGCTTCGCTCAGATCAACGTGGTTGGCATGAACACGACCATAAGACTTGGCATTGTTGTTGCGGGGCTGGTTGCTTCCACGGCCAGTTGCTGGAAGGGCCAGTTGATTTTGGTTCTGGTTGCATTCCCTAGCACGGTGCCCTGGTTGTCCACACCTGAAGCACAACCCATTATTCGGAGTGGGAACAGGAGCTTGTGGTGGTGGAGCTGGGAGTCTTGGCTGCTTAGTCGGAGGAGCAGGCAGACAAGGTGCAGCATAGGTCTGCCTTGGGGTAGGTGCATCTGGCTGGTACATGCTATTGGGAATCCATATCTTGCGCTTCTGCAAGGACGGGCCCAAAGATGAGCCCGTGTCACGGTTGCGCCTGTGAGAGCTCTAGTATTCCTGCAGACCAGTTTCGACATTGATGGCCTTGTTCACCAGAGTGGTGAAATCAGCAAAGTCATGCACTAGAAGTGCGAGCTTGATGTCAGCTTGAAGGCCATCACGAAACTTGTCCTATCTGCGTGCATCAGTTGCAATGTCCTCTTCAGCATAGCGGGACAAGTCAAGAAACTCCCGTTGATAAGCTTCAACAGTCTTGTTGCCTTGGGTGAGGTTGCGAAACTCATGCTTCTTACGGTCCATGACTCCCTGAGGAATGAAGCGAGCACGGAAGGCAGCTTGGAAGTCTGGCCAGGTGATGATTGTTCCAACTGGCAGAGTACGCCTGTGGCTGTCCCACCATTGAGCTGCGGGTCCCTTCAGGAAGAAGGAAGCAAAGGTGAGATAGCTGGCAGGGGCTACATCAACAGACTCCATCTCATAGGTGATGTCACGAAGCAAGTCATCAGCATCCAGAGGCTGAGTTAAGCTGCGGTACACAGTTGGGTTCAGGCGCATGAAATCCTGCAGAGTTACTGGGGTTGGCTGCTGGTTCATATTGGGGCGAGGAAACTGAGCCATCATATTCTCCATGAACTGGCGATTCATCTCAAGCTGTTGGATCATACCAGCCATGTACTCAGGCGGTGGTGGGAGGTTGCCACCACGTCCACGACCACCTGGTCTAACCATCCTGCTAATATATAACAGGGGTAGTTCAGCATCGAGAAATTTTGCAAGGACAAGAATCATTCATGATGAAACATGCATAATGAAAGCAGCACGATAGATACTACATAGTAGTCGGCATATCTTACAAAAGAGATCATGCATAGAGTTCGGTACACAGAGCTCAGTACATAGACTAATACATCATAGGCGGCACACAGGCTCGCGACGAATGCATCTAACACTAATAAGCAAGCCTTCATCAGTCCCAGGAGGAACTGTGGAGGTAGGTGTAGCCTGATAGCTGGTAGTGACGCGAAGGGAAGACCTCCACGCGAGTAGCCTGGGGTCCGCGGATACTCTGGTGCGGAAGCCAATGCGCAGGTGGCAGGAGAGGACCAAGTGCAGGAGAGTAGCCTCCCACATCTGGCCAGCCGACGCCCTGGGGCATCACGGTCCTAGCAGGGTAGACCGCAGAACGCGACAGATCACCAGATCGGACAGAGGGGTGCAACAGCGTCAGAGCACGGTACAGGTGCTGACGGGTGGTGTACAACTCGTGGCGAAGAGCTCGGTTAGCTCTATCCAGCCCATCAGCATGCAAAACCAGGTTCTGATGGTAGAAGGGCTCTCGGGTGACGGTGGAGTAGGCAGCAGTGTAGTATCCCTCCGCACCAACATCAGATGCGATAGCAATGTGCCTGAAGGGGGAGGTGTCCAACTCCAGATACTCTCCGCGAAGACGTGTCAGAGCAGCATAAGCAGCATCATGGACCGCCATGTCGATGGTCACTCCAACACCATGAGCAGTGTGCAGCACAGTAGTGGAGTCATACTCTCGAGAGTAGAGGTGGACGATGGCACGGTACTGCTCCTGGTTGAAGTCCTGGTACTCCTCATAGACAGTGTATTCAGGGTGCCAGCGATAACCCAGATAGGTCATCATCTCAAACAACACAGCAAGCGATCCTGAGGCACCAATGGCCGTCGTGTGGCGCATGACCTGCCTCGTGGGTTCCATCTGAAAACAAAGATGTTTTCACAGGAGTCAATTGACATTGTGGATAAGGTTCAAATACTATTCTAAAGAATAACTAGGGTTTATCCAACGTTGGGGTGAACGTGGTCACGGGATCCTGGCGTTAGAGTTAGTAAAATTGTTTAACCCGAGTAGGAGAGAGTTTAGAGTCCCAGAGTAAGGATCGAGGAGTAAAAGATCCTAATACCACCCAATGGCGACGTGGGCTCGTAAGCCACACAATCATGTTAGTAAAAGTTTTGCACTCATTATACTCGACTTCGGCCAAGGAGTGTGGAAGGGGGATTCCTACAGGCAGTCGGCTCTGATACCAACTTGTGACGCCCCCGATTTGACCGTACACTAATCATACACACAAACGTGTATGATCTAGATCAGGGACTCACGGGAAGATATCACAACACAACTCTACAAATAAAATAAGTCATAAAAGCATCATATTACAAGCCAGGGGCCTCGAAGGCTCGAATACAAGAGCTTGATCATACACGAGTCAGCGGAAGCAACAATATCTGAGTACAGACATAAGTTAAACAAGTTTTCCTTAAGAAGGCTAACACAAACTGGGATACAGATCGAAAGAGGCGCAGGCCTCCTGCCTGGGATCCTCCTAAACTACTCCTGGTCGCCGTCAGCGGGCTGCACGTAGTAGTAGGCACCTCCCGAGTAGTAGTAGTCGTCATTAACGGTGGCGTCTGGCTCCTGGACTCCAGCATCTGGTTGCGACAACCAGAAAGAAAGGAAAGGGGGAAAAAGGGGGAGAAAGCAACCATGAGTACTCATCCAAAGTACTCGCAAGCAAGGAGCTACACTACATATGCATGGGTATCAAATAGAATAAGGGTATCATATGTGGACTGAACTGCAGAATGCCAGAATAAGAGGGGGATAACTAATCCTGTCGAAGACTACGCTTCTGGCCACCTCCATCTTGCAGCATGTAGGAGAGAGTAGATGATAAGTTCACCAAGTAGCATCAAGTAGCATCGTATAGCATAATCCTAACCGATGATCCTCCCCTCGTCGCCCTATGAGAGAGCGACCACCGGTTGTATTTGGCACTTGGAAGGGTGTGTTTTATTAAGTATCCGGTTCTAGTTGTCATAAGGTCAAGGTACAACTCCAAGTCATCCTGTTACCGAAGATCACGGCTATTCGAATAGATTAACTTCCCTGCAGGGGTGCACCACATAACCCAACACGCTCGATCCCATTTGGCCGGACACACTTTTCTGGGTCATGCCCGGCCTCGGAAGATCAACACGTCGCAGCCCCACCTAGACCAACAGAGAGGTCAGCACGCCGGTCTAAACCTAAGCGCCCAGGGGTCTGGGCCCATCGCCCTTAGCACACCTGCACGTTGCGTGGGCGGCCGGAAGCAGACCTAGCCTAGCAGGCGTTCCAGTACAATCTAGCGCGCGCCGCTCCGTTGCTGACGTCACGAAGGCTTCGGCTGATACCACGGCATCGAGTGCCCATAACTGTCCCCGTGTAGATGGTTAGTGCATATAGGCCAGTAGCCAGACTCAGATCAAATACCAAGATCTCGTTAAACGTGTTAAGTATCTGCGAACGCCGACCAGGGCCAGGCCCACCTCTCTCCTAGGTGGTCTCAACCTGCCCTGTCGCTCCGCCTCAAAGTAACAGTCGGGGGCCGTCGGGAACCCAGGCCCACCTCTACCGGGATGGAGCCACCTGCCCCTTCAGCCCCCAACTCCGAACAGTACCACAGGTAATGTAACTGTGTAAAGTATATAGTATATGCCCGTGATCACCTCCCGAAGTGATCACGGCCTAGTAGTATAGCATGGCAGACGGACAAGAGTGTAGGGCCACTGATGGAACACTAGCATCCTATACTGAGCAGTAGGATAGCAGGTAATGGTAACAACAGTAGTAGCAAGGATAGGCTATGCATCAGGATAGGAATAACGGAAAGCAGTAACATGCTACACTAGTCT
Source organism: Triticum urartu (assembly GCF_003073215.2). NCBI lineage: Eukaryota > Viridiplantae > Streptophyta > Magnoliopsida > Poales > Poaceae > Triticum > Triticum urartu. The sequence continues at coordinate 197,249,968 of NC_053027.1, read as the reverse complement.
AATGCAAGCAGTATAGAGAAGAGTAGGAGATATCTGGTGATCAAAGGGGGGGCTTGCCTGGTTGCTGTGGCAAGAGAGAGTGGTCGTCAACACCGTAGTCGTACTGGGTAGCAGCGGCGTCTGTCTCGGTGTCTAGCGAGAGAAGAGGGGGAAGAAACAATAAATATAATGCAAATAAATGCATGACGATGCATGACATGACAAAGCGTGATGCTAGGTGTGCCCTAACGCGGTACGAGGTGGTACCGGTGAAGGGGGGAAACATCCGGGAAATTATCCGCGGTGTTTCGCGTTTTCGGACAAACGAACCGGAGGGGGAAAGTTGCGTGTTCGCTATGCTACGGATGCGTGGCGTAAGAACGGGTTGCGTATCCGGATTCGTCTCGTCGTTCTGAGCAACTTTCATGTAGAAAGTATTTTCATCCGAATTACGGATTAAAAGATATGATTTTCTAAAGATTATCATTTTCTAATTTTAATTATTTATTTAAACCCAACATTATCCATAACAGTGAATGATGACACAGGCATGACATCAGAGTGATGTCAGCAGGTCAACTGGTCGGTTGACCAGTCAAACAGACAGGTGGGTCCAGGGGGACCCACATGTCATTGTCTGATAACTAATTAACCAGGTTAATTAGTTTAGTTAATAGATTAGTTATGTTAATTAACAGTAGTTAATTAGTTTAATTAGTTATTAGGTTAATTAAACAAAATTAATTAATTTAATTAATTAATAATTTTATTTATTATTATTTTTATTCTTTTTTTATATAAAACGTTCTGGGGGATGGGGCCCCCTTGTCATAGGCCCCGGGGGGCCTTAGCGGGTTAGCAGGCAGGAGGGCGACGGGCGCCGGGGCGAGCGCTCACCCGCACGGAGTGCGGCGAGGCGAGGCTAGTGGCCAAGGAGACCGCGGTGGCCGACCGGCATGGGGAGACGGAGTGCGGGGCCGGCGACGAGCGAGCTCGCGGGCGGCAGAGGAGCAGCAGCATGGGAACCGGGGCGCGGCGGCGCACCAGCAGCAGGGGGACGCGCAAAGCGGCAACGCAGCAGCGCAGCAACACAGCGATGGGGCGTGGGCGCGCGCCGTCGAGCCATGGCGCGGGCGCGGTGAGCGCGTCAAGGGAGAGCCGGGGGTGGCCATGTGCGCGAGCGGCGGTGGCGCGGGGCGAGTGCGCGCAGGCAGGCGGTGAGCCCGGGCGCGGCGAGTCTGCGCCGTGGTCTAGGCGCAGCAGCGCACGCGCGCGCGTGTGTGTGCAGGGGCGGCGTGCGGTGAGGCACGGTGGGCACGGCCAGGGTGCACGCGAGGGGGGGTTGCGTGCGTGCGGACTCGGACGGGAAGCAACGAGCCGAGTGGCGAAACGGCGCGGGCGCGCGGTGACCGTACAGGGCGGAGGGAGTTCGAGGAGAGGGGGGGCTCATGGGCGATGCAGGGGTTCAGGGGGGGTCGGCGTGGCTCGAGGTCGGCCGGCGAGGAGGAGATGAGGAGGCAGGCCGGTGGGTGGAGGAAGCAGTCCGGCGGGGGTGGGGGCTCCGGGCGTCGGCGTCGACGTCGACGTGCAGGGGCGAGGGGATCGGGAGTCCTCCCGATCCAGATCCAACGGGGGTGGAGTGGTGCGAGGGGGGGGTGGTTAGGTTAGGGTTCGGGTGAGGGAGTGGATAAGGAGGGGGTAGTGGGCCGGTCGGCTGGGCCTGGAGGGCGAATGGGCCGGCCCGCTGGGTCTGCTGGCCCGGGGGGTCTTCCTCCCTCCTTTCTTCCAATTTTAGTTTTAGTTTTTCTGTTTTGTTTTTATCTATTTGGATTTCTGTTTTAAAACATTTTAAATTATTTAGACATTTTATAAAAATGTGTTTGCTGCACCATAATTACCTTTGTAATATTTGGTAACCACCGAACATTTTTGTTTCAATTTTTGAAAACTTTTATTGCCGACAATAATTTTAAATTTGAATTTGACGCGATTTGAACTAACGGACGTTTAGCAATAGTAATCGGGATGACGTGGCATGATTAGCGTGGGATTACTGTAGCAAGATTATACGGGCATTACACTTTGCATGGAAACCTTCTGACATGCCTGGTGTGCCGAGAGATTTCGTTGAGCACCACCTTAATATTGATCCTAAGATGAAACCAGTCCAACAATACCTCCATCTTTTTAACGAGGAGAGACGCAAGCCTATCAGGGAATAAGTAGCCCGACTCCTAGTTGCCGGGTTCATCGTGGAAGTATTCCATCCTGAGTAGCTGACTAATCCAGTGCTTGTTCTGAAGAAAAATTGCACTTGGCGTATGTGTGTTGATTACATAGATCTTAACAAGCTTGTCCCGAACACCCGTTTGCCCTCCCCCACATTGATCAGATCATCGATTCCACAGTTGGGTGTGAGAGTTTATGTTTCCTAGATGTTTACTCCAGCTATCATCAGATCAAGATGGTTGCTGAGGACCAGGGGAAGACGGACTTTATGACACCTTTTGGGGCTTTTTGCCATGTCTCCATGCCTTTTGGACGTAAAAGCGCGGGAGCTAACATTATAAAAAAAGAAACTTCTGTGATGATACGTGTTTGTCACAGTAGGTCACGTTTTCTATCATGCATGCACATCCATGACAATTTTATGACAGAATCAAGATAGTCATACTTGTGATGTCGTAGAAGTGTTCCATGACATTACCAAAATTATCATCACGGAAGTGTCAACTTCCATGACGATAAATCCCGCGTAATAGAAGCGCTTTCTTCAAGGGTGACCGACACGTGGCATCCACTGTAACGGGTCGCCATTACGCTATCGGGTCCGGTTTTGGATTCGATAACCTATTAACAGCCCGGACCAATGCGGATTTTCCACGTGTAAAATTGTCATTGACCAGAGGAAACACGTGTTGGCTCACCGTTGGGGCAGATGTCATCCATTCATTGGACAGGAGGCGCCTATGATACATCGACATGTGGCACGGCCCAAAAAAGGCCCATATAGGTTAAAAAGGCCGGCCCAGTCAAAGGTCTATAGTACTTACTCAGGTACTAGTGGGCCAGCCCAATAAAGGCCTGTTAAATAAGGCCCATTTATGGCCCGAAGCCAGATCTGGCCGATTAATTGTTCTCCAAATATTTGGTCCCAGTTACGGCCCAGTGACTTTCGGCCTATTAGAGGCCCGATGTAGACACGGGCCCATTTCAGCCCGATGTGTCTTTTGGCCTGGGAATGGCCCGTGCTGCCCATGGGCCATATATGGTCCGACGCTACATCCGGCCCACTAACGGCCTGTGATAAAGGTGGCAATAGTTCAGCCCAACGTGACATTGGGCCTATTAAAGGCCTGTCATATAATTTGGCCCGTTGATGCATGTACTAAGCTTTCGGCCTCTTAAAGGCCCACGATATCAGTGGGCCAACTCAGGCCCAAAATATGTTTCGACCTGGTAATGGCCGGTCATATAACTGGGCCTAAAAAGGCTCGGTCTACCTTTCAGCCTGCTGAAGCCCGCCGACGACTAGTGAAAATTGAGGCCCAACATGAATTTCGGCCTGCTAAAGGCCCATGGTTTCTTCTGGGCCTTACAGGCCACCAAAATATTCATCCTATTAATGGTCCAACACTACATGGGCCAAACTAAGCGTAGGGTCCACAAAAGGCCCAACTAAATGTAGCGACCCGACCTCAAACGGTCAAGTCTCTGTGTTTAATGTCATCCCTAGATTGATAATGCCGACACACACAGTACTCGAAGGATTTATAACAGAGTAGCAATCACACACTTATTACAATGAATGACTGAAAAGAGAACTTATTACAATAAATATGGCTTAAGGCCATCTAAAAACGATAACAGCCGAAGGCTTGGAAGAAAAAGTGAGTCCATCAACTCCAACGGCATAGCTGAGTGCATGACAAACGACCTAACGCATCTTACTCCTCGTCTGAAGAGTCTGCAACATGATACGTTGCATCCCGAAAACGGGTCAGCACATGGAATATGCTGGCATAGTAACATAGTAGAGCAACGAATAGGTAAAGGCTATCCTTACAGGCATATTTGGCTGGTGGAGGCTCTATGGTTATAATGTTTTGCAAAAAGCAATTTTCCCTACAACAAAGGAATATATTTTATTTAACTATCATAGTAGTTGAAACATTGAGAATGGTACCCCCATCTCAATCCCAATTAAAAGTAATTATCAACCCAACAAATTAATTTAGAGTGATGAGATCCATATGATAATCCAAGAACCAGATACTCAAGTTGTCCATAACCGGGGACACGGCTAACCATGATTAGTTTGTACACTCTGCAGAGGTTTGCGCACTTTTCCCCACAAGACTCGATCTCCTCCGTTGGATTTCTCGCACTACATGGTGTATGAGAAACGATGACCAAGACACAGTTTTTTAGAAGCATTAACTCTAACCCGGGTAGACCGTACCAACCTACATCCCCTACATCTGCTAGCCTACCACTGGAAGAGGTCATGCAACTTACTCCACTATGCTAGAGCCCATAATAGCTTGTGGCTGCACACGGAAGTTTCTAGCATGAATAATCTTATGATCCCTTTGAGCCTGGGTGGTGGACCATAGGAGGATCACATGGTATAACCCCGGGATCTCCTAGGACAACACTGGTATAGTCCCAGGTGCCCTAAACCAACAATCCACCCAGATGTGTATTAAAGTTGCCACCTTAAGTTGAACCATTGATTAACAAACTCACATCTGTCATGGATACTGTCAAACCCAAACCACGTCTACGAGCATAGCATAGCGATATAAGCACAACGTAGAAGTAACTCCCAAGGGCTTGATAAAGAAACATGTAATAGGTTCTAACTCATCAACTACTTCCCAATACCCACATGTTAATCACATCCCAATCATGCAGTGTTTGAGGATTGTAACTAATGCATAAAAACTAGGTATGAAAGAGTATGATTAATGTGTTACTTGTCTTGCTGACGATCCGCAAAACCTACTGACTCGTAGTAGCACGCTTCGCACTCCGGGTGTTCTATCGCAAACAAACAATACCATACATAAGAAATCAAGCAAAAATGCATGGGTAAAACTCAAATAAGAAGGTCTAACCAGAAAGTTCAACTGAAGAACTCCGGTTTGCAAAAATAATCAAATCAAACGGAGCAACGGAACTCAAACTGCGAAAGAAACAAGATCCGATTACTAATCTATACTAAAGTCAAATTTTACAGTAGCAAAATCGTGTTCAAGTTGGTTAAACAGGAAGAGGGCTTCGAGGCGAAGAACTAGGCGTTTGTTTCACCTGATTTGGATAAATGAGCCAAAAGATTGGGGCAGAAATCGCAATCGAAAATAATCGCAAAAACCCTGGAAAAAGAAAAACTAACGAACAGGCTAACGAACGAACATTTGCTGTCTGCGGCTAACGGATGAACGGTGTTCGTTAAAAAGAATGGACGGACGAACGTCCGTTAAATAAATGAACCAACGGAAAACCGATCTAATAAATTAAACTAGAAACTAAAAAGAAACCGGATCTAGATCTAGGGTTTACCGAAATAAACCGACGAAAAAAACGGCGGCGGCTAACTCCGGCAGCTTGCGCGGCAGCGCGGCGAGGCGGCGGCCGCGCTCTAGGGCGGCGGCGACGCTAGGGTTCGGGAGGCGCGGGCGGGCTGGCGGCTCGGGGTGGGCTGCGGGGGCGGCTTGGGCGCCTTATAAAGGGGGCCGGCCTGGGGACTCTGGGCCGGTTACGACCCGTAGGTCAGTTTGACTTTTTTTTAAATAAGTCCCGATGCGTAAAACAAATGAAAGAAATACTAAACGGACTCCAAAAATCCTGAAATAAATTTTAACGCTCCTCTAATAATAATGCAGACAATGTGAACATTTACTTGGGACTCTAATGCAATTTTGAAAAACGCATATTTTTCCTAATTCAAATAAATCGCAATAAAATCCAAATAAAATCTATTATTTGATTTTAGTATTTTTCGTCCAATATTTCATTTATTTTTGAGAAGTCATATTATCTCCTCTCATATATTTTTAATATGAAATATTTTTGGAGAGAAAAAGTATTAAAACCAAATGATCCTTGCCTCAATATTTTATAGAAATTCAAATATGAAAACGGTGAAATCCCCAACTCTCTCCGTGGGTCCTTGAGTTGCTTAGAATTTCGAGGATCACAACACGAAAATGCAACACAAATATGATATGCATGAATGACCTATGTATAACATTCCAAATTGAAAATTTGGGATGTCACAAACCTACCCCCCTTAAGATGAATCTCGTCCTCGAGATTCAGGTTGGCTAGGAAATAAGTGTGGGTGGTCCTTGCGTAGATCATCTTCTCTTTCCTAGGTGGCTTCCTCCTCGGTATGGTGGCCCCACTGAACTTTGCAAAACTTGATAACCTTGCTGCGAGTAACTTGGCTAGCAAACTCGAGAATCTTGACAGGTTTCTCCTCATATGTCAATTCACTATCCAACTGAATTGCTTCTAGGGGCACTGTATCTCTCAGAGGAATATCGGCCATCTCTGCATGGCACTTCTTCAACTGGGAAACGTGAAATACATCATGAAATCGTGAAAGTCCTTCGGTTAACTCCAACTTGTAGGCAACCTCTCCCATGCGTTCCAAAACACGGTATGGTCCTACAAATCTCAGGGCTAACTTTCCCTTGACTCCAAAATGTTTAACTCCTCACAGAGGTGACACTCGCAGATATGATCTATCTCCGATTTCATAGGCTACCTCCTTGCGTTTCGAGTCTGCGTAACTATTCTGTCGGGACTGAGCTACCTTCAGTCTATCCCAAATCAGCTTAACCTTCTCTTCATACTCCTTAATCAAATCCAGTACAAACAACTAGCGGTCTCCAACTTCATCCCACATCAACGGTGTCCTGCACCTCCCTCCATACAGGGCTTCAAATGGTGCCATCTTCAAACTGTCCTGGTAGCTGTTGTTGTATGAGAACTCCACGTAGGGCAGGTTGTCATCCCAACTAGATCCATAATCTAGCGCACAAGCTCTCAACATGTCCTCCAGAATCTGATTGACTCTCTCAGTCTGTCCATCTGTCTGCCGATGAAAATTTGTACTGAACTCTAGCCTGGTACCCAAAGTCTGGTGCAACTGGTGCCAAAACTTTGAGGTAAACTATGTTCCTCTATCCGATAGGATGGTCCTCGGAACTCCATGCAGACATACGATCCTGGTCATGTATATATTGGCCAACTTTTCACTGGAATAGGTGGTTTTCACTGGAATAAAGTGAGCCACTTTAGTCAGACGATCCACTACTACCCAGATAGAATCATATCCCGATCGGGTCCTGGGTAATTTGGTGATAAAATCCATGCCAAGTTTGTCCCACTTCCATTCGGGTATCAGTATAGGCTGTAGTAGTCCTGCTGGCTTCTAATGTTCTGCATTCACTCTCTGACATACGTCACATACGGCTACATACTCAGCAATATCCTTCTTCATTCCGGTCCACCAGAAACGCTCCTTCAAATCCAAATACATCTTAGTGTTTCCAGGGTGTATCGAGTATGGCGAGTCATGGGCTTCCTGAAGTATCAACTTCCTGATATCTGCATTTTGGGCACATAAACACGGTCCTCAAACCACAAGGTGTCGTGCTCGTCCTCACGAAAACCTTTGGCTTTTCCTTCACTCATATTCTCCTTTATTTCAGCAATTTCTTTGCCATCCTTCTGAGCTTCTCTAATCTTTTCCAACAATGTTAACTGAACTTCCACGGTTGTAACAAAACCTCTAGGAACAATCTTCTGCTAACTCCTTTGGCAAACCTCCTATTACTAGGGTATTGGCATAACTCTTCCGGCTCAAAGCGTCTGCTACGACATTGGCCTTTCCTGGATGATAGTGCAACTTCATATCATAATCCTTTATAAGCTCCAACCATCTCCTTTGCCTGAGATTCAACTCCTTCTGTGTGAAAATGTACTTCAAACTCTTGTGATCTATGTACACATCACAATGGTTCCCAATAAGAAAATGTCTCCAGGTTTTGAGTGCATGCACTACGGCTGCTAACTCCAAATCATGCGTAGCATAATTTAACTCATGTGGTCGAAGTTGTTGTGAAGCATATGAAATAACTCTCCCATCTTGCATAAGTACTCCTCCAAGTCCTAAGCGTGAGGCGTTGCAATACACATGGAAATCCTTGCGTATATCTGGCATAATCAGCACTGGGGCTGTAGTCAAACATTTCTTCAACTCCTGGAAACTTGCTTCACATTCCTCTGTCCAATGGAACTTGGTGTCCTTCTTCAGCAATGCCATCATGGGCTTCGCAATCTTGGAGAAATTCTCAATAAATCTCCGGTAGTATCCCGCGAGTCCAAGAAAACTGTGGATCTCTCCAACTGAGGTGGGTGCCAACCACTTGGTGACTGACTGAACCTTGGTAGGGTCCATTGCTATACCTTCTCCTGATATAACATGTCTAAGGAATCTAACTTCCTTCAACCAAAACTCACATTTGCTGAACTTGGCGTATAAATGATGTTCCCTGAGCTTCTCGAGAACTAAATGCAAATGTCCCTTGTGTTCCTCTTCATTCTTCGAGTATACCAAGATATCATCAATGAACACCATGACAAACTTATCCAAGAACTCCATGAACACCTTGTTCATCATACTCATGAAGTAGGCAGGGGCGTTAGTCAGTCCAGAGTGACATAACCGTATACTCATATAACCTGTACCTTGTGGTGAATGTTGTTTTTGGTATATCCTTTTCTCGAATCTTCAGCTGGTGATATCCTGGTCGCAAATCAATCTTCGAAAACACTTTAGCTCCTTGCAGCTAGCCAAACAAATCATTGATCATCGGCAGTGGGTACTTGTTCTTGATCGTCACTTCATTCAATGCGCGATAATCAACAACCATTCTCAATGATCCATCCTTCTTCTCAACCAAGAGCACTGGTTCTCCCCATGGTGATGAACTTTGTCAGATGTAACCTTTCTCCAACAACTCCTTAATCTGCTTCTTGATCTCTTCCAGATCATTTGTGGGCATCTGGTATGGTCTCTTCGATATTGGTCCGGTGCCTGGCATTAGCTCTATAAAAAATTCAATATCTCGGTCTGGCGGCATGCCCGATAACTCCTCTGGAAATACATCGGGGTAATGCTTCACTATCGACACTTCCTCCTGAACAACTCTTGAGAGAGAATTTTCCTGAGTCCTCCTAGGCGCATGCCTAGATACATACTTGATCCTTTTACCCTCCGGGGTGGTGAGTAGAATTGATCTGCTAGCACAGTCAATGTTTCCTCCATACTTCGATAACCAATCCATTCCTAGCATCACATCCAATCCTTGTGACTCCAAAATTATTAGGTGTGAGGGGGAAAACATGGCTACCAATGGTTAAGGGTATCCGATCGCACCATCGGCTGGCCATAGACTCTGCACCGGGTGAGCTCACTAGCAAGGGTGTCCTAAGGGCTAAGGTGGGTAACCTAAACTTGTCCACAAATCCCCTTGAAATGTGTGAATGCGGTGCACCAGTATCAAAAAGAACGAGAGTGGTAAATGACTTAACCAAAAACTTACCGATAACCGCATCTGGCTGCTCTTCAATCTCCTCCATGTTCACGTGGTTCACTTGTCCCCTGTTGAAAGGGTTGGGATTCTTCCCAGCGCTTCCATTGCCATTTCCGTTCTTCAACTCCGGACAATAATTGGCGTAGTGCCCAGTCTTCCCTCACTTGAAACAGGTAACGTGACTTTGATCCTTCTTGGCGGGTGTGGCTGGGTTAGAGCGGTTCTGGTTATTGCCTGCTCCATTCCCGTTTCCATTCTTGGGGCCGCTATGGTTATGCGAACTACCTCCATTGTGAGTGTGGCCTCCATGGTTATGGGCCAATCCTCCCGAGTTCGGGGTGAAACGAGGCTTCTGCTAAGCTCCAGAATTGTACTTTCCTTGTCCATACTTCCTCTTGCGGTTCTCAATCTGCTGCTGCTTCCCTTCAATCATAAGAGCCTTGTCTACCAGCTCCTGGTAGTTGTTAAATGTTGCCACCATCAACTGCATGCTCATCTCATCATTAAGCCCTTCCATAAACTTCTCTTGCTTCGCGGCATCTGTGGCCACATCATCAGGGGCATAACGAGATAGCTTACTAAACTCATGTACGTACTGAGCCACAGTACAATTTCCCTGGTGCAAGTTGCGAAACTCACGCTTCTTCATGGTCATAGCTCCAGTTGAGACATGGGTGGTGCGGAAAGCTTGCTGAAACTGCTCCCAAATAACATTGGCTATGGGAAAAGTGACTGTGTAATTCTACCACCATGCGGCTGCTGGTGCATCCAATTGGTGTGTGGCAAAATGCACCTTGTCAGCATCTGTGCAACCGGCAGTGGTTAACTCCTTTCCAATCCTACGTAGCCAATCATTGACAACTATGGGCTCGGTGCTACTGGAAAACACCGGTGGCTGAAGCCTCAGAAAACGGGCTAAGTTGTCAATTGGAGGTGCTGGCGGTGGGTTGTTGTTATTGTTGTTGTTGTTGCCCTGATTCTGAACTAGTAACTGCATCAGTGTATTCTACCGCTAGATCAACTAGGTGAGCTCCGGTGGGAAAACAAATCCAGGGTCACGTCTCGAAGGCATCTGATGGGTTTTAGAGGGGAGAGATTAGAAAAGAATGAGATCTAAGGAGAAAGCACTACCCATATGCACATGAGACAAACACAATCATATCATATCACTCAATCAATCAAGCAAGGGCATACAATCGATCTAACTATCATTACAGTGCTGGGACTATTCTATATACATGGGGAAATACTACTAATCATATGGTGGTCTACTAGAAATTTTGATCGGTGGAAGACTCCATGATATCTTCTCCATCTTCGTCTTCATAATCATCATCACTATCGTCGAGGTCGGAATCGGTGTCATCGATGATGATGTAGTCTTTAGAATGAATCTCATTGGGTTTGTCGTCTTCTCCTCCTGGCGCGGGTTCTCCCATGAAAACTCCTAGCTTCCTTATCATGTCGTCATTCCTCTCCACAAGTATCATCATTTCCTCTTCATATCCATCGCATGTAGACTTAAGCTCCTCTTCTAGCTCTGTGATCCTGGTCATCGCCTTCTTCATATCTATCATGCTTGCACACATCTGGTTCTCCTAGCGACGAATATGATGGTTAACTCCTGGATGAATGCTGCAATGGACCTGTCCTTCCTGGTGTTGATCATCTCCCATTGCTCATCTCAGCGCCCACATATCTGGTAGATAGTGTCCTTAAGCTCCTTGTGGTAAACTTCGCCGATGCGTCCTATGGTGATGTGGGCTACCATGCTTTTGCTTAGACTCCATGTTGGTGCGTCAAAGGAAAACTCTATGGGTTTAGTGACTGGTGTGAACGTCCTTCCTGGGATTTGAACTCGAACCAACCAACGCTCCTCTGTAGGTAAAGTGGCGGTGTAGGTCCCGATGAAGCTTGGTATTCCGATGTTCAGGTACCTAGTGCCTTCCTTCAAATGTTGTCCAAACAGGGTGTCTTCATCCGGTTGGGTAAACTTGTTCCTTGAGTCCTCCATCCTAAAGAGTAGAAAATGGAGAGGAGTCAGAAATGAGTAGAGAAGAGTGACCTATGGCTCATCTTAGTGGTCGTGTCCTACATGCAGCGTGTGCTCTGATACCATCTTGTAGTGACCCGACCTCAGACGGTCAAGTCTCTGTGTTCAGTGTCATCCCTGGATCGGTAATGCTGACACACACACAGTACTCGAAGGATTTATAACAGAGTAGCAATCACACACTTATTACATCAAATGTCTCAAAAGAGAAACTTATTACAATAAATATGGCTTAAGGCCATCTAAAAACGATAACAGTGGAAGGCTCGGAAGAAAAAGTGAGTCCATCAACTCCAACGGCATAGCTGAGTGCATGACAAACGACCTACGACATCTTACTCCTCATTTGAAGAGTCTACAACATGATACTTTGCATCCTGAAAATGGGTCAGCACATGGAATATGCTGGCATAGTAACACAGTAGAGCAATGAATAGGTAAAGTGTATCACTACATGCATATTTGGATGGTGGAGGCTCTATGGTTATAATGTTTAGCGAAAAGCCAATTTTTCCCTACAACAAAGGAATATATTTTATTTAACTATCATAGTATTTGAAACATTGAGAAAGGTTAGCCTTGCGCTATAACTGAGACCACTTCCAAGACAGTTCAAGAAAGGTTAGCCTTGCGCTGGAACTGCTGCACAACTTGTTGAGCAAGGCTGTGAGACTGGCCTAGCATGTCGGTCATAGCTTCCAGGTGTAGCTGTTTAGCAATGAGGTTCTCATTGGTGTTCTCCGCAATCTTTCTTGGAGATAGGACTTCAAGTCGAAGTTGAGTTGCAGAATGCCTTTCTGCTAGAGCTTGGGACTTAATAAGTCGAACTGATTTAGACAGCGAATTCTGCGATCTTGTCTGACTGCTAGTCTCAAGTAACTTGAACACTGCATCAAGACAAGACTTTGGGGTTGTCTCGCTATCTCCAAGATGTTTTGCCTTCTTTGCTGCAATATATGTTGAGTTTGTGTCACATCCTTCAGCAGACTTGTGCATGCCATCAGGCACATCACCCTGAAACAAGCAGAGAGATGATAGGTTTTGCACATGTATAAACAAAGATGATGATTGTTCTATCAATTCCATCCAATTTCAAATTAGAAAATAAAGAGTAAGTTCAGTAGCATAATTTGTCATTGTTCATAATGCGGGGAGCTTCACCACACTACTGGATTACCATGTCAACATAACAAGCATAGATGAAGGGTAAAGACAATCATTGTATCTATTTTGGTTAATGTGCATGGCATGTTGTTCATATCATCAGCCACATCAGTAAGACAAAATAGGAGATGACAAGGTGCAAATGTTGGCTGCTTCACCACACACTGGATTATAGATCCACAAAAACAAGCATACATATAGGGAGTATTGAGTAATGTGCATGGTATGAATAAGGAATTTGGTTTTACAAGTAAAACTTGGAACTTAAGGTTGTTGCGAACATGCATTTTGATAGAAATAGCAAACTAAACAGTAGTAAACGATAGGGAGTATGAGCAAATTAAACAGCAGTTGTGGATAAAGGCTTTAGAAGGACTAACTTACATTGACAGTTAACACCGGCCTTATAATGCCCTTCTCCATGTCAAGGGAAGGATAACTCAAGAATTTCAGCACAAAATCTTCTTCACAAGCATTGTCTGTACTCTACATTTTGTAGAGAGTAATTATAGATATGATGATACTGGAAGGGATAGAGGATAATGAATATAAGATGCAGATTGATGCTACATAATCAACTACCAATCCCTGGAAGTACAAGCGTTACAGGACAAAATGTACTGACAAGAGCAATGGGCTACACTTCTACAATGACATTGTCTGTGTATTCAACTTTTTAGTAAGATTAAATATAGATCTGATATTTTTTAGTAAATGGTGGGCGAGGGAGATAAGATGTAGAATGCTACACAATGAACCAATCTCTCTTCCCATAATACAAGAGTGTTTTTAATACTGGTGTACTCTACAAAACATTCTTATATTATGGGACGGAGGGAGTAGCTGTTAATGTAAGTATTACAGTGATCGACGACGTTCAGTCCTTACAAGAGGACTGCAGAGCTAAACCTCTTCAAAAGCATTGGGTTGATTCTAAATTTATGTAAGAGTCCATACGGATCTTATAGTGTCCACCAAATGGATGATAACGAGGCTAACATGCGCAGTGATGGTACATAATCAAACAGCTATTAAAGTAAGTATTGTCATACAGGGAAAGAGGTACTCATAAGAGCAATGCAGTGTGCAGTTAGTTGCGAGATTCTGTGGTCCCTTGAGAATGAATGTTCTTCTACTAACAGTTTTCGTACAAGTGAGACGTTAAGGAAAATGCAGAAATGTAGTTCAAATTGTGATGTGATATCATAGACAGTACCTTACGCTATAGATGAGACCAATGTGTAACAAGATTATTCCAGTCACTTTCTGATAAATGTAGCACCAGAGACTTTACAGAAATTTCGTTTAGAGGCTTGCCATCGAAGTGCGCTTGCCTCGGGTAGGAACGATACTTCATCAACGAGTGCTTGAAAAGTGCAACCAACCCTTGCTTGTATTGACAATACAGTTTGGTCCTCGCCTATTTTAAAGAATGAAATCTTGTATCTTCTGTCAGCAGAAACATATACAGTAATTACCATGAATAACATTAGTACATTACTTATGCGTAAGTTGTGGACGAAGACTGGAAATTGTTCTATGTCTGCATAATCTTTCCATGAAGGAAAGATGCGCACAAAGTTCCGGACAACAATATAAGCTTCATCTTCTAAAGTGGGAAGAAATGGAATAGGGGTCCTATTTGCTGCAATTGGGGCTCTCTTTGGTTCGAAAAGGGATTTGGCAACTGGATTTGGTGTAACCTTTGCTGGAATGGAGGTTTTGCATCGTAGAGCTGGTGGTATGTCAACTGGCGTCATCATACTATTTGCTGCAGTTGTGGTCTGCTGAGTTGGGGCATCAGAAATGACCAGTGTAGTAGGCTTAGAGTCTGCTAGAGTTGGGGAGTTTTGTGGGTCAGGTGATATTGCAACTACACCTAATGGGCTATTTCATTTATCAGGTGTCACTACCTTTTCCAACTACTTTACTCGTGCTCCTCCGCGATCCAATCACCCTCTTCCTTTTGAACGTCTGATACACAAGAACAACATTTGAATGGATAAATATGGTATGATGACAGATGGAATATGTACTGGAAATGGATAGGCAGGGCGTATTCACATACACGATCTGTAAACTAAGCTAATGGCAGTGCACCAAAGTAGAAACAATGCAAAGCATCAGTTGCAAGATATGTGCAACCAATATAACCTTGGAAAGTTAGAGCAAGCACCTTGATGGGTGAATAAGATAGGGCATCTGCCTCTGACTCCTCCACTAGGGAGCTACATTGACTTAGGTCTCCCTCTAGCTCAGAATCACTGTTAGGATCATATTCTGAGCATGAATCTGTAGGTGGAGAGCGTTTGGATTGCATTGCATCCAGACTTGATTTTAGTCCCTTAATGCCAAGTTTGACAGGCATGGCATTGTTCTGCTTTATTGTTTTCATGCACGCAAGCTCATAATCATTATGAAGCTGTTCAGAATCTGATATTCATGAAAACATAAAAGTAGTCAGATTATCTATGGAATGCATTGTGGATTCAACTCGAAGAGTGTCTCCCTATAAACCCCTGCATATGCAAAGTTCACCCCAACCGTGCTGACCAGACCACACACAGAAATACAAACCTCTTATGTCTCTATAACAGGCAGAAACACATTTCAAAACTGAATTAGGAACATTAGAATCATACCAAATTCGTATTTGAACAAATAAACTAAGGAACTATCAGTGGCATAATGTTTAGCTTCAAGGGTGGAGTGCTGGTAGTGCGACATAAAGCAAATAGGCAGATTCTATTCCATGTAAAAGATCATAGTCTATGTAAAAGATGGAAATGACACTTTCTTTCTATAAAATGCAGTGCTCGTTGCCCACACATGATGGAAGAGATCACACAGAGAAATACTATTCACTCATGTCTACGGTTCCAGTATTTTGAAACAGGGTGGTCCACCCTAAAAGAATATTGACAACAAATATGACAAGGCAAGCATATATGTAGTGAATCAATCATTTACTTGTGAGCTTACTAGGACAGGTATGCAGAATTGTAACTGCAGTAAGAGACCGTCCAAAATCTGAATGAAGAAGTTTGTCTAGAACTTATTGTTTGCAACTAATCGATGTGAATAATTGGATATCATATCGAATGAGTAAAAAAGACAAGTAAAATTGTCAGCAAACCTAGCCTGAAGTAGTAATCTGGGTCAATGTCACTACGACCAACAATCCAAAATGACTAGTGTCTGTTCCTAGGGCCGAAATTTTGAAACCCGCTGAACTTTACAGGTACTAAAGATTACTGAAATACATCTGAACCATTAAGTGTAGGTAGCACTCAGCACACAACAAACCCTAATGACAGTCCTGCCTAATGAGTAATGAATCAATTAGAAAATGGGTGATGAGGAGTGGCTGCTGAGTGTTGAGGACGTATCTTAGGATAAATCGGGTTGTGTTGGGGATATGACTACCAGGTATGACCCGCCCAGGAGGGGCCGGGTTAACCACAATGGCGGGCTACGTAAATGAACCCCAAAGAGTAAACAAGGTGACGGTTTACAATAAGGCTTATAATAGACCCAAGCCCAGAGGCGGCTTATGGCCCGTAATTATAAACCGCCATGTATCAATAGACTTCTAATGCAAGGCATGTAAGAGATGTCACCGAGCCAGACACGTTGTATGAGCCGGCCGGGACTTTGTAGGCCGCACGGCGTCAACCCGTGTATATAAGGGGACGACCCGGTGGCGGCTTAGGGCAAGAAACAACAGATCGAGAGCCAAGCTACTATTCGATCCTTGGTCATCAAACCCTAGAAATACCACATCAACTGGACTAGGCTTTACCTTCACCGCAAGGGGACAAACTAGTATAAACCTCTCGTGTCCTTTGTCCCGATTAACCCCTTTAAGCTTCCTAGTTGCGATGGCTCCACGACTAAGTCCTTTTACTAGGACATCTGCCGTGACAATTCCACGATAGTTGGCGCCCACCGTGGGGCCAGCACATGGTGGATTTGAGTTCTTGAAGGGCAACTTCGAAGGGCTCAAAGGATACGCTCTAGGTCGGTTGACCAAGAGTCATCGCGGCAAGCTCTACATCGATGACGCAGGCTGGGGCCCCGACGCCGGCTCAATTGAGTACAGGTACCGGGTCCCCTTCGGTGGAATCCACGTCTTGATCGGCCGGATCGGCGAGCCGGGCCCTGAGCCGGACATCTGCACCGACCTCATTGAGACGGCTTAGCGTGCGAGACCCGCCCGGATTCAGCCCGCCGTGAGGCGTGCCTTCGTGGGTTGCATCCATGGAGGGGAGCTTTCTGAAGGATTTGTGGATGGTGGTGAGACGGCCATCTACTCTGACGGTGAGTCGTCCACAGGTAAGACGGATTCATTGTATCAACTACAAGATGGAGGGCTTGGGGGCTGTTCCGATGGCAGCAGTATTCCAGACCCCTTTGAGCCGCCGAACAGAGCAGGGATCATCATGACTGGCACGCAGCCTGCTCAAAAGTCTACGGCTGCGGCAGTAATAACCATCAAGTCAGCAGCGGCCGGGTCAGGATGCCCCGTGCGCCCACCGGCTCAGGTGCTGATGGAGCTCATGGATAGGATGACGGCCCTGTTGACTACTATAGTTGAACCGATGGATCAGGCTCAGCATGATGCAGAGGTGGCACGGTTACGTGAGGAGGTAGCACAAGCTAAGGAAAACTTGGCGGCGGAGGACGTCAGGTTGGCTGCAGAGCGGGCGGCTTTGGATGCTCGGGCTCAACAACTTCAATCAGAGGCTTTTCGGCTCACGATGGATCTGAACGCATCAAACGAGGTCATGAGGAGAAGGCACCGGAAGACTCAATCACGTCTGCCTCTGACTTACGATCCTAGGAACCTCTTCCACACACCCGGTGCCCGTCCTAGTAACCCGCTGGAGGCGAACTGGATTGCAACACCCGGGGCTGGGGCGCCGGTTCAGCCGCGGGCTATGGAACCCCCTCGTGTGAATATTGCTCCGCCTCATTATACACCAACACCACCGGGTCTTTTTCTAACCCTTTGGAGAATTTGATTGCTACATTAGCAGGTTTGGTAGCTCTCCCGATGGAGGGCGACTCTCTGATGATGATCGAAACATGGAGGGTCAGAGAACTTCTTCAGACGGCTCTCGCACAGCAGGAGGCATACTCTTATAGTCGAGACAGGGTTCTTTCAACCCCTCGCCCAAGCCGGAGCCCGAGCTATAGGAGGCATATGGATTAAGCAACCGTGTCAAGCAACGCCCAACGCCATAACCAGCCACGCAGGCATGACCCGACACATGATGGAGCTCTTAACTTGGTTGACGAGGATAGGATCTGCCAAGAGGCTGAGCGGGCGGTTCAACAGGTAGCTGAGCAGGCGGCTCACCAAGCTTTTCCGGTTTATCCGACGACCTGTGTTGAATCAGATGTGGCCACAAGGACAGGAGGTATCCCTTGCTTGGTGCCAGCTCTACGTAATGAGCGTTTGTCAAAGGATTTCAAGGGGCCTCGGAAGGTGCCTAATTACACAGCCGACTTACAGCCCGGGGCATGGATTGAAAGTTATGAGATGGCCATGGAATTGCTGGAGGTCAGTGATGCAGCAATGGCTAAGTACTTCACTATGATGCTGGATGGAACGACCTGCACTTGGTTAAAGGGGCCGCCCCCTAATTCCATCGGTTCCTGGGCCGAGTTAAAGGCCTGGTATGCAAAATTCATGGCACGGGCGTGTTATGTTTATCTACAGCTCAAGCTGCCGGGTTATAAAGGTACTATCACAGTACATGGAAGTCGGAAGATAGCCTTAGAGTGTGAGGAAGGCGATGTTGCTTATGCATAATCTGTTTGCGCAACGGAGGAGTTAAAGTTCTACAAAGACAACGTTGACCCGACAGACATGACATCTTTGAAGAAGCCAACTACGGAACATGAGTTGGCGCTGAAGTTTAAGTCAACTTACGATACCAAGATGATTGATTTTGTGCCTAGCGACTCATCCAAACAATTTATTATCAGTGCTAATTTGGATCCCAAATAGGAAGGCGCGCTCATCGAGTTCATTCGTGAGAATCGGGACATCTTTGCATGGAAGCCGGGTGTACCGAGAGAACTCGCTGAGCACACTCTCAATATTGATCCAAAGTTTAAGCCGGTCAAGAAGATTCTTTGGCAGTTCAACGAGGAAAGGCGCAAGGCTATTGGAGAAGAGGTGGCTCGGCTTATGGCAGCCGGGTTCATTATTGAAGTCTTCCATCCAGAGTGGTTGGCTAACCTGGTGCTCGTGCTTAAAAAGAACGGCACCTGGCATATGTGTGTGGATTACACGGACTTAAACAAAGCTTGCCCGTCGATCCTTTTGCTCTCCCTCGTATTGATCAAATCATTGATGCTACGGCAGGTTGTGAGCGTTTGAGATTTTTGGATGCTTATTCTAGTTACCATCACATCAAGATGGCGGTTAAGGACCAGGAGAAGACAACTTTCATTACTCCATTTGGAGCCTTTTGCTATGTGTCCATGCCTTTTGGGCTTAAGAGTGCCCAGGCGACTTATCAGTGATGTGTGAAGAACTGTCTTCACAATCAGATTGGGCGTAATGTTCATTCTTATGTGGACGATATAATGGTGAGATCCAGAGAGAAGGAAACCTTGATAGATGATCTGAAGGAAACCTTTGATAACCTTTGGGTCTACAAGATGATGCTTAACCCGGCCAAGTGCGTTTTTGGAGTACTGACAGACAAGCTTTTGGGTTTTTTGGTGTCTAACAGAGGCATTGAGGCTAACCCAGAGAAAATCAAGGCGATTACGTCTTTGGCTAAGCCGGCGTGCATCAATGATGTTCAGTGGCTGGCGGGTCGTGTTGCAGCTTTAAGCCGGTCCATAAGCCGGTTAGGTGAGAAGGCTATGCCTTTATATCAAATGATGAAGAAGATGGATGATTTTGTCTGGAGTGATGCTGCTAACTCTGCCTTTGAAGATCTGAAAAGACAGCTCGCTGAGCGCTGGTTCTTGCTGCTCCTGTTGATAAGGAGCCACTATTGTTATATGTGGCTGCTAACACACGTGCTTTCAATGTGGCCATTGTTGTAGAGCGCAAAGAGGCTGGCAAGGAATATCCGGTTCAATGGCCGGTTTACTATGTCAGTGAGGTGCTCATTGAGTCCAAACAGAGATATCCACATTGGCAGGAACTTCTTTATGGGGTGTTCATGGCGAGCCGGAAGCTTAAGCGTTACTTTCAGGGTCATCCTATCACTGTGGTTAGCACTGCTCCTTTAGGAGACATTGTTCAAAATAGAGAAGCCACAGGATGAGTCGCCAAGTGGGCCATTGAACTTGGGTCTCATGGTTTAAAGTATGTGCCATCTACTGCCATCAAATCTCAAGCACTGGTGGACTTCATTAACGATTGGACGGAGTTGCAGATACCTGAAGAGAAGCCAGACATCACATATTGGACGATTCATTTTGATGGGTCCAGACAGTTGGAAGGCTCGGGGGCTGGAGTTGTTTTAACTTCCCCTCGAGGTGACAAATTTTGTTATGTGTTGCAGTTGATGTTTCCTTTTACTAACAACACAGCTAAGTATGAGGCCTTACTCCATGGTCTTCGAATGGCTAAAGAAATGAGTTTAAGCCGGGTAAGGTGCCTTGGTGACTCAGATTTGGTGGCTCAGCAAGTATCAGGCAAGTGGGACTCCAAGGATCCTCTCATGGCGGCCTATCGCCGTGAGGTTGACGTTGTTGCAAGACACTTCAAGGGTTATCATGTGGAGCACATTGACCGCAGAAAGAACGAAGCAGCCGATGCTTTAAGCCGGTTGGGATCTCAGCGTAAGCCGGTGCCGCCTAACACCTTTTTAGATGTTTTGCATAAACCTTCTGTCAAGTTGCCTACAGAGGAAGACTTGGCTGTTCCAGACCCGGAAGCACAATTGGTGGCGGCTCTTCATGTCATTCCAGATTGGACAGTGTCATATTTGGCTTATATGACCCGGGGGGAGTTGCCGGAGGATGAGACCTTCGCTAGACAGATAACCTGGCAGTCTAAGTCAATGACAATTTCCAATGGTGAGTTGTATCATCGCAGTGTCACCGGAGCGTTTCAACGTTGTGTCTCTCCTAAAGAAGGTCAAGAAATTCTCTGTGAGATCCATGAAGGAGATTGTGGACATCATGCCAGTTCAAAGTCTCTTGTGGCCAAAGCTTTCCGTCATGGTTTTTACTGGCTAACGGCTCATGCTGATGCGGAGGATCTGGTCAGTAGGTGCGATGGGTGTCAAAAATACGCACGACTGGCGCACGTGCCAGCTCAGGAAATACGGATGATTCCAATTACTTGGCCGTTTGTAGTCTGGGGGCTTGATATGGTTGGACCTTTCAAAAGATCCAAAGATAAAAAGACGCATCTTTTGGTGGCAGTGGACAAATTCACAAAGTGGGTTGAGGCAGAGCCGGTTAGTAAGTGTGATGCGGCCATGACGGTTCAATTCATGAAGAAAGTGATCTTTCGTTTTGGCTTTCCACACAGCATTATCACCGACAAAGGTACTAACTTGTCTCAAGGAGCTATTGAAGAATTCTGTCAATGGGAACATATCCGGCTTGATGTTTCATCAGTAGCTCACCCCCAATCCAATGGTCAAGCTGAAAGAGCCAATCAGGAAATCTTGAAAGGTCAAAAACCCCGGCTTATGGTCCCTTTACAACGGACGCCGGGTTGTTGGGTGGAAGAGTTACCCTCTGTGATATGGAGCATCAATACTACCCCTAACAGGTCTACGGGTTATACGCCTTTCTTCATGGTCTATGGAGCAAAGGCAGTCCTGCCAAGTGACATCCATCATGACTCGCCCCGAGTGGCGGCTTACGTTGAAGCTGATAATGAACAAGCCCGTCAGGATGCGCTTGACTTATTGGATGAAGAGCGTGACTTAGCGGTAGCCCGCTTAGCGATTTACCAACAAGACTTACGTTGTTACCACAGTCGCCGGGTTAGGTCAAGAACCTTTCAAGAAGGTGACCTGGTGCTCCGGCTCATCCAGGATCAGTCTGATGCGCACAAGCTATCCCCACCTTGGGAAGGACCCTTTGTGGTCAGCAAGAACTTGAATAACGGGTCATACTACCTTATCGATGTTCGAGAGCACAAACACTCACGTAAGTCGGAGAAGGAGACCCGCCGACCATAGCATATTTCTCATCTTCGGCCTTACTACACTTGAGCCACCGGCTCTCATAATGTACATACTTTGACGTTGTATATATTATGATAAGTAATAAAGCAGGACCTCTGTCCTTTTCATCCTTAATGATCACATGTGTTTGTTATTTTAAGTATAAAACGACCAATTGGGGCCTGATCGTATTCGAATCTAGCTTAACCCTCTTGGTCCGGCTCATGATCGTATTCGAATCTAGCCGTTAAATCTCATGATCACTAGGGGGCTTCCTATTCAAACATAGGTCGTATTCGAACTAAAGAGAACATAGCTGTCGTTACCCTCTTGATCGGCGCAAAGCCAAACTCACTAGGGGGCTTCTTGATCGTATCCGAATCATAGCTTAACCCCTTTTGGGTCCGACTCGGATCGTATTCGAATCAAGGTCGTTAAAAACCTCTCAAGGTCCTTTGGGGGCTTCCTGTTCAAACATAGGCCATATTCGAACCAAAGAGAACATAGCTGTCGGTACCCTCTTGATCGGTGCAACACCACAACCACTGGGGGTTACATGATCGTATTCGAATCCTAGCTTAACCCCTTTGGTCCAGTTTACTGATTGTATTCGAACTAGAAGCCTCCAAATTTTTCTTGGTATTTAACTTACATTGTTTGAAAGACAATCTTTTGTTCTTTCGGTTTTTTGTTGTCTAAAGCTAACTGTAAGTATGGTTTCAATTTAAACCGGCTTGGTTTTTGACAATGAATTGCCAATTGTATAACAGTCATCATACATACGGACGTATTGGCTTATAAAGATTGGGTTATCACCCTTACTGTTCGGGTTACATAAGCCGACAGTCCAGATTCAAGATCACAGGTATGATATTGTCGTTAAAATTCATAACAGCCTTATCCGTGTTTTCTTCAATCAAAGACTTTCTGGCCTTATTTATCCTTTCATCTAGCCTTGATTATACATTTATGTTAATTTCCATATGTATGTACTAGGAGTTTTGACCCGTCGAGTGACAAACCGCCAGGACAGTTTTTCATCTTTTACATACAGGAACAGATTCAAACGCTACAGATATGATAAAGGATGTAAAGCATATATTGACACGACGGATAAAAGTGTCGTACGCAGTACGATATGCACGATGGCATAGGCAGATCATGAAGTTTTAAGCTAGCCTATTACAAGGCGTTTGGAGCCCAAAAGGGTAATACTATGTTTCTCCTGAACAGATGCTAAACTAAAGCCGGTTCATTAAATCTTGGTCGGGTTATTTGGATGGTTACGACTCCTCCCTCACCGGTTCATCTTCCTCTGCCATTTGAAAACTGGGCTTGGAACAATCAAAACCATGAAGAGCAACGAACTCAGCTTGATCATCAATTAGACCAGACGGGTCAATTTCTGGGGCAAAGGTATGCTGACGAACCGGCGGGAGTAGATCAGTCACTTTATACGAAGGAGTCGCCATCTTTTTATTCTCGGCTTCAAAACCTGGCTGATACTTATCAACATTGGTCTCGTCGCCAAGGATGGTAGCATGAGGACGAATTCCCTTCACGCAAGCAGCGAAATCTTCTTGATCAAACGGAGTCCCATCTTCCTTAAAGCTAGGGTACCCCTTGGCTACATCTGCCGGGTCTAGCTCTGGTAACCAGGCTTTGGAGCGGCTTAGAGTAGTTAGGGCTCCGGCTCTTGCACAGGACCGCTTGACTTCTTGGAATCTGGCGGGTAAGATAGATAACTTCTTCAAGACATCACTCAAGAGGTTTGGTCCTTGGTTGGCTGGGGAAATAATGGCAAGCGCCCATTGAGCTCCAATGTGCAGTTGCTCCACCAGGGTGTAAACCGTCTTGAGTTTTATCAAGCTATTTTGGCTCAGATTGCTGCTCCGTTGACCTATGAGTATTCTAAAAAGTTAAGCAGGTGGCTTATATTTATGGCAAAAATAGATTTTAAGTAAATAATACAATGAGTCACCGAAGATTCTAGAGCCATCTGAGACACACGGTTCTTTAAACCGGTGAGTTCAGTGATAATCTCCTTGAGAGCCGCCACAGTTGTCTTAGCATGTTGTATCAGCAAGGTTTTTTCATCGGCCAAGGATTTTTTCTCTACATCAAAACTGGTCTTCAGTTTAAAGATTGGGTTATCACCCTTACTGTTCGGGTTACATAAGCCGACTGTCCAGATTCAAGATCACAGGTATGATATTGTCGTTAAAATTCATAACAGACTTATGTGTGTTTTCTTCAATCGAAGACTTCCCAGCTTTATTTATACTTTCATCTAGCCTTGATTATACATTTATGTTAATTTCCATATGTATGTACTGGGAGTTTTGACCCATCCAGCGACAAACCGCCAGGACAGTTTTTCATCTTTTACATATAGGAACAGATTCAGACGCTACAGATATGATAAAGGATGTAAAGCATATATTGACACGACGGATGAAAGTGTCGTACGCAGTATGATATGCACGATGGCATAGGCAGATCATGAAGTTTTAAGCTAGCCTATTACAAGGCATTTGGAGCCCAAAAGGATAATACTGTTTTTCTCCTGAACAGATGCTAAACTAAAGCCGGTTCATTAAATCTTGGCCGGATTATTTGTGTGACGCCCCCGATTTAATCGTACACTAATCATACACGCAAACGTGTACGATCAAGATCAGGGACTCACGGGAAGATATCACAACACAACTCTACAAATAAAATAAGTCATACAAGCATCATATTACAAGCCAGGGGCCTCGAGGGCTCGAATACAAGAGCTCGATCATAGACGAGTCAGCGGAAGCAACAATATCTGAGTACAGACATAAGTTAAACAAGTTTGCCTTAAGAAGGCTAGCACAAACTGGGATACAGATCGAAAGAGGTGCAGGCCTCCTGTCTGGGATCCTCCTAACTACTCCTGGTCGTCGTCAGCGGGCAGCACGTAGTAGTAGGCACCTCCGGTGTAGTAGGAGTCGTCGTCGATGGTGGCGTCTGGCTCCTGGGATCCAACATCTGGTTGCGACAACCAGGTTAGAAGGGATAGGGGAAAAGAGGGAGAAAGCAACCGTGAGTACTCATCCAAAGTACTCGCAAGCAAGGAGCTACACTACATATGCATGGGTATAAATGTGTAAAGGGCCATATCGGTGGACTGAACTGCAGAATGCCAATAAGAGGGGGATAGCTAATGTCCTTTCGAAGACTACGCTTCTAGCAGCCTCCGTCTTGCAACATGAAGAAGAGAGTAAACTGAAGTCCTCCAAGTAGCATCGCATAGCATAATACTAACCGATGATCCTCCCCTCGTCGCCCTGTGAGAGAGCGACCACCGGTTGTATCTGGCACTTGGAAGGGTGTGTTTTATTAAGTATCCGGTTCTAGTTGTCATAAGGTCAAGGTACAACTCCAAGTCGTCCTGTTACCGAAGATCACGGCTATTCGAATAGATTAACTTCCCTGCAGGGGTGCACCACATAACCCAACACGCTCGATCCCATTTGGCCGGACACACTTTCCTGGGTCATGCCCGGCCTTCGGAAGATCAACACGTCGCAGCCCCACCTAGACCAACAGAGAGGTCAGCACGCCGGTCTAAACCTAAGCGCCCAGGGGTCTGGGCCCATCGCCCTTAGCACACCTGCACGTTGCGTGGGCGGCCGGAAGCAGACCTAGCCTAGTGGCGTTCCAGTCCAATCCAGCGCGCGCCGCTCCGTTGCTGACGTCACGAAGGCTTCGGCTGATACCACGACGTCGAGTGCCCATAACTGTCCCACGTAGATGGTTAGTGCGTATAGGCCAGTAGCCAGACTCAGATCAAATACCAAGATCTCGTTAAACGTGTTAAGTATCCGCGAACGCGACTAGGGCCAGGCCCACCTCTCTCCTAGGTGGTCTCAACCTGCCTTGTCGCTCCGCCTCAAAGTAACAATCGGGGCCGTCGGGAACCCAGGCCCACCTCTACCGGGATGGAGCCACCTGCCCCTTCAGCCCCCATCTCCGAACAGTATCACAGGTAATGTAACTGTGTAAAGTATGTATATGCCCGTGATCACCTCCCGAAGTGATCACGGCCCAGTAGTATAGCATGGCAGACGGACAAGAGTGTAGGGCCACTGATGGAACACTAGCATCCTATACTAAGCAGTAGGATAGCAGGTAATGGTAACAACAGTAGTAGCAAGGACAGGCTATGCATCAGGATAGGAATAACGGAAAGCAGTAACATGCTACACTACTCTAATGCAAGCAGTATAGAGAAGAGTAGGCGATATCTGGTGATCAAAGGGGGGGCTTGCCTGGTTGCTCTGGCAAGAGAGAGGGGTCGTCAACACCGTAGTCGTACTGGGTAGCAGCGGCGTCGGTCTCGGTGTCTAGCGAGAGAAGAGGGGGAAGAAACAATAAATATAATGCAAACATGCATAATGCATGACATGACAAAACGTGATGCTAGGTGTGCCCTAACGCGGTACGAGGTGGTACCGGTGAAGGGGGAAAACATCCGGGAAAGTATTCCCGGTGTTTCGCGTTTTCGGACAGATGAACCGGAGGGGGAAAGTTGCGTGTGTTGCTATGCTAGGGATGCGTGGCGGACGAACGGGCTGCGTATCCGGATTCGTCTCATCTCTGGAGCAACTTTCATGTTGAAAATAATTTAATCCGAGTTACGGATTAAAAGATATGATTTTCTAAAGATTTTACTAATTTCTGGAATTTAATTAATTATTTAATTTAATTCGAAAATTTGGATTTATGACATCAGCAGATGTCATGCTGACGTCACCAGTCAACAGGGTTGACTGGGTCAACTGATGCGTGGGTCCAGTGGGACCCACCTGTCATACTCTGTTATTTATAAGTAGGGTTTAGTTATCTGCTTAGGCTAATCTAATCAGGGTTAATTAGTTTAGTTAATTTAACTAAGGTTAATTAAGAGATTAATTAAGTTAATATCCTTTAATTAATTAATTAATTTAATAATTTTATTTATTATTTATTTTTAATTCTTTTCTTTTTTTTCTCAGGGTGGGCCCCGTTCGGTCAGTGGCCTAGGGCCATAGCGGGCGTGCGGTTGCCCGCGATGCGGTTACGGGCGCCCCGTGCGGGGTCGAGCCCGTCCGGGGGGCGAGGCAACCAGGGCACGGCGGGGTGTCGCCGGCGAGCGGGGTGCCGGGGTTGGCCGCCGGCGCGGCGGTGGCCTGCGGGGCCAGAGGCGGAGGCGGGGCACGGGACGAGCAGAGGCGGTGCGGTTCAGGTGACGGCGCGGGCGACGGAGCAAGGCCGCGGTCGGGGAGGACGGCAGAGCGCGTCAAGTGGGGTGGCCAGAGCGGAGCGGGCACGGTCTCGAGCGAAGGCCTCTGCAGCGAGCGAGGGACGCGGGGGGGAAAGGGGTCGGCAGTGAGCGGTGTGGAGGCGGCGGCGGGGCCGTGCGGGCAGGCGCGGCGCGGCGCATGAGCGAGTGCGTGCACACGCACGGAGGCGGGCCCGGGCACACACGATGACACGCCGGGGAGCGGGGCCGCAGTGAGCGCGGTCGGCGCCCGTAAGTGGTGGTGGTCCGGCGCGGTGATGGACAGAGGAAGAGAGAAGGGGAGGAGCTCATGGCAAGGCCGGTCGGCGCGTGTGCGTGCATATGGGGATAGGGGAGAGGAGAGGCCCGGGGCCTCACCGGCGATCGTGGGGTCAAGGGCAGTGGGCTTGGGGAGGAGTTGAGGCCGCGAGGCCTAGAGGCCATAGCGGCGGGGTTGCCCGCGATGCGGTTCGGGCGGGCGGGCGTGCCCGTCCGAGGCGGCGTCGAGGCAACCAGGGCACGGTCGCGGTGTCGCCAGGGCGCCGGTCGAGGGAGTGGGGGTTGGCCGCCGGCGCGGACGGTGGCGCGGGGCCAGAGGCGGAGGCGGCACGGGACGAGCAGAGGCGGTGCGGTTCAGGTGACGGCGCGGGCGACGGAGCAAGGACGCGGTCGGGGAGGACGGCAGAGCGCGTCAAGTGGGGTGGCCAGAGCGGAGCGGGCACGGTCTCGAGCGAAGGCCTCTGCAGCGAGCGAGGGACGCGGGGGGGAAAGGGGTCGGCAGTGAGCGGTGTGGAGGCGGCGGCGGGGCCGTGCGGGCAGGCGCGGCGCGGCGCATGAGCGAGTGCGTGCACACGCACAGAGGCGGGCGCGGGCACACACGATGACACGCCGGGGGGCGGGGCCGCAGTGAGCGCGGTCGGCGCCCGTAAGTGGTGGTGGTCCGGCGCGGTGATGGACAGAGGAAGAGAGAAGGGGAGGAGCTCATGGCAAGGCCGGTCGGCGCGTGTGCGTGCATATGGGGATAGGGGAGAGGAGAGGCCCGGGGCCTCACCGGCGATCGTGGGGTCAAGGGCAGTGGGCTTGGGGAGGAGTTGAGGCCGCGACGGAGAGGACGGCGGGGCAGCTCCGGCGAGGTGGCGGTTCGGGCGGGGAGGCGTGGTCGAGGCGGCGTCGGGCGTCGAGGGCATGGTCGCGGTCGTCGCAGCGAGGGGCGCCGTCGAGGGAGAGGGGACGGGGCGCGAGGACGAGGGCGGGGGCCAGCGACCGAGCCACCGGCGACGAGGGCGGCAGGGTGGTGAGCGGCGCCGGGATCGATCCGGGCGGCGTCGTGGTCGGGGCCCCTCCCCGATCCAGATGGGATCGAGAGGGAGGCGTGGGGAGTCGGGGGGGAGTGGGGAGTGGGATCGGGCTAGGGTTTTCGGAGAGGGGGATAAGGGGAGTAGGGTGGGCCGGCGTCTGTGGGCCGGTCGACTGGGCTAAAGCCCAGTTGGGCCAGGGGCTTTTCTTTGTTTTTCTTTTGCTTTCTGTTTTTATATTTCTTTTCTGTTTTAGCTAATTGTTTGGGCACCAAATAAGTCTTGTAAAATATGAGAGTTGGCCCACAATTCACAACACAATATATCCTACCACCAAAAACTAGTTTGGGGTAATTATCATTTCATATTTATTTTTTTATTAATAAAAAGGTTAGTAAATAATGTTTTCAGCCACTGTTTGAGGTTGTTTAAGTCACTTATCAAATTTCAATAATGTTGTTTACAATTTTATCATAGCCTCTGATTTATCTACTATTTATTGAACATTTTAGTTTTATTATTTGAAAAACTTTTATTGTTTGCTTGATTTTGATTTTGAATTTGAATCGGTTTCGAACTAACGCGAGATTACTAACAGTAATCAAAGTGACGTGGCATCGTTAACGTGGGATTACTGTAGCCTAATTATCCGGGCGTCACAATTCTCCTCCACTACAAGAAATCTCGTCCCGAGATTTAGGAGCGGGAGTAAGGGGAAAGGGGTTTGGTTACGAAATTCTAACGGGTCTTCTCAGTGTTGGTTGCTCTTCTCGAAGAGGTCAATCCATTACATTGAAGTCTTCATTTGTCTGCTTCAGGTTATCATTGTGATGTCGTTCTTTTCTCGGGAACTCCAACGTACTTACGAATAGGTAAGGGGCAGCTCGGCTACGACAGAATGCTTATGAGGGAAACAATCTGGGGGTTAACCCATGAATGAGCATAAGATTATCTCTCGAGTTGAACATATCGAATACATCAAGAGTAAGGTACGAAGGTACAATAAGAGGTTCCAAGTGGATAGATAGTTGCTCGAAGTCTGAACCAGAGTGAGAAAGGGTTTCAGAGCAGCGAGAGTAAGTATTGCGTCTGATACCAGAATAGAGCATTAGGAAGGTGGCCCGTGAATTAAGTACGAAGCCAAGCGCGAGGAATAACTTCGACAACAGGGTGTATAGGAGAGTCAGGTTTCGATCCTGTGGAACTGTGGGTTATGGGCCCACCATGTGGGTTAAAAGTTGGAAGGGTGGAGACGTCTTGCGTGATCATGCAAGCAAGGCAAGTCAGAGGCTAGCCTGTCGATTATGTCGGCAACAACGATGGTACCAAGGGCGAGGGACGAAGAGAACCATTTTCCTGCTCATCGAACGAGGCGGACCAATAGGCAAGGTTCTCGTCCATCGGTAGCTACCAGAATGTCATCAACAATAGTAACAGGGTCTTATTGACAGAGTCATACAACCGAGGTGTTTATATAAGCAGCGAATCATTACTTCTTAGATCATATAAATCACAAGAAAGGTTAACCCAAACAATGGAAAGGAAAATATGATTATCAAATTAAACAGAACAAGGGAAAGGAAAATGTGTTTAAACACATATTTCAGGGGTATATCCTTCCCAAGGACAAGCAGAGCACGATATCCATGACAGGATATTATGTCGAAAACTCTTGAGGTAAGGGGAGAGAATATCATGACATTACCCATACAACGGTGTTTGGATAATTTAGTAAGAAACATTTAGCATTGGCTTCAAATGTTCTTGTTGAAATTCGGAGTACCACAGACATGCTTCGAGATAGCATTGACATGGTCTTCAATCAAAGGCTAGACTTTGGATACAAAGGATCCATCGGAAACAACTTATAGAATAAGTCTTACAATTTCCTCATGGAAGAATGGATAACCTTGCTGAAAAGAAATATATAACAATAGGGCCTACGGCCAGGTGGGCTAGGTATGATACCACCTCACCGGGTCATATAAAGACCAACATTATAACTTTTGGAAATATGTTCCAACCACCATATCTGGCCGAGATTCAGAATTGATTGGTGTCAGGATACCTCAGACTCGGGATGCCTGAGAAGAAAAGGTGCAACGCAATTTGACAACATGACATTGTGAGATTCTCAGAAATGATCTATGTAAGTGAGCTCTGAAACAAGAGTTCACCAGTAAACCAAGGAGAGGACGAGGAGGTGGCTGATAGGCTCAACAACAAATCATCGAGATTTCCAAAGGATTGATTTCCACAATTATGTGAACAAGGAAATATCATTTGTCGGATCAAATGTCATAATGATGTATGCTCGAGGGAAACATACACAACTGAACAATGATAGAAGGGTGCACCCAGGAATCTAGACTAGGTAGCACGATCAATGTTTGAATGATGATTCAATAATCAGTAGACTTAGAATGAAACTGTAGACCAATAACTTCAAAGCAATAGGGTTGCTAGGAGTTTAGAATTTACACATCACAGACCATTTGTCGGTATTCCGGTTAGAAACAACACAGAGACCAAGAAATGATCGCAAAAGGCGAGAGATATTACTATATCAAGAATTCTCAAGAGGTGGTAAAATTACCACGAATTTCTTGACATAAAAGGTGGTAACATTCCAAGGTAAAGAAGAACAAATGCTGGATAGCAAGGATCTCAAGGTATAACACAAAACACGAACGAGTTTGTGTTGAACGGAAGGCAATAAAGTGGTCAATGGTAACACAAATCATCAAGTGTAAGGATGGTATTACTTCATCATGAACTCAATTGATATCTTGGAAGAGCTCGGAATGCTGATGATGATCACAACACATTTGTCGAGAGATTTCATGAAGATGTAATCAATCGGTGATGGCATCTAGTCAAACAAATGATGAAGCGAAAGGTTATTGGAACCATGGGTACGACACAAACTTGAAATCAAGTTTGTTGTTTGAGGTGAAACGATAAGACAAGGAAGATCGGCGTAAGCTTAGCCCATCGTCGAAATTGTGCTCCGGAAAGAAGGACCAGGTAGCACAGTTAAAATTTGGCACGATAATGATATAGCCGAGTAGGCTCGGAATGACGTGATCGAGTTCAGACTCGTAAGTAATGAAGGTTACCAAGAGTTGTTGAATCGTAGTACGGACTCAATTCAGTTGTCGGTGTCCTTGAGGGGTTCTAACAACTAAGAACTCGTTGGAAAAATGGAATTGGCAAGAATATTAGTTGATGCAGAACTCATAAGAAGTTCTGTATTCCGTGGTATCCTCGAGATACCAGGGGGTAATACTCGACGACAGATCAAAGTAGAGGTTGGACTGGGGTATTGCTCTGCAGAAGACAAGTGCTTAAACTTGCACGAGAAACGGTACCTAAAAGAGAACATGGTCGAAACCACGATTGCAAAAAGGCCAGATCCCAGATATAATATGAACTTATACCAAGGGAGTAATTAATTTAAGAGAAGCTTTAATGATAAGATCTACATCGTGTCCATGGGCATGAACACAAAGTTCAAGGTCGACTCCCACTTCTTCAATGCATAACCTTACATTTACCTCCCCTTTTTCGAAGTTGTAGTGTTGAGAAGTTATCAGACGAAGCGTCAGCAGGGTTTAACCCGCATAACTTTCATGGTCACACAAATTAAGGAAGGCATAGGTTCAACCCGTCAGGGTATCGTGGAAACATATACCACAAGCTTTGAGAGTAAATATTACCAGCTCGAAAGCAGAGCATGGTTGGCAAAAGGAGAGGATACAATTTACCAAAGGCATTATGTATCAGAGAAAGAACTCACAAGGTGATTAATTATGAAGGACATTGTCGGATAATAATCCAACAGTGGATATGGTGATCCACAATGGAGCTGATGTGAGTATCAATACCCAATCAGAGGAAGAAAGAATGCAAATGCATCGTTTTATAGAACATCTGAATAATTCAACGTTTAAATAACAAAGGAATTATGATTTTCGAATCAAGGGATCAGGAGCAAACGCTCTGATCAAGTACGGACAAGTTGAATAGACTTAGGGGTACAATCGATGGCAATCTGATTGCCGAGGACCAGCTCGCGTTTTAAATGACATCTGAGCTGGAAGGATGAATTCTATGATCTGAGTGAGGATTGCGAGCATTCGCAACATATTGAGTCAATGGACTCAAAATGATATTGACAAAGGTTGCCAATAAGATTACTATACTTAATTATGGGATTAACCATAATGCAAGCAAGCAAGAATTTCAGGAGCAATAGGTTGCTCAGGATTTTCGGAAGACCGAATGGTATTTCGAAGAATTTTGTGAACTGCATGAATATCTAGGGATGAGCGGATACTCGATGAGTGCGAGAATTATCCGTAGGGGTATTCAGGTGACAAAGAACAGCAAGGCAGTAAGCTCAAAGGATTCTCGAAAATACGACGAGTATTTCGGGGTATCTTGTAATAACAAGACCAACTATGGATGTATGCAAGCATAACAACTGCAAGTATTTATCCATAAGGGTTGACGGTGGAAGGGGAATTGTAAATGCGATGAACACAAGTTCTCGGGTTAACAGCGGTGAGTATCTTCAGGGTCTTCACGTGCAGCAGACGATCATCAGTAATAAGGGGCTCTCCGGGTGAAAGTGATAACGATATCCTAATGTTAGATTTAGCAAAATTCATTTAACCCGAATAGAAGAGAGTTCAGAGTCCCGGAGTAAGCATCGAGGAGTAAAAGATCCTAATACCACCCAGATAGCGACGTGGGCCCGTAAGCCGCACAGCCATGTTAGTAAAAGTTTTTCAATGACTAGACTCGACTTCGACCAAGGAGTTGGAAAGGGGGATTCCTACAGGCAGTCGGCTCTGATACCAACTTGTGACGCCCCCGATTTAATCATACACTAATCATACAGGCAAACGTGTACGATCAAGATCAGGGACTCACGGGAAGATATCACAACACAACTCTACAAATAAAATAAGTCATACAAGCATCATATTACAAGCCAGGGGCCTCGAGGGCTCGAATACAAGAGCTCGATCATAGACGAGTCAGCGGAAGCAACAATATCTGAGTACAGACATAAGTTAAACAAGTTTGCCTTAAGAAGGCTAGCACAAACTGGGATACAGATCGAAAGAGGTGCAGGCCTCCTGTCTGGGATCCTCCTAACTACTCCTGGTCGTCGTCAGCGGGCAGCACGTAGTAGTAGGCACCTCCGGTGTAGTAGGAGTCGTCGTCGATGGTGGCGTCTGGCTCCTGGGATCCAACATCTGGTTGCGACAACCAGGTAGAAGGGATAGGGGAAAAGAGGGAGAAAGCAACCGTGAGTACTCATCCAAAGTACTCGCAAGCAAGGAGCTACACTACATATGCAGGGGTAAATGTGAAAAGGGCCATATCGGTGGACTGAACTGCAGAAAGCCAGAATAAGAGGGGGCATAGCTTGTCCTTTCGAAGACTACGCTTCTAGCAGCCTCCGTCTTGCATCATGAAGAAGAGAGTAAACTGAAGTCCTCCAAGTAACATCGCATAGCATAACCCTAACCGATGATCCTCCCCTTGTCGCCCTGTGAGAGAGCGACCACCGGTTGTATCTGGCACTTGGAAGGGTGTGTTTTATTAAGTATCCGGTTCTAGTTGTCATAAGGTCAAGGTACAACTCCAAGTCGTCCTGTTACCGAAGATCACGGCTATTCGAATAGATTAACTTCCCTGCAGGGGTGCACCACATACCCCAACACGCTTGATCCCATTTGGCCGGACACACTTTCCTGGGTCATGCCCGGCCTCGGAAGATCAACACGTCGCAGCCCCACCTAGACCAACAGAGAGGTCAGCACGCCGGTCTAAACCTAAGCGCCCAGGGGTCTGGGCCCATCGCCCTTAGCACACCTGCACGTTGCGTGGGCGGCCGGAAGCAGACCTAGCCTAGTGGCGTTCCAGTCCAATCCGGCGCGCGCCGCTCCGTTGCTGACGTCACGAAGGCTTCGGCTGATACCACGACGCCGGGATACCCATAACTACTCCCACATAGATGGTTAGTGCGTATAGACCAAATGGCCAGACTCAGATCAAATACCCAGATCTCGTTAAACGTGTTAAGTATCCGCGAACGCCGACCAGGGCCAGGCCCACCTCTCTCCTAGGTGGTCTGAACCTGCCCTGTCGCTCCGCCTCAAAGTAACCGTCGGGGGCCGTCGGGAACCCAGGCCCACCTCTACTGGGATGGAGCCACCTGCCCCTTCAGCCCCCATCTCCGAACAGTATCACAGGTAATGTAACTGTGTAAAGTAAATCGTATATGCCCGTGATCACCTCCCGAAGTGATCACGGCCCAGTAGTATAGCATGGCAGACGGACAAGAGTGTAGGGCCACTGATGGAACACTAGCATCCTATACTAAGCAGTAGGATAGCAGGTAATGGTAACAACAGTAGTAGCAAGGACAGGCTATGCATCAGGATAGGAATAACGGAAAGCAGTAACATGCTACACTACTCTAATGCAAGCAGTATAGAGAAGAGTAGGCGATATCTGGTGATCAAAGGGGGGGCTTGCCTGGTCGCTCTGGCAAGAGAGAGGGGTCGTCAACACCGTAGTCGTACTGGGTAGCAGCAGCGTCGGTCTCGGTGTCTAGCGAGAGAAGAGGGGGAAGAAACAATAAATATAATGCAAACAGATGCATAATGATGCATGACATGACAAAACGTGACGCTAGGTGTGCCCTAACGCGGTACGAGGTGATACCGGTGAAGGGGGAAAACATCCGGAAAGTATTCCCGGTGTTTCGCGTTTTCGGACAGATGAACCGAAGGGGGAAAGTTGCGTGTTCGCTATGCTAGGGATGCGTGGCGGGCGAACGGGTTGCGTATCCGGATTCGTCTCGTCGTTCTGAGCAACTTTCATGTTGAAAATAATTTAATCCGAGTTACGGATTAAAAGATATGATTTTCTAAAGATTTTACTAATTTCTGGAATTTAATTAATTATTTAATTTAATTCAAAATTTGGATTTATGACATCAGCATGATGTCATGCTGACGTCACCAGTCAACAGGGGTTGACTGGGTCAACTGATGCGTGGGTCCAGTGGGACCCACCTGTCATACTTTGTTATTTTAGTAGGGTTTAGTTATCCTGCTTAGGCTAATCTAATCAGGATTAATTAGTTTAGTTAATTAATTAGGTTAATTAAGCAAGATTAATTAAATTAATTAATCCTTTAATTAATTAATTAATTTAATAATTTTATTTATTATTTATTTTTAACTCCTTTTCCTTTTTTTCTTCTCAGGGTGGGCCCCGTTCGGTCAGTGGCCTAGGGCCATAGCGGGCGTGCGGTTGCCCGCGATGCGGTTACGGGCGCCCCGTGCGGGGTCGAGCCCGTCCGGGGGGGGGCGAGGCAACCAGGGCACGGCGGGGTGTCGCCGGCGAGCGGTGGGGTGCCGGGGTTGGCCGCCGGCGCGGCGGTGGCCTGCGGGGCCAGAGGCGGAGGCGGGGCACGGGACGAGCAGAGGCGGCGCGGTTCAGGTGACGGCGCGGGCGCGGAGCAAGGCCGCGGTCGGGGAGGACGGCGGAGCGCGTCAAGTGGGGTGGCCGGAGCGGAGCGGGCACGGTCCGAGCGAAGGCCTCGGCAGCGAGCGAGGGACGCGGGGGGGGAAGGGGTCGGCAGTGAGCGGTGTGGAGGCGGCGGCGGGGCCGTGCGGGCAGGCGCGGCGCGGCGCATGAGCGAGTGCGTGCACACGCACGGAGGCGGGCCCGGGCACACACGATGACACGCCGGGGAGCGGGGCCGCAGTGAGCGCGGTCGGCGCCCGTAAGTGGTGGTGGTCCGGCACGGTGACGGACAGAGGAAGAGAGAAGGGGAGGAGCTCATGGCAAGGCCGGTCGGCGCGTGTGCGTGCATACGGGGATAGGGGAGAGGAGAGGCCCGGGGCCTCACTGGCGATCGTGGGGTCAAGGGCAGTGGGCTTGGGGAGGAGTTGAGGCTGCGACGGAGAGGACGGCGGGGCAGCTCCGGCGAGGTGGCGGTTCGGGCGGGGAGGCATGGTCGAGGCGGCGTCGGGCATCGAGGGCACGGTCGCGGCCGTCGCAGCGAGGGGCGCCGTCGAGGGAGAGGGGACGGGGCGCGAGGACGAGGGCGGGGGCCAGCGACCGAGCCACCGGCGACGAGGGCGGCAGGGTGGTGAGCGGCGTCGGGATCGATCCGGGCGGCGTCGTGGTCGGGGCCCCTCCCCGATCCAGATGGGATCGAGAGGGAGGCGTGAAAGGGATCGTGGGGGGGGAGTGGGGAGTGGGATCGGGCTAGGGTTTCGGTGAGGGGGATAAGGGGAGTGGGGTGGGCCGGCGTCTGTGGGCCAGTCGACCGGGGTAAAGCCCAGTTGTGCCAGGGGGTTTTTTTTTTAGTCGACTGGGCTAAAGCCCAGTTGGGCCAGGGGCTTTTCTTTATTTTTCTTTTGCTTTCTATTTTTATATTTCTTTTCTGTTTTAGCTAATTGTTTGGGCACCAAATAAGTCTTGTAAAATATGAGAGTTGGCCCACAATTCACAACACAATATATCCTACCACCAAAAACTAGTTTGGGGTAATTATCATTTCATATTTATTTTTTTATTAATAAAAAGGTTAGTAAATAATGTTTTCAGCCACTGTTTGAGGTTGTTTAAGTCACTTATCAAATTTCAATAATGTTGTTTACGATTTTATCATAGCCTCTGATTTATCTACTATTTATTGAACATTTTAGTTTTATTATTTGAAAAACTTTTATTGTTTGCTTGATTTTGATTTTGAATTTGAATCGGTTTCGAACTAACGCGAGATTACTAACAGTAATCAAAGTGACGTGGCATCGTTAACGTGGGATTACTGTAGCCTAATTATCCGGGCGTCACAATTTGGATGGTTACGACTCCTCCCTCACCGGTTCATCTTCCTCTACCATTTGAAAACTGGGCTTGGACCAATCAAAACCATGAAGAGCAACGAAGTCAGCTTCATCATCAATTAGACCAAGCGGGTCAATTTCTGGGGCAATTGTATGCTGGCGAACCGGCGGGAGTAGATCAGTCACTTTATACGAAGGAGTCGCCATCTTTTTATTATCAGCGTCAAAACCTGGCTGATACTTATCAATATTGGTCCCGTCGCCAAGGATGGTAGCATGATGACGAATTCCCTTCACGCAAGCAGCAAAATATTCTTGATCAAACGGAGTCCCTTCTTCCTTAAAGCCGGGATACCCCTTGGCTACATCTGCCGGGTCTAGCTCTGGTACCCAGGCTTTGGAGCAGCTTAGAGCAGTTAGGGCTCCGGCTCTTGCACAGGACCGCTTGACTTCTTGGAATCTGGCGGGTAAGATAGATAACTTCTTCAAGACATCACTCAAGAGGTTTGGTCCTTGGTTGGCTGGGCAAATAATGGCAAGCACCCTTGAGCTCCAGTGCACAGTTGCTCCACCAGGGTGTAAACCGCCTTGAGTTTTATCAAGCTGTTTTGGCTCAGATTGCTACTCCGTTGACCTATGAGTATTCTAAAAAGTTAAGCAGGTGGCATATATTTATGCCAACAATAGATTTTATGTAAATTATACAACGAGTCACCGAAGATTGCAAAGACCATCTGAGACACACGGTTCTTTAAACCAGTGAATTCAGTGGTAATCTCCTTGAGAGCCGCCTCAGTTGTCTCAGCATGCTGTATGAGCAAGGTTTTTTCATCGGCCAAGGATTTTTTTTCTCTACATCAAAACTGGTCTTCAGTTTAAATATTGAGTTATCACCTTTACTGTTCGGGTTACATAAGCCGACAGTCCAGATTCAAGATTACAGGTATGATATTGTTGTTAAAATTCATAACAGACTTATCTGTGTTTTCTTCAATCAAAGACTTTCCAGCCTTATTTATCCTTACATGTAGCCTTGATTATACATTTATGTTAATTTCCATCTGTATGTACTGGGAGTTTTGACCCGTCCAGCGACAAACCGCCAGGACAGTTTTTCATCTTTTACATACAGGAACAGATTCAAATGCTACAGATATGATAAAGGATGTAAAGCATATATTGACACGACGGATAAAAGTGTTGTATGCACTATGATATGCACGATGGCATAGGTAGATCATGAAGTTTTAAGCTAGCCTATTACAAGGCGTTTGGAGCCCAAAAGGATAATACTGTTTTTCTCCCGAATAGATGCTAAACTAAAGCCGGTTCATTAAATCTTGGCCGGGTTATTTGGATGGTTACGACTCCTCCCTCACCGGTTCATCTTCCTCTACCGTTTGAAAACTGGGCTTGGACCAATCAAAACCATGAAGAGCAACGAAGTTAGCTTCATCTTCAATTAGACCAGGCGGGTCAATTTCTGGGGCAAAGGTATGCTGGCAAACCGGCGGGAGTAGATCAGTCACTTTATACGAAGGAGTCGCCATCTTTTTATTATCAGCGTCAAAACCTGGCTGATACTTATCAACATTGCTCTCGTCGCCAAGGATGGTAGCATGAGGACGAATTCCCTTCACGCAAGCAGTGAAATCTTCTTGATCAAACGGAGTCCCGTCTTCCTTAAAGCTGGGATACCCCTTGGCTACATCTGCCGGGTCTAGCTCTGTTACCCAGGCTTGGGAGCGGCTTAGAGCAGTTAGGGCTCCGGCTCTTGCACAGGACCGCTTGACTTCTTGGAATCTGGCGGGTAAGATAGATAACTTCTTCAAGACATCACTCAAGAGGTTTGGTCCTTGGTTGGCTGGGCAAATAATGGCAAGCACCCTTGAGCTCCAGTGCACAGTTGCTCCACCAGGGTGTAAACCGCCTTGAGTTTTATCAAGCTGTTTTGGCTCAGATTGCTACTCCGTTGACCTATGAGTATTCTAAAAAGTTAAGCAGGTGGCTTATACTTATAGCAAAAATAGATTTTAAGTAAATAATACAACAAGTCACCGAAGATTGCAGAGACCATCTAAGACACACGGTTCTTTAAACCAGTGAGTTCAGTGGTAATCTCCTTGAGAGCCGCCTCAGTTGT
Source organism: Triticum urartu (assembly GCF_003073215.2). Lineage (NCBI taxonomy): Eukaryota > Viridiplantae > Streptophyta > Magnoliopsida > Poales > Poaceae > Triticum > Triticum urartu. The sequence goes on along the minus strand of NC_053027.1, from coordinate 197,210,387 downwards.
CTCAGCATGCTGTATCAGCAAGGTTTTTTCATCGGCCAAGGATTTTTTTTCTCTACATCAAAACTGGTCTTCAGTTTAAAGATTGGGTTATCACCTTTACTGTTCGGGTTACATAAGCCGACAGTCCAGATTCAAGATCACAGGTATGATATTGTCGTTAAAATTCATAACAGACTTATCTGTGTTTTCTTCAATCAAAGACTTGCCAGCCTTATTTATCCTTACATCTAGCCTTGATTATACATTTATGTTAATTTCCATATGTATTTACTGGGAGTTTTGACCCGTCCAGCGACAAACTGCCAGGACAGTTTTTCATCTTTTACATACAGGAATAGATTCAAATGCTACAGATATGATAAAGGATGTAAAGCATATATTGACACGACGGATAAAAGTGTCGTATGCACTATGATATGCACGATGGCATAGGCAGATCATGAGGTTTCAAGCTAGCCTATTACAAGGCGTTTGGAGCCCAAAAGGATAATACTATTTTTCTCCTGAACAGATGCTAAACTAAAGCCGGTTCATTAAATCTTGGCCGGGTTATTTGGATGGTTACGACTCCTCCCTCACCGGTTCATCTTCCTCTGCCGTTTGAAAACTGGGCTTGGACCAATCAAAACCATGAAGAACAACGAAGTCATCTTCATCATCAATTAGACCAGACGTGTCAATTTCTGGGGCAAAGGTATGCTGGCGAACCGGCGGGAGTAGATTAGTCACTTTATACGAAGGAGTCGCCATCTTTTTATTCTCAGCGTCAAAACCTGGCTGATACTTATCAACATTGGTCTCGTCGCCAAGGATGGTAGCATGAGGACGAATTCCCTTCATGCAAGCAGCGAAATCTTCTTGATCAAACAGAGTCCCGTCTTCCTTAAAGCTGGGATACCCCTTGGCTACATCTACCGGGTCTAGCTCTGGTACCCAGGCTTTGGAGCGGCTTAGAGCAGTTAGGGCTCCGGCTCTTACACAAGACCGCTTGACTTCTTGGAATCTGGCGGGTAAGATAGATAACTTCTTCAAGACATCACTCAAGAGGTTTGGTCCTTGGTTGGCTGGGGAAATAATGGCAAGCACCCGTTGAGCTCTAGTGCACAGTTGCTCCACCAGGGTGTAAACCGCCTTGAGTTTTATCAAGCTGTTTTGGCTCAGATTGCTGCTCCATTGACCTATGAGTATTCTAAAAAGTTAAGCAGGTGGCTTATATTTATGGCAACAATAGATTTTAAGTAAATAATACAACGAGTCGCCGAAGATTGCAGAGACCATCTGAGACACACGGTTCTTTAAACCAGTGAGTTCAGTGGTAATCTCCTTGAGAGCTGCCTTAGTTGTCTCAGCATGCTGTATCAGCAAGGTTTTTTCATCGGCCAAGCATTTTTTCTCTACATCAAAACTGGTCTTCAGTTTAAAGATTGGGTTATCACCTTTACTGTTCGGGTTACATAAGCCGACAGTCCAGATTCAAGATCACAGGTATGATATTGTCGTTAAAATTCATATCAGATTTATCTGTGTTTTCTTCAATCAAAGACTTTCCAGCCTTATTTATCCTTACATCTAGCCTTGATTACACATTTATGTTAATTTCCAAATGTATGTACTGGGAGTTTTGACCCGTCCAGCGACAAACCGCCAGGACAGTTTTTCTTCTTTTACATACAGGAACAGATTCAAATGCTACAGATATGATAAAGGATGTAAAGCATATATTGACACGACGGATAAAAGTGTCGTACGCACTATGATATGCACGATGGCATAGGCAGATCATGAAGTTTTAAGCTAGCCTATTACAAGGCGTTTGGAGCCCAAAAGGATAATACTGTTTTTCTCCTGAACAGATGCTAAACTAAAGCCGGTTCATTAAATCTTGGCCGGGTTATTTGGATGGTTACGACTCCTCCCTCACCGGTTCATCTTCCTCTGCCGTTTGAAAACTGGGCTTGGACCAATCAAAACCATGAAGAGCAACGAACTCAGCTTCATCATCAATTATACCAAACGTGTCAATTTCTGGGGCAAAGGTATGCTGGCGAACTGGCGGGAGTAGATCAGTCACTTTATACGAAGGAGTCGCCATCTTTTTATTCTCAGCGTCAAAACCTGGCTGATACTTATCAACATTGGTCTCGTCGCCAAGGATGGTAGCATGAGGATGAATTCCCTTCATGCAAGCAGCGAAATCTTCTTGATCAAACGGAGTCCCGTCTTCCTTAAAGCTGGGATACCCCTTGGCTACATCTGCCGGGTCTAGCTCTGGTACCCAGGCTTTGGAGCGGCTTAGAGCAGTTAGGGCTCCGGCTCTTGCACAGGACCGCTTGACTTCTTGGAATCTGGCGGGTAAGATAGATAACTTCTTCAAGACATCACTCAAGAGGTTTGGTCCTTGGTTGGCTAGGGAAATAATGGAAAGCGCCTGTTGAGCTCCAGTGTATAGTTGCTCCACCATGGTGTAAACCTCCTTGAGTTTTATCAAGCTGTTTTGGCTCAGATTGCTGCTCCGTTGACCTATGAGTATTCTAAAAAGTTAAGCAGGTGGCTTATACTTATAGCAAAAATAGATTTTAAGTAAATAATACAACGAGTCACCGAAGATTGCAGAGACCATCTAAGACACAAGGTTCTTTAAACCAGTGAGTTCGGTGGTAATCTCCTTGAGAGCCGCCTTAGCTGTCTCAGCATGCTATATCAGCAAGGTTTTTTCATCGGCCAAGGAGTTTTTCTCTACATCAAAACTGGTCTTCAGTTTCTCTGCTTCGGATAGGCTCAACTAGAGTTTGGAGTCAGTATTCTTTATCTCAGTCTCTTGGGCCGCCAACCGGGTTTTCGCATCAATCAGTTGAGAATCCAAGTCATTATGGCAGTCTACAAACAAGCACATGTGCGTCAAAGTTTATTCCAATAAAGGTAATAATGATTAAAGTCCCAAGTGCTTTTCAAAGCAACATCACTCGGCACTTGGGGGCTAATGTCTGCCAAAGCAATTTTTAAATGCAAAATTGACTCTTCTAAAAACAAGTGCCAAGTGTTTTACACGTAACAACGCTTGGCACTTGGGGGCTAATGCATGATATTCAGAAGGTTTTTCCTCTTGAGCCGGATAACAATATTAGTTTGGACTGATTCAAGACAACTATGAAGTTAAGTACCGGTTCATTCATGATGAATTAAGCCGGCCCTTGGGGACTACATGTGAAATTATGCTAATTAGATAAATCCGGTTAAACATTTTAAACCGGACTTGGAAAAATCTAGGTCAGAACGTCAACCTATATCACAAGTATACATATCATTCAAGTTTATCATAATCAGGAGACTTGGGGGGCTGGTAGAGCATATAACCTAATGAAAGCCGGAGATCATACCTCATATTTTAGTTGCAGCTGTTTGACCATCTCAATTTCAGAGTCACAGCTAGAATGCACATGACTAAGGTAGCCAGATAGCACATCACTAATGCCCTTTTAAATTTTCATCAATATGGTAGTAGCCCCCGGGACAGGGTTATCTTTCTCTCGATTGTCCTGAGGATCTTGAATTCACTGAAAAACCGGCAATATTTGCTGAGTCATATCATTGTAGCCCCCCAGTCTTAAGGCGACTCGAGGAGTTGGCTAGAGATTCTCCATATTTGACCGTGATATAAACCAGCATAAGTTGTATATCATTGATATTGATAGCACGATGTGAATCCACAGAAGGTTGGGGTGACTACGGCGGGTTATAAATGTTCCCATATGAGCCGTGTCAGCAACTCGGCCAATGGTTTCTTCCAACTGGCTGTTTGAAGTTAACCAAACTGTAGGGGCAGCGATTTGTGTGCATGTCCATTGAGCCATCCAGCACAGACGGCGGCTGAATGATAATTTGCCTCCAATTTGTTGGAACAAAACCGGGCTACCCAAGCAGTGACTTGCTCATACTCAATAAATAGCTCATGCAGACAGATGCGGCCCGGTGTGACATAGACCGGACCGCAAGGGCGGTAGCATAAGCACTGTCGTTGAGCACGGTAGCACGGATAAATGTTAGTGAAAAATGATGATGCTATGCACTCCAAATCCACAATATAACTCCACTTCGGCGATGAATAATTGCTCTGATGAAAAATATACAAACCAACGTAATTGTTCTTTGATAAAAACAATACGTGTCTAAAATGTATTTAGATAGATTTCACCTGATATGTTAGGCCGGAAATTATCCATCGCAGAATTGATGATCACCTTGGTGACGCTTAAACCAATCACGACCGAGTCAGCCGTGAGAGCAGAAAGATGAGCCGGCCGCGGCATTGTAAGGCGGTGCGGACAGAAGAGTCAACTGCAGGCGTGGTAAGCCGTGCGGGCGGGCGAGTAATCGCAAGCGCGGTAATTTGCTGGGACGGGCGAGTTAATCGTGGGAGCAATAACCCGCGCGAGCGGACGAGTTAATGTAGTGCGGGTCCGCAGAGGCGGCGACTTATGTACGTCCGCATACTTCATAGATACGGTATGACACCATCTTTACAATGAATCATTATCCTGCAAAAAATATATAATCCCGACTAGAGTAATTGTTTCTTTGACAAAAATAATATGCGCCAAAAATAACCTTAGAAGGATACCACCTGACTCGTCTCAACAGTAAATGAGTCGGCTGCGGCGTTGTAAACCGGTGCGGACGGGGAATGTCGACACCGGTGTTGTAAACCGGCACGGACGGGCGAGTCGGCCATATGTTGATGTAGACTAAGCCGGATGTTTGACCCGGCTGCGGGGGGCAGTGGGCGAACGCCATAAAAATGATGCTGGCGTATGCTCCATATCCGCGGTATATCAACACTTTTGTAATGAATAATTTACCTGTATATAACAACACTATAAGGCAAAGTAGTTGTTTCACAAAAAGTTAACAAGTACTGATAAAAAGTAAACTTGGATGGATATCACCTGATTTATTTAAAAGATTTACGATCCGCGTATAATAGCTGTCAGCATGTCCGGTTGATGAGGTAACCAGCAAGATGCTCCTCGTCACATAGGGAATCGAAATTATGCGCCAGTCAGGTAGGTCTCAGAGGTGTCCAGCCGGTGGACCCCGCTCGTATCCGTCAGTCCACTAGAAAACCCAAGCCATGGCCCTCTTGTGTATAGCAACGAATGCTATTTTGATCCCACGCGGGTTGCTTCTCATGCCACTTTAAAACCGGTCAAACCTTGCTTTTGTCTCTGTCTGCACACACACTATTTTTTGAGCAAATCAGCAGCGCATAGTGCTACAGCAGCAGAACTTCCCTCGGTGGCTCGAACGGAAGGCGAGGCGCGATGGCGACTCAGGGGAGGCAGGCCCAACAGTAATTCGTCAGAAGCCGGTCGCTCACAGATGAGGCTGCAATAGCAGAAGAGACCGTGGCGGCTCAAACGGAGCGAGACGAGGCCGGAGCCATGACCAAGTCCTTGTCTGGGTCGTGGTTGTAGCTTTTTACCCCTATAATCATTTATTTTTCCTTTGGCCTTGAAAGCTGGGCGCTCATCATTAGCTTCTGCTGTCTCACGTCAGATGGTAGTACATCCCCACATAACTTTTGGACTCGTACTACTAGTAGCTTGTAGTAGCACTACTCCATTGTTTAATCATATTGAACTAGGCTTTCCTTGAACCAGCACTGCTTTGGGGAGATTAGCAAGGCCAACGTGGAGTATGAAAATTGATTGATACTTCCCCGGTTGAACTGTATCGGGATGCAGTCTTTTCCTTTGCTTCCCACGAGGAAAATCTCAAACCGGTTTACAGGAGATCTTGGGAGCAGACCGTCCAAGGATGCATGTGTAGATGCCGACTGGATCTACTTCGCAGTGGTGTGTGCAACATCGTCAGGAAACTTCCGATCTTGATCTTTAGACAAGACCAACACCGATTTTGATAGAAAAGTAAATCCACCCACGACTGACCACGGTCGAGTAGATTGGACTGGGAAGAACGCCCACGGCGGCGCTTTCGCACCGGATCTTCTTCGGCCGGAAGATTGCAAACTTCTTGATCCCTATAAAAATCCCTCCAAAAACTCAACACCACCGTGCGCCAGCCAATTGTCGTGAAATTGTCACGGCAGATGTCCTAATTGAAAGGACTTAGTCGTGAGGCCAACGCATCTATGTGGTAGCTTGAGAGGGGTTGAGCGGGATGAGAGATGCAAGGTTTTACCCAGTTTCGGCTCCTCACGGTGGAGGTAAAAGTCGACATCCTGCTTCATTGATATTGATGATGATCATCATCATGATTACAAGGGTGCTCTGTCTCGAGAGCTATAGACTTGTCTGTCTAAACCTAACTTGTGAAACTTGTCCCTCTTGGGATGCCCTGCCCCTCCTTATATAAGTTGAAGGGACGGGTTACATGTGGAGTCCTAGTAGGACTAGGACTACTCTATTACAAGTGGAATGCTAGTCTTGCTTCTTTTGTAAGAGAATATTCCTTATGCCTTAAACCGGCCCAGCATAACATGAACTGGCCTTCTGGGCGTAGGGCCTTGTCATCCGTCTGTCCTGCCCGCCGGGTTACCACTGAATCATAATGTTCAGTCAGGTTGCTTGTAAACCGTATGGTCAGTGCGGGTCACCGGTGAATTGCCAAGTCTGGCCGGGTTATCTTCCGGCCGTGTTACGCCGCGGGGTATATCCCCAACACCAGTCGAGGTTTCTGTCTTGGCAAAGGTTCTGATTCAGAGGAAATAATTACCTCGTCTTCTACCGGCCGGCTGGCCCCCGTGTCATCCTGATAATAGTCAGTGTCAATAAGATTGTTAAAAAGCAGGCCAAGAGAGTCAAGGGCTACCTCCGACTCAGAACCATCATCCAACTTGAACATATCAGAAGTAGTTGTTTTCTTCTTAGATTTCCGGGCTATCTTCTTGGCGTCTATAGCGGCGACTCTAGCTTTCTTGGCAGCTTCATGATCATATTTGGCCTTCCAAAAGTCAGATTTGGCCTGTAGGCAATAATAGGATAAAAATCATGCAAGTACTTAACTACTGAAAAAAAGAGGGGAGTCAAAGGGATTTACCTCTGGTGTCGGGTTAAGTTTACAGAAAGGATTCAATCCTACTTTGCTGCAGCCTTCATATTTACTGTTGACAAGAGTGGTTGACATTTCAAAAATGGCCTCTTCAGTCAGTTGTAGAGAACTATGACGCAGAGGATCATCTGGGCCTCCGGCATAGTTATACATCAAGTCAGATCGGCGGCTCAAAGGGATGACCCACCATGCGATCCAACAGTGGATCAAGTCAACTCCAGTTAAGCCGTTTCCCAACAAGGCTTGAACCCTTTTTATGGTTGGGATGAGCTTCTTACTTTCAGGGGCAGAAAGCTTGTCAGGGAGTGAAAACTTAGCGTCAAGACGCTCCGCGCGATAACTTGGCATTGGTTTTTCATCAGCTGGCGACGTGTCTTTGCAATAAAACCAAGTTTGGTTCCAATCCTTTGGATGGCTTGGTAAGACTACTAAGGTAAAGACATCGTCCCGTCTGCGCTGAACCGAAATTCCACTAAGTTCCAAGCTGGGGCCGTTGGTGTATTCATCTTGGCGGTTCAAATAGAAATACTCTCTGAAGAGTTCAACAGTAGGTTCTTCTTGAAGATAAACCTCGCAGAGAACTTGAAAATTGTAGATGTTTGATATGGAGTTGGGTCCAAGATATTGTGGATGAAACTTGAAAAATGCAGAACATCTCTGAAGAATTTTGAGCCGGGTGGTGAAAAACCCCGGTTCATATGATCAGTAAAGACGATGACTTCACCATCCTTGGGCTGAGGTTTTTCTTCGGCCGGGTCAGGGATGCGATAAGACATAATGCTCTTCTCCGGTAAAAACCCAATGATAACAAAATCCTTCAAAGTGGCGTCAGTGACTATGGAAGGGACCCAGTTGCAAACTGTTGTCGTTTTTGACGGCATGGTGAGAGGACAAGCCAAAAAGGAAGTAATTTGCCGGTTTAAGTTAAATGGTGGAATCATAGGTTAATGCCTGCAATACAGATGCGTAATGGCGGCTTAAGTAAGGGCTAATGATATATGAAGGAAAAATGAGTCGGCATGATAAGCCACCATGACTATAGGTATTCAAAAGTTGCCAGCGACAAAAAATTGGCTAAGTACTGAGATAAACAAGTTTCACAAGCTGTTGCTATTATTTTGGATCAAGATTGTTCAAAAAAAGGAAAATAAATATAGACCGAAAAGCCCAGTATAGAGGAGTTCATCAGTTCTAAGGAGGCCTTTGTACAAGAAAAGGGGATCTACTAACATCTAAAATGGATGTGAAACAGCTACCGCATGAGTTCCATACTTGTTTTAGATCAAAAGAGGATGCGTTGGAGAAACTACGAAGAATCTGTGATGAACAGCGAAGAACATAGAAGAACTTGCAAACCCTAATGCGGATCTAAGGTGCGGAAAAGCAAGAACTTACGGACACAGTTCTACTATGGAGGATCGCCGCCGTTCTCGGGACAAGCTTAGGTTGGCGCAGCGGACAAGGTTGAGGACGACGGTGAGCGTTGCGGCGGCGGCGGAGTTCAAGCGATAGAGGGGTTCCGAGAGAAGGAAGAAGAAGAATGAGGAAGACCAGCTGTGCCTATTTATAAGGAGATATATGAATAGGCAGGCGCGAAAAATGAGGAAGGTCAAAATGATGATTATCCAGCTAATTAGACGCCTCGATTTTCGGAAGGCATTTAAGATAAGGATACGTTAAGATGACGTCGTGGCGGGTTTCCAAATTTTTTGAAGGTGATGTCATGGCGGGTTACAGAGCTTTTACAAGCAGTGGAAGATGGATTTATTCTAAGTGTTGAAGATTGACATGAACAAAGTTCAAATCAACCTGGGGCCTAATGTTGGGGATATGACTACCAGGTATGACCCGCCAGGAGGGTCCGGGTCAACCACAACGGCGGGCTACGTAAGTGAAGCCCGAAGAGTATACAAGGTGACAGTTTACAATAAGGCTTATAATAGGCCCAAGCCCAGAGGCGGCTTAAGCCCGTAAGTATAAACCGCCATGTATGAATAGACTTGTAATGCAAGGCATGTAAGAGATGTCACTGAGCCAGACACGTTGTATGAGCCGGCCGGGACTCTGTAGGCCATCGGGTGTCAACCCGTGTATATAAGGGGATGACCCGGCGGCGGCTTAGGGAAAGAAACAACAGATCGAGAGCCAAGCTAGCGTATTCGCTCCTTGGTCATCGAAACCTTGCAATACCACATCAACTGGACTAGGCTTTACCTTCACCGCAAGGGGCCGAACCAGTATAAACCTCTCATGTCCTTTGTCCTGATTAACCCCTTTAAGCTTCCTAGTTGCGATGGCTCCACGACTAAGTCCTTTCACTAGGACATCTGCCGTGACAATTCCACGACAGGTTGGCTTAGTGGGTGCTGCACACCTGAGCCCTGAATAGACTGGGAAGGTAGGCACAGCGGCACGCCCGAGCAGCGGTGATGCTGTTGGGCAAGCGGCTCCTGACCTCCTGTTAGTCCAGCGTCTCCTCCTAGAGTCATGCCATCCGAGGACAGCAAGTCACGGCGAGGCAGGCGGCTGGGGGCGAGTAGAGATCGGAAGTGCGCAGCAGAACAGAGGGGAATCGGGGCCTGGGCCGACCTAAAATCCCAAGGTGGGCCGTGGCCCGCCGTGGGCACCCTGTAGAGATACACACCCGAGCGGCAAACATGCCTTTTCGAAACTAAACTAGAAACATTTAGCTCACCAATTAAACAAGTTTGGTTTAATAATATCAGATTCGTATTTGATCAACTAAGCTTGTTTAGCTTGATGGGTGGAGCAGTGCTATTATGACACGTATATTGATCATAAAAGGGGGAAACCCTAAGCATTTTCTTGAGCAAAAGAGGGTTTCCCCACCGATTTCTATTAAAGAAACCACCACGGAACCAACATGATCAATTAAACCCTAAGCATGATCAATTAAACCCTAGTATGACTGTGCCATGGCAGATTTAAAGCTGCAAACCGGGGAAATGCTATTTAGCATCCATTGTTTTCTTCAAACTGAGAACTAAATTCTAAGAGCTGAAAAGGAAGTACACTAACCAAGTTATGATCTATTTTCTGGTTGATATCATAAAGTTGTGGAGATATGAAGTACCACCTCTTTTGTGCCGCCGTGTAGGCATCGGGGGTGCGATGGCTGTCGGTGGCGTTGAAGCAGATCTGCGACGGTAGACGGGTGCATCGGGGGATAAGTCCCATTGTGGTGGAAGAGAAGGTCGTGTGAGCGGCCCCGACAAACAGGACAACAGCACCGATGAAGCGACAGGATGCGATGCAAGGCTCTTGGTCCGTCGCCGTGGATGAGAAACGTCCATCTCTAGCAGTGGACCATGTGGTCTTGGTAGGCGCTCCGTCATGGTGGAGGACGGTGGCGATGGATGGGGTGGAGGCCGGAGGAGGCTGGTGTGGGGATGGTGTTCTAGCGTGGATGGTGTATGAATGGGAAAATAGAGGGAGAGGTACGGGGAACCATGTTTTTGGGACGCGCCTGTCTGAAATATGGGAAAGTTACAAACTTAGCCCCCGTTTAAAATTTGGACGTCTCGTCGGTTGGGGATAGGAGAGTAATCTCGCATCTTGCAAATATTTCCCCAGAGCGATTTCGGGCGAGGAGAGGGTGTTTTGGTGCCCATGGTTGGCGCCCATGGTGTATGAACCGGGCTGACAGGTAGTGCGGTTGTGTCACGTCTGAGTGAAGTTACAAAACTGCCCCTATTGAAAATATTTGCCTACATTGATTTCGGTCGAGTCGAGTTTGCTTTGCCGCCCACCGTGTATGAATGGGGAATTGGAGGGAGAAACAGAGGTCTTTCGCACGAGCTTGAATCAAATGTGTTTGCCGCCCATGTTTGGCGCCCACCATGTCGGAATGGGCTCAGAGGTGGTCGTGTCACGTCTAATTGAAGTTACTAGCCTACCCCTATCGAGAGTAGTGGAAATCGGGCTGATGGATTGTCCATGTAAGGGGTAGACAATAATTTCCATCTCCCAAACACTTGGCTTCGGGCAGCCAACGTGGGAGTGGACATTTTGCTGCTTCTTTCGAATTTTGGGACAATAAGCATCCACGTTTACACTGGCAACTAAATTCGAGTCCATTTTGTATTCCTATACGAATCTTTATAAATCATTCTATGTGTTTTTATATATCTTCAAAAGCACAAAAAGATGTATTCCACTGTCATATATGAATATGATTTACAAATGCTGATACTCGAATTCAGAAGCTAGAATCCAGTTTAAGGTGAATTCGAATATTTGGAACACTTTATGTCCAACTCAAATGTCACACGTAGCATAATGTGTACTCCCATTTAGATATGTACACAAGCAATGTATTAAGATTCAAATACCGAGTCAATCAACCAATAATGTATAAAACTAACATACATATAAACACTTATAGAGTATATGGATCAATAATACAAACTAACATACATAAGCCAGGCCGCTGTACTTTTTTTTGCTACAAGAGCATTCTTTTTAGCGAAGCTAGTACAACATCTTGGCCCTTTCCGATGCGTGCCACTTATGATCCATCTATACTACTATAATTGTCGAATACACATTCAGCCCGATTGGCATATTTGTAGGTCTAGCACAGCAATCAAAATGAAATGTCTCTGAGTCTTATCAATTAATATAGACCTGTGCTCAAATAGAATTACAAACCAAAAAACAAAAAATAATTATTACATGATCTCTAAAACAAATGGTTTGATCGACTACATGAACAAACAACACAAAGGTTATTTGACGATGGAAAGAACATTACACCTATGATTTACCAAGTGGGAATTTAATTTCCTTTTTTCCTTCAGGACCTTAACAATGTGGTCGGTCTCAGCTTGCTTCGTTTTGAAATCCACCAAATATTTAATGGTTGTCTTGAGTACTGCTTGTGATTGTGCTGTTTGCTTTCTCAACATGACAACTTCATCTCTAAGTGCAGAAGCAGAATATCTTTATACCACTAGTTTAGCCTCTAGAGCATGAGCAGTTGGAAATTCATGATGCACGATTCGGCCGGTGCCACTGCTGTGGGATGATACAACGTCCATGGGGACCTCGCTCTTAATCTTGGGCTATCCTATTTTGCCATTAAAGTTCTGATTGGATTCCGAAAAGTTGAAGTTAGCAAAACATCTAAATTGGGAGTTATAACAGCAAACCAGTTAAACGAACAAGGAAATAAAGAGTTTCAATTAGATGCTGAAAAGTAGTTATTAACATCATTGTAACCGATTGTTCCAGCAGCAAAGCAGTTAAACAAACAACTTTTTCAAAAGGTACCTGTTGTGGCATTGGAGTTTCTCTTGGATCCTGAAAAGTTGAGTAGCCAGTAACATGATTAGAACAACCGGTTGCAGCAGCAAAGCAGCTAAACAAACAAGTTTTGCAAAAGGAACCTATTGTGGCATTGGAGTTTCTCTTGGATCCTGAAAAGTTGAGTAGTCAGTAACTTCATTAGAGCAACAAGTTACAGCAGCAAACCTGTTACACAAATATATTTTTGAAAATTTACCTGCTGTGCAATTGGACTTCCAATTGGATCCTGAAAACTTGAAGTTGGTAAGATGATTACAGCAACAATTTATAGTAGCAAACCAGGTAAACAAGGAAGTTTCTGAAAACATACCTGTTGTGCCAACGGAGTTTCAGTTGGATCCTGCAAACTGGAATGTTACCAATCGATAAATAAAATTTTGCAAGAGCCATATGAAACTAACATCAAACTAGTAAAACTAACCAGTTTTGGCAACGTATTTAGTTACACATGAACTAGTAAAACTAACATGTTCTTGGCAACGTACTAAAGTAACAAGTAGGTACTGTTTACTAGCAACACATACATCTATAAATTTCTTTGATGTAAGCAAAATGATTCCAAAATAGATATAAGTGATAACAGCAAAACCATTTAACCAAACAAGGTATTAGAACGTAAATTACACGTGAATTCTGCTGCACCCTAGAAGTACATATGGCCAGCTATCTACGTGCTTAAGTAGCTATTTAAGTTTAGGCAAACAGGTAATTCTTAACAGTAAGTATCAAACACATAGATAGGCGTAGTCTATAATAGGATTAACAGGCTATGGCATTATGTAATCAGTAGCAAACTAAATTAAGCCAAGCAACATAATTGAACAATTTTGCAATAAGTGGCTAACTAAAATTCTGAGATGCGGGTAACTGAACTTACGCTAGCTCTTTGTACAAGCACACTGCAACTTCTTTTTCGCTTACAAGGTTCTATGAAGGAGTCCATGGCATCAATTGCTTGGATACACAGTCCCAATACTTCTTTCTTTCCACACAGCATTAGTAAGTCGAATGGTTAATCTGGTAAGATGGTGCGTCCTTGATATGTTATATGAGGACGTGTAGTCAGACTAGTTGTAGCTACACACATCACACTCGCTTTTACTGTATATTTCATGTGATTACATTTGGCATACCGAGATCTAAGCAATCTACAATAGGATGAAAGACTTGCATCCTTCACATTATTGGCGAACTCAGTTCATAGAAACAAGCAATTCAACCATTCTGTGGGCAAATCAAAAGCGCCACTAGAATATTTTTCACTACCCCAATCATACACGCAAAAGGGGTGACGCCACCGTAGGGGCTGGTATGGGAGGCCACCTCGGGTGGCTGGAAAGTGTGCACCTAGTTTGAGTCGTCTAGGTTGGCCTAGGCTAGTTATGTTCGTCCCAACGCACGACCAGGCAATGTAAAAAATGAAGAAAAACATTTCAATTTGGATGGGCCAATAACATAAGTGCAAGGAAGGCCCTATAACATGCTCGTAGCCCAAATGAGCGCCTCCCATATCGATCAACAGCAGGAAAAATCCCAATTCCATCCCTCCAGCCTCTAGTCCGGTTCGCTCCAAACCTAGCCGCCGCTGTACAGACCAACACAACACTTCCTCGCACCCTCATTAGAGGGCGGTCGCCGGGCTTCAAGCGAATGGAAGGACAAGAAGATGACGATCCTGCCCTGGGTGTAGCCTGCGTGGGAGGCAGCGGCGGCAGCACATGCATGGCATCGTGCTTGCGCAAACGGACAGTCGCAGCTTGCAAGAGCACCATGGGCAACGAGCAGGTACATTGATAACCACAATTATAGGGGATCAGTTGTAGCCTCTTTCGATAAGTAAGAGTGTCGAACCCAACGAGGAGCTAAAGGTAGAACAAATATTCCCTCAAGTTCTATCGACCACCGATACAACTCTACGCATGCTTGAAGTTCGCTTTACCTAGAACAAGTATGAAACTAGAAGTACTTTGTAGGTGTTGTGGGATAGGTTTGCAAGAATATAAAGAGCATGTTAATAAAAACTAGGGGCTGTTTTAGGTAAAGAAGCAATAAAGTTAGTATAGCGAGTGTGGAAAAGTGGTTGGTAGGAGTTGCGAAATTGTCCCTAAGCAATTGACTACTTTACTAGACCGATAGCAAGTTTTATGTGGGAGAGGCCACTGCTAGCATGTCATCCCTGACTTCGAATTCTATGCACTTATGATTGGAACTATTAGCAAGCATCCACAACTACTAACGTTCATTAAGGTAAAACCCAACCATAGCATTAAGACATATTGGTCCCCCTTCAATCCTGTATGCATCAATTTCTATACTAGGTTGAATCTTCTGTCGCTGTTGGGGATATGACTACCAGGAATGACCTGCCCAGGAGGGGCTGGGTCAATAGCAATGGCGGGTTAACTAAAGGAAGCCCGAAGAGTACACAAGGTGACGGTTTATGATAAGATTTGTAGTAGGCCGAAGCCCAGAGGTGGCTTAAGACCCATGAGTATAAACCGCCATGTATGATAAGACTTGTAAAGCAAGGCATGTAAAAGACGTCACCGAGCCGGACACGTTGTATGAGCCGGCCGGGACTCTGTAGGCCGTAGGGCGTCTACCCGTGTATATAAGGGGACGACCCGGCGATGGCTTAGGGAAAGAAACAACAGATCAAGAGCCAAGCTAGCGTATTTCGCTCCTTGGTCATCGAAACCTAGCAATACCACAACAACTGGACTATGCTTTACCTTCACCGTAAGGGGCAGAACAAGTATAAACCTCTCGTGTCCTTTGCCCCGATTAACCCCTTTAAGCTTCCTAGTTGCGATGGATTCCCGACTAAGTCCTTTCAATAGGACATCTGCCGTGACAATTCCACGACAGTTGGTGCCCACCGTGGGGCCAGCGCACGGTGGATTTGAGTTCTTGAAGGGAAGCTTCGATGGGCTCAAGGGATACGCTGTGGGCCGGATCACCAAGAGTCGTCGTGGCAAGCTCTACATCGACGACGCAGGCTGGGGCCCTGACGTCGACTCAATTGAGTACGGGTACCGGGTCCCTTCGGCAGAATCCACATCTTCATCAGTCGGATTGGCGAGCCGGGCCCTGAGCCGGACATCTGCACCGATCTCATCGAGACGGCTCAGCGTGCGAGACCCGCCCGGACTCAGCCTGCCGTGAGGCGTGCCTTTGTATGTTGCATCCATGGAGGGGAGTTTTCTGAAGGATCTATGGATGGCGGCGAGATGGCTGTACACTCTAACGGCGAGGCGTCCACAGGTGAGACGGATTCATTGTATCAACTAAAGGATGGCGGGCTTGGGGGCTATTGCGATGGCAGCAGTATTCCGGACCCCTTTGAGCCGCCGAATAGAGCCGAAATCTTCATGGTTGGTATGTAGCCCGTTCAAAACTCTATGGCTACAGCAGCGATAACCCACCGGATCGGCAGCGGCCGGGTCAGGAGACCCCGCGCGCCCGCCGGCTCAGGTGCTGATGGATCTCATGGATAGGATGACGACCCTATTGACCACCGTGGTTGAACCGGCAGACAAAGCTCAACATGATGCGGAGGTGGCACGGTTACGTGGGGAAGTAGCTCAAGCTAAGGAAAACTTGGTGGCAGAGGACGTCCGGATGGCTGCAGAACGGGCGGCTTTAGACGCTCGGGCTCAGCAGCTTCAATCAGAGGCTTTTCAGCTTTCAATGAATCTGAACGCGTCAAACGAGGTCATGAGGAGAAGGCACCAGAAGACTCAATCATGTATGCCCCTTACTTATGATCCTAGGAATCTTTTCCACACACCCGGGGCTAGTCCCAGTAACCCACCGGAGGCAAACCGGGTCACAACACCCGGGGCTGGGGGGCCGGCTCAGCCGCGAGCTATGGAACCTCCGCGGATGAATACGGCTCCGCCTCATTATACACCAACACCGCCGGGTCATTTTTCTAACCCTTTGGAGAATCTGATTGCTGCATCGGCACGCCTGGCGGCTCTCCCAATGGAAGGCGATTCCCCGACGGCGATCGAAACACGAAGGGTTAGAGATCTTCTTCAGACAGCTCTGGCATAGCTGGATTCATACTCTTATAGTCGAGACAGGATTCATTCAACCCCTCGCCCAAGCCGGAGCCCAAGCTATAGCAGGCATCTGGATTCAGCGACCATGTCAAGCAATGCTCAGCGCCATAACCAGCCACACAGGTATGAACCGGCGCATGATGGAGCTCTTAACTTGGTGGACCAGGAGAGAATCCGCCAAGAGGCTCAGCGGGCGGTTCAACAGGCAGCTGAGCAGGTGGCTCACCAGGATTTTCCGGTTTATCCAACGGCCTCTGTTGAAGCAAGTGTGGCCACAAGGACAGGAGGTGTCCCTTGTCTGGTGCCGGCTCTGCGTAATGAACGTTTGCCAAAGGACTTTAAGGGGCCTCGCAAGGTGCCTAATTACACAGCCGACTTACAGCCAGGGGCATGTTTTGAAAGTTATGAGATGGCCATGGAATTGTTGGAGGTCAGTGACGCAACAATGGCCAAGTACTTCACTATGATGTTGGATGGAACAACTCGCACTTGGTTAAGGGGGTTGCCACCCAATTCCATCGGCTCATGGGCAGAGTTAAAATCCCGGTTCATTCAGAACTTTAAAGATACATGCAAGCAGCCCATGTCGATTGTGGATTTGACTAATTGCAAGCAAGAGGAAGGTGAATCGACGACCCATTGGGTGTGCTGGGTTTAGGAAATAATACATTCATCTGATAAGATGGATGCCGGCTCCGTGGTCTTAATGTTGGAGAAAAATTGCCGTTTTGAACCTCTAAAACAGAAGCTTCGGCGGCTCAAGCGTGATTGTAATGACATGGGCTAGCTGATGGCGGCTCTGGTCAAGTACGCCGATTCTGATAGTACCAAGGATCCCACGTCTGACATAGAGAATACAAGGATGGGAAAGAAGAATGGAAACGGCAAGGGTCACCAGCATAACCCGGCAAATCAAGGAGGAAACAATAAACGTAAGGCTGACGGTAGTCTGGATTTGTGGCTAACACCAACTCATAGGGCAACAATCAACGGCGTAAGGGGAGGCCACCTCCTCGGTCAGGCGGATCAGGTCCCACTCTCGAACAGTTGCTAAATGAACCCTGTCCAAGACACGGCACCAGGGAGAAGCCGGCCACCCATCTATGGAAAGACTGTATGATCATGAAGGCTTTCAAGAATTCTAACATGTTCGACTGTAATCATGGACCTAGCAGTGGCTCAGGCGGTGGCGGTTTCCACTGCCCGGGCGGCGGCTCAAGTGCTGGCGGTTTTCACGGCCCGGGCGGCGGCTCAAGCAATGGAGGTTTTCATGGCTAGGGCCCTCAAGGCAACCAAGGCGGCTATAACTAGCAATCTGGCCAAGGTAGTCAACAGCAGCAGCAATCCAGGTATCAGAGTAACCCAAAGCAGTAAAACAGTGGGCAGTACCACGTGTTCACCACCAGTTTGTGCAAAAGGGGCCAGAAACTTCATAAGAGAGCTGTGAATGCTGTTGAGCTGGTGGTTCCACGTTATTTGAGATGGTCTGAGCAGCCTATTATGTGGAGTAGGGAACATCACCCTCCATAGGTTGATAATCCGGGTCATCTGGCTTTGGTGGTGGCGCCTCAGGTTGGTGGATATAAATTCACTAAAGTAATGATGGATGGAGGCAGTAGCATCAACATCCTCTATTATGAGACGTTCCGTCGCATGGGGTTAACTGACAAAAGTTTTAGGACGTCCAACACTGTTTTACATGGAGTAGTACCTGGCAAGTCGGCATATCCAGTTGGTAAGATTGAGCTGGAAGTAGCCTTTGGCGATGAGCATGATTCTAGGGCGGAGAAGTTAACCTTTGAAGTGGTCAAAATCAAAATCCCATATCACGCTCTGTTTGGACGGCCGGCTTATGCTAAGTTCATGGCGTGGCCGTGTTATGTTTATCTGCAACTTAAAATGCCTAGTTATAAGGGCACCATCACTGTGCATGGGAGCCGGAAGATAGCCTTGGAATGTGAAGAAGGTGATGCTGCTTACTCCGAATCTGTTTGTGCGACAGAGGAATTGAAGTTTTACAAGGATAATGTTGACCCGGCGGACATGACATCTTTGAAGAAGCCAACTATTGAGCATGAGCCGGCGTTGAAATTTAAGTCGGCTGACGATACCAAGATGATTGACTTAGTGCCTAGCGACTCATTCAAACAATTCATTATCAGTGCTAACTTGGATCCCAAATAGGAAAGCGTGCTCATCGAGTTCATCTGTGAGAACCGAGACATATTTTCATGGAAACCTTCTGACATGCCAGGTGTACCGAGGGAACTCGCTGAGCACACTCTCAATATTGATCCAAAGTTGAAGTCGGTCAGGAAGTATCTTCGGCGGTTCAACAAGGAAAGGTGCAAGGCTATTGGAGAAGAGGTGGCCCGGCTCTTGGCGGCTGGTTTATTGTTGAAGTTTTTCACCCAGAGTGGTTGGCTAACCCGGTGCTGGTGCTCAAAAAGAACGGCACTTGGCGTATGTGTGTGGATTACACAGATTTAAACAAGGCTTGTCCGGCCGATCCTTTTGCTCTCCCTCGTATTGATCAAATCATTGATGCTACGACGGGTTGTGAGCGTTTGAGCTTTTTGGATGCTTATTCCGGCTATCATCAGATCAAAATGGCAGTTAAGGACCAGGAGAAGACGGCTTTCATTACTCCGTTTGGAGCCTTCTGTTATGTGTCTATGCCTTTTGGGCTTAAGAGTGCCCAGGTGACTTATCAGCGGTGTGTGCAGAACTGCCTTCATAATCAGATTGGGCGTAATGTTCATGCTTACGTGGACGATATAGTGGTGAAGTCCACAGAGAAGGAAACCTTGGTAGATGATCTGAAGGAAACCTTTGATAACCTCCGGGTCTACAAGATGATGCTCAACCGACCAAGTGCATTTTTTGGAGTCCCAGCTGGCAAGCTTTTGGGTTTTTTGGTGTCTAACAGATGCATTGAGGCTAATCCGGAGAAAATTAAGGCAATTACAATTTTTGGCTAAGCCGGCATGCATCAATGACGTTCAGTGGCTGGCGGGTCGTGTTGCAGCTTTAAGCCGATTCATAAGCCGGTTGGGTGAGAAGGCTATGTTGTTGTATCAAATGATGAAGAAGATGGATGATTTTGTCTGAAGTGAGGCTGCTAATTCTGCCTTTGAAGATCTGAAAAGACAGCTCGTCGAACCGCCGGTTCTTGCTGCTCCTATTGAGAAGGAGCCACTGTTGTTATATGTGGCTGCTAACACACGTGCTGTCAGTGTGGCCATTGTTGTAGAGCGGAAAGAGGCTGGCAAGGAACATCCGGTTCAACGGCCGGTTTACTATGTCAGTGAGATGCTCATTGAATTCAAGCAAAGATATCCACATTGGCAGAAGCTTGTTTATGGGGTGTTCATGGCAAGCCAGAAGCTGAAGCATTACTTTCAGGGTCATCCTATCACGGTGGTTAGCTCCGCTCCTTTAGGAGATATTATTCAAAATAGAGAAGCCACAGGACGAGTCGCCAAGTGGGCCATTGAGCTTGGGTCTCATAATTTAAAGTATGTGCAACGTACTGCCATTAAGTCTCAAGCACTGGTGGACTTCATTAATGATTGGACGGAGTTGTAGATACCTGAAGAGAAGCCAGACAACACATATTGGACGATTCATTTCGATGGGTCCAGACAGTTGGAAGGCTCGGGGGCTGGAGTTGTTTTAACTTCTCCTCAAGGTGAAAAGTTTTGTTATGTGTTGCGATTGATGTTTCCTTGTACCAACAACGCAGCAAAGTATGAGGGCTTACTCCATGGTCTTTGAATGGCTAAAGAAATGAGTTTAAGCCGGGTACGGTGCCTTGGCGACTCATATTTGGTGGCTCAGCAGGTATCAGGCAAGTGGGACTCCAAGGACCCTCTCATGGCGGCTTATCGCCGTGAGGTTGACGCAGTTGCTGGACACTTCAAAGGTTATCAAGTGGAGCACATTGACCGTAGAAAAAACAAAGCGGCTGATGCTTTAAGCCGGTTGGGATCTCAGCATAAGCCGGTGCCACCTAACACTTCTTTAGATGTTCTGCATAACCCTTCTGTCAAGTTGCCTATAGAGGAAGATTTGGCCGTTCCAGACCCGGAGGCACAGTTAGTGGCGGCTCTTCATGTCATTCCAGATTGTACAGTACCGTATTTGGCTTATATGACCCAGGGCGAGTTGCCAGAAGATGAGACCTTGGCTAGACAGATAACCCGGCGGTCTAAGTCAATGACGATTTCCAATGGTGAGTTGTATCATCGCAGCGTCACCGGAGCATTTCAATGTTGTGTCTCTCCTGAAGAAGGTCAAGAAATTCTTCGTGAGATCCACGAAGGAGATTGTGGCCATCATGCTGGTACAAAGTCTCTTGTGGCCAAAGCTTTTTGTCATGGTTTTTACTGGCTAACGGCTCACACTGATGTGGAGGATCTGGTCAGTAGGTGCGATGGGTGTCTAAAATTTGCACGATGAGCACACGTGCCAGCTCAAGAATTGCGGATGATTCCAATCACTTGGCCGTTTGCAGTCTGGGGGCTTGACATGGTTGGACCTTTCAAAAGGTCTAAAGATAAGAAGACACACCTTTTAGTAGCAGTGGACCAGTTCACAAAATGGGTTGAGGCAGAGCCGGTCAGTAAGTGTGATGCGGCCACGGCGGTTCAATTCATAGAGAAGGTGATCTTTCATTTTGGCTTTCCACATAGCATTATCACTGACAATGGCACCAACCTGTCCCAAGGAGATATGGAAGAGTTATGTCAACGGGAGCATATCTGGCTTGATGTTTCATCAGTAGCTCACCCCCAATCCAATGGTCAAGCTGAACGAGCCAATCAGGGAATCCTGAAAGGTTTAAACCCCGGCTTATGGTTCCTTTACAACGGACGCTGGGTTGTTGGGTGGAAGAATTACCTTCTGTGATATGGAGCATCAATACTATTCCTAACAGGTCTACGGGTTATACGCCTTTCTTCATGGTTTATGGAGCAGAGGCAGTTTTTCCCAGTGACATTCGTCATGACTCGCCCCGCGTGGCGGCTTACGTTGAAGCTGATAACGAGCAAGCCCGACAGGATGCGCTTGACTTACTAGATGAGGAGCGAGACTTGGCAGCAACCTGATCAGCAATTTACCAACAGGACCTGTGCCGTTATCACAGCTGCTGAGTTAAGTCCAGAACCTTTCAAGAAGGTGACCTGGTGCTCCGGCTCATCCAGGATCAGTCTGATGCGCACAAGCTATCCCCTCCTTGCAAGGACCATTTGTGGTCAGCAAGAACTTAAACAACGGGTCATATTACCTTATCGATGTTCGAGAGCACCAAGACTCACGTAAGTCGGAGGTGGAGACCCGCCGACCATGGAATATTGCTCATCTGTGGCCTTACTACACTTGAGCCACCGACTCTCATAATATACATACTTTGACGTTGTATATATTATGATAAGTAATAAAGCAGGACCTCTGTCCTTTTTTGATCATATATCTTTATTATTCTAATTATTCAAATGACCAGTTGGGGGCTGATCGTATTCGAATCTAGCTTAACCCTTTTGGTCCGGCTCATGATCATATTCGAATCTAGCCGTTAAACTTCATGGTCACCAGGGGGTTTCCTGTTCAAACATAGGTCGTATTCAAACCAAAGAGATCATAGTTGTCGTAACCCTCTTGATCGGCGCAAAGCCAAACTCATTAGGGGGCTTCTTGATCGTATCCGAATCATAGCATAACCCCTTTTGAGTCTGACTTGGATTGTATTCGAATCAGGGTCGTTAAAAAACTCTCAAGGTCATTTGGGGGCTTCCTGTTCAAACATAGGTCGTATTCGAACCAAAGAGAACATAGCTATCGGTGCCCTTTTGATCGGCGCAACGCCAAAGCCACTGGGGGCTACATGATCGTATCCAAATCCTAGCTTAACCCCTTTGGTCCGGTTTACTGATCGTATTCGAATCAGAAGCCTCCAAGTTTTTCTTAATGCCTGATTTACATTATTTGAAAGATACTCTTTTGTTTCATTGGTTTTTTGTTGTCTCAAATCTAACTATAAGGCTGGCTTCAACTTAAACCGGCTTGGTCCTTTGACAATAAGTTTCCAATGTATAACAGTCATCAAGCATATGGAGTATTGACAACGATTGGGTTATCACCCTTATTGTCCGGGTCATACAAGCCGGCAGTTCAGAATCAAAGAACACAGATACGACATTGTCGTTCATAAACAGACTTGTCTGTGTTTTTTCGTTAATCAAAGGCTTTTTCAGCTTTGTTTATCTTTACATCTGGTCCTGATTATTCTACTATGATAATTTCATAGTTATATATCGGGTGTTTTAACCCGTCTAGCAATAAATCGCCGGGACAGTTTTTTCATCTTTTGCATACAGCAACAGATTTCAACACTACAGATGTGATCAAGGATATAATGCATGACGGTTAAAACAGTCATATGCAACATAATACGCATGATGGCATAGGCAAAACATGCAGTTTTCACGCTAACCTATTACAAGGCATTGAGAGCCCAAAAGGTTAAAATTGTTTTCTCTCCTAAGCAGATGTCAAGCTAAGACTGGTTCATTAAGTCTTGACCAGATTATTCGGACGGTTATGACTCCCCCCTCACCGGTTCACCTCCCTCCACTGGTTGGAAGCTGGGCTTGGACCAATCAAAGCCATCCAGAGCAACGAACTCAGATTCATCGTCAATTAGACCAGCCAGGTCAATTTCTGGGGCAAAGGTGTGTTGGCGAACCGACGGGATAAGATATATCACTTTATACGAGGGAGTCGCCATCTTCTTATTATCAACAACAAAACCCGGCTGATATTTATCAATGTTGGTTTCCTCGCCAAGGATGGTAGCATGAGGACGAACTCCCCTCACACAAGCAACAAAGTCATCTTGATCAAACAAAGTCTCGTCTTCCTTCAAAGGGGGATACCCCTTGGCTACATCAGCCGGGTCTAGTTCAGGCACCCAGGCTTTGGAGAGGCTTAGAGCAGTTAGGGCTCCGGCTTTTGCACAAGACCACTTGACCTCTTGGAATCTGGCGGGTAAAATAGATAGCTTCTTCAAAACATCACTCAAGAGGTTGGGTCCTTGATTGGCTGGGGAGAAAATAGCAAGCGCCCGTTGAGCCCCAGTATACAGTTGCTCCACCAAGGTGTAAACCGCCTTGAGTTTTGTCACGCTGTTTTGACTCAGATTATTGCTCCGTGGACCTTTCAGTATTTTCAAAAAGGTTAAGCAGGTGGCTTATATTTCTCGCAAAAATAGAGTGCAAGTAACTAATGCAAATGACCCACCAAAGATTGCAGAGACCATCTGAGACACACAGTTTTTTAAGCTGGTGAGCTCCGTGGTAACCTCCTTGAGAGCCGCCTCCGCTGTCTCAACATGCTGTATCAGCAAGATTTTCTCATCGGCCCAGGATTTCTTCTCCACATCAAAACTGGTCTTTAGTTTTTCAGCTTCAGAGAGGCTCAACTGGAGTTTGGAGTCAGCGTTCTTTATCTCCGCCTCTTGAGCTCCCAGCCGGGCCTTTGCAGCAGTCAATTGAGAGCCCAATTCAGTTAGGCGGTCTACAAACATGCACAGGTGTGTTAAATTTATTTCAATAAAGGTTATAATGATTAAAGTCCCAAGTGATTTGCAATGCAACACCACTCGGCCCTTGGGGGCTAATGTTTGCCAAAGCAATTTTTTAAATGCAAAATGGCTCTTCTATGCTTAAAGTCCCAAGTGTTTTACAAGTAACAATGCTTGGCACTTGGGGGCTAATGCATGATATTAAGAAAGTTTTTTCATGTTGAGCCGGATCACACTATTTGTTTGGACTGATTCAAGGCAGTTATGAAGTCAAGTACCAGCTCATTCATGATAAATTGAGCCGGTCCTTGGGGACTACAGGTGAAATTTATGCCAAATTTAAGGAAAACCTATATCACAAGTCTATAGATCATTCAGGTTCAGCATAATCCGGTGACTTGGGGGCTGGCAGAGCATACGTAAGCTAGTGAAAGCCGGAGAACGTACCTCATATTTCAGCTGCAGTTGCTTGACCATCTCAATTTCTGAGTCACGGCTGGAATGCACATGACTGAGGTATCCAGACAGCACATCACTGACTTTCAGGTGAGCGTAGTGAGAGATGTCAAACCACACATTTTGCCTCTCTAAAGCTTCTTGCTTGGTAGAGTGCCGGGCTAGTATGGTTGGGTTGCCCGGCTCAACGAATCGACTACCAGTAATTAAGACATCATTGTCAGAAGTCGTCAGCGGGTTAGCTGAGCTAGATGGCTCAGCGGTAGACGAATTGAGAATGGTCTCATCAACTGACGGCTCAGGAGGGTCTGCTTGAACATGGACAATAGGGTCTTCTGGTGCTTCAGATTGTTCAGGAGGAGTTGGTATTGCCGATTCAGGAGCAGGGTATTTCGGGTCTTCTGCCGGCTTAGCCACCTTGGCTTTCTTGGATTTTGCTTGACCGCTAAGAATGGTTTCATGAGATAGTATAAATGGTGCAGACTCAAAGATGCAGAAGAAAGATAATTTTCCTTACCCAGGGGCAGTCTTGAAAGCCGGGAATTGCGTTTGTGAAGAATCGCCAGAAGAGCGAGAAACCTCCTGCAAAAGTAAAAATAAAGTTAAGAGAGTAAGGAAATAGATTCATTGATAAAAGCAAGAGACAAAGGTGAAAGAAACTTCATTCTGGCATTTTCGAGTAGTTTTTGGTAAGCCGGAGGGAAGTTCATTATTGTCATTGGTCCGGGCCTGACGGCGGCTTTCATGTTGCTGCTTTTTCAAAAGAAAATGAGGATCCAAATAATCCAAAGGGTGTGAAAACCTTACTTTCCGGGTTACCATTCGAGGTTTCTATCTTGGCAAAGGGGTTGAGTCAGAGGAAATAGTTACCTCTTCTTCTACTGCCTGGCTGGCCCTCGTGTCATCCTGGCAATAGTCAGTGTCAATAAGATTGTTAAAAAGCAGGCCAAGAGAGTCAAGGGCTACCTCCGACGCAGAAACATCATCCATCTTGAACATATCAGAGGCGGTTCTTTTCTTCTTGGACTTTCGGGTCATCTTCTTGGCGGCTATGGCGGCGGCTCTAGCCTTCTTGGCAGCTTCATGATCGTATTTTGCCTTCCAAAAGTCAGACTTGGCATGTAGGCAAATAACAGGTTAAAGGTCATGCAAGTACTTAACTACTGAAAAAAGGGAGTCAAGGGGACTTACCTCTGGTGTTGGGTTAAGCTTGCAGAAAGGATTCAATCCAACTTTACTGCAGTCCTCGTATTTGCTGTTTACGAGGGTTGTTGACATTTCAACAATGGCCTCTTCAGTCAGTTGTATAGAGCTATGACGCAGAGGGTCATCTGGGCCTCGCCATATTTATACATCAAGTTGGACCAGTGGCTCAGAGGAATGACCCGCCATGCGATCCAACAACGGAGCAGATCAACTCCGGTTAGGCCATTTCCCAATAAGGCTTGAATCCTTTTGATGGAGGGGATAAGCTTCTTACGCTCAGCAACAGTCATCTTGTCAGGGAGCACAAACTTAGAGTCAAGACGCTCCATGCGATAACCTGACAATGGTTTTTCGTCAGCTGGCGATGTATCTTTGCAGTAAAACCAAGTTTGGTTCCAATCCTTGGGATGTGTGGGGGATATACCCTGCGGTATGACCTGGCTGGAGTTGTAAACCGGTTGGGACTTGGTAAATCGGTGGATGGTAAACCGGCGGAGAGTTAAGACAGAGAGTCAAGACAGATGGCTAAGGCAGACAATGTTAAACCGGCAGAACAATGT
Source organism: Triticum urartu (assembly GCF_003073215.2). Classification (NCBI taxonomy): domain Eukaryota; kingdom Viridiplantae; phylum Streptophyta; class Magnoliopsida; order Poales; family Poaceae; genus Triticum; species Triticum urartu. The sequence goes on along the minus strand of NC_053027.1, from coordinate 197,184,117 downwards.
TAAACCGGCAGACAATGTTAAACCGGTAGACAATGTTAAACCGACAGAACAATGTTAAACCGGCAGACGTTAAGAAGCCCAGGAAGGGAAGTCAAAATAGTTTAAGTTAAAGTCCGAGTTGGACTCCACATGTAACCCGCCCCTTCAACATATATAAGGAGGGGCAGGGCTCCTCAAAGGGGGAGAAGCAAGAAACAATCTCTAGGGCTAGACACAACTAGAGGAGAGCCGGTTTACGACGACTCCCTCGTGATGATAATGAGATCTAGCCTCAAACAACATGTAGGGTTGTTACCAGATGATGTTTCTCGGGGCCCGAAGGTGTCTACACCATTGTCTTGTGTTGCGTCTCTCGATTCCGCTCAAACCCTCTCAAGCTACCACATAGATGCGTTGGCCTCGCGACTAAGTCCTCACACTAAGGACATCTGACGTGACAATTCCACGACAGGATGGCTTGGTAAGACTACTAAGGGAAAGACAGCGCCCTGTCGGCGCTGAATCGAAGTTCCACCAAGTTCCAAGCTAGGGCCATTGGTGCATTCATTCTGGCGGTTCAGATAGAAATACTCTCTGAAGAGTTCAACAGTCGGTTCTTCTTGAAGATAAACCTCACAGAGAACTTGAAAATTGCAAATTTTGTATATGGAGTTGGGTCCAAGATCTTGTGGATGAAGCTTGAAAAAATGCAGAACGTCTCTGAAGAACTTTGAGCCAGGTGGTGAAAAACCCCGATTCATGTGATCAGTAAAAATGATGACTTCACCATCTTTGGGCTGAGGCCGTTCTTCGGCCGGGTCAGGAGCACGATAGGACATAATGTTCTTCTCTGGCAAGTATCTGATGGTGACAAAATCCTTCAAAATGGCATCCGTGAATGTGGAAGGGACCTAGTTGCATACTGTTGGCGCTTTTGACGGCATGATGAAAAAAGTGCAAGCTGAAAAGAAAGTAATTTGCCGGTTCAATTTAATTGGTGGAATTACAGGTTAAATGATTGTAGTACAGATGAGTAATGGCGGCTTAAGTAAGGGCTAATGATATATGAAGGAGAAATGAGCCGGTATGATAAGCCCCCATGACTAAAGATATTTGAAGGTTGTCTGAGACAAAATTGACTAAGTACTAAGATAAACAAGTTTCACAAGCTATTGCTATTATTTTGGATCAAGATAGTTCAAAAAAGAAAAATAAATCTAGACCTAAAAACCAGCACAGAGGAGTTCATCAGTTCTAAGGGGACCTTTGTACAAGAGAAAGGGATCTCCTAGCATCTGAAACGGATGCAAAACAACTACCACATAGGTTATATACTTCTTTTAGATCAAAGGAGGGTGTGGTTGATAAACTGAAAGGAATCTGCGATGAACAACGAAGAACTCAAGAAATAAACTCGCGAACCCTAATGCAGATCTAAGGTGTGAGACAACAAGAGCTTACGGATGCAGATCTACTGCGGAGGGTCGCCGCCATTCTCTAGACGAGCTCAGGGTGATGCAGTGGCCACAGTTGAGGACGACGGTGAGCGCTGCGGCGGTGGCGGAGCTCGAGCGGCAGAGAGGTGGAGAGAGAAGGAAGAAGAAGAAAGAGGAAGGACTGGCCGTGCCTATTTATAAGGAGATAGGTGAACAGGCAGGCGCAAAAATCGAGGAAGGTTAAAAGTAATGATTATCGAACTAAATGGATGCCTCGATTCTCGAAAACCATTTAAGATAAGGATTCGTTACAGATGACATTGTGGCGTGTTTCCAAATTTTTTGAAGATGACATCATGGCGGGTTCCAAAGCTTTTATAAAACACCAGAAGATGGATTTCGTCTAAGTGTTGGAGATTGACAAGAACAAAGTTCAAATCAACTCGGGGCCTAATGTTGGGGATATGACTACCAGGAATGACCCGCTCAAGAGGGGCCGGGTCAATAGCAATGGCGGGTTAACTAAAGGAAGCCCGAAGAGTACACAAGGTGACGGTTTATGATAAGATTTGTAGTAGGCCGAAGCCCAGAGGCGGCTTAAGGCCCATGAGTATAAACCACCATGTATGATAAGACTTGTAAGGCAAGGCATGTAAAAGATGTTACCGAGTCGGACATGTTGTATGAGCCGGCCGGGACTCTCTAGGCCGTAGGGCGTCAACCGTGTATATAAGGGGACGACCCGGCGGCGGCTTAGGGCAAGAAACAACAGATCGAGAGCCAAGCTAGCGTATTTTGCTCCTTGGTCATCAAAACCTAGCAATACCACAACAACTGGACTAGGATTTACCTTCAGCACAAGGGGCCGAACCAGTATAAACCTCTCGTGTCCTTTGTCCCGATTAACCCCTTTAAGCTTCCTAGGTGCGATGGCTCCATGACTAAGTCCTTTCAATAGGACATCTGCCATGACAATTCCACGATAGTCACTCTTGCCCTCCAATACATAGTCCTACCAACATACAACTAACCCTATGGTGTGATCCACGTGCGCGCTCATATGATGGGCACCAAAGGACAACAATATAACCACAAGCAAATTAAACCAATCATAGCAATTCACCAATTACCGATAGGTCAACGGAAATCTACTCAGACATCATAGGATGGCAACACATCATTGGATAATAATATGAAGCATAAAGCACCATGTTCAAGTAAAGGGTACAGCGGGTTGGGGGAGAGTGGATTGCTGTAGATAGATGGGGGAAGGTTATAAAGATCTTGGTAAACATGACGGAGGTGTTGGTGTAGATCGCCGTCACACGATGATGGCCCCGGCGGCGTTCCGGCGCAACCGGGAGAGAGGGGGGGAGAGCCCCCCTTCTTCTTATTCTTCTTCTTCTTCCTTAACCTTCTCCCTAGATGGGAGAAGGGTTCCCCTCTGGTCCATGGCCTCCATGGCGGCGGAGGGCGAGAGCCCCTCTGAGATTGGATCTGTCTCTCTGTCTCTCTCTGTTTCTGCGTTATAGATTGTGGCCTTTCACCGTTTCTTATATACCCGGAGATCGGTAACTCCGATTGGGCTGAAATTTTAACACGATTTGTATCCAGATATTGGCTTTCTTTCGGTGAAAGAAGGGCACCAACCGCCTTATGGGGTGTCCATGAGGGTCAGGGGTGCGCTCCCTACCTCGTGGCCCCCTCGTGCATCGTCTCACGTTGATTCTTCTTCCGAAAATTCACATATATTACAAAAAAAATCTCAGTATGTTTTTATCTCGTTTGGACTCCGTTTGATATGGATTTTCTGTGAAACAAAAAACATGCAACAAACAGGAACTGCCACTAGGCATTGGATCAATATGTTAGTCCCAAAAATAGTATAAAAAGTTGCCAAAAGTATATGAAAGTTGTAGAATATTGGCATGGAACAAACAAAAATTATAGATACGACAGAGACATATCAGCATCCCCAAGCTTAATTCCTGCTCTTCCTCGAGTAGGTAAATGATAAAAAAGATAATTTTTGATGTGGAATGCTACCTAGCATAATCTTGATCTTGTAATCTAATCATGGCATGAATATTAAGACACGAGTGATTCACGGCAATAGTCTATCATTTGACATTAAGACAATAATACTTCAAGCATACCAACTAAGCAATTATGTCTTCTCAAAATAACATAGCCAAAGAAAGCTCATCCCAAAAAAATCATATAGTTTGGCTATGCTTCATCTTCGTCACACAAAATGCTCCCATCATGCACAACCCCGATGACAAGCCAAGCAATTGTTTCATACTTTAGTATTTTCAAACTTTTTTAACCTTCACGCAATATATGAGCGCGAGCCATGGACATAGCACTATATGTGGATAGAATATGATGATGGAGGTTGTGTGGAGAAGGCAAAAAAGGAGAAAGTCTCACATCGTCGTGACTAATCAACGGGCTATGGAGATGCCCATCAATTGATGTCAATGCGAGGAGTAGGGATTGCCATGCAACGGTTGCACTAAGAGCTCTAAGTGTATGGAAGCTCAAACTGTAAACTAAGTGGGTGTGCATCCAACTTGCTTGCTCATGAAGACCTTGGGCATTTGAGGAAGCCCATCATCGGAATATACAAGCCAAGTTCTATAATGAAAATTCCCACTGGTATATGAAAGTGAGAACTCAAGAGACTATCTATATGAAGAACATGGTGCTACTCTGAAGCACAAGTGTGGTAAAAGGATAGTAACATTGCCCCTTCTCTCTTTTTCTCTCAATTTTATTTTGTTTTGGTGGGCTTCTTTGGCCTTTTTTTATTTGGGCTTCTTTGGCCTCTTTTAATTTTTTTAAAGTCCGGAGTCTCATACCGACTTGTGGGGGAATCATAGTCTCCGTCATCCTTTCCTCGCTGGGGCAATGCTCTAATAATGATGATAATCACACTTTTATTTACTTACAACTCAATATTACAACTCGATGTCTAGAACAAAGTATGACTATATGAATACCTCCGGCGGTGTACCAGGATGTGCACTGATCTAGCGTAGCAATGACATCAAAAAATGGACAAGACAAGAAAACATCATGATAGCTATCTTACAATCATGCAAAGCAATATGACAATGAATGCTCAAGTCATGTATATGATTATGATGGAAGTTGCATGGCAATATATCTCGGAATGGCTATGGAAATGCCATAATAGGTAGGTATGGTGGCTGTTTTGAGGAAGATAGAAGGAGGCTTATGTGTGATAGAGCGTATCATATCACGGGGTTTGGATGCACCGGCGAAGTTTGCACCGACTCTCAAGGTGAGAAAGGGCAATGCATGGTACCGAAGAGGCTAGCAATGATGGAAGGGTGAGAGTGCGTATAATCCATGGAGTCAATATTAGTCATAAAGAACTCACATACTTATTGCAAAAATCTAAAAGTCATCAAAACCAAGCACTACACGCATGCTCCTAGGGGGATAGATTGATAGGAAAAGACCATCGCTCGTCCCCGACCGCCACTCATAAGGAAGGTAATCAAAGAAACACCTCATGCTTCAAATTTGTCACACAACAGTTACCATACGTGCATGCTATGGGACTTGCAAACCTCAACACAATTATTTCTTAGTTTCACAATTACTCAACTAGCACGACTCTAATATCACCACCTTTATATCGCAAAACTATTGCAAGGAATCAAACATATCATATTCAGTGATCTACAAATTTTATGTAGGATTTTATGACTAACCATGTGAATGACCAATTCCTGTCATCTCTCTAAATAGATATAAGTGAATCAAGAGAGTTTAATTCTTTCTACAAAGTATATGCCCATGTTCTAACAAATATAATTGAAGCAAAAGAGCATTCTACAAATGGCAGTTTTCTATGTGTAGGGAAACAGGCAATCCAAACTTCAAATGATATAAGTGAAGCACATGAAGCATTCTATAAAGCCGTACTCAAAAAATATAAGTGAAGTGCAAAGAGCATTTTATAAATCAACCATGGACTATCTCATACCAGCATGGTGCATCAAAGAAATGTGAAAACTAAATGAAAAAGACGCTCCAAGAGTTGCACATATCACATGAACGAAATGAAACCGAAAACATACCGATACTTGTTGAAGAAACATGGGATGCCTTCAGGGGCATCCCCAAGATTAGACGCTTGAGTTCCCTTGAATATTTACTTGGGGTTCCTTGGCAATCAGCAAGCTTGAGCTCTTTCCTCTCCTCCTTCTCCTCATATCGGGGCCTCCTCGATCTTTGATCACTTCATCCACACAAAACTCAACAGAAAGCTCGGTAAGATCCGTTAGTATAATAAAGGAAATCACTACTCTAAGTACTGTTGCAAACCAATTCATATTTTGTTTTTGCATTGTAGGTACTATAATATAACTTTTCCATGGCTTAATCCACTGATAGAATTCGATAGTTTCATCAAAACAAGCCAACTATGCATCAAAAACAGAATCTGTCTTAAACAGGACAGTCTGTAGTAATCTGAACATTCACCATACTTCTCGTACTCCAAAAATTCTGAAACAATTAGGAAAAATAAACAATTTGTTTAGAAAGACAGTCAAAATGTTTTAGAACCGTTTGACGAACCAGTAAAAATGTAAAATCGCGCACTACAACCAAAGTTTCTGTTTTGCACCGCACAAACCAACAAGCAATGTAAACATCCGAAAGGCAAATCTTGGCACATTATTTTTATGATACAAAGGATTTGTACTTTATAAAATCACACAACAGAAATAAATGACTCTCTAAAACTTCTGGGTTGTCTCCCTGGTAGAGCTTTCTTTAAAGCCATTAAGCTAGGCATATAGTGCTCAAGTAATGGATACACCCGGATCCCAAGGTATTGTTGGAAATATGCCCTAGAGGCAATAATAAAATGATTATTATTATATTTCCTTATTCATGATAATTTTCTATTATTCATGCTATAACTGTGTTATCCGGAAATCATAATACATGTGTGAATACATAGACCATAACATGTCCCTAGTGAGCCTCTAGTTAACTAGCTCGTTGATCAACAGGTAGTCATGGTTTCCTGACTATGGACACTGGATGTCACTGATAATGGGATCACATCATTAGGAGAATGATATGATGGACAAGACCCAATCCTAAGCATAGCACAAGATCGTGTAGTTCGTTTGCTAGAGCTTTTCCAATGTCAAGTATCATTTCCTTAGACCATGAGATCGTGTAACCCCCGGATGCCGTAGGAGTGCTTTGGGTGTACCAAACGTCACAATGTAACTGGGTGACTATAAAGGTATACTACAGGTATCCCCGAAAGTATCTGTTGGGTTGACACGGATCGAGACTGGAATTTGTCACTCCGTATGACGGAGAGGTATCTCTGGGCCCACTCAGTAATGCATCATCATAATGAGCTCAATGTGACCAAGTGTTTGGTCACGGGATCATGCATTACGGTACGAGTAAAGTGACTTGCCGGTAACGAGATTGAACGAGGTATTGGGATACCGACGATCGAATCTCGGGTAAGTAATGTACCGATTGATAAAGGGAATGGAATACGGGATTGATTGAATCCTCGACATCGTGGTTCATCCGATGAGATCATCGTGGAACATGTGGGAGCCAACATGGATATCCAGATCCCGGTGGTGGTTATTGACCGGAGAGTTGTCTTGGTCATGTCTGCCTGTCTCCCGAACCCGTAGGGTCTACACACTTAAGGTTCGGTGACGCTAGGATTGTAGAGATATTAGTATGCGGTAACCCGAAAGTTGTTCGGAGTCCCAGATGAGATCCCGGACGTCACGAGGAGTTCCGGAATGGTCTGGAGGTGTAGATTTATATATAGGAAGTCTAGTTAGGGCCATCGCGAAAGTTTCAGGGGTAATCGATATTGTACCGGGACCACCGGAAGGGTCCCGGGGGGTCCACCGGGTGGGGCCACCTATCCCGGAGGGCCCCATGGGCTGAAGTGGGAGGGGAACCAGCCCTTGGTGGGCTGGTGCGCCCCCCCCATGGGCCTCCCCCTGCGCCTAGTGTTGGAAACCCTAGGGGTGGGGGACGCCCCACCTGACTTGGGGGGCAAGTCCCCCCTTGGCCGCCGCCCCCCTTGGAGATGGGATCTCCTAGGGACGGCGCCCCACCTAGGAGCCCTATATATAGTGGGGGGGAAGGAGGGCAGCCGCACCAAAGTCCCTGGTGCCTTCCTCTCCCCTCGTAACACCTCTCCCTCTCGTTGGAGCTTGGCGAAGCCCTGCCGAGATCACCGCTGCTTCCACCACCACACTGTCGTGCTGCTGGATCTCCATCAACCTCTCCTTCCCCTTGCTGGATCAAGAAGGAGGAGACGTCTTCCCCAACTATACGTGTGTTGAACGCGGAGGTGCCGTCCATTCGGCGCTCGGTCATCGGTGATTTGGATCATGACGAGTACGACTCCATCAACCCAGTTCTCTTGAACGCTTCCGCTCGTGATCTACAAGGGTATGTAGATGCACTCCCCTCTCCCTCGTTGCTAGATGACTCCATAGATTGATCTTGGTGATGCGTAGAAAATTTTAAAATTCTGCTACGTTCCCCAATAGTGGCATCATGAGCTAGGTCTATGCGTAGTTTGTATGCACGAGTAGAACACAAGATGTTGTGGGCATCGATTTTATCAATTTACTTACCGTTACTAGTCTTATCTTGATTCGGTGGCATCGTGGGATGAAGCGGCCTGGACCGACCTTACACGTATGCTTACGTGAGACTGGTTCCACCGACTGACATGCACTAGTTGCATAAGGTGGCTAGCGGGTGTCTGTCTGTCCCACTTTAGTCAGATCGGATTCGATGAAACGGGTCCTTATGAAGGGTAAATAGATATTGGCATATCACGTTGTGGTTTTGGCGTAGGTAAGAAATGTTCTTGCTAGAAACCTATAGCAACCACGTAAAAAAAACTTGCAACAACAATTAGAGGACGTCTAACTTGTTTTTGCAGCATGTGCCATGTGATGTGATATGGCTAAAAGGATGTGATGAATGATATATGTGATGTATGAGATTGATCATGTTCTTTTAATAGGAATCACGACTTGCATGTCGATAAGTATGACAACTGGCGGGAGCCATAGGAGTTGTCTTAATTTATTTATGACCTGCGTGTCAACATAAACGTCATGTAATTACTTTGCTTTATCGCTAACCGTTAGCCATAGTAGTAGAAGTAATAGTTGACGAGACAACTTCATGAAGACACGATGATGGAGATCATGATGATGGAGATCATGGTGTCATGCCGTTGACGACGATGATCATGGCGCCCCGAAGATGGAGATCAAAAGGAGCAAAATGATATTGGCCATATCATGTCACTATTTGATTGCATGTGATGTTTATCATGTTTTACATCTTATTTGCTTAGAACGACGGTAGCATAAATAAGATGATCCCTCACAATAATTTCAAGAAAGTGTTCCCCCTAACTGTGCACCGTTGCTAAGGTCCGTTGTTCCGAAGCACCACATGATGATCGGGTGTGATAGGTTCTAACGTTCGCATACAATGGGTGTAAGCCAGATTTACACACACAATACACTTAGGTTGACTTGACGAGCCTAGCATGTACAGACATGGCCTCGGAACACGGAAGACCGAAAGGTCGAACATGAGTCGTATAGAAGATACGATCAACATGAAAATGTTCACTGATGATGACTAGTCCATCTCACGTGATGATCGAACATGGCCTAGTTGACTCGGATCATGTATCACTTAGATGACTAGAGGGATGTCAATCTGAGTGGGAGTTCATTAAATAATTTGAATAGATGAACTTAATTATCATGAACTTAGTCTAAAAACCTTTGCAAAATGTCTTGTAGATCAAATGGCCAACGCTCATGCCAACCTCAACTTCAACGCGTTCCTAGAGAAAACCAAGCTGAAAGATGATGGCAGCAACTATACGGACTGGGTCCGGAACCTGAGGATCATCCTCATAGCTGCCAAGAAAGCATATGTCCTAGAAGCACCTCTAGGTGAAGCACCCATCCCAGAGAACCAAGACGTTATGAACGCTTGGCAGTCGCGTGCTGATGATTACTCCCTCGTTCAGTGCGGCATGCTTTACAGCTTAGAACCGGGGCTCCAAAAGCGTTTTGAGCAACACGGAGCATATGAGATGTTCGAAGAGCTGAAAATGGTTTTCCAAGCTCATGCTCGGGTCGAGAGATATGAAGTCTCCGACAAGTTCTACAGTTGTAAGATGGAGGAAAATAGTTCTGTCAGTGAGCACATACTCAAAATGTCCGGGTTGCACAACCGCTTGTCCCAGCTGGACATTAACCTCCCGGACGAGGCGGTCATTGACAGAATCCTTCAGTCGCTCCCACCTAGCTACAAGAGCTTTGTGATGAACTACAATATGCAGGGGATGGTGAAAACTATTCCTGAAGTATTTTCAATGCTGAAATCAGCTGAGGTGGAAATCAAAAAGGAACATCAAGTGTTGATCGACAATAAAACCACTAGTTTCAAGAAAGGCAAGGGTAAGAAGAACTTCAAGAAGGACGGCAAGGGAGTTGTCGCGGCCGGTAAATCAGTTGCCGAGAAGAAGCCAAAGAATGGACCCAAACCTGAGACTGAGTGCTTTTATTGCAAGGGAAAGGGACACTGGAAGCAGAACTGCCCCCAAATACTTAGCGGACAAGAAGGCCGGCAACACTAAAGGTATATGTGATATACATGTAATTGATGTGTACCTTACCAGTACTCGTAGTAGCTCCTGGGTATTTGATACCGGTGCAGTTGCTCATATTTGTAACTCAACACAGGAGCTGCGGAATAAGAGGAGACTGGCGAAGGACGAGGTGACGATGCGCGTCGGGAATGGTTCCAAGGTCGATGTGATCGCCGTCGGCACGCTACCTCTACATTTACCTACGGAATTAGTTTTAAACCTCAATAATTGTTATTTAGTGCCAGCTTTGAGCATGAACATTGTATCTGGATCTCGTTTAATACGAGATGGCTACTCATTTAAATCCGAGAATAATGGTTGTTCTATTTATATGAGAGATATGTTTTATGGTCATGCCCCGCTGGTCAATGGTTTATTCTTAATGAATCTTGAACATGATGTTACACATATTCATAGTGTGAATACCAAAAGATGTAAGATTGATAATGATAGTCCCACATATCTGTGGCACTGCCGCCTTGGTCACATCGGTGTCAAACGCATGAAGAAGCTCTATACAGATGGACTTTTGGAGTCTCTTGATTTCGAATCATTTGACACGTGCAAACCATGCCTCATGGGCAAGATGACCAAGACTCCGTTCTACGGAACAATGGAGCGAGCAACCAACTTATTGGAAATCATACATACTGATGTGTGCGGTCCAATGAGTGTTGAGGCTCGCGGTGGCTATCGTTATGTTCTCACCCTCACTGATGACTTAAGTAGATATGGGTATGTCTACTTAATGAAACACAAGTCTGAGACCTTTGAAAAGTTCAAGGAATTTCAGAGTGAGGTTGAGAATCAACGTGACAGGAAAATCAAGTTCTTGCGATCAGATCATGGTGGAGAATATTTGAGTCACGAATATGGCACGCACTTAAGGAAATGTGGAATCATTTCACAACTCACGCCGCCTGGAACACCTCAGCGTAATGGTGTGTCCGAACGTCGTAATCGCACTCTATTGGATATGGTGCAATCTATGATGTCACTCACTGATTTACCGCTATCATTTTGGGGATACGCTCTAGAGACAGCTACATTCACTTTAAATAGGGCACCGTCTAAATCCGTTGAGACGATACCGTATGAATTATGGTTTGGGAAGAAACCTAAGCTGCCGTTTCTTAAAGTTTGGGGATGCGATGCTTATGTCAAGAAACTTCAACCTGAAAAGCTTGAACCCAAGTCGGAAAAATGCGTCTTCATAGGATACCCTAAGGAAACCATTGGTATACCTTCTAGCTCAGATCCGAAGGCAAGATCTTTGTTCCCAAGAATGGATCCTTTCTGGAGAAAGAGTTTCTCTCGAGAGAAGTAAGTGGGAGGAAAGTAGAACTCGATGAAGTACTGCCTCTTGAACCGGAAAGTAGCGCAGCTCAGGAAGATGTTCCTGTGGTGCCTGCTCCGACTAGACAGGAAGTTAATGATGATGATCAAGGTACTTCGGATCAAGTTGCTACTGAACTTCGAAGGTCCATAAGGACACGTTCCACACCAGAATGGTATGGCAACCCTGTCCTGGAAATCATGTTGTTAGACAACGGTGAACCTTCGAGCTATGAAGAAGCAATGGCGGGCCCAGATTCCAACAAATGGCTTGAAGCCATGCAATCCGAGATAGGATCCATGTATCAAAACAAAGTATGGACTTTGAAAAACTTTCCCAATGATCGGCGAGCGATAGAGAATAAATGGATCTTTAAGAAGAAGACGGACGCGGATGGTAATGTTACCATCTATAAGGCTCTACTTGTCGCTAAGGGTTATCGACAAGTTCAAGGGGTTGACTACGATGAGACCTTCTCACCCGTAGCGAAGATGAAGTCCGTCCGAATCATCTTAGCAATTGCCGCATACTATGATTATGAGATATGGCAAATGGACGTCAAAACGGTATTCCGTAACGGCTTTCTTAAGGAAGAATGGTATATGATGCAGCCGGAAGGTTTTGTCGATCCTAAGAATGCTAACAAGGTATGCAAGCTCCAGCGCTCCATCTATGGGTTGGTGCAAGCATCTCGGAGTTGGAACATTCGCTTTCATGAAATGATCAATGCGTTTGGGTTTATGCAGACTTATGGAGAAGCCTGCGTTTACAAGAAAGTGAGTGGGAGCTCTGTAGCATTTCTCATATTATATGTGGATGACATACTTTTGATGGGAAATGATATAGAACTTTTGGACAGTATTAAGGCCTATTGAATAAGTGTTTTTCAATGAAGGACCTTGGAGAAGCTGCTTACATATTAGGCATCCAGATCTATAGAGAAAGATCGAGACGCCTCATAGGTCTTTCACAAAGCACATACCTTGATAAGATATTGAAGAAGTTCAATACGGATCAGTCCAAGAAGGGGTTCTTGCCTGTGTTGCAAGGTGTGAAATTGAGCTTAGCTCAATGTCCGACCACGGCAGAAGATAGAGAAAAGATGAGTGTCGTCCCCTATGCCTCAGCCATAGGGTCTATCATGTATGCCATGCTGTGTACCAGACCTGATGTAAACCTTGCCGTGAGTTTGGTAGGACGGTACCAAAGTAATCCTAGCATGGAACACTGGACAGCGGTCAAGAACATCCTGAAGTACCTGAAAAGGACTAAGGATATGTTTCTCATATATGGAGGTGACGAGGAGCTCGTCGTAAAGGGTTACATTGACGCTAGCTTCGACACAGATCTGGATGACTCTAGGTCACAAACCGGATACGTGTATATTTTGAATGGTGGGGCAGTAAGCTGGTGCAGTTGCAAGCAATGCATTGTGGCGGGATCTACATGTGAAGCAGAGTACATGGCAGCCTCAGAGGCAGCGCATGAAGCAATCTGGATGAATGAGTTCATCACCGACCTAGGAGTCATACCCAATGCGTCGGGCCCGATCACTCTCTTCTGTGACAACACTGGAGCTATTGCCCTTGCCAAGGAGCCCAAGTTTCACAAGAAGACCAGGCACATCAAGCGTCGCTTCAACTCCATTCGTGAAAATGTTCAAGATGGAGACATAGATATTTGCAAAGTACATACGGATCTGAATGTCGCTGATCTGTTGACTAAATCTCTTCCGCGAGCAAAACATGATCAACACCAGAACTCTATGGGTGTTCGATTCATCACAATGTAACTAGATTATTGACTCTAGTGCTAGTGGGAAACTGTTGGGAATATGCCCTAGAGGCAATAATAAAATGATTATTATTATATTTCCTTATTCATGATAATTGTCTATTATTCATGCTATAATTGTGTTATCCGGAAATCATAATACATGTGTGAATACATAGACAACACCATGTCCCTAGTAAGCCTCTAGTTGACTAGCTCGTTGATCAATAGATGGTTACGGTTTCCTGACCATGGACATTGGATGTCGTTGATAACGGGATCACATCATTAGGAGAATGATATGATGGACAAGACCCAATCCTAAGCATAGCACAAGATCGTGTAGTTCGTTTGCTAGAGCTTTTCCAATGTCAAGTATCATTTCCTTAGACCATGAGATCGTGTAACTCCCGGATGCCGTAGGAGTGCTCTGGGTGTACCAAACGTCACAACGTAACTGGGTGACTATAAAGGTATACTACAGGTATCCCCGAAAGTATCTGTTGGGTTGACACGGATCGAGACTGGAATTTGTCATTCCGTATGACGGAGAGGTATCTCTAGGCCCACTCAGTAATGCATCATCATAATGAGCTCAATGTGACCAAGTGTTTGGTCAGGGGATCATGCATTACGGTACGAGTAAAGTGACTTGCCGGTAACGAGATTGAACGAGTTATTGGGATACCGACGATCGAATCTCGGCCAAGTAACGTACCGATTGACAAAGGGAATTAAATACGGGATTGATTGAATCCTCGACATCGTGGTTCATCCGATGAGATCATCGTGGAATATGTGGGAGCCAACATGGATATCCAGATCCCGGTGTTGGTTATTGAACGGAGAGTTGTCCCGGTCATGTCTGCGTGTCTCCCGAACCCGTAGGGTCTACACACTTAAGGTTCGATGACGCTAGGGTTGTAGAGATATTAGTATGCAGTAACCCGAAAGTTGTTCGGAGTCCCGGATGAGATCCTGGACGTCACGAGGAGTTCCGGAATGGTCCGGAGGTGAAGATTTATATATAGGAAGTCTAGTTTCGGCCATCGCGAAAGTTTCAAGGGTAATCGATATTGTACCGGGACCACCGGAAGGGTCCCGAGGGGTCCACCGGGTGGGGCCACCTATCCCGGAGGGCCCCATGGGCAGAAGTGGGAGGTGAACCAGCCCCTGCTGGGCTGGTACGCCCCCCATGGGCCTCCCCCTGCGCCTAGGGTTGGAAACCCTAGGGGTGGGGGACGCCCCACCTGACTTGGGGGGCAAGTCCCCCCTTGGCCGCCACCCCCCCTTGGAGATGGGATCTCCTAGGGCCGGCGCCCCCCTAGGGGCCCTATATATAGTGGGGGGAGGGAGGGAAGCTGCACCAAAGTCCCTGGCGCCTCCCTCTCCCCTCGTAGCACCTCTCCCTCTCGTTGGAGCTTGGCGAAGCCCTGCCGAGATCACCGCTGCTTCCACCACCACGCCGTCGTGCTGCTGGATCTCCATCAACCTCTCCTTCCCCTTGCTGGATCAAGAAGGAGGAGACGTCTTCCCCAACCGTACGTGAGTTGAACGCGGAGGTGCCGTCCATTCGGCACTCGGTCATCGGTGGTTTGGATCACGACGAGTACGACTCCATCAACCCCGTTCTCTTGAACGCTTCCACTCGCGATCTACAAGGGTATGTAGATGCTCTACCCTCTCCCTCATTTCTAGATGACTCCATAGATTGATCTTGGTGATGCGTAGAAAATTTTAAAATTCTACTACGTTCCCCAACAGGTATATCGAAGCCCATTTTAATTAACAATAATTTGTGATTTAGTAGTGAGCACAAAGTAACATATATCATGCAACAATGAAGGCTAACTCTCTTCCTATGAATCGGCATGTCATAAAAGAACAATTCATGCACACATAGTAAAGCCCAATGCATAGTATAAACAGTTTCTTGCAATTTTATCATATTGGAAACATGGAGAGGCAGAGATGTAGTTCCTCTGTCATAATAATTGCAAGTAGGAGCAGCAAGCACATGCTTATTATATCTATCAAAATCATCATGTGTAGTAGTAAAACACAACCCATCAATATAATCCTTAATAAGGGCAAACTTCTCCGATATGGTGTAGTCGGGAGAATTCAAAAAGATAATAGGATTATCATGCGTGGGTGCAATAGCAACAACTTCATGTTTAACATAAGGAACTATAGCAAGTTCATCTTCATAAGGATAATTCATATTGGCATCTTGGCCACAAGCATAGCAAGCATCATCAAAAAGGGATATTTCAAAAGAATCAACGAGATCATAACAATCGTCACAGCATTGATCCTTCGGTAAATTCAAAGGGAAATTAAACAATGTATGAGTTGAAGAGTTACTATCATTAGAAGGTGGGCACGGGTAGCTAATCTGCTCTTCCTCCTTTTGTTCTTTGCTCTGCCCATCATCTTTTCATTCAATGAGCCCATAGTTTCATCAATTCCTTCTTCCACAGACTCCTGGAAAATATTAGTCTCTTGTTGGACAGCGGAGGAGTCCTCAATATATGGTTTAACATAGGCATTAGAAGCATAATTATCATAACAATATTTAAGTATGGCAAAATTTTCAGACTTGTAAAGAGTAGCATCATACTTTCCAATCAAAGAAACAATTTCATAAGCACCCTTAAAAGCAACAAATTCTTCAATTTGTTGGACATAATAGTAATTATAAACACCCTTAGCATATGAAGATACGATTCCATTATCACTAAACTCACATTGGTAGGAAGGTGTTTCTTAGGGTCTTCAGAACAACAAGTAAAATCATATATTTCACATAAATTGCAAGCATAGCATTGCAAACGATGAATTTTATCCAGTAAAAGTTTCCCTTTTGGAGATAAGCGGTGTCGCACATAACAAGCATGCTCATCTAAATATTTTCCCTCAACTAAGCTAGTTGGGGTTTCAGCACGAGCACATAGGGATCAAAGATGATCCAAGTAAAAAGCTTCAGGAGTGTGATAAAATTTGATTTGTTCTTCAACCATTGGTGTAGTATTTACAACTAATTTTTTTTGGTATTTTGCGTTTCCTACCCATAACTAAAGATAGAAAATAAGAGCACAAAATAAAAACTACTTAGTGATAAAGCAAACAAGCACACATGAGAATATTCACCCCACGCTATAACTCCCCGGCAACGGCGCCAGAAAAAGGTCTTGATAACCCACAACTATAGGGGATCAGTTGTTGCCTCTTTCGATAAGTAAGAGTGTCGAACCCAACGAGGAGAAAAAGGTAGGACAAATATTCCGTCAAGTTCTATCGACCACCGATACAACTCTACGCATGCTTGACGTTCGCTTTACCTAGAACAAGTATGAAACTAGAAGTACTTTGTAGGTGTTGTGG
This sequence comes from Triticum urartu, assembly GCF_003073215.2. Classification (NCBI taxonomy): domain Eukaryota; kingdom Viridiplantae; phylum Streptophyta; class Magnoliopsida; order Poales; family Poaceae; genus Triticum; species Triticum urartu. Next base: position 197,167,472 of record NC_053027.1, on the reverse strand, counting down.
GATAGGTTTGCAAGAATATAAAGAGCATGTTAATAAAAACTAGGGTCTGTTTTAGGTAAAGAAGCAATAAAGTTAGTATAGAGAGTGTGGAAAAGTGGTGGTAGGAGTTGCCAAATTGTCCCTAAGCAATTGACTACTTTACTAGACCGATAGCAAGTTTTATGTGGGAGAGGCCACTACTAGCAAGTGCATAAAATACCAAGTTAGGGATGACTTGGAATTTTATGCACTTATGATTGGAACTATTAGCAAGCATCCGCAACTAATAATGTTCATTAAGGTAAAACGCAACCATAGCATTAAGAAATATTGGCCCCCCTTCAATCCCGTATGCATCAATTTCTATGCTAGGTTGAAGCTTCTGTCACTCTTGGCCTCCAATACATAGTCCTATTGACATACAACTAACACTATGGTGTGATCTACGTGCGCTCTCATATGATGGGCACCAAAGGATAACAACATAACCACAAGCAAATTAAACCAATCATAGCAATTCACCAATTACCGATAGGACAACGAAAATCTACTCAGACATCATAGGATGACAACACATCATTGGATAATAATATGAAGCATAAAGCACCATGTTCAAGTAGAGGGTACAACGGGCTGCGGGGGAGTGGGCCACTGTAGATAGATGGGGGAAGGTGATGAATATGTTGGTGAAGATGACGGAGGTGTTGGTGTAGATCGCCGTCACACGATGATGGCCTCGGCAGCGTTCTGGCGCCACGGGGAGAGAGGGGGAGAGAGCCCCCTTCTTCTTCCTTGACCTTCTCCCTAGATGGGAGAAGGGTTTCCCCTCTAGTCCATGGCCCCTCCGAGATTGGATCTGTCTCTCTCTGTGTCTGCGTTACAGATTCTAGCCTTTCACCGTTTCTTATATTCCTGGAGATCCGTAAGTCTAATTAGGCTGAAATTTTAACATGATTTGTATTCGGATATTAGCTTTCTTGCGGCAAAAGAAGGGCACCAACTGCCTTACAGGGTGTCCACGAGGGTCAGGGGCGCACCCACCCCCCTAGGGCGCGCCTCCTGCCTCGTGCCCCCCTCGGGCATCGTCTCGCATTGATTCTTCTTCCCAACATTCACATATATTCCAAAAAAATCTCCGTAAGTTTTTATCCCATTTGGACTCCGTTTGATATGTATTTTCTGCGAAAAAAAACATGCAACAAACAGGAACTGGCACTGGGCACTGGATCAATATGTTAGTCCCAAAAATAGTATAAAAAGTTGCCAAAAGTATATGAAAGTTGTAGAATATTGGCATAGAACAATCAAAAATTATAGATACGATGAAGACGTATCATACATCACATCCCTAATTATATCTAATTCAACTATTTGATTTCTGGCCAATAGTTAAATCTGTCGGTGTTGTGAAACTGCTTGTATGTAGGGAATCTATGAGAAAATTAAAGGAATTTCTGCTTATTTTATAACTCCCCCAATCAATACTGAACTGACTGAATCTGATGTATCTAATCAAGTTTCCGATGCAAACATACAAGCTCATGTTGTTCTTGAGCCTGAAGTGTCTAATGAACAGACTGCTAATGAAGGATTTGATGCAAACATTTTACATGCTCCTGGTGATGAACATACAGTGTGTAATGAGGGGTCAAATGCAAGCATTTTGCAAGCTCTCATTGAAGGATTTAGTGTCTAATGATGATCTGCTATGTTGAGAGAGACATAGAGATTTGCAGGCATTCATGACAAGCAAATTATAGTACATTTTCATGGCTTCAGGAAACATCGAGGCCATCTACCAGAAAGTCCCCGTATTATGACAACGTAGCATAAATACTTTTCTAATATGTTGTTTGAAACTATTGGCATACTTTTGTGGGATATATATTGATATGCAGTTCGCGCACTGGTTATAGGTGCAATTACACTTTGATATTTTCAGCCAGAGAACGAATAATTCAAGCAGGTACATACCATGTTAGTAATCCTTGTACACCATGTTGTATTTTGTTTTTTTGGTGCTTGCATCATTTAGTGTTTTATAATCTGAACTACTTTGGATCATTAGCTGGTTTTCAAAGTGCATGTAGCTTCACATTTCTCAAGTTATGTTGATTTCCGGAGTGCAAGTGCCTTCATATTTTTTAAGTTAAATGTTCGCCCCTAGTAACTTGAATTCGTGGATCCGCCACTACACACAAATCATACATGCAGTATAGTACGAATTAAATGAAATGCAGGGACTTACGCTAGCTCGTTGTACAGGCTCACTCCAGCTCTGCTTGAGCTTGGGATGTTCCATGTACAAGTCCATGTTACCACTTGCTTAGATGTGCATGCCTTGTGCTCCTTGCATCCCCCTCTGCATTTTTGACACGGCGAATGGTTGATCAAATAAGAGGAATTGACCTTTCTCGTTGTACCGGAGGACAAATACTTACAAGGTTATACGGGTGTGCAGGATGTGTACCAGATCAGTAGCGCCGTCATGCTTTGCTAAAAAATGGTTTTGCTTGTTTCATATGATATCTCTAGAAGAAACAAGAGTTAAAGTTTGAGTTGCATAGGCGTGTAAGCTAAGAGAGTAGTGAAAGGATATCCAAACATCGTCGGAACAGTGCACAAGGGAGTGATGTGTGGATACCTAGTTCAGGCCGGCGTTTGGGCATGCTCGCCTAGCTAGAGTGCGGGTCACTTCAGAGCCGTTGAGGGTGATGTGCTGGCATTGGCTGGCCGCGCACGGATGCAGATCTAGAGTGGCAGCGGAGCGCTACGATGCGGTGGACGAGGCCGTTGGTGAAGCCCCAATGACCTCGGGGGGCGGAGGTGCGAGGATGTGCTCGGTGAAGTAGCCCCGATGAGGTGGCAGACGGCATCGGTGAAGCGCACCTGATGCGGTAGAAATCGGTGTCTGTGAGGCACATCGGTTGCGGCGGCCCACGTTGTTGGTGGACCACCTGGTGCGGTGGACGAGGGCGTAGATGAGGTAGCTCCAACGCAGAGGTGGGGAAAGAGACGAGACGAGGGGCAATTCGAGCTTTGCTTGGGTTGGCGGCGAATTAGGGATTTGAGCAATCTGGGCACGGAAGGGGACGGCGGAGAAGGGATATTTTGCAGGGCCGGAATTGGGGCCGCCAGATATTTCAATCCGAAACGTGGAAGCGCAAACTTATTTTGTCGTCGTTCTTTTTTTTGGGGGGGGTGGGTGGCTGGGTGGGTGCTAAGCGTCCGTACAGCACACGCGACCACCATGACACGACCCTGGTCTGCCTGGTGCCCCTACATTTGTGAATGCAAACGAATCTTCTTTCATTTCCAAACGAATTTGTATGTATTACCATGCCCGTGTTTTCCTTGCAAATAATCAGTCATTCGAAACGAGATACTATAAATTAATTAATGAGGAGTTATTTGAAAAAACATTGAAACGGTATCCACGCTAACGTGGATTAGAGTGTGTGTCACATAATTAGTTATTTGAATTAGAGTGTGTGTCACATAGCAGTCTCCAATTCTAATGTGGATTTCGCATTTCACGGTATCCACACTACTTTTTAATGCATATTCATATGTATATGATGGACACCATGGTAGTGAGAAAACTTTGGGTGGATTCAAACATATGACCTACAAAATAGCACAACAATCGAGTCAATGTCAACTTTTCCAAACCTAATATGGCACGAATTCGAAATAATTACCCATATGCATGGTCCTTAGTTCAAATCTTACAATGTACATGGAATTGAAACATCAATATTAAGTCTCGTACTATCTACATTCAAATGTTGTTTTCAGTGCCCCCCTCGGCACACACGCTACATACTTCCTGTATCAGTCAATCTTCATCTCCTAACCACCTTAGGAAGTTATCGGTTTCTGACACACGTTCATTCTTTCTCTCCATGTTTCGATCTCTAACTCTCTCAACTACACAACCCTCTTTTTTCCACTCTGTTACCAAATGTATTTACCTCACACACCCGCCATTGCACCCCATGCCGAGCTCTCCCTCTCTCTCTCTCTCTTTCCCTCCCACCCTCTCTCGCTAGATACATGCATTGCCTATCTAGCCCCCCAACCTCTCATGCGCACGCACGCATGTTGTCTATCTAGGTCACTACCTCGAGAATGTCTCACTCTTTCTTCCACATGGCGAGACACACTCTCTCAATCTCGCTCTCTTTATCTCAGTCTCGATTAACCTCGTTTTCTTTCACACACAAATGATATATCTCCCTGTTCAGGCCTCGATCGACACACTCTATACTCTCTCATGCAGATTGTCTATCTAGGTCAGTCCATCCAAGTCGCCCCCACTCTTTCGACCTCATGGCGGGCTACGCTTGCTCAATCTCTCTCGCTCCCTCCCTCTCTCCCTCTCTCTCTCTGCATGTCTCGATTAACCTCGCTCTTTCTTGGACACAAACGATATATCTCCATGTTTGAGCCCAAATCGACATATTCATATTGTATACTTTCACATGCACATTGTCTATCTAGGTCACTCTCTCCAACCCGTCTCACTCTTTCGGTCGCACAACGACCCACACTCACTACAAAAAATACACTTTAATGATGATACGTGTTTGTCATAGTAGGTCACGTTTTCTGTCATGCATGTACATCCATGACAAATTTATGACAGAATCAAGATTGTCATACCTGTGTTGTCGTAGAAGTGTTCCATGACATTACCAAAATTATCATCACGGAAGTGTCCACTTCCATGACGATAAATGGCGCATCATGAAAGTGCTTTCGTCAAGGGTGACCGACACGTGGCATCCACCGTAACGGGTCGCCGTTAAGCTATCGGGTCTGGTTTCGGATCTGATAACCCGTTAATAGCCCGGACAAATGGGGATTTTCCATGTGTAAAATTCTCATTGGCCGGAGGAAACACGTGTTGGCTCACTGTTGGGACAGATGTCATCCACTCATTGGACAGGAGGCACCTATGATAGGTCGACACGTGGCATGACCCAACAGTGGCCCATTCCGGGGAAAACAGCCGCCCCAGTAAAAATTAGCAGGCCGGCCCATATAAGGCCTACTTGTGTCAGGTCCATTTAAGCCCATGGCCCATACGAGATGTGCCAATTCGGCCGGTCAACGGCGTGTTAAAGATTTGACACCATTGCGACCCATCATCAGTTCGAGCCCGTTAACAACCCGCTATAAATTTGGGCTCAATATCGGCCCGATGTGATTTTGGACTATTAATGGCCCATTCAATGGATCGTCTAATTTTCAGGATGTACATCTTTCGGCATTTTAGCGACCCATTTAAGTGTTGGGCCAATTTACGGCCCTTTGTGTCTTTCAGCCTATTGACGGTCCATAAATGAGTTGGGCCATTTGTAGTCCGAACTTAGTTTGGGCCTTTTAGCGACCCATTTAAGTGTTGGGCCAATTCCTGGCCCAGTGTGTCTTTCAGCCTGTTGACGGCCCATAAATGAGTTGGGCGATTTGTAGTCGGACCTGAGTTTTGGCCTGTTAACGGCCCATGCTCTTCATGGTTCAATACCAGCGCGGTCTCTCTTTCGGCCTGCTAAAGGCCCACATCACAGTTAGCCATTTACTGTATGACCTGACTTTCGGCCTCTTAGCGACCCATGCTCTTCATGGTCAAGTACAAGCCCGCTGTCTCTTTCGGCCTGCTAAACGCCCACAGTATAGTTGGGCCATATGTAGCCTGACCTTAGTAACGACCTTTTATCGCCCCGTGAAATCAAATGGGCCCACCTGTCGCCTGCTTCGATGTTGGCCCATTAACGAACCAGGAGGTAAGAGGGTCGACCATTAACTTTCGGCCTGGTAACGGCCCATTAACTTAATGGGCCCACTAAATTTCGTACATGTCTTTAGGCCCAATTAGATAATTTGATCCAATTACGACAAGCAATTATGCACAGGACCAAAACCGATCAAGCAAAGGTACGACATACAGGAAAAAATGTTGCACATCCAGCATATATTACAGGAAATTACATCCACTGGATAATAAAAGATTGATGCCAGTGCAAATAAATGAACAGAACCTAACGATCAACAACGTCACAATCTGTAACTCAGCGCGGATGGCGCCCATAAGCATGTGGGCAAGTTCTTGCTGCTTTGCTACACTGTCACTGAAAACATTGATCAGTTGTTGTTGCGCACGAATGTGCACCTTTGATTCCTCCACCATTTCCATCATTGCTTCAGCCATTAATTGGTTCACAAACATAAATTTTTTCCATTGCATTCGAGAAAAAGGAAACTGAACAGATTCAGTTGGCGATTTTGGCAGGCTTGTATTATTGATAGTGGAGAGTGTCTCGACCACTACATCATAACATAAATTAGGAGGGGAACCAAACATATTAATCACGATTTATTGCCATATTACCTGGCCTAGATTTATTGGAAAGAAACAATGGGGTTGCCTTGCTGTTTTCAGAGTTTTTCTTCTTATCTTCGGCAGCCTGCACCAAATTAACACACTAGCATTGCTATCATTGGCCAGGTCAAATAGTAGGAAAGCAACATTGACACAACGAACACTTGGGCAACTAGCCTACACCAAATTAACACAATATGGCACAACTATCATCAACCAGGTAAGGTAATACAAAAGCAACATTGACAAAATGAATGACTGGGCAACCAGAGCAGCACTACAATTCAGTAATATGCATGATATGAGATAGTACACTCATGCAGCTTAGTATGCAAAACTACCACACAGTTTTCCTTACAAAAATCAACATTGGCGCCTTTAACATTTTGCTACAACTAATTTTAGATCAGATAAAGGTTGGATTCATGCAGATTAACAAAATACATGTTGATGTAAAAAATATAGTGATATACAACCGGTACTTACATCAGCATTGGAGCACAGAGAAGTCCCGCAAGATATTTTCCTCGAATACGATCCCAATGGAGGAAGTCTTCTATTGTTTAACCTTATTTTCTAAAAGAGAGATGTGTAAGAAACATGTAGAAAATATAATCAAAATTCTATAAAATTTCATGATGCAAGGATACACACACGCTTCTTAGAATGGAGTTGACATATTTTTGCTAGACTCGAGTGGACTAGTTCTTTGGCCACTGGAATCTGCTTATTATCAGTGGGAGTTGGGTTTCTCTATGCTGGAGCAGTATCTATGAAAACTGGAGTTGGTTTATTATCTCCTGGCGTTTGGATCTTTTGCAAAGACCTAGTTTGTAACCCTTCATATTCTAACATAGATGTCTTCCCCTTGCATGTCTTATTATAACGCCCTCGATGCGGCTATATCTCCCACGTGTCGAAGCACGACTTAGAGGCATAACCGCATTGAAAGCAATGTCGCAAGTGAGGTAATCTTCACACAACCCATGTAATACATAAGGGAAAGAGATACATAGTTGGCTTACAATCGCCACTTCACACAATTACATGAATAAAGCATTACATCATCCAGATACAATCAAGGTCCATCTACGGAACCAAAATAAAAGAAGACTACCCCAAATGCTACACAGATCCCCGATTGAGGGAGTCCTGGATTAGGGGGTGTTCGGGTAGCCGGACTATACCTTCAGCCGGACTCCTGGACTATGAAGATACAAGATTGAAGACTTCGTCCCGTGTCCGGATGGGACTTTCCTTGGCGTGGAAGGCAAGCTTGGCGATGCGGATATTCAAGATCTCCTACCATTGTAACCGACTTTATGTAACCCTAACCCTATCCGGTGTCTATATAAACCGGAGGGTTGTAGTCCGTAGGCAATCAACTCCATACACAACAATCATACCATAGGCTAGCTTCTAGGGTTTAGCCTCCTTGATCTCGTGGTAGATCTACTCTTGTACTACCCATATCATCAATATTAATCAAGCAGGATTAGGGTATTACCTCCATCAAGAGGGCCCGAACCTGGGTAAAACAAAGTGTTCCCTGCCTCCTGTTACCATCCGGCCTAGACGCACAGTTCGGGACCCCCTACCCGAGATCCGCCGGTTTTGACACCGACATTGGTGCTTTCATTGAGAGTTCCTCTGTGTCGTCGCCTTTAGGCCCGATGGCTCCTTTGATCATCAACAATGATACGGTCCAGGGTGAGATTTCTCTCCCTGGACAAATCTTCGTCTTCGGCGGCTTCGCTCTGCGGGCCAATTCGCTCGGCCACCTGGAGCAGATCGAAAGCTACGCCCCTGGCCATCAAGTCAGGTTTGGAAGCTTAAACTACACGACCGACATCCGCGGAGACTTGATCTTCGACGGGCTCGAGCCACGGCCAAGCGCGCCACACTATCTCGAGGGGCATGATCCGGCTCTGCCCCCGGACAGTGTCCTGGAGGCCGCACACGCATCGGTTCCGACCCCTAACTCGGAGCCTATTGCGCCAATCGAGGATGAACGGTTGGACGTCACCTCAGGGGCTGCGATCCCAAAAACTATCGAGCCGAACGCTAGCCCCGCACTCTGCACGACCCGTGACTCCGAGGATCCGGACTCCTCCCCGGACTCCGAACCCCCCGCGACCCTGCCAATTGAATCCGATTGGGCGCCGACAATGGAGTTCACCGCCGCAGACATCTTTCAGCACTCGCCCTATGGCGATATCCTGAACTCTCTCAAGTCTCTCTCCTTATCAGAAGAGCCCTGGCCGAACTACGGTCAGCGAGGATGGGATACGGACGATGGAGAAATTCAAAGCCCACCAACCACCCACTTGGTAGCCACTGTCGACAATTTAAACGACGTGCTCAACTTCGACTCTGGAGACATCGACAGCATGGATGACGATGCAGGAGATACCGACGAACCAACGCCCATATGGCATTGGACAGCCACCTCATCTCACGATGTATACATCATGGATATCCCTAAAGGAAGCGACAACGAGGAAAAATGGGATGGGACTGTTGGGGAACGTAGCAATAATTCAAAATTTTCCTACGTGTCACCAAGATCAATCTATGGAGTCATCTAGCAACGAGGGAGGAGTGGATCTACATACCCTTGTAGATCGCGCGCGGAAGCATTCAAGAGAACGGGGTTGATGGAGTCGTACTCGTCGTCATCCAAATCACCGATGATCCTAGCGCTGAACGGACGGCACCTCCGCGTTCAACACACGTACGGAGCAGCGACGTCTCCTCCTTCTTGACCCAGCAAGGGGGAAGGAGAGGTTGATGGAGATCCAACAACACGACGGCGTGGTGGTGGAAGTAGCGGGATTCCAACAGGGCTTCGCCAAGCGCTGTGGGAGGAGGGAGATGTGTCATGGGAGGGCGAGGGAGGCGCCAGGGCTTGGGTATGGTTGCCCTCTCTTCCCCCCACTATATATAGGGCCAAGGGAGAGGAGGAGGGTGCAGCCTTGCCCCTTCCTCCAAGGAAGGGTGCGGCCAAGGGGGGAGGAGTCCATCCTCCCCAAGGCACCTCGGAGGTGCCTTCCCCCTTTAGGACTCTCCCCTCCTCTTGTCCCTTTGGCGCATGGGCCTCTAGGGGCTGGTTCCCTTGGCCCATATAGGCCAAGGCACACCCCCTACAGCCCATGTGGCCCTCCGGGGCAGGTGGCCCCACCCGGTGGACCCCCGGGACCCTTCCGGTGGTCCCGGTACAATACCGGTGACCCCGAAACTTGTCCCGATAGCCGAAATAGCACTTCCTACATATAATTCTTTTACCTCCGGACCATTCCGGAACTCCTCGTGACGTCCGGGATCTCATCCGGGACTCCGAACAACTTTCGGGTTACCGCATACTAATATCTCTATAACCCTAGCGTCACCGAACCTTAAGTGTGTAGACCCTACGGGTTCGGGAACCATGCAGACATGACCGAGACGTTCTCCGGTCAATAACCAACAGCGGGATCTGGATACCCATGTTGGCTCCCACATGTTCCACGATGATCTCATCGGATGAACCACGATGTCAAGGACTTAATCAATCCCGTATACAATTCCCTTTGTCTATCGGTACAATACTTGCCCGAGATTCGATCGTCGGTATCCCGATACCTTGTTCAATCTCGTTACTGCCAAGTCTCTTTACTCGTTCCGTAACACATCATCCCGTGATCAACTCCTTGATCACATTGTGCACATTATGATGATGTCCTACCAAGTGGGCCCAGAGATACCTCTCCGTCACACGGAGTGACAAATCCCAGTCTCGATTCGTGCCAACCCAACAGACACTTTCGGAGATACCTGTAGTGTACCTTTATAGCCACCCAGTTACGTTGTGACGTTTGGCACACCCAAAGCACTCCTACAGTATCCGGGAGTTGCACAATCTCATGGTCTAAGGAAATGATACTTGACATTAAAAAGCTTTAGCATACGAACTACACGATCTAGTGCTATGCTTAGGATTGGGTCTTGTCCATCACATCATTCTCCTAATGATGTGATCCCGTTATCAACGACATCCAATGTCCATGGTCAGGAAACCGTAACCATCTATTGATCAACGAGCTAGTCAACTAGAGGCTTACTAGGGACATGGTGTTGTCTATGTATCCACACATGTATCTGAGTTTCCTATCAATACAATTCTAGCATGGATAATAAACGATTATCATGAACAAGGAAATATAATAATAACCAATTTATTATTGCCTCTAGGGCATATTTCCAACAGTCTCCCACTTGCACTAGAGTCAATAATCTAGTTCACATCGCCATGTGATCAATACTCACAGGTCACATCGCCATGTAACCAACATCCAAAGAGTTTACTAGAGTCAATCTAGTTCACATCACTATGTGATTAACACTCAATGAGTTCTGGGTTTGATCATGTTGCTTGTGAGAGAGGTTTTAGTCAATGGGTCTGCTACATTCAGATCCGTATGTACTTCGCAAATCTCTATGTCATCTTGTAGATGCAACTACTATGCTACATTTGGAGCTATTCCAAATAACTGTTCTACTATACGAATCCAGTTTACTACTCAGAATAATCTGGATTAGTGTCAAAGTTTGCATCGGCGTAACCCTTTACGACAAACTCTTTTACCACCTCCATAATCGAGAAAATTCCTTAGTCCACTAGTTACTAAGGATAACTTTGACCGTTGTCTTGTGATCCATTCTTGGATCACTCTTGTACCCCTTGACTGACTCATGGCAAGGCACACTTCAGGTGCGGTACACAGCATAGCATACTGTAGAGCTTATGACAAAAGCATAGGGGACGACCTTCGTCCTTCCTCTTTCTTCTGCCGTGGTCGAGCTTTAAGTCTTAACTTCATACCTTACAACTCAGGCAAGAACTCCTTTGACTGATCCATCTTGAACACCTTCAAGACCATGTCAAGGTATGTGCTCATTTGAAAGTACCATTAAGCGTTTTGATCTATCCTTATAGATCTTGATGCTCAATGTTCAAGTAGCTTAATCCAGGCTTTCCATTGAAAAACACTTTTCAAATAACTCTGCATGCTTTCTAGAAATTCTACATCATTTCCGATCAACAACATGTTAACAACACATACTCATCGGAAATTTTATAGTGCTCCCACTCACTTCTTTGGAAATACAAGTTTCTCATAAACTTTGTATACACCCAAAATCTTTGATCATCTCATCAAAGCATACATTCCAACTCCGAGATGCTTACTCCAGTCCTTAGAAGGATTGCTGGAGCTTTGCATACTTATTAGCATCTTTCAGGATTGAAAAAACCTTCCGGTTGTATCACATACAACCTTTCCTCAAGAAAATCATTGAGAAAACAATGTTTTGACATCCTATCTGCAAGATTTCATAAATAATGCAGTAATCGCTAATATAATTCCAACAGACTTTTAGCATCGCTACGTGTGAGAAAGTCTCATCGTAGTCAACTCCTTGAACTTGTCGGGAAACATCTTAACGACAAGTCGAGCTTTCTTAATGGTGATACATACCATCATTGTCCGTCTTCCTTCTAAAATCCATATGTACTCAACAGCCTCACGACCATCGAGCTGTTCTGTCAAAGTCTACACTTTGTTTCCATACATGGATCCTCTCTCGGATTTTATGGCCTCGAGCCATTTATCGGAATCCGGGCCCACCATCGCTTCTCCATAGCTCGTAGGTTCATTGTTGTCTAGCAACATGACTTCCAAGACAGGATTACGTACCACTCTGAAGTAGTACGCATCCTTGTCATCCCACGAGGTTTGGGAGTGACTTGATTCGAAGTCTCATGATCAATATCATAAGCTTCCACTTCAATTGGTGTAGGTGCCACAGGAACAACTCTTTGTGCCCTGCTATACACTAGTTGAAGTGACGGTTCAATAACCTCATCAAGTCTCCACCATCCTCCCACTCAATTCTTTCGAGAGAAACTTTTCCTCGAGAAAGGACCCGATTCTAGAAACAATCCCTTATTGCTTTCGAATCTGAGACAGGAGGTATACCCAACTGTTTTGGGTGTCCTATGAAGATGTATTTATCCGCTTTGGGTTCGAGCTTATCGACCTAAAACTTTTTCACATAAGCGTCGCAGCCCCAAACTTTTAAAAAATGACAGCTTAGGTTTCTCTAAACCATAGTTCATACGGTGCCATCTCATCGGAATTACGTGGTGCCCTATTTAAAGTGAATGTGGTTGTCTCTAATGCCTAACCCATAAACTATCGTGGTAATTCGATAAGAGACATCATGGTATGCGTCATATCCAATAGGGTGTAGTTATGATGTTTGGACACACCATCACGCTATGGTGTTCCAGGCTGTATTAGTTGTGAAACAATTTCCACAATGTCTTAATTCTGTGCCAAACTCGTAATTAAGATATTCATCTCTATGATCATATATAGATATTTTATCCTCTTGTCACGACGATCTTTCAACTTCACCCTGAAATTACTTGAACCTTTCAATAATTCAGACTCGTGATTTATCAAGTAAATATACTCAACATTTATTCAAATCATCTGTGAAGTAAGAACATAACGATATCCACTACATGCCTCAGCACTCATTGGACTGCACACATCAAAATGTATTACTTCCAACAAGTTGCTTTCTAGTTCCATTTTACTGAAACCGAGGATTTCAGTCATCTTGCCCATGTGGTATGATTTGCATGTCTCAAGTGATTCAAAATCAAGTGAGTCCAAATGCTCCATTTGCATGGAGTTTCTTCATGCATATACACCAATAGACATGGTTCGCATGCCTCAAACTTTTCAAAAACGAGTGAGCCCAAAGATCCCTCAACATGGAGCTTCTTCATGCGTTTTATACCGATATGACTTACGTGGCAGTGCCACAAGTAGGTGGTACTATCATTACTATCTTATATCTTTTGGCATGAACATGTGTATCACTATGATCGAGATTCAATGAACCATTCATTTTAGGTGCAAGACCATTGAAGGTATTATTCAAATAAACAGAGTAACCATTATTCTCCTTAAATGAATAACCGTATTGCGATAGACATAATCCAGTCATGTCTATGCTCAACACAAACACCAAATAACAATTATTTAGGTTTTAATACCAATCTCGATGGTAGAGGGAGCGTACGATATTTGATCAACCTTGGGAATACTTCCAACACATATCGTCATCTCACCTTTAGCTAGTCTCCGTTTATTCCGTAGCTTTTATTTCGATTTACTAACACTTAGCAACCGAACCGGTATCTAATACCCTGGTGCTACTAGGAGTACTAGTAAAGTACACATCAACACAATGTATATCCAATATACTTCTATCGACCTTGCCAGCCTTCTAATCTACCAAGTATCTAGGGTAATTCTGCTCCAGTGGCTGTTCCCCTTATTACAGAAGCACTTAGTCTCGGGTTTGGGTTCAACCTTGGGTTTCTTCACTAGAGCAGCAGCCGAATTGCCGTTTCATGAAGTATCCCTTCTTGCTCTTGCCCTTCTTGAAACTAGTGGTTTCACCAACCATCAACAATTGATGCTCCTTCTTGATTTCTACTTTGGTGTCAAACATCGCGAATATCTCAAGGATCATCATATATGTCCTTGATATATTATAGTTCATCACGAAGCTCTAGCAGCTTGGTGGTAATGACTTCGGAGAAACATCACTATCTTATCTGGAAGATCAACTCCCACTCGATTCAAATGATTGTTGTACTCAGACAATCTGAGCACAAGCTCAACAATTGAGCTTTTCTCCCTTAGTTTGCAGGCTAAGAAAATCGTCGGAGGTCTTATACCTCTTGACGTGGGCATGAGCCTGAAATCCCAATTTCAGTCCTCGAAACATCTCATATGTTTCGTGACATTTTAAAACCGTCTTTGGTGCCTCAATTCTAAACCGTTTAACTGAACTATCACGTAGTTATCAAAATGTGTATGTCAGATGTTCGCAACATCCATAGACAACGTTCGAGGTTCAGCACACTGAGCGGTGCATTAAGGACATAAGCCTTCTATGAAGCAATGAGGACAATCCTCAGTTTACAGACCTAGTCCGCATAATTGCTACTATCAACTTTCAACTAAATTTTCTCTAGGAACATAACTAAACAGTAGAACTGAAGCGCGAGCTACGACATAATTTGCGAAGACCTTTTGACTATGTTCAGGATAATTAAGTTCATCTTATGAACTCCCACTCAGATAGACATCCCTCTAGTCATCTAAGTGATTACATGATCCGAGTCAACTAGGCCGTGTCCGATCATCACGTGAGACAGACAAGTCAACATCGGTGAACATCTTCATGTTGATCGTATCTACCATACGACTCATGCTCGACCTTTCGGTCTTCTGTGTTCCGAGGCCATGTCTGTACATGCTAGGCTCGTCAAGTCAACCTAAGTGTTTCGCGTGTGTAAATCTGTCTTACACCCGTTATATGTGAACGTTAGAATCTAACACCCGATCATCACGTGGTGCTTCGAAACACGAACTGTCGCAACGGTGCACAGTTAGGGGGAACACTTTCTTGAAATTTTAACGAGGGATAATCTTATTTACTACCGTCGTTCTAAGCAAATAAGATGTATAAATATGATAAACATCACATGCAATCAAATAGTGACATGATATGGCCAATATCATATTGCTCCTTTTGATCTCCATCTTCGAGGCTCCATGATCATCATCGTCACCGGCATGACACCATGATCTCCATCATCATGATCTCCATCATTGTGTCTCCATGAAGTTGTCTCGCCAACTATTACTTCTACTACTACAGCTAACGGTTAGCAATAAAGTAAAGTAATTACATGACATTTATGTTGACACGCAGGTCATAAATAAATTAAGACAACTCCTATGGCTCCTGCCGGTTGTCATACTCATCGACATGCAAGTCGTGATTCCTATTACAAGAACATGATCAATCTCATACATCACATATATCATTCATCACATCCTTTTGGCCATATCACATCACATAGCATACCCTGCAAAAACAAGTTAGACGTCCTCTAATTGTTGTTTGCATGTTTTACGTGGCTGCTATGGGTTTCTAGCAAGAACGTTTCTTACCTACGCAAAACCACAACGTGATATGCCAATTGCTCTTTACCCTTCATAAGGACCCTTTTCATCGAATCCGTTCCGACTAAAGTGGGAGAGACAGACACCCGCCAGCCACCTTATGCAACTAGTGCATGTCAGTCGGTGGAACCGGTCTCACGTAAGCGTACGTGTAAGGTTGGTCCGGGCCGCTTCATCCCACGATGCCGTCGAAAACAAGATTGGACTAGTAACGGTAAGCATATTGAACAATATCAACACCCACAACTACTTTGTGTTCTACTCGTGCATAGAATCTACGCAATAGACCTAGCTCTGATACCACTGTTGGGGAACATAGCAATAATTCAAAATTTTCCTACGTGTCACCAAGATCAATCTATGGAGTCATCTAGCAACGAGGGAGGAGTGGATCTACATACCCTTGTAGATCGCGCGCGGAAGCATTCAAGAGAACGGGGTTGATGGAGTCGTACTCGTCGTGATCCAAATCACCGATGATCCTAGCGCCGAATGGACGGCACCTCCGCGTTCAACACACGTACGGAGCAGCGACGTCTCCTCCTTCTTGATCCAGCAAGGGGGAAGGAGAGGTTGATGGAGATCCAACAACATGACGGCGTGGTGGTGGAAGTAGCGGGATTCCAACAGGGCTTCGCCAAGCGCTGTGGGAGGAGGGAGATGTGTCATGGGAGGGAGAGGGAGGCGCCAGGGCTTGGGTATGGTTGCCCTCCCTTCCCCCCACTATATATAGGGCCAAGGGAGAGGGGGAGGGCGCAGCCTTGCCCCTTCCTCCAAGGAAGGGTGCGGCCAAGGGGGGGAGGAGTCCATCCTCCCCAAGGCACCTCGGAGGTGCCTTCCCCCTTTAGGACTCTCCCCTTTCCTCTACTCTTGGCGCATGGGCCTCTTGGGGCTGGTGCCCTTGGCCCATATAGGCCAAGGCGCACCCCGTACAGCCCATGTGGCCCCCGGGGCAGGTGGCCCCACCCGGTGGACCCCCGGGACCCTTCCGGTGGTCCCGGTACAATACCGGTGACCCCGAAACTTGTCCCGATGGCCGAAATAGCACTTCCTATATATAATTCTTTACCTCCGGACCATTCCGGAACTCCTCGTGACGTCCGGGATGTCATCCGGGACTCCGAACAACTTTCGGGTTACCGCATACTAATATCTCTATAACCCTAGCGTCACCGAACCTTAAGTGTGTAGATCCTACGGGTTCGGGAGACATGCAGACATGACCGAGACAACTCTCCGGCCAATAACCAACAGCGGGATCTGGATACCCATGTTGGCTCCCACATGTTCCACGATGATCTCATCGGATGAACCACGATGTCAAGGACTTAATCAATCCCGTATACAATTCCCTTTGTCTAGTGGTACGATACTTGCCCGAGATTCGATCGTCGGTATCCTGATACCTTGTTCAATCTCGTTACCGGCAAGTCTCTTTACTCGTTTCGTAACACATCATCCCTTGATCAACTCCTTGATCATATTGTGCACATTATGATGATGTCCTACCGAGTGGGCCCAGAGATACCTCTCCGTTTACACGGAGTGACAAATCCCAGTCTCGATTCGTGCCAACCCAACAGACACTTTCGGAGATACCCGTAGTGCACCTTTATAGTCACCCAGTTACGTTGTGATGTTTGGTACACCCAAAGCACTCCTACAGGTATCCGGGAGTTGCACAATCTCATGGTCTAAGGAAATGATACTTGACATTAAAAAGCTTTAGCATACGAACTACACGATCTAGTGCTATGCTTAGGATTGGGTCTTGTCCATCACATCATTCTCCTAATGATGTGATCCCGTTATCAACGACATCCAATGTCCATGGTCAGGAAACCGTAACCATCTATTGATCAACAAGCTAGTCAACTAGAGGCTTACTAGGGACATGGTGTTGTCTATGTATCCACACATGTATCTGAGTTTCCTATCAATACAATTCTAGCATGGATAATAAACGATTATCATGAACAAGGAAATATAATAATAACCAATTTATTATTACCTCTAGGGCATATTTCCAACAGGGATGGGAGTTCGAACCCCCGAAAAGCAATCAAAGCGTCGGCGTAAACGCCGACCCAAGCCCCGCCTCAACAAAAACCCAGCCATAGAGCAGGACGAGCCGGCAGATGACGAGCAGGCCTCAAAGCAACCGTCCGAACAGGGCAACACGGATAGAGAAACCGAACATCCCTCCTCCGGTGAAAACGGCGACCTCACGCCGAATAAACCTATAGAGCAGAAGAATCTCCACGAGAGGCTCATCGCAACTGCACGAAGCCTAAAGAAGCAGAAGCGGAAGCTAAAAACAGCGGAAGACGCACTCCCGATCAGATGGAGTAAAGTAATCGATACCACAGATAAGTACGGCGACAGTCGCCGCACTAAAAGCTATCCGAAAAGAAAGCTACTGCCTGAATTCGACGATGAGGCCCCAGAGCCCTCGCATTCAAAAAATGAAAAAGCCACACGGTCGGATAGACGACCCCATAAAGCGGCAAGCGGCGCCGCACCGAAATCGGCATGCGACCCACTTAAGGATTCGCATCACGGCCCAGTCAGGTCCATTTATGGGCCAAGAAAGCAAGCTCTCGTAAGCAACGCTATGAAGCCATCATCAGAATCCGGCACACCCAAATACAGGGGCGCCGCACACCCCCTATGTTTCACCGATGAGGTCCTGGACTATGAATTTCCAGAAGGATTCAAACCCGTAAACATAGAGGCATATGATGGAACAACAGACCCTGGAGTCTGGATCGAGGATTATATCCTCCACATACACATGGCTAGAGGAGATGATCTCCACGCCATAAAATATCTACCCATTAAGCTTAAAGGGCCAGCCCGGCATTGGCTTAAAAGCCTTCCCGAAAACACAATTGGAAGCTGGGAAGAGCTCGAGGATGCTTTCCGAGCAAACTTTCAAGGGACCTATGTCCGCCCTCCGGATGCAGGCGATCTTAGTCACATAACTCAACAACCCGGAGAATCAGCTCGGCAGTTCTGGAATAGATTCCTCACTAAAAAGAATCAGATAGTCGACTGTCCGGACGCTGAAGCCTTAGCAGCTTTCAGGCATAACGTCCGAGACGAATGGCTCGCCAGACACCTCGGCCAAGAAAAGCCAAGAACAATGGCCGCACTAACAAGCCTCATGACCCGCTTTTGTGCAGGGGAGGACAGCTGGTTGGCAAGGTGCAGCCCCAGCAACCCAAGTACATCCAAAACTAGGGATGGAAACGGAAAACCGCGACGCAACAAGGACCGTCGCTGGACTAAGGACAAAAGTCTGAAGAGCACGGCAGTTAATGCCGGATTCAAAGGCTCATGACAAAATCAGGAAAAATCGCCCCCCAAGATAACAGGGACGATCCATCCAACCTGAATAAAATCCTGGACAGGATATGTCAGATACACAGTACTCCCGGGAAGCCTGCTAACCATACCCACAGAGACTGTTGGGTTTTCAAACAATTCGGCAGACTCAATGCCGAACACAAGGGGCTCGACACACCAAGCGAAGACGAGGACGAACCCCAAAAGCAGAGCACTAGGAAACAAAAGAACTTCCCACAAGAAGTAAAAACAGTGAACTCACTTCACATAACAAAACGTGCGGCGCCCGTAAAGGTACGCACCACACGGCCCAAAGGGTCCTGCCACTGGTTGTCAAAACCGATCATCTTCGATCAGCTAGATTATTCTAGGAATATCAAAAATGTAGGCTGGACTGCCTTGATACTCGATCCAATAATTGGCGGACTCCAGTTTTCAAACGTCCTTATGGACGGCGGCAGCGGACTAAACCTGATATATCAGGACACAATCCAGCACATGGGGATAAACCCAGCAAGAATCCACCGCAGCAAAACCTCCTTTCAAGGGGTAATACCTGGTCCGGACACCCATTGTATGGGTTTTCTCCGGCTCACAGTCACATTCGGCTCTGCCGATAACCTCCGCCGTGAAAAGCTGACCTTCCATATCGTCCCATTTTCAAGTCGCTATCAAGCACTACTGGGACGCGAAGCTTTCGCTCGCTTTAGCGCAATACCGCATTATGCATCTCTTACGCTTAAGATGCCCGGTCCACGAGGCATCATCTCCTTGAAGGGGAAGCACTAAAGTGCGCCTCCCCAAGCGGAGGGCTGTGCGGCCGCTTTGACAACCCGCAGCAAAAATGGCCTCACCGGCCAAAAAACTTCGAAATAGGTCATTCAAGACCATGAACGCGGATAGACGAGTTCGGTGCAAAATCATCATTGATGCAGGCCTAGAAGCCATATACCGCCGCACTAGGGGCTCCACGCATATACAATAAGAGACAATAAAGCTCAAACTTATATATCTTACTTTATACTTTGCTTATTTTAAACTTTTTCGGCATGACCCGTTTTTAACTCAGTTCCTCCCTTTTACAGATGAACGTCGTGCGGCGCCCGTCCAGGATACGGCACAACGGAGACACAGGCGCAGACGTGCAGTAGGGACCCGTCCTAAAGGATTCTTTTTAGATTAAGACCCTACGTAAACCTTTTTTACTGTCTCTTATTGCTACACATCCCCTGGTTCTTTTCTTTCTGATATAACCAAGGAGGAGGCTGGCGTCTTGGCATGTGGCCACGTCAGAATTTTTGCACGTACCTGGACACTAGGGGCTTTTTTAATAAAGAGTGTCGTTTCGCCCGCACTCATAAAGACCGAACACCTTAGGGAGTGTTCGGCGTCGCGAGTTTTGGCATTATATGCATCAGCTCCGAATCATGTCTTTGGTCAAATGTTGGGTTGCCCGGCTCCTGAGTTCGGCTACCTTATGTTTCGCTCTATCGGCTAAGGTAGCACCAGGAGAACTACTGTGATTGTGCCCCCGGTTCGGCCGGGCGAGCACCTCAGTAGAGAATGCCGAAAACTGACCGTCATGATGTAGCGTGAGACTAGTCAGCCACTCGATGACCTATCGGAATCTATCGGATTCCTTCGCTTTAATGAAGGGCCGCTTCCCGGTCAGGCACACACGCGCCCCGAATTCGGATGAGCGCAGTTGCCACCAAGGAGCTACCTAAAGAGTCTCATTGTCAAACACCTATGGCTAAGTGAAAGTGTTAAAGCATTATAGTCCGGTTGCCTAGCCCGCTGCGCTATCACCTCCTTTGTAGGACCAAGACGTTGGGTTAAGTGTGAAAATGCGTCTTCTGCGAGCACCCCTGCACTATGTGTGTGGGGGCTGAAGCCAACGACTGCCATCTTTCAGATTCTATATATATCTTAAAACGGCCGCATAGGAGGTGTTCCCAATACTTGGAGGCACAAGTATAAAAAAGGCCACTACAGTTTATCAAAATATTACTTTATAATTACATATGCTATCATAACATAGCATCTTTCAGGCACTGCGTCTCTATTATACGAGCGCCTTCAAGAACTTCCTGAAAATAGTGCTCGGAGGGTACTCGGCTTTTGTCCGAATCTCGGGACGCAACAATGGTGGTCTCCATCTCTGCCCAGTATGTCTTAACACGGGCAAGAGCCATCCTAGCGCCCTCTATGCATGCTGACCTCTTCATCGCATTTATACGCAGCACCGCGTCAAGGAATTGCTGCACCAAGCTGAAATAACTCTTCGGCTCCGATCTCCCCGGCCACAGGTGACCCATGATGTACTTCATGATGAGTCCAGACAACCTACTCAGTTCGGCCCATTGAGCCAAACGATCATCCACTGACAGTGGACGCTCTGGATTGTGAAACTGCGACCAGAAAAGTTTTTCCACCTCGCAATCTTTCTGATCTCGAAAGTGTTCGGTCGCATCAGCAGCACTCGCTGCCAAGTCCAGACAGGTATCCTCCACACTCCACATCCGGTCCAACGGAGCAAACTTCGGATCACAAAACTTCCTCCGCAGCATAAAGGGCTTTCCGGCCACTATCTGTTCGGCCTGATGCAGCTCCTCCTTCGCCGCTCTCATCACAGAGCGAGCATCCTTGGCATCGGCAACGGCCTTCTCTAAGTCCATCTGTCTCGCCCGGTCTTCTTTCTCAAGAAGTTTGCAACGGTCTGCGGCACTCTTTAACTTCTCGGTCATCTCGGCCATTTCTTCTTTGCTTCGGCAGTGAGCAGCCTGTTCGGCTTTCAGCTCTTCAAGGGCCTTCTCGGCAGCCGCATCGCTTTTTCTGGCTTGCTCCTTAGCTCGGGCAAGTTCTGCCCTAAGATTCTCCACGGCGGCCGTACCATCTGCGTCAAGCACACACATTGTAAGAAACTGGCATGAAGCCCCTCTTACTTGATGCCGCCCGAAGAATTACATACCTTGAGCCTCATCAAGCCGCTTGTTGACAAGCGCGATGTCGGCATCTGCCATGTCCAGTTGCCGCTTTAGTTCGGCCACATCATCAGTTCGGCTTGATTCCGGACACCTCGCCACCTACATTCAAAGGCGACATCTTAGACCTGGGATTATGATCCTCTGCATGCCGTCATTTCTTGACAATGCGCAGAGTCTCAGGGGCTACTATCTATACAGGGCGCATCTTACTTATGCGCACCTGACAAAAGTGTACATTATTTAACGTACCTCAAAACCCGTCAGTAAACTTTTGACGGCCGCATGCAATCCGCTTTCTGCGGATGAAATCCTTTCAATCACCGTGCCCATCAATGCACGGTGCTCCTCTGAGATAGAAGCTCACCCCAGCAGAATCTTTAGCTCCTCCGGACGAGCACCAGACGGTGCCGGACTTGTCCTATGGCCTCGTTCGAAGGCCGGATGTGGAGAACCTCGGGGGGCCGCACAGCCACCCTCCGCCCCTGCCAGATTTGGAGAAACCCTCGGCGACGACATCTCAGGGTCGCCTGCCTCGCTAGGCGGCACGGCAGGGGGAGGCGTCCCGCTCTCCATCATCTCCGGAAGAAGATCCCCCGAAGACGAGCTCTGCTGAGAAGGGCTGAGGTCTGAGCTACAAGGTAAAATTTCGGTTAATCTTCTCAGATATAAATCAAGGATTTCTCTCATCCCTCAAAAGGAAAACCTCTCTCTACTTACGGCTCGCTGGAGGGCTGATCCCCTTGAGGGCGTAGTCCGGCCGAGGGACTCCCCGGCGTCGGACCCTCTGACGAGGATTTTCTCCCCCGTTTCAAGGCCATGGTTTCCGGGTCGTCAGAGGCGGCCCTCTTCTTCCCCTTAGGAGAGGAATTGTCGGTTCCTCCCTTCGGAGCGGCCTCCTTCGAGGAGGCCATAGCTTCCTTGTCCTCCCCCTCCAAAGGCATTATCTCCAGCATCCTGACCAGCACAGGATCCAGCCTGGTTTCAGGAAGGGGATCCGGACACCTAATCAGCTTTGACTTTGCTATCCACTCCTGTTTAAAAGGACGGCTCTTTTAGGGGCAAGTTTATGAAAATTATACGGATAGAAGGTCCGAGCATGAGGTTGCTTACTTGAGTATCCGGGTGATTGCAGCTTAGGCCTGCGTCCTCGGCTAAATCCGGACACATCTCTTGTGATCCGAAGAACAGTCTATACATCTCCGCGGGCGTCGCACCCATAATGTTCTGGAGAGCTCGCGGTCCCTCTGGACTAAACTCCCACAGGCGAAGGGGGCGACGTTTGCCGGGCAGTATTCGGCGAATCAGCATGACCTGCGTCACCTTGGCCAAGCTGAGGCCTCCTTCCAAGAGATCCTTAATTCGGCCCTGTAACAGGGGCACGTCTTTGGGCAAACCCCAATCTAATCCCTTGTTGACCCATGACGCCAGTCGTGATGGGGGACCCGAGCAAAAGGCAGGAGGCGCCGCCCACTTGGCGCTCCTGGGAGCGGTGATATAGAACCATTCTCGTTGCCACAAGCCGAGCTCCTCTTGAAAGGAGCCCTCGGGCCATGGAGCATCAGCGTTCTTACTTATGACAGCGCCTCCGCACTCTGCATGCCGTCCCTCGATCATCTTCGGCTCCACTCCAAAGGTCTTGAGCCATAATCCGAAGTGAGGAGTAACACGGAGGAACGCTTCGCACACAACGATGAATGAGGAAATATGGAGGATGGACTCCGGAGCTAAGTCATGAAATTCCAGCCCGTAATAAAACAGCAGCCCCCTCACGAAGGGATCCATCGGGAAGCCTAACCCCCGAAGGAAGTGGGACATGAACACTATGCTCTCACCGGGCTGGGGACTGGGAATAGCCTGCCTTTGAGCAGGCAACCTATGCGGAATTTCGGCGGTCAAGAACTTAGCCTCTCTCAACTTTAGCACGTCCTCCTCCGTGACGGAGGAGGGCATCCATCGGCCTTGAAGGTCGGAACCGGACATTGTCGAAGGTCCGAAGCGCTCGGAATCTAGAGCCTAGGGTGTTGGAACTCGAGGCGACGGGCGAACTCGTTTGAGATTGGAAAAAGGAATAAGGCCTTGGTCTCTTTATAAGAGGTTGAATACCAGGAGCCCTCCCCGTAACCGTTTGGGACTCGCCTTTAATCGAGAAAACATGCTAACGGGCACGATTGGGTTACCCATGTCCGTACTGATGAGAATCCCGTAAATAGGGGTACACGATCTCTGCTTTGACAAGACATGCCAAGGAAACCGCCTCGCAAAACATGCTGAGGTGGAAAAGTAAAAATGATTCGAGTAAAGGACTTGGCTGTAGTGGGATGACGCACTGCGGAATACGCCAGCAGATTTGATTTGTGTCAATATTATTCTCTCTATGGCAAATATGTGGAAACTCATTCTGCAGAGCCGGACACTACTATTGGTGTTTACAATCTTCTATGAAGGACTTGGAGGAGGAACCCGCCTTGCAATGTCGAAGACAATTTGCGCGCCAGACTCGTCGTCATTGAAGCCTGGTTCAGGGGCTACTGAGGGAGTCCTAGATTAGGGGGTGTTCGGGTAGCCGGACTATACCTTTAGACGGACTCCTGGACTATGAAGATACAGGATTGAAGACTTCGTCCCGTGTCCGGATGGGACTTTCCTTGGCGTGGAAGGCAAGCTTGGCGATGCGGATATTCAAGATCTCCTACCATTGTAACCGACTTTATGTAACCCTAACCCTATCCGGTGTCTATATAAACCGGAGGGTTGTAGTCCGTAGGCAATCAACTCCATACACAACAATCATACCATATGCTAGCTTCTAGGGTTTAGCCTCCTTGATCTCGTGGTATATCTACTCTTGTACTACCCATATCATCAATATTAATCAAGCAGGAGTAGGGTATTACCTCCATCGAGAGGGCCCGAACCTAGGTAAAAGAAAGTGTTCCCTGCCTCCTGTTACCATCCGGCCTAGACGCACAGTTCGAGACCCCCTACCCGAGATCCGCCGGTTTTGACACCGACACCGATCGACCCCAACTGGGCTCCACTACTGCTCAACTGGAAAGAAACAACACAAAGGACAAGAACTTCATCGAGCTCCTCCTTGAGCTCGGTCGCGTCACCTGCACGGTATCATCGGCACCTGCAAACTGGTTTTGGAAGTATCTGTGAGTCATGGGGACTCAGCAATCTCACACCCTCATGATCAAGACTATTTAAGCTTAGGGGTAAGGTAAAAGGTATGAGGTGGAGCTGCAAGAAGCACTAGCATATATGGTGGCTAACTTACGCAAATGAGAGCGAGAAGAGAAGGCAAAGCACGATCGAGAAACTATGATCAAGAAGTGATCCTAGAACAACCTACGTCAAGCATAACTCCAACACCGTGTTCACTTCCCGGACTCGCCAGAAAGAGACCATCACGGTTACACACGCGGTTGATGCATTTTAATTAAGATAAGTTTCAGGTTTTCTACAACCGGACATTAACAAATTCCCATCTGCCCATAACTGCGGGCACGACTTTCGAAAGTTCAAATACCTGCAGGGGAGTCCCAACTTAGCCCATCACAAGCTCTCACAGTCAACGAAGGATATTCCTTCTCCCAAGACATTCCGATCAGACTCGGCATCCCGGTTACAAGACATCCTCGACAATGGTAAAACAAGTCCAGCAAAGCCGCCCGAATGTGCCGACAAATCCCGATAGGAGCTGCACATATCTCATTCTCAGGGCAGACTCAGATGAGACTAGCTACGAGTAAAACCAACCCTCAAGTTTCCCTGAGGTGGCCCCGCAGGCAGCTCAGTTCGGACCAACACTTAGAGAAGCACTGACCCGGGGGGGTTAAAATAAAGATGACCCTTGAGTCTGCAGAACCCAAGGGAAGGTGGTAGGTTGTTAGTGCAAATGGTAAAACCAAGGTTGGGCCTTGTTGGAGGAGTTTTATTCAAAGCGAACTGTCAAGGGGTTCCCATTATAACCCAACCGTGTAAGGAACGCAAAATCCGGGAACATAACACCGATATGATGGAAACTAGGGCGGCAAGAGTGGAACAAAACACCAGGCATAAGGCCGAGCCTTCCACCCTTTACCAAGTGTATAGATGCATTAATTAAATAAGAGATATTGTGATATCCCAACAAAAACCATGTCCCAACAAGGAACGAACTCCAATCTTCACTTGCAACTAGCAACTCTATAAGAGGGGCTGAGCAAAGCGGTAACATAGCCAAACAACGGTTTGCTAGGACAAGGTGGCTTAGAGGCTTGGTTCAACAATATGGGAGGCATGATAAGCAAGTGGTAGGTATCGCAGCATGGGCATAGCAAAAGAGCGAGCAACTAGCAAGCAAAGATAGAAGTGATTTCGAGGTATGGTCATCTTGCCTGAAATCCCGCAAGGAAGAAGAACGAGTCCATGAAGAAGACAAACGGACGTAGTCGAACAGGTCCTCACAAACGCGACGTTATCGGAACCAACCCGAAGAAGCAACACAGGAAAGGAGCAAACAACATAGTAAACAACCCACATGAACATGGCATGATGCACAATCACGTATGATGCATGTCCGGTTTAATGAAGCATGTCATGGCAAAGTGCAAAAACAACCCTACAAATTAAGTGGAGCTCAAAGTGCAACCCCATTGCATATTGACGAAACACCACGTGACTTTTTTAGTTCGATCTTGTTTAAGTACCCAACAGAATTAAATGTTTATTAACATGGCAAGAGGTGAAGCATAGCAAAACTATACCATCTAAACAATTTAAATGGGGCCGGAAACATCAACCAACAATTCCGGTAAAACCCCATATGCATTAGCAATTTAATGCAACAACAATTTTTAAACATATTAAATGTTGTTATCATGATGCGGATGTCATGTTCAAGTTTATGCAATTTTTTTTAAAAGTTGACAAGAGCATTAAGAAGCATTTGTCACCGTGGTGGAAAGGAAAGGGGTGCCACGACAACGATAACGAAACGGTGCCATGGCAACGTTCCGGTTCCGGTAACTCGATTGAGATACCGATGCAAAGGAGAAGTGTGCGGATGCATGCAAAAGATGGTGGGGCGCTCCCGGATACCGGGTGTCCCATGAATCGATGACGGTGTCAAACGAGGGAACAACTAACGTTCACGGGGGGATTACAACAACCAACATGCATTCGTTCCACGGATCATCGTCTCGGCGGTTATACCTTTCGGAGCATGCGTTATCGGAGAGGTTCGGGTCGAGCGGTGTAGTAGTTCACGATCGTCGTGGGAAGTAGTGGTACTCGGCGATGGAAGCGGAAGTAGTTGTTCACGGTTCGTTGTGGGAAGTAGTCGTTCTTGTGGCGACGGTAGTCGTTCATGTTCTTTGTCTCACAAGTTTCCGTAGATGTTCAGGGGCACGGCGAGAAACTCGGCATTTCGGTGCGATGTAGGGGTACATGTCGAAGGTCGTCGTGGTACTTGGTGTAACATAGGTCTTCGGGGTCATCGGGCACACGTTCACATTGTGGTTGTACATGTCGACGGTCTTATCGGAACCTCGTCAACGTTCGAGATCCACCTTGGTGATCCGAAGGGGTACTTGGCGTCATGGTACTTGGGTCTTCGGACTTGCCGGTCTCGGTTCTTGCGACGGTAGTGGTACAAGGTCGTCGTGGGACTTGATGGTCTTGACAAAACGAAGGGGTACTCGGCAAAACCATGTTCTTCAGAGGTCGACGGTAGTGGTTCCCGTATCAACATGGTGTGCTTGTACTTGACGGGTCCGGTCTTGGCGTGCGAACGAAGACGGCACGATGTACAGGTGTAGTGGTGGCCCTGGCATCTCGCAATAGTAGTACAGGAAGGCAAGGACGTGGCCGTTGGTGAGGTTGTAGCGTCCTTGGGCGTGAACTCCGGCGACGTGACGAGGGGAACGGCGAGTCCCCAGATGGAGGAGGACGGGGCCAACTGGATCTGGCCGGAGTAGAACGGAGGCGGCGGGGCAAGCTCGACGGAGGCGAAGCCACATACGCAGGGGCCGTGCGTGCAGAGCAGAGGCGGGTAGCAGGAGCGGCAGGAGGATGGCCGGCGCTGGTCGTGGTCGCCGGCAGCGACCGGACACGACGTCGGGGCTTGGTGGAGCTCGGCGGCCTGGTTCCACGGACGAGGACAAGGACGGCGGCGGGCGGCCGTGAGGGACCTCCTGTCCAAGGCGCAACAGTGGGAGCTCTGGCCTGGGTAGTCGGGGACAAGGCCAAGGCCCGGGAGGGAGCGGCTGGCAGAGGCCGGAGCCAGAAGTCGAGGCGGCGGCTTCCATGGACGAGGCAGGAGGAGGCGTGAGCGAGAGGAGGAGCAAGGCCCCATGTCGAGGCAGGCGAACGGGAAGGGGAAGGAGGGTGCTCGCGAGGGAGAGGCTGCAATTGGGATCGGGCTCCTCCTTTGGTGGCGCTAGGAGGAAAGAAAGGGAGAGATCGAGGGGAGAGGAGATGGATTGGGCGAGAGAAGGACTGAGAGGGAGATCGAGAGAAGGAGGGGTCGAGCGAGGCCACAGCGCTCGCTGACTCTGGCGGCGCGAGGGAGAGGGTCCAGATGCGCCTAGGGTTAGGAGGGATACGGGCCTTGGGCCAAAAGGTTAAGTGGTTGGCCTTGTTGGGCTGGGCTAAAGGAAGACTAGGAAGAGAGAAGGAGAGGGCCAGCCTGGAAAGCTAAATTGGGCTCCCAATAAAAAGATAAAAATAAAGAGAACTTTGGAGAACAGAAAGAGAGAATTAGAAAAGGAATTAGACCAACAGGGATATTTTCCTTGGACCAAGAAATATGAAGGATTTAACAAAAATGGTTGGAAGAGGTTTGGGGAAACTAGGTCCACACTCATTTGAATTTAATTCAAATGGGTTCTAATAGAAAGTGGGTGCTAGGACGGTCCAGAAATGATTGAGAATCTCGGTGGAGCTCTGGAAAAATAGAGAAGGGATATATAGCAAAGTTAGAGGCCAAGAGTTGTGATAACAAAGGCATTGGGATTTTGCAAGTGTGTTAAGGTGAATTCCAAAATAGTGGAATATTTATAATAGCTCCCTAAATATTAGGAGGATATGTTATAAAGAGAAGTCACTCTTCCCTCGATTTAAATGGATAAAAAATCCACACAATTTATTTAGTTGAGATGCAAAAGATTTCTGAGATGATGGCATGATGACATGATGCAATGCAAAAATAAAAGGGCAAGCACAAATGAAACACACGGCGAAACCCGAAATATATGGAAGTCTTCTTGAGCATCGGTCTCGGGGCGTCACAACACTCCACCACTACGAGAGGATCTCATCCCGAGATCTAGGATGACACCGGATAGAAAACGGAAGAGGAACAGGTAAAACAAAGTTGCTTATTTGACAAATGAGTGAAACCACGAACCTTGAAAGGTTAAGCCATTTCGAGAAAAGAATGCAGCAGAGATGAACGAAGTCGAAAGCACTCCGTTAAGAAAGAGGAAAAAAAGAACCGATTCGGGTAGCACTTCGGTTGAAAAGAGATGAAAGACTTGATAAAATGAAAGAGCTTGAGCAAAAGGACACAACACTCCGGTTAAATGGATAAACCAAGAAAAGAACACGATCCTGAAAAAAACGAAGAGATGGGTTGAAGAGAGCAACATCACAAAGCCTCCGGAACAAAAGTAAGAATGGAATGGGATGAACGAAGGGAAACAAGATCTCGAGGGAGCACGCTTACAACAAATGCTAGAACGGAGTTGTTGGAAAACCAACAACGAAAAGAATAAGCTTGATATGGCCTTATGGAATACATCTCAAATTATGAGGTGACAACTTGCCACTCATGGGAAAAAGAATTGGATCGATAAGAACAAGGAGACGAGAAACTTATTTCGCCGGGAGGATAAATGAAGAACTTGGATCATTTATAAGCACCATAAATAGCAACAATCCTTAGGGAAAGCTTTAGGTGAAAATATAACCCAAGATAACTCCAACGAAGAGGTAGATCGATTTAAAATACCTCATGCTTAACAACATTTGATTCATGAAACATGAACTCAAATTATCAAGAATGACATAATACCACCTCCAATGATACGGAAGAAAGAATTGCACTCCGGATTGCAAGAAGAAGAATGATTGAGCTCCTTAAAAGAATCTCGATGAAAACTTGGTGAAGGAATTAAATCCTTGATGAAACATCATGTAGAACCTTCGTGAAGAACTCCGGTAAACAAAATAATGATCAAACGAAAGGAAAGAGAAGTTGAAAAACACAAGGTGAATCCTTGTAACGATTTAGATGAATCTCTATGGTGATATAATTGAAAGAGGTTGGATCTCTGGGAAAAAGAGAAGATGAAACAAATGGAACCAAGAATTTGAAGAGCCTCCAGAATAAGGAATTAATCACTTGGATGAAGCAAGAATAAGAATTACGTTATGTGTATCCTTCACCAATTTAAATTGATGACAAGCAGCGGATTTGGTATACTACTTATTCTCGTAGAAAGGATTAAGATAGATATAGCGCAAACTTGAGAAGGTCTTCAACGAACCACCGGTAGGGTTGGAAAGAAGGTGTCAATTGATATTATAACGAAGGAAGAAGAATCTTAGAAGAGACACCGGTAGAATTCAAAATGAACGAAGAAAAAATATAAAGAAACACCAGGAAGAATTAGAAAACGAATGAAAATGCTTGAGGGAATTTAGATACATGAGAACGAAGAGATCATGAACTGATTAGAGGATATTTGAACGATGCACCAGTAAGATTCGGAGAAAGAGAGCTGAAAGCTGAAATGATTAATTCTTCTGAAATGATGGGCTCCGGGGAAAAGAAAAGAGAAAACAACTCATGAAATGCTCCAGATGGATGAAAAGAATTCTCATAATCAAAACAATTATGAGAGGATGGCAACAAGCTAGCACCATGAATCTTTGAGAGAACAGATAAGATATGGAGGGGAAACTCTTCTTCGGTCTTCAAAATCTGAGAATGATGACGCGAAACACCAACAATACTTGTAGAGGCACTCCGGAATGAAGAATGGAAAGGTTGATCCAACGATGAAAAGAATTTAAAAGATCTTAGAGAAAGGCATGTGACTGATGATAACTCATTCTTAAATCAAACTTTGAAAAGGATTTGATAGATAGCTCCGGGAAGGGAAAAGAGTCAGGTAAGATCCTGGGAAAAGACATGTGGGTTAGGGCCCACTAAAAAGATACACCATTGAACAATTGCTTGAAAAGAAAGATTCCACCGGTGGGATTAAATGGCTTGAATAAGATAATAATCTTGAAAGAGCTTGAAGGAACACAAGTGGAAACACTCTTCGAGATGTCTTGAACACTCTGGAACAATTTAATAGAGAGAAGTGGATGATAATAAGGTGCACTGACATGAGAAGGTATTTGAAACAAGGAAAAGGGATATGATCAACACCAAAGCTTGAATTAGATCCATCGGAGAAGATAAAAGAGACGAAGAATGATGCACTTGAAGCTCCATTAGAATATTCATGGGAATCGCCGGATAAGAATATTGACGGAAAATAATGGAGAGACTTCACATCAATAAGATGGATATTTGATTAAGAAATCTGAGTCCTTGGAGAAAACAAGGGTGGGAGGGCGGGAAAACAAAGGCAACTTGGAGACGGATTATATTTTCGTAGCATTCAGCCCAAAACTACTCCGAACACCGTTGCAACCCCCGCACCTCTCCCAATTGATTTCCCTTTGGCTCGGTCATCGCTCTCTCGCACGTCCTTTCTCGCCTTCAACGTCGCACCATGGTATTATTGCAAAAAACTCTGTTGTTCTCTTTAATTATTACAAATAAGCTACAAAACTACACATCGATAGTCCACCACTCTACCTCCACCTGGAATGGAACAAATTTCGACCCACAAATTAAAGTGCTACAAACTACACATCGAGGGGCCCACCTGTCATGAAACAAATTTGGAACCATATACTAATTAAAAATAAAGGACGAGGATCGAACATGCGACCAGGGCCTTCAAGCCACACGTCAATAGGCAACATATGTACAACAACAATGTTTGTTGTACCCCCCTTTGTTCATATAATGTTTTTATATTACCACATCCTATTTAATGGATAACATGTAATATTATTTTTAGTACATTAGTGGGACCGGCTCGTTAGCACGTAGTACTATCCGCCTTCACTTACTGGTAGGTTCCATGTGTGCTCTCTCTCTCTCTCTCCTCCCCTTCTGCGTTTAGACGCACGGGCAAACACAAAGAACTCGCGGGCGATGTGGCCGTTGACCATATCTGGACGCATTCACAAGTTACGGCACCAGTTTCATGTACTAGTAGTACTAGTCAATGTGTATGTGCAATGCACGTTAATTTGGAAGTATATTAAGTGCATGCGGATATTAAGTAGGATATTATTTGCGTGTTATTATATGATTAGCACTATTTTTGGCATGAAATTAACTGCACGCTAAACGTGTTGAGCGCTCGACATTGAAGCGGTCTAGGTCGTTGGATGAGAAGGAATACATGTGGCTTCATGACGTTTTATATTTAATTTGATACGGCTCTAGCAGAACATTCAATCGATCAAACCATAGATTTCATTCAGTCTGACTCCGACTTTACATTCATATGATGATCAATCTAAAATAAACGGAAATGATAAACGTTCGCATTTTAAGCATGGTAATCCGAACATTTTTCATGGCAAATTTAGACTACGCGGTGGCATCGGGGGCGTCTTGCAGTGGGCAGAAGCTCCTCTGCCATGCTCTGTGTGTCATCAGGCCACTGACCGACGCCGACAGCGGCGTCTTGCGCCGTTGTTGGTGTACTCCTAGATGTTGGCCCTAGCTTCAAGCAAGGCCACATTGTTCTGGACTTCGGTCTCCAGGAGCGAGTCAACTGGCAGGAGAAGGCGACTGGCGTTGGTGCAAGGAAGTGGTCAACGACGGCCATCCATACCACCGAGGGGGGCACTAGCACCCGCGTGGGGACAGGCGCTGGCAACGGCGTGGTGGAGACATTCGGGTGCACGGGCACCGGCACGATCACAACGTCAGTGCACACGCAGGCGCATGCGCTGGCAAGTGCACGGGCCCATGAAAGTCGGCGGGACCTCATGGAGCCCACGGCATCAAGCTCGGCGACAATGTGCGGCAACTAGCCCATCAATTCCACGGGGATGGGCACTGGCTGCTACCCTTTGAGCATGCGTTGGTTTTCCCTTGAAGAGGAAAGGGTGATGCAGCAAAGTAGCGTAAGTATTTTCCTCAGTTTTTGAGAACCAAGGTATCAATCTAGTAGGAGGTAACACACAAGTCCCTAGTACCCGCACAAACAAACAAGAACCTCGCAACCAACGCGATAAAGGGGTTGTCAATCCCTTCATGGTCACTTACGAAAGTGAGATCTGATAGAGATAATAAGATAAATATTTTTGGTATTTTTATTGTAGAGATTGGAAAATAAATATTGCAAAATAAACAATGAGAGAAATAGCAAGTTGATAGAAAAATAATATAATGGAAAATAGACCCGGGGGGCATAGGTTTGACTAGTGGCTTCTCTCAAGCTAGCAAATTCTATGGTGGGTGAACAAATTACTGTCGAGCAATTGATAGCAAAGCGCATAGTTATGAGAATATCTAGGCATGATCATGTATATAGGCATCATGTCCGCGACAAGTAGACTGAAACGATTCTACATCAACTACTATTACTCCACACATCGACCACTATCCAGCATGCATCTAGAGTATTAAGTTCATAAGAATAGAGTAACGCATTAGGCAAGATGACATGATGTAGAGGGATAAACTCAAGCAATATGATATAAACCCCATCTTTTTATCCTCTATGGCAACAATACAATATGTGCCTTGCTGCCCCTGCTGTCACTGGGAAAGGACACTGCAAGATTGAACCCAAAGCTAAGCACTTCTCCCATTGCAAGAAAGATCAATCTAGTAGGCCAAACCAAACTGATAATTCGAAGAGACATGCAAAGATATTAAATCATGCATAAAAGAATTTAGAGAAGAATCAAATATTTTTC
Source organism: Triticum urartu (assembly GCF_003073215.2). Taxonomy (NCBI): domain Eukaryota; kingdom Viridiplantae; phylum Streptophyta; class Magnoliopsida; order Poales; family Poaceae; genus Triticum; species Triticum urartu. Next base: position 197,133,627 of record NC_053027.1, on the reverse strand, counting down.
ATAGATAATCTTGATCATAAGCCCACAATTCATCGGATCTCAACAAACTCACCGCAAAAAGAATTACATCGAATAGATCTCCAAGAGAATCAAGGAGAACTTTGTATTGAGATCCAAAGAGAGAGAAGAAGCCATCTAGATAATAACTATGGACCTGAAGGTCTGAGGTAAACTAATCACACATCATCGGAGAGGCTATGGTGTTGACGTAGAAGCCCTCCGTGATCGATTCCCCCTCCAAGATGAGATCTCAAGGGTACAGAAGGTTGCGGTGGTGGAAATAGGTTTTTGTGGTGCTCTCAAATGTTTTCGGGGTATATGAGTATATATAGGCGAAAGAAGTAGGTCGGTGGAGCCACGAGGGGCCCACGAGGGTGGGGGCGTGCCTACCCCCCTGGGCGCGCCCTCCTACCTCGTGGCCGCCTCATTTCTTTCTCGACGTCCACTCCAAGTCTCCTGGATTGCGTTTTTTCCAAAAATAAATCTCCCGAGGGTTTCATTCCGTTTGGATTCCGTTTGATATTCCTTTTCTGCGAAACACTGAAATAGGAAAAAAATCAGCAATTTGCACTAGGCATTTGGTTAGTAGGTTAGTCCCAAAAATAATATAAAAATGTATATTAAAGCCCATTAAACATCCAAAATAGATAATATAATAGCATGGAACAATCAAAAATTATAGATACATTGGAGACGTATCACTAGCGCAGTCGGGGCGACGGTAGCCGGAATAGGAGCGGGGATAGGCGCGGCGTCTTCCCGCAAGGCATGTTCAAGCTCGTCCCAAAGCGCCTTATGTTCTTGAGACTCCGGCTGGGTGTCTTCCTCGGGAAACTGGAAGACTAAGGGCAGACCATCGTGATGCAGCATGGCGTACGGTTAGGCCAGGCTGGTTGGAGGTAGACGACGGGAGAATCGGAGAGGAAGAGAGAAGATTGTAGCGACACTGGGTTGTGCAGGGTTGATTTTAAACTGCGGCGCCGGTGACATTAAAAGTGGGAGCAGTTGGGATGAAGGTAGGCGGCGGAGCCTAGTCAAAGGGCTCGCCTCCCGGCGAGCCTGAGGAGTGGTCTGCTCACACGCCTCCTGTCAGCCGGCGCAGCGGTCTGCTCGCACACCTCCCGTCGACTCACACACCTGCTCGGATGGCACCTGCCGATGAGAAGCGGAACTCGTGGCGGCACATAAACTCCCAAGGTTTCAATAAATAACTTAGCTCTTCATTTGTGCAACTTCGCATAAGTAGCCTATCTCAAATTGAAGAAAAAAATTACGTAGGAATATTTGTGTCATATCACGTGACCATGCTCAGTTTCATGAATTTCTGGTCACTTTTGGATTTTTTGAAATTTAAAATCTAGGATTCGAAACAATATCATAACCTGCATCATGCAATAAATTTTCAAGCGATACATCTTTCATGTTGTATTTCTTAAGAAAGGATTTGGTCAAACATTTTGCTTAGTTAGACTTCAGACAAGTTATATATGCATAGTAAAAGGATAATCCCTCCATACCAGTGCATTGCCTGATATATTAAGTCAAGTACTAGGCACGAACAAACGGGCTCAATTCTGTGTTCATCCTGGTGTAGTACTACTATTAGTAGTACTAGGCAATGCAGTTGACGGGTGACCTTGGGTAGCGGCGACCGAGGGAATTGAACCGTACTCCGCATGGTTCGTAACGTTGCCTAGTTACTAAAGCATCCCTCCATTGTTCATCACTAGTCACTATGGACCGGGGACATGAGGGGAATGTCCTAGGGCTGGAATTCTGGCCGCCAGATATTTCGAATCGAAACGCGGAGGCTCGACTAATTGGGGTTGGCTAATGTCTGTACCATGCATGCCACCAGAAGGACACGAGCCCACTTTTTTTAGGATCAACATCAGCCCGGTTTTTTTCTTTGTTTTGAGAATCAACATGAGCCAAGGTCTGGCTAGTACGTCGTTGGGTCCTACCATTCGAGTATATGAAATGAATCTTTCAAATTGCCGAACTAATGTATGTGTATTACAATGCTCGTATTTTCGTTGCAAATAGTAATCTCAATGTGGTAATTGATTTATGACGAGTTCTTGAATTAGAGTGAGTTTGTGATATAGTGATCTCAACGTGGATTTCACATTTCATGGTATCCCTAGTAAGTTTTTCATTGCAAATTCAAATTTAAAAGATGAACGGTATGGTGGTGAGAAAACTTTGTATGTATCAAGCATATGACCACACACACACACACGAACACAACAACAATCCAATAAGTATAGTGCATATATTTTTCCAAACCATGCATGTATGACACGAATTCAAAAATACTCTTTCTGTTCCTAAATATTAGTCTTTAAGAGATTTCAACAAGTGACTACATACAGAGCAAAATCTAAAATATGTCTATATACATCCGTATGTGGCAGTCCATTTGAAATCTCTAAAAAGACTAATATTTATGAACGAAGGGAGTAAAATGTAAGACATCCATGGTCCTTAATTTAGTATTCAAAAGGAACAGGAAACTGAAACAGGAATATTAAGTCTAGTGCAATAGTACATGCAAATGTTGTGTTTACCGGAGCTATGTAGATTGTCGGGGGTTAACCCCTCGACCTTAGATAAAATTGTGAAGTTGTGTTTAGGATTGTTTAGATTATATTTGTCCCCACCCTCCCAAACACCGATTGGTTCTGCACCCCCTCCTCCCCAGGAGAATATCATGTGCCCCCACACCTTAGATGCTATATACTGATACGAGTTCCTTGGAGCTTGTAGATCTGAGATATAGGAGCTCACATGATGTCTTAATATTTTTACAGGAAACCTTGATGAGTTTGAGAATTGCACACAATTTGTACAAAAACTACTCAGATGCCCTTGGATCCCATACCCAACGACCTAGAAGCTTGTATCACCGTAGCATCTAAGATGAAGGAGGACATCATATTCTCGTGTATGTAAGAATATCATGTGCTACCACACCTTAGAAGCTTTGGTGATACAAGCTCTTCGGAGCCGTTGGATTTGTGATGCAACAACTCCTCGGTGGTTTGAATATTTTTTCGCAGAAAAGCCCCCAAAGAGTTAGACCACTGCTTACAAGCACAAAGACTGCTCAGATGCCATTGGATCTCAGATCAAACGACCTCAAATCTCGTATCACCGTAGAGTCCAAGCTACGAGAGCACCTGATGTTTTCTCGCATGGGAGAATATGAGGTGCCCCCGCACCATCGATTCTATGGTGATACGAGTTCATGGAGATCTAACGGCTCACAGTAGGAGGTTTGAATGTTTTTGCAATATACGCCTGAGAGAGTTTGGGAATTGCGCAGAAAGTACAAGTACTACGCATGTGGCATCTGATCACAGATCATACGACCTAGATGCTCGTATCACCATATCTACTAATTAAGCTACGGGGAGCACCTAATATGAGCAACGGGGATCCGTTGGATCCAAGGTGCAGTGGCACACACGAGGCACAAAGACTAGTCCCAAGTCATTGAATCTCTGTTCCAACAATGTAAAAACTCGTATCACCATAGCATCTAAGCTGCGGGGTGGATGTGATATTCTATGCCGCTGTCATTTTTGTTCGTAAACTTGCAAAATATGTGTAACTCGTGCCGTTACTTGTCTAACCGCGCAAAATGTTTGTTCAAAAAAACCATCCTACACTGAAATATCGGAACAACACACGGGGGTCACACTTGTCAGTGATCACATTTGGATGTAAAACTAACAAATCTGAAAGATGAGATTAGAACTGGCAACCTGGACTACAAAGCGTAAGTTGATAGCCTGAAACAATAACGGTTGTTGGCTTTGTCCCATAACTTGATTTTATACAGTATTACATTGAGTAGAGTAGAGGGAGTGCCCCGTCAACACATGCATGACCATTGACTCACTTACTGGTGGGTCCCAGGTCTGCGATCTCTCTCTTCTATCCATCGTCTAACCTTTAGACGCATGGGCACACACGAAGAGCGACGCTAGCTTTCAGTGGTGTTATTATAACTAAAAAAGCTTGGAAAATAGAAGAACCGCCTAGAACAAGAGACGTTGTGGCTGGTCGAGATGGAGCTAACCACACCTATCCACTGTGCCACATTAGCATGATGAAGGTGTGTGTCTAGTGGGGTGTTTTTGACCGACTGGCTGGGTCCCGAGGTCGAACCATAGGTACTACTACGTCTGATACAGTATGTTTTTACACGCACATTTTTCCTCCGTGCTGAGATATGGCACACCCTACCACACGGTTTCGGGGTCCTCCCAAGTGGTGCACGCATATATTCTTCCTTGCTGAGACATGGGACGCCCTACCGCATGTTTTCTGGGTCCTCCTCGGTCATAGCGCCGAAGCAAGTAAATGAGTCGTGAAATCACGAAAGACCACAGTGAGGCACAGTGGCTAGCTAGTTGGGCTAGTGGGACCAATTAGCTAGGCTACCGCCACATTTGTTTTTTCACACTTTTTTTATCTCCTTGCCGGCAGGTAAATTTAAGTATCCACCGTGGCGTGCTCTAGTCTTTGGGTGCGGGAGGCATGGCAGGAGTTTTAATTTTTTGATTGACGAGAGCAGGCGCGGTAGGATTTTTCATTTTTTTTCTTCCTCTCCCCATTGCTTCAACCTAGTGCCATGGCGGCGCAGCAGATCACGGAGTCTGAGGTGAGGCGCCTGACACAGGAGCTCGAGGCCAAGGATGCGGAGCTCAGGACCAAGGACGTGGAGCTCCGTGAGCTCAATGAGGAGAGGACTGCCATGCTCCTCTGTTATGTGTGGGAGTTCACGGAGCTTCAAAAGCGGCAGGCGTCCACCACAAAATGCTCGAGGTGTCGGCGGCGTTGCTACAAAAAGCGGGAGATACGATAGGTTGTCAGGGGAGCCGGCTGGAGCGCGAGCGGGCTGACCGTGACGAGGTCGAGGATCGCCTCAGCCACTTGGTGGGCCAAGTTGCCACGCATGTGTTGCGGCTGCGTGATGCCTACCGTCATGTCAGCACGACCATGCCGGCCGTCGGGCTAAACCCGTTCGACCAACCCGTAGACTTCAATGAGCTGTGGTTTCCTGACCTAGTCTCCTTCTTCACCTATATCTCCGAGGAGCTGAGGCGTCTTTGCGCGATGGTGAGGGCGGAGCTAGACAAGTAGGGGTTGCGGTCTGCCGTCGCCTTTGCCAGGAGAATCCTCTCAGAGCTCCGTCACCAGAATCCATTCGTGCCATTGGACGCCGTCTTTGACGAGCGGGCTCCCGTCGACCGGGTGCGGGCTCTGCGGGCCGTTGCACCCTACATCACCAACGTCATGCGCCTCGAGAAACAAAGGGACTTTGGTGGTGTTTAGGCGTCCTCTGCATGGGCATGCCCATGTCTTGGCGCAACATGACCGTTCGATCAAACTCAGACGGTGCAGATCAGTCACTGTAGCACAAAGCGTGTGGGTGTGTTTGGTTGCATTCTCATCTCAATATATTTGTTCCCTCTTTGTGTATTTGTGTTAACCTACTAGTGTGGACTCATGCACCCTTCATGCACTCTACCAAACACCCAAAAGTGGGTCGAGAAGGGAACCTTTTCTCCCATCCCGTGCACCCTTCATACACCCTGCCTAACACTGAGTCGTCGTGCTTCATATGGTTCATGTTTTGTGGAGTACTGTAGCATCGTACTCTTCGTGCGCTGTAGACCTAGTTCTGTTGACATTGATCTCACCATTCATTCTCAACCGGGCAGTTAAAAATGCGTTACTATGTTACATTACTGTTCATATAGTTGACATGCGCACACCATCATTTGTTATCATCATATCTTACTACACTAGCAACAAGATTATGTAGTACTGACGTATGAACCACTGCACATGCCTAGTAGTAGGAGCACTGTGTATGTTCAAGTGACTACCATGTTTCGCACTCCTCCGTTGTAAGAGTGGAAATGCTTGTTGCAATCAATTTTTTCTTCAAAAAAATAGTGGACTCGCTCTACCGTGCGGATCCTCCTCGACGGTCGTCGGTAAACTTTGCTACTCACTTTCGCCGACGTGTGGGACAAGCATCATCAGGGTCCACCAGCCATGCACTAAATTACTGCATAGTAAAGTGCCCAACTGCACGGTAGACTACCCCGATCGAAGCGCCGCAGTAATGCCCAATGAGCCGTCAAATCACAAAACCCCCTCCTTTCCAGCAGTAAGTTGGACAGACGAAGCAACCATCATTTCACTCTTCTCTCTCATCCTCCTCTCTACCCAACCCTCACTTCTCCCTCATCTTGTTCCTCATTTCTTCAAGGAAACCCCGAACTAATTTTGCCATTGTTCTTCTCTCCCAAAGAAGGAAAGCTGAGCGCATCAATGGTGTTGATTCTGGCCAAGGCCCGGTCTTGCAACCCTGACACTGATCCTATAACTCCCTCTTTGTTCTTCTTTTGGGTTTGTGATTATGGTTTCTTTTCTTTTATTTCTATTTGACAGTTTCTTGATGGACGCTGGACCACCGGCCGAAGTGATGTCTATGGCTCTGGCAAACACCATCGAGGCTCATGGTACGAAGAAGCGCAAGCACCCCATCGAGACTACCGTAGACAAGATCAAAGCCATCGCCCTATCCAAGCCCCCCTCACCGGGATCCCTCATTAAGCAAGTCCAGGTAATATCTCTTCTTGACGATCTTTTTCTCGATCTTGATCGTGTTTTTTCATCTAACACGTAGTGCTAGTACTAGTAGTACAACTTTCTGGGTGATCTTGCATGTGATTTTTGTGTGCCAAATGGCGGTTCTAAATTCCTCTTTTGACCAAAACATGCGAGAGGTTGACACTAATTTCTTATAGATTACTTTCAACTACTTTATGAACATCAATGCTACCTTTGAAGAGGGTATATTTGCATCAGTAACTTGTGTTATGGATATTGCAAGTAATCCCTCTGTTTTCATGCCTTTGAAGACATGTTCTAGTGTCTTTGTTCACTCATTTCTGTGCGTATCTGTAGTCATATATGGAGTAAAATATCAAAAATCATCTTATATTTCTGAATGGAGGTAGTAATAAAATATTTGGTTTCTGTTTTAATTAGAACCAGGTCCGCGGTGGAGACGAAGTTCTCAAAGTCATGCCGTGTGAACTGGAAGACCTGAGGATGAGTTCTACCGCTAAACTATCGAGCTGTTGTGTCCTTGTTGCCACATGTCCTGAACTAGTGTTTTCCTATAGCATTGTTGTCAGGCGTGTTCTCGAGGCTGTACTTGACCACAACAATTTCCTGGTTGTGCCTTCGATTACGAAGGGTGTGGTTCTTATAAAGCTTCCCCACAAATCTGATGTGGCCTGTCTTCATCGTCATGTTTATGAGTGGAAAGACCACTTTGTTAGGTTCTCCAAGGTTGAGGAGATGGTGATGGTGCCGGTAGACATCTCTCACGAAGTCCATGGCCTAGTCAGTTATGCGGGGTTCATCCGGTAGGTCGGTGGCAAGAAATAGTCTGTAGAGTTTAATTACTGCAAGTTTGATTGTCTGTAGTAAGTACTATTGTTCAATACTTACTGTCGCTTTTGGTGTGTGGTGGGTCTAGAGAACAGTCTATGTTAATGTATGTCCACTCAATTTAGTCTGTATATTTTGAAGTATCCAGATCATCTTTTTTGTGAGGACGGTTTATCAATTGTGGTTACACCCCAATATCTGTATGCATTGTAGGGTTTATCGCACCCACCAGGATTTCCAGTCCCATGGATGTTCGGTCCATACGATTTGTCACGACCTTTGGACTTTCATGCTTGTGGGAGTAGGCGGGGGCCCTGCATGCCACGCGTAGTTGGACGACCAATCTTCAGTTTAGTACTTCAACATAGTGATTTCCTAGTAAGGATTCACTCATGTCACATCAAGTAAATCTTATTGATTTACTGTCTAAATCTTATTGATTTAATGTCATGCTTTCTTTCTTTTGCTACAATTTTATGATGCAGGTTTTGCCATGTGACATCCATCACAGAATAAACCATTTGGTTTGCTCTATGATGGATATTTTTGCAGGTTTCACTTCTTATGTCGTGTCAGTAACGAAGGCACTGTCCATCACTTATATTATTGGAAATAATTGGATCAGTCTGTTGTCTGAGTACAAGTTGAATCCCTATGATGAACTGCAGTTTGATTTAACAAACACGCCACAATTAGCCCTTCTCGCGTTTAAAAGAAATGAAGAAAAAGACTGGATCATAGCCACGGAGCCTAGTCAAGTTAGAAAGCTGATCATAGTAGATTAGACATGATCGCCGCTGTCTCGCACATCGGTACCACCTTCAGCAACGGATCGAGCACCGGCAGTTGCTCTTGCACTGACAGCGGCAGAAGCTCAGCCTGATCCAACTGAGGATTGGGCACCAACCGCGTCAGTTGATCAGGCTGATCTACCGGAGGATTGGGCATCGACACCGGCACCAGCTCTACAAGGAGCACCATCTTCGGCAGCAATAGCGGCACTACCAGTCGCACCGGCAACGGCTTCGGCACATGCACCAACACTTGCACTTGCATCTGCTCCGGCCCGCACAGCGGCAACGGAACCAGCAGATGCAACTGCAACAGACTGGGATGCAGTTCGCACTTCATATACCATAGTCCTTACAAAACCGGCATGTCCACCTTCTTGGTAAGCATTGGTCGCCTAAGTGTTTCATTCTTTTTTCTTTCCATGTTGTTTCACATGATTCATTGTGTTGATCTACCTGTTTGTGTATGTCTTCTTGTTTGCAAACAGAGAATTCCTAGAGCACCAAGGGAGTCGTTCAACAATCCGGGCGACCGTGGCCAAGTTTCTCTTACGATGCACAACCTTGGTGTGAATGAACCTGCTGAATATACCGTAACTACAAAGTATGGTCGTATGATGATTGATGCTAAAGGATGGTCAAGGTTCAAATCTAAATCATATCTTGCGGAAGGGGATGATGTCAAAATCGAACTTTGTCGGCAAGGAGAGCTGGTCCAAATCAACTTTGAAATTCTTCAGTAGCAGCACACAACTGCCGAACTGATCTGTCCTCCGACAAATTTTGATGTAATACTCTGGCATGGTGAAACAAGTGTCCTATGTGTATAAGTAGTACGACAAAATCGTTGATAGAATTGCAACTCTGATTGCTTGTTAGGAACTGTCGTTTGATTTCATTCCAACAGTTGCCGTGCTTTATTCAATTTTGTGTATTCGCCTTGCGACAGCATCTAAAACCAGCATTGTACCGACCGCTTGCAATATTAAAAGCGCTGAGGTAGAACACATGTGCCCCCAAATATGCAGGCCCATTGGCCTGTGGCCCAAAGTCCAGAACCGTGAGCCTGTTTGAGTATTTCTCAGTTGAACCCCCATAATGCCCGTGCATTGCACGTAACATCAAGATGCATTTGTATGAGTATTTTATCTTGTGAGAGAAAAGGATGAATGAGGGAAGTTCTTATTTGCAAATGTGGAGAGGTGTGTGGGTACCTTTTTGCAAAATTGCTATAATTTCCTTCCTATCCGTCATATATAAATCGGACGGCCTATATTGCAGGATGGCAGGCACACCATCATCACCAACTCGTCTATTTTGTGTTAAGAAAAACTCTATTTTTTATAATTATATATGTTATATATATTCCCCTTGATTTTTCTTATGTATAAAGTTGTGATATAAAAGATATTTATATTTCTTTACAGAGGGAGTATCTCTGTCAAAAATATATTTATGCGTAACTAGTTACTCCTGTCTTTCTACTTCCTTTCGCTGATATGTGGGGCATCCGACAACAGGGTTCACGTGCCATATGCACCAAATTAGAGTGCACAACTACACGGTAGACACACCCCAGTCGTAGCGCCGCAGTAATGCCCAATGAGCCATCCATCACAAAAAACCCACCTTTCTAGCTTTAGCAGTAAGCTGGACGGACGAAGCGGCAATATTTCACTGGGCCTGAATCCCCTTCTCCCTCGTCCGCTTGTTCAGAGAAAACCCATGCTCGGTGATTGCATAGGGTTTTCTCATGGAGAACCTGGTACGAATTCTTCATCCATCCCCGATAAATCCAAGTCCCTTGGTCGCGGGTACTCCTAGGATGGCAGCCGCCGCCGTTGATGCATTTTTCTTCCTACCGAATCTAGTGTGTTTCATTTGTAGTGCCCAAAGTGCGAGGACCCTACAGGTTTCTGCACCCTCGGCGAGATGCCACACTTGTTCCTTCTCATCCTAACATAGGATTTTAAAACATGCAGAATATGTTCCTAGAATCCTCTTTTCTATCCGGGAGAGTGGGGTTTTTTGAACATGATGTCAATTAATTTGGAAATTTGGATTGCTATATTTGGATAAAAGGTACTAGTACCATGGTCAACACTGATGTGAAGGAGGAAATTATTTCTAGATTTGGATATGGGGAATACATTGTGTTCTCGTATTTTTTTTCCTGTAGTGCATTCCTTGCTCTGCCAGAACACATGAACTCAAGATGCTCGGCCTTGCAATAATTGAATACACTAGTTTAATGGTCACAGTGAAGACAAGCCATGGATATAAGTTTCAAGTTGTGTTCGTGAACCTAGAAGATCGCTGCTTTTTTATGGCCGAACATGCATAAACTTCCTCAAGTGTTACAGACTGAAAGTTGGCGCACGAATGTTGATGGAAATAGCAGAACCTGATCTCATCTTCACTGTGATCTTCCACCCCCTATGTCGTTCCAATTGTTCATCCATGTTAGTTTTGTATCTAGTTCTTGCTTCTTGCCTCAATTACTTCTTAATCCACCTATTCTGTCTAACTAATCACAATTTAACTTTAGAAGTAGCAACGAATCTCTCAGGAAGATGCTACTTCTAACTAATATTTTCTTATAATTGGTGGCACGTGTAGGTTTTTTCAGAGTTAAGTAGGCTACTCGTTTGTTATTTTATAAGAACTTGGCTATTACTCATGGCACTAAAGTTGACTTGGACGACATCCACAAGTTCATGCACTTTATTGATCGTCTTGAGGTCCTTGTGGGGCGTTTCAATGGTGGAAGGCCACGTGGGATATGTGTGCCACTGCTGCACTCATTGAACAGGTCCAACTGTGTTGAGAAACTTATGGTACAAGCTATTTTCTGTTATATATGTTGTTCATAAACTCTTGCTTATGCAAAGTTTTACAGCTGTGATCTTCTTGAAACAGGAACTTCCCAGGTCTATTGTTCCTATACAGATGTCTGACCATGGTCGGGTTAGACTTGCGCTTGGTCACAACATGATATTTATGTCGACCTACTCCATTCCCCTTGGAGGTGAAAAGATACTTATTCATGGGTGGTCTCAAATAATGAAGGCCTGTCCATCTTGGAGAATAGGACATAAGATTATGTTCCTGCTTTCCCATGGCTCTAAAGCCAATATCCTGTTTATTGACCACATTGCGAGATGAAGCCGCTTTCAGTAGGTTGTGGATGCGCGGGGTGGCGCCTGGGCCCTGTCCTGGGGCTTGGCGGCCTCACCCTTTGGTTAACTTTAGGAAAATTAGCACTGTTCGAGGCGTTCTTTGTATGATTGAACCTGTATAAGTACTCATACTACTTTCAACTATGGTTGTCAAGTGCCCCTGCTGGTTTCAGTTATGGTTGTTAAGTACTCCTGCTACTTTTACAGTCTGTCATGTTTCTTCAGTCCTGTCTTCCTCCAGCCGCCAAAACCAAACCAGCACCGGCAGGGCCGCCTACTTCTGCCCCACCGTCTCCTAAATCATTAATGCCTACCTCCGAGGCCTCCTCGTCGTCCTCCGCGCACTTTTCTACGCTCTCCGCGGCGCCGCCCTCTCGCGTTGTCAACATGGTCAACAAACAAGAGGAATTGGCAGAGGACTATATGTGGAGTGGATGACAGTAGGGGCCCACCATGTCCATGGCCGGATGCCAGGAAGTTCCTCATTTTTTGTTATATATATATTGCATTGAGAGCGTATGGAAAAAATGCTTCCTGCGAGTGGTTTCCTGACATCTGGGACCCACGACATTGAGCGTATATAGTCAATACACAAGAGAACAACACAAGATCAGCTGGCACCTAGGACGTAGCTACTTGAGCAGTATTTTTTTTGTTATTGTTAAGACGGAGCAGGGTTTCAACTGGGCTATGGCCCATCTAGCCCAGGCTTATATTTTATGTTCACCACATGACCAGCCCATCTATCTTTTGTTTGTGAAAATGAGCCCAGTTTATTTTTTCTGAAGAATACCCAATCCAGGCCTACTTATTTTTCTACGCCATGATGGGCTGCAAATCTTTAAAGATGCCTGCAAATCTTGAAAGTAATATGAAATGGGCTGTAAATATAAAAATAGATGAGAAATTGGCAATTACTTTATAATTTCTGAATTTTTTCACATTTTTAGATTCCATTTCACTACGCTTTAACCTAATTCAAATATATATTCAAAATAATTTAGATCTGGCTCGACGTTTCGGTATTAAAAATAGTTTGGAACCCATAGAAATATGCGAAATTTTGTTTAAATTTTTAACCCTAGCCCTGGCCAACAAAAAAATGGACTGCAATAAATTGCATAAGAAGTTGCAATGAGCTATATATAAATTATTAAAAAAAATAGGGAATGGTCTGACTTGTGGGCCTATTAAGTTGATGCGTATGCAAGATTTTTTTACTTATTATATACGACAAAAAACGATTCTAGCAGACGTAACCATTGGATGTCAATCCAATGACCGTCGTGTTTCTTCAATCTCTGATCTTCTTGCTCCAGCCGCCAAATCCAACACCGGCGGGACCGCCTGCTCCCGCCTCCCGTGGCTGGCTACGCTGCTGCGCAGACCTCACCGCCCCTACTACTCCCACCGCTGGCTAGGCCATCCGTCTACTCACCCACATCCCTCCACTGTTGTGGCTTGCCGCCTCCGGGTCATTCCCTTCTTGGGTCTCGCCATCGTCCATCGCGCTAGTGTTCTCGGCACGGCGTGGTCAACAGTGTCAACAAACGATAACATCGGAAGAGGGGCGTACATGGAGAGGCTGACAGTTGGGACCCAGATGGTCCATGGCCGCTCGCAAGAAAGTACCTCCTTATTACGCCAAAAAGAATGAATACTCTTGTTGACAGCTCGGACCCACCAGCTATATCTTCGCACGCAAGGAAGTGCCTCCTTATTACGCACAAAAAAATGAATACTCCCCCTACTAGCTGGGACCCACCATAGTGGGAGGATGACTTGTGGGCCTACTAAGTTGACGCGGATGGACGGCTTTCTCAACTCAACAAACGATTCTATCACCAGTGACCATTGGATTGTTAACATCCAATGGTCGTCCTGCTTCTTCAACCTCTGATTTTCTTGCTCCAGCCATCCGAACCACCACGTGCTTTTGCCTCCCGTGGCCGGCTGTGCTGCCGTGGAGGCCTCACCGCCCCCTACTACTCCCACCGCTGGTCAGGCCCTGCGGCGACGGCAGCCTCACACCGCAGCGAAACCAGTGAACCCTCGTACTCCTCTCCTCGTGGGCATCCACTGCCGTGTCTTCCTCGGCTCCGTGTCATTCCCTTCCTAGGCCTTGCCATCGTCCACCACCTTGGTGCTCTCGGCGCGGCGTGGTCAATGTGGTCAACAAACGACTTCCATCGAAAGAGTACTGGACGTTGAGAGGCTGACAGCTGGGTCCATGGCCGCAGTAAGGAAGTGCCTCCTTATTATGCGCAAAACAATTATTCCTCCACCTAATAGCAGGGACCCATCAGACATGCCACCATATTTCACAAAAAAAACATTTCCCCCCTGACTACTAGGACCCACCAGCTCCATCTTCGCACGAAAGGAAGTGCGTCCATATTACGGGCAATAAAAATGATTCGCCCCACTGACTGCTGGAACCCACCAGCTACATCTTCGCACACAAGGAGTTCCTGACAGTCGGGACCCACCCGGTCGAAGCGTACGTGGCGTTGTCATTTTGGTCGCGAACATGTATGTACATACTGGTCGATGTAGAGGTGCGCACGTGTGGTAGTAGAGGCGTGCACGTGTAGAGGCACGCACGTGGCATGTACACGTACGTACAGTGGCTAGGGTGCAAGAAAGTAAATACGGCCACGTACGTACATACGGGCGGAGTCTCGAATGACTACTCGCGCATACGTACGGCTAGGGCTCGTGTACATGGCTGTGCCTGGGTCGAAACGGAGAAACTGCGTCGTCGTCGTGTTCATGGGGAGGCAACGGAATGCTCGTGTTCATCAGGAGGCAACAGAACGCATGTTGTTCATCGGGAGCCAATCGTCTTGGATGGAACAACAGATGGAAACGAGGCCTGGCATACCGCAGAATGGAGGAAACGACCTTGTGTTCAACCGGCCACGATGGAAACGGGATCCTGTTCATCGGGAGGGGTCTGGCGTACCGCAAAACGGAGGAAACGGACCTCCTACGGTGGAAACGGAGTCTTGTTGATCGGGAGGGGTGTGGCGTACCGCAAAACGGAGGAAACGGACTTGTGTTGGAGTGCTACGGTCAAAACGGGGATCCTGTTCATCGGGAGGGGTGTGGCGTACCGCAAAACGGGACTCCACGGGATACTGTTCATCTCCACCGTTGACCTCATCCAGCCTCCACCTGCGACTGTTCATCCACGACTCCTGTTCGTCCAGCCTCCACCGCGCACTCCTCCACCGGCTACTGTTCAACCAGCCCTCTCCACGGGATCCTGTTCAACCCCCCCTCCACTGGCTACTGTTCAACCATCCCTCCATTGGCTATTGTTCATCCAGCCCTCCACGGGGTCCTATCCATCCACCAGATCGATCGATCAGGGTCCTGTTCATCCAGCGGCAATGGCCTTTACTACCACGGGGTCCTATTCATCCAACCCCCACCGGGAACTGTTCATCCAAACCCCCCAACAACGCTCACTGTTCATCAAGAGGCAGCATCGATCGGCTTCAGTTAGCAGCATTAGCGAAGGAATCACTCGGGTTCAGTTAACAGCAAGGGATCGATCGATCGCTCGAGTTCAATAACACGTAGCCTACAGTGCAATCGCTCGGGTTCAGTTAGAGTGCAATGCCTCGCACACACGCGCGTACGTATGAGAGAAACGTGCATCACTCAGCCCCTGACCTCCCATCGTAACCGGGAACTCCCCGATATTTTCCTCTCCCTTGCTTCTACCACGGTTTTCTCCATCATGGATGGCCCAAAGAATGTCATGCACATGCGTCTCCGGCCCGCCCAGGACGAAAAGCCCAATTATTGTCATGATTTTTTGTCATAGAAGTAGGACCCCAGCACATCTATGATGATACCGGGTTTTGTCACAATTATCGTCATAGAAGTGTCATAAGCATGACAGAAAAAATCGTTCGGCCGAAAATGTCACGGATGTGTAATTTTTTTGTAGTGTAATTGTCAGCGCTGTGTACAGAATTGAATTCGCCGTGAGATTAGGCACAATGTTCATACTTATGTTAATGATATTGTGGTCAAGTGCCAGAAGAAGTAAACATTGCTAGAGACCTCAAGGAAACCTTTGACAATCTTCGGGTTTACAAGATGATGCTTAACCCGGCCAAAGTGTGTTTTTGGCATTCCTGCATGCAAATTGATAGGTTTTTTTGGTATCTGAATGAGGTATTTGATGTCTGCTAGTACTACGTCGGTATTTCCTCAAAGAGGAAGGGATGATGCAGCACATCAACGGTAGGTATTTCCCTCAGTGAGGAGACCAATGTTATCGAACGAGTAGGAGAACCAAGCAACACTAAGTAAACATCACATGCACACAAATAACAAAAACTCGCAACCTGACGTATTAAAGGGGTTGTCAATCCATTTTGGGTAACGGTGCCACAAATTGGCAAACGGACATGAGAGACTTGTAAATATTGATAGATCGAACGACAAATAAAATAAATTGCAGCAAGGTATTTTTGGGTTTAATAGATATGAAAATAAAAGGCAAATAAAATAGATCGCAAAGGCAAATAACATGAGAAAGAGACCCGTGGGCTGTATGTTTCACTAGTGGCTTCTCTCGAGAAAAATAGCAGACGGTGGGTAAACGAATTACTGTTGGGCAATTGATATAAATTCAAATAATCATGACGATATCCAGGCAATGATCATTATATAGGCATCACGTCCAAGATTAGTAGACCAACTCCTGCATGCATCTACTACTATTACTCCACACATCGACCGCTATCGAGCATGAATCTAGTGTATTAAGTTCACGGAGAAACGGAGTAATGCAATAAGAACGATGACATGATGTAGACAAGATCTATTTATGTAGAAATAGACCCCATCGTTTTATCCTTAGTAGCAGTGATACATACGTGTCGGTTCCCCTTCTGTCACTGGGATCAAGCATCGTAAGATCGAACCCACTACAAAGCACCTCTTCCCATTGCAAGATAAATATATCAAGTTGGCCACACAAAATCCAAATATCGGAGAAGAAATACGAGGCTATAAGCAATCATGCATATAAGAGATCAAAGAAACTCAAATAACTTTCATGGATAAAAATAGATAGATCTGATCAGAAACTCAAAGTTCATCGGATCCCAACAAACACACCACAAAAAGAGTTACATCACATGGATCTCCAAGAGACCATTGTATTGAGAATCAAACAAGAGAGAGAGAGAGAGAGAGAGGAAGCCTTCTAGCTTCTAACTACAGACCCGAAGGTCTACAAAGAACTACTCACGCATCATCGTAGAGGCACCAATGGAAGTGGTGAAACCCCTCCTCGATGGTGTCTAGATTGGATCTGGTGGTTCTGGACTCTGCGGCGGCTTGATTTTCGTCGACTCCCATAGGGTTTATGGAATATTGGGGTATTTATAGAGCAAAGAGGAGGTCCAAGGGGCACCTGAGGTGGGCACAACCCACCAGGGCGCGCCTGGGCCTCCAGGCGCGCCCTGGTGGGTTGTGCTCCCCTCGGAGCACCCCCAGGCGCTTCTTCGGCCCATTAGATGTCTTCTGGTCCAAAAAATCCACAAAACATTTGACTGCATTTGGACTCCGTTTGATATTGTTTATCTGTGATGTAAAAAACATGCAAAAATGCAGCAACTGGCACTTGGCACTATGTCAATAACTTAGTACCAAAAAATGATATAAAATGATTATAAAACATCCAACAATGATAATATAACAGCATGGGACAATCAAAAATTATAGATACGTTGGAGACATATTAGCATCCCCAAGCTTAATTCCTGGTCGTCCTCGAGTAGGTAAATGATAAAAACAGATTTTTTTGATGTGGAATGGTGCCTAACATGTCATCTCATATTCTTTTCTTAATAGCATGGACATTTGGACTTTTATATTGTTCAAAGCAATAGTCTAGTTTTGACATGATAGTTTAGATACTCAAGCATACCAACAAGCAACCATGTCTTTTAAAATATCAATGCTAAAATAAGTTATCCCTAGCCCATCATGCCCAATCATTGATCCATTCAAGAAACACACTCGCATATTAACTACACCCAATGCTCAAGTATGATCATAGTGCCCTCTAGTTGGTGCTTTATAAGAGAAGATGGAGACTCAAATTAAAAATGAAAATTGCATAAAGTAAAAGAAAGGCCCTTCGCAGAGGGAAGTAGGCATTTGTAGAGGTGCTAGAGCTCAAAACAAAAATTGAGAGATAAAAACATTTTGAGAGGCATACTTTTCCCACCAATGAAAACGACTTAGAGTTCCCAACACTCTACATGCTAGATATATCATAGGCAGTTCCCAAACAGAAAATAAATTTTATTCCTTTTTCCACCATACTTTCACTTTCCAACACTTCCCAAGGAATTTATTATTTGACAACATAAAGTAAATTCATTTTTCATTTTGGGATTGGGCATCCCTAATACCTTTTCCATACTCTCGTGCAATGATAACTGAATAAACACTAGCATGGAAAATATTAGCCACCCCTCACCGCCTCGCGAGCGGTACGAGCACACAAAAGAGAAATTTATTTTGAATATTAGAGATGGCACATACAAATTTGTTTAGAACGGCAAAATAATACCGCAGATAGGTAGGTATAGTGGACTCATGTGGCAAAACTGGTTTAAAGGATTTTGGTTACACAAGTAGTGATCATACTTAGTGCAAAATGAAGGCTAGCAAAAGATTGAGAAGCGACCAACCAAGAGACGAGTAATCTCATAAGCGAGCATTAAGCATAATTAACACCGAATAATGCACTACAAGTAGGATGTAATTTCATTGCACAACTATTGACTTTCGTGCTTGCATAGGGAATCACAAACCTTAACACCAATATTCTTACTAAAGCATAATTACTCATCAACATGACTCACATATCACATCATTATATCTCAAAACTATTACAAGGAATGAAGTTTATTTTTTCCACTAATCTTCATGAATTTTTTTATTATATCCTTCTTGGATAGCTATCACTTTGGGACTATTTTTCATGTGTTGCTTTGATAAGCTCAAACAAATATAAGTGAAGAGCATGAGCATAATATTTCTTTCTCTCAAATTAATTTAAGTGAAGCAAGAGAGAATTTCTTGAAAATTTTACTATGCCTCAAATATATCTAAGTGAATCAAGAGAGAATTTCTTCAAAAATACTAAAGCACACCATGCTAAAAAAGATATAAGTGAAGCACTAGAGCAAATCCATAGCTCATTAAAATTTATGTGAAGCATAGAGAGCAATTCTAACTAGTAATGACATAATTTTGGCTCTCTCAAACAAGTGTGTCCAGAAAGGGATCAAGACCAAAAACACAAAGCAAAACAAGCAAAGACTCATATCATACAAGACGCTCCAAGCAAAACACATAGTATGTGATGAATAAAAATATAGCTTCGAGTAAAATACCGATGGTCGTTAGAAGAAAGAGGGGATGCCACTCGGGGCATCCCCAAGATTAGTTGCTTCTCTTTGGATAATAGCTTGGGGCACCATGGGCACCCCCAAGCTTAGGCTATTCTTACTCCTTATTCCTTCATCCATCGTAAGATAACCCAAAATATGAAAACTTCAATCACACAAAACTCAACAAAACCTTCATGAGATCTGTTAGTATAAGAAAACAAATCACTACTATAGGTGATGTTGCAAACCAATTCATATTTTATTCTTGCATTATATCTACTATATTCCAACTTTTCTATGGCAAAAACTCATCAAAGAAAACCATAGAATCATCAAAAGAAGCACACAACGCAAAGAAAATAGAATCTGTCAAAAACAGAACAGTCTCTAGAAATCTGGATATTTAGAATACTTCTATAACTCCAAAAACTCTAAAAAATTAAGAAGACCTGAGAAATTTCTATATTAATCTTCTGAAAAAAGAATTGGTATTTTATTGCTCTCTGGTTAGAAATGAGAATTATTTTTGTGAGCGTTAAAGTTTGTATTTTTCAGCAAGATCAAACAACTATCACCCAAGAAGATCCTAAAGGCTTTACTTGGCACAAACACTAACTAAAACATATAAACACAATCATAACAATAGGATAATTGTGCTAACACTCAAGAACATAAAGCAAAAAGCAAAAATAAATTTTATTCATTGGGTTGCCTCCCAACAAGTGCTATTGTTTCACGCCCTTAGCTAGGCATAAGGCAAGGATCTAAGTTTTGTCATCTTTGCTCCTAGATCCATAAGATGTCGTCATGATTGATTCATATGGTGGCCTAATTCTTGTTCTAGGGAAATGTTCCATACCCTTCCTTAGTGGTAATTGGAACTTAATATTGCCTTCTTTCATATCAATGACGGCACCGATAATGCGTAAAAACGGTCTACCAAGAATAATTGGACAAGACGGATTGCAATCAATATCAAGAACAATAAAATATACGGGCACATAATTATTATTTAAAGAATAAGAACATCATTAATTCTTCCCATAGGATTTTTAATAGTAGAATCTGCCAAGTGCAAATTTAAAGAACATTCTTCAATATCGGTAAGACCAAGCACATCACATAAAGATTTCAGAATTGTATAAACACTAGCACCCAAGTCACACAAAGCAAAACACTCATAATTTTTTATCTTGACTTTTATAGTAGGTTCCCATTCATTATGCAATTTTCTAGGAATTGAAACTTCTAATTCCAACTTTTCTTCTAAAGCTTTCACCATAGCATCAACAATATGTTTAGTAAAAGCTTTATTTCGTTCACAAGCATGGGGTGAATTTATCATGGATTGCAAAAAAGAAATACAATCAATCAAAGAGCAACTATCATAATTAAAGTCTTTGTAATACAAAAGAGTGGGTACATCACTAGTTAAAGTTTTGACCTCTTCAAACCCACTCTTATCAATTTTCTCAACAAGATTTCCACCCTTCGAATTAGCGGGACGCCTTCTAGCTAAAGTTGACTCTTATCCAGTCCCTTTTTCATCAATCTTAACTTTACAAAACAAGGAATCAATAGAAGAAACATCAATCATTTTAAGATCTTCATCACTTTTATGAAAGTAATCACTAGAAAATGTTTTTTTCTAAAAATTCTCTTCTAGCTCTAAGCATAGCGGTTCTTTTCTTACTTTCATCCATAGAAACATAAAGAGATTTAATTGATTCCTAAACCTTAACCACAAAAAAATTCATCTTGACATTTTCCACATCATGAGAAATTCTATCAACACTTCTAGACAAATCATCAATCTTATTCAACTCTTCTTCTATGGTAGTGTTGAAAACTTTTTGCGTGTTGATAAATTCTTTAATATTATTATCAAGATCAGAGGTGTTCCTATTATTATTATTATAAGAAGGATTTCCATATGAATTACCATAATTATTAAGGAATTACTAGGAAAAGGCCTAGGATTAATATTACCTCTATAAGCATTGTTATTGAAATTATTTCGCGAGATAAAATTCATATCTACGGCATCACTATTTTCCTCAATCAAAGTAAACAAAGGCATATCATTGAAATCAATAGGAGCACTTTTGCTAGCAACCAATTTCATAAGAGCATCAACTTTTTCACTCAAAGAAGAAATTTCTTCAACCGAATTAACTTGTTTGCTAGTAGGAGCTCTTTCGGTATGCCATTGTGAATAATTTGCCATAATATCATCAAGCAATTTGGTGGCTTCACCCAAAGTAATTTCCTTAAATGTACCACCCGCGGCGGAGTCTAAAAGATTACGAGAAACAAAATTGAACCCCCCACAAATTTTTTGTATGATCATCCAAAGATTTAACCCACGAGTTGGGAAATTCCTTAACATCATTTTCATTCTTTCCCAAGATTGTGGAACATGCTCATGTTCAAGTTTCTTGAAATTCATGATATGGGTTCTAAGGGAAATAATTTTTACGGGCATAAAATACTTAGTGATAAAAGCATCTATGCACTTATTCCAATAATCGATACTATTACGAGGCAAAGAAGAAAACCAAATTTTTGCAGAATCATGCAAAGAAAACGGAAACCATTTCATCTTCACAACATCATTGTCCACATCTTTTTTCTTTTGCGTACCGCATAATTCCACGAAGGTATTAAGATGGGATGCGGAATCCTCATTAGGAGTACCGGAAAATTGATCTTTCATAAAAAGATTCAGCAAAACAATATTAATATCACAAGACTCCGCACTAGTGGCGGGAGGAGCAAGCGGGGGAGAGGAAAATGAGAGGCAAATGGCAAATAATGTAAATTGCGAGGAGATGAGATTTGTGATTAGGAACCTGGTAGATGTAGATGATCCTCCCTGGCAACGGTGCCAGAAATTCCTTTGGATGTCTGCTAGAACTACGTCGGTATTTCCCCAAAGAGGAAGGGATGATGCAGCACAACAACGGTAGGTATTTCCCTCAGTGATGAGACCAAGGTTATCGAACCAGTAGGAGAACCAAGCAACACTACATAAACAACACCTACACATAAATAACAAATACTCTCAACCCGCCGTATTAAAGGGGTGGTCAATCCCTTTCGGGTAATGGTGCCACAAATTGGCCAACGTACATGAGAGATTTGTAAATATTGATATATTGAACGCTAAATAAAATAAACTGCAACAAGGTATTTTTGTATTTTTGGGTTTAATAGATCCGAAAATAGAAGGCAAATAAAATAGATCGCAAAGGCAAATAATATGAGAAAGAGACTCGGGGGCCGTAGGTTTCACTAGTGGCTTCTCTCAAGAAAAATAGCAAACGGTGGGTAAACAAATTACTATTGGGAAATTGATAGAACTTCAAATAATCATGATAATATCCAGGTAATGATCATTATATAGGCATCACATCCAATATTAGTAGAACGACTCCTACCTACATCTAGTACTATTACTCCACACATTGACCCCTATCCAGCATGCATCTAGTGTATTAAGTTCATGGAGAAACGGAGTAATGCAATAAGAATGATGACATGATGTAGACAAGATCTATTTATGTAGAAATAGATCGCATCATTTTATCCTTAGTAGCATACATACGTGTCGGTTCCCCTTCCATCACTAGGATCAAGCATCGTAAGATCAAACCCACTACAAAGCACCTCTTCCCATTGCAAGATAAATAGGTCAAGTTGGCAAACAAAACCCAAATATCAGAGAGGAAATACAAGGCTATAAGTAACCATGCATATAAGAGATCAAAGAAACTCAAATAACTTTCATGGATAAAAAGAGATAGATCTGATCATAAACTCAAAGTTCATCCGATCCAAACAAACACACCGCAAAAAGTGTTACATCATATGGCTCTCCAAGCGACCATTGTATTGAGAATCAAACGAGAGAGAGGAAGCCGTCTAGGTACTAACTACGGACCCGAAGGTCTACAAAGAACTACTCACGCATCATCGGAGAGGCACCAATGGAAGTGGTGAACCCCTCCGTGATGGTGTCTATATTGGATCTGGTGGTTATGGACTCTAGGTGACTGGAATTGATTTTCGTCAACTCCCCTAGGGTTTCTGGAATATTGGGGTATTTATAGAGCAAAGATGCGGTCTGGGGGCACCCGAGGTGGGCACGACCCACCAGGGCGCGCCTGGGCCTCCAGGCGCGCCCTGGTGGGTTGTGCTCCCCTCAGAACACCCCCAGGCGCTTTTCCGGCCTATTGGATGTCTTCTAGTCCAAAAATATCCACAAAATATTTCGCTATGTTTGGACTCTGTTTGATATTGATTATCTGCGATGTAAAAAACATGCAAAAAACAACAACTGGCACTTGGCACTATGTCAATAGGTTAGTACCAAAAAATGATATAAAATGATTATAAAACATCCAAGAATGATAATATAAAAACATGGAACAATCAAAAATTATAGATACGTTGGAGACATATCATTATTGAAGCTAATCCAAAGAAAATGAGGACGGTGAACTCCCTTGCTATGCCAGCGAACATCAACGATGTCCAATGCATGGCGGGTCGCATTGCTGCTTTAAGCCGGTTCATAAGCCGCCTCGGTGAGAAGGCAATTCCTTTGTATCAGATGCTGAAAAAGACTGATCACTTCGTCTAGAGTGATGCTGCAGACAAGGCCTTTGAAACCCTTAAGAAGCAGCTGGCTGGGCCGCCTATCCTGGCTGCTCCCATTGACAAAGAGCTTATACTCCTGTACAATGCTGCTAATAATAAAGTGGTAAGTGTTGCAATTGTCGCTGAGCGTAAGGAGGCTGGGAAGGAATATCCAGTCCAGCAGCCCGTATACCATGTCAGTGAAGTTCTGACCGAGTCCAAGCAATGGTATCCACATTGGCAGAAGCTGGTGTTCTGGGTCTTCATGGTGAGTCGCAAGCTGAAGCATTATTTTTTGGAACATCCTATCATTGTGGCCAGCTCATCCCTGTTAGGAGATATCATCCAAAACAGGGAGGCCACAGGTCGGGTTGCTAAGTGGGCAATTCAGCTTGGGCCGCATCATCTGAAATACGTGCCCTGGACAACTATTAAGTCTCAAGCATTGGTGGATTTCTTCAACTATTGGGCTAGACTTCAAGTTCAGAAGCCAGACAACACATATTGGACTAATCACCTTGATGGTTCCAAGCACTTGGAGGGCTCGGGGGCTGGAGTCATTTTGTCTTCCCCACGAGGTGATAAATTTTGTTATGTTCCGCTGATCATGTTTCCCTGTACTAACAATGCAACCGAGTATGAATCCCTCCTCAATGGTCTCTGTATGGCTAAGGAAATGAATCTTAGCCGGGTTAGGTGCCTGGGCGACTCTAATCTTGTGGCTCAGCAAGTTTCTGGCAAGTGGGATTCCAAGGAACCCCTCATGGTGGCTTATCGGCAAGTAGTGACCAATATCGTAGCACATGTTAAAGGTTATCAGGTTGATCACATTGATAGGAGGCTCAACGAGGTGGCTGATGCATTATCACGTCTTGGCTCCCAACATAAGCTGGTACCCCCTAATGTGTTCCTTGATGTGCTCCACAATACTTTTGTCAAATTGCCATCAGTGGAATATCTGGTTATACCTTACCTAGAGGTGCAATTGGTGGCGGCTCTTCATGCTACCCCAGAGTGGACGATTCCTTATCTGGCATATATAACTCGAGGCGAGTTCCCTGAGGATGAATTTATTGGTCGTCAAATCGTTTGACGCTCCAAATCTATGACTATTGTCCATGGCGAGTTGCACATAATAAGCATCACCGGTGTTTTCAACTTTATGTTTCCCCTGATGAGGGCTGAGAAATCCTCGGTGAGATTCACTCTGGTGATTGTGTTCATCATGCTGGATCAAGATCCCTTATTGCAAAGGCTTTTTGACGTGGTTTCTATTGGCTCACAGGTCATGCATATGCTTACTATATCGTGCGCAAGTGTGATGGATGTTAGAAGTTTGCACGTCAGGCTCATGTACCAGCTCAAGAACTCTGGATGATTCCAATCACTTGGCCTTTTGCAGTGTGGGGACTTGATATGGTTGGTCCATTCAAACGGTCCAAGGACAGGAAAACCCACCTTTTGGCTGCTCTTGATAAATTCACCAAGTGGGTTGAAGTAGAGCCGATCAGCAATTGCGATGCGGAAACAATAGTCAAATTCCTGAAAAAGTTGATTTTTCACTTTGGGTATCCACACAACATCATCATTGATAATGGAACTAACTTGTCCAAAGGATCTATGAAGAAATTTTGTCAGCAAGAACACATCTGTGTTGATGTAGCATCAGTAGCAGACCCTCTGTCCAATGGGCAAGTAGAACGTGCCAACCAGGAGATTTTATGAGGTATCAAGCCAAGGTTCATGGTTCCTCTAGAGTGTACTTCGGTTTGTTGGATAGAGGATCTTTTGGAGTATACGGACTACCCCCAACAGATCCACCTGATACACGCCTTTCTTTATGGTTTATGGTGTAGAAGCAGTACTACCAAGCGATATTCGACATGATTCCCCCAGAGTTGCGGCTTATGTTGAAGCAGATAATGAGCAGGCTCAACAAGACTCTCTAGATGCTTTAGAGGAGGTGTGTGACTTTGCAACAGCAAGATCAACAATATATCAGCAAGACCTATGTCACTATCATATCCGTAGAGTTCCCAGCCGTACTTTCTAGGAGGGCGACTTAGTGCTTCGACTAATATAAGATCAAATCGGTATGCATAAGCTTTCACCTCCATGGGAAGGGCCTTTTGTTAACAGCAACAACCTCAACAACAGGTCATATTACCTGATTAACATACGTGAACATGAGAAGTCATG
This sequence comes from Triticum urartu, assembly GCF_003073215.2. Taxonomy (NCBI): domain Eukaryota; kingdom Viridiplantae; phylum Streptophyta; class Magnoliopsida; order Poales; family Poaceae; genus Triticum; species Triticum urartu. Next base: position 197,107,899 of record NC_053027.1, on the reverse strand, counting down.
TACATCTGAGGAGGAGACCAACATGCCTTGGAATATTGCTCCTGTCCTTATTACACTTAAAGCCACTGGCTCCAGCTTTTGTACATACCTTTGTGTATATATCTTTTATGATCAATGTTAGTAAATCCGGCATCCTTGGAACTTAGGGCCTCTGTCGTTTCATGCCGTATATTGTGCATGAGTCTTTATTTTCTGATCATAGGTCATTTGGGGGCTTCCAACTCATCGAGTTTAGCTATTAACATCCCCTTGATCCGCCATATGCCATTATAAATCATGGTTAAACCTGCCTATTTGTTTAATGCTACTCTGGCAAAATGAGCCGGCGTACTCTTTACAGCCAATCTATCATGACCCTAAACTTTTCAAGGTTAAAATGCTAGCTTATGTCATGAGAGAGCTGTCTTACAGAAAGCAAGGATAAACCATGAGCTATGAAGCCAACTTCATTGAAGTAAGCCTTGAAAGCCGGTCTATTTGTCGCGCCTCAAAAGTCGGCTTAACATTTATTTCTATCTATGTTTTAATTTCTGTTTTATAGCATTACTTGCTCCTTGATCAATCATTATATCTACCATAAGTCGTCGGGTCAACAAAACACCAGATTATTTTGATCAAGATTGAGCTGACAGCGATCATGAGTTGCCGGACTCAAACAGCAAACCGGATTATCATCTATTATCACTACTACATGGCCAAGTGTCAAAGTATAGATGTCCCGGATTATGACCTATTGCTCATCAATGGAAGCAGAAACATCATACAACCATAAGGAAATTGGGTGGGTTAACAAAACACCGCACCGTCTCAAATATATTCTACAAAAAGTATCAAGTAGTTGGCATCACAGGAAGAAAATTTTGTCACTACCCTATTTCAAAGCCACAAATGGGCTCAAAATCAGGCAAAGTTTTTTATGTGACGACTCGCTTAAGAAGACTCTGGGTCAACATCTTCTTGATGACCCTCGACCTTAGTCGCCAGATCAGCCTGCGCCTGCAAACTTTGCTTGATCTATTGGTGGCCCCTTGGTACCCACTGTATACCATATAATTTCTGGAATACTGGGTCATTGGTGATGATACCGGATGGTTCAACATCAGGAGAAAAATATGTCTTACTGCATGGTGGGGTAAGATTAAACGGCTGGTAGTCTGGTGGGTTGATGTGCTTATTATCTTCATCTTATCCGGTTGATACTTGGCCAGGTCGAGTTCATCTACCATTTGAGTCGCCGCCACCCGCATGTCTTTCACACATCGTGCAAAGTCATCTTGCAAGAAGTCGCTGCCATCAAGTTTTGTTTGAGCAAAGCCACCAACCATCTCGCACGGATCCATCTCAGGAAGGAAGGCTTTTGCTCGCGCAAGCACCATGACAGTCCCAGAATGAGCACTCAATTTAACCTGCTCTACAATCCGCTGAGAGACAGTCGACAAGTCCTTAAGCATATCATTGATCCTCTAGGGATATGAATCATTGTCTTTCACTCCCATGATGGCGTACATGCCACCCATGTACAACTCCTCCACATAAGTATATATTTCCTTCAATTTTATTACAGGCAATTGGACACCTCTGCCATCTCTTTTTCCTGCAAAAAGATGCATATGAGTACGTCACCAGATGAGTCAGTTAAACATAAACTTATCAAGACAGTTCTACTTACCAAAGATAGCCACAGTCATGTTGGTGATGTGGCGTTTTAACACATTTAGCTCTTCTGTGACCGGCTCAATCCGGCCCACTACTTACTCAGCACATTTCAACAATGATGTTTTTCCTCCTCATACGAGGCCTTCAAAGTGCTCGAATTATCAAAGGCAATCAATAATGATTTCTGCAATGCAGAAGAGGATGATTCTGCCTTTTCATGCATTTTTTCTCTCCTTTCCACTGCTCTTGAAAACTGGCGGCTTTTGATTCAGCCTCATTGACCATACCCTAACATACACAGCACATGCTCAGTCTGAACATTTTGGAATTTCGAACTGGCATAATCGCATGACCCGATACTTAAGGGTTATAAGAGGCCAACACTTATTCTACATTTGAAGTCCCAAGCAGTTGCTAGCAGTCTACATGGCACTTGGGGGCTACGTACTGTGTGACATTTTTCAACACAGACTATAAAGACAAGATCTGGCTCATCTCCTGGAGATGAGCCGGCCCTTGGGGGCTACATGTCACTTCAATGTACATGGGGACATAGTTTGAAAGAATCAGCTTCTTATTTTCATAACAACCCGGCCCTTGGGGGCTACAACAGGCTTGTCAACATTATTTGCAAGTCTCACACATACTCATACTCTCCTATGTCTAAGACTTGGGGGCTAAATAAATATATATATATATATATATATAGTATTGAACAGAGGAAGCTCTCCATACCTCATATTTTCTTTTTAGCATGTTAACCATGCTCGCCTCCATATCTCGGCTCGTAGATAGACGGGTCAAGTAACCTTGATGAAGCTCGTCCGCGCTAAGATCTTCAAGGTTTGGCAAATCTAGTTTCATCTTCCCTTTCTCAGATGTGACTCACTCATCTTGGTCATGAACTTTCCCAACACATTCAATGTCTCCAGAGCTTTATGTGCCACCCTAGTAATGGTGACCTCGTCATTAGTCACTGTGTGATGAAAGATCTTCCGTCGCCTTTATTGGACTGGAGGCGTGAGCAGGGCATGGCTGGTTAATATTCATTGGTTGCATCATCTGAGCCGACTTGGTTGTCGATTTGAATTGGTTCGACTGTTGTTGTTTCTTCAATGGTAGCCGGCTCATTCTACTGAGGCGGCTCAATCCTTTGATCCAGATTGGCTTCACTTGTATTGATATCCTAGATCTCTGGAGCTGCCAAAGGCGGGTTTTGAGACTCGGGGATGGTTGCAGAAGAAGAATACTCACCCACTTTCCTTTTCTTAATGGCTTTCGCCCTACAATTATATGAATGTTCAAGATAACGAAGCAACTGTTATGATGAAGCACAAAAATACTAAGTACTTCCCCAGGCTTAATGACCAATGGGGGGAGATGTGAGATGGATGAACCGCCAGACAACGGTGACGACTCTTGATAATTCGAATCATAAGGTTTAAGGGGTTGTCTAAAAAGGTCGACTCGTGGAAGATATGAGGCACCTCATTTAGTCGTTTGCGGATGACTAGTTCATGTGACAAGCCGGCAGATAGCTCGACAAAATCATTTTGGAGGTACCTACTTGTTACGTTTTCTTAAAAGAAATTTTGGATCTAGTTGAGCATATGGATCTAAAAAGGGAACCTTTCTGACGGCTAGTCTCGTTTTCTCTGGGATAAAAATATCCGAGCCGGATGAGATGGAAATTACCTCAACAGGGCCGGCTCGACTATTCTTCGTGGGATCCTGAGAAGAAGGGGCATCAACCAGTTGCATAAATAAACAACCAAGCGAGTCAAGCTCTACCTCCGACTCATTTCCAGCAGCCGACTTGTCATCACCAATTGGTGCATTCACTTGTTCAGTTGGCACCGGAGCAGGCTTGTGGGCCATTTTTCCTTTTCTACAATGGGGAGTCAGCCTATACGTTTTGACAAGATTAAGAAGTGAGCTGAGTCAAGCAAAGATTAATAAGTAGGATAAATGAATACAAACATACTTACTGGAGGTTCTGGGTTTTCAATACAGAAAGGAGCAAGCCCCATCTTCTTGCATGCATCTTGGGGCTCTACTAGTAGTCTATTCACGGCCTTGTTTAAGTCATCAAATAACAAGTCAACTTGGCTAAAGCGTTGAACGCCAGCTAAGTCGCCAATATAATTGCTCATTAAGTCGCCCCTCTGACTTAATGGCTGAATTATCCAGCTGATCCAACACCGGGCCAGATCGATCCCAGTGAGGCCGTTGACAAGGCCCTAAATTTAGAGTATATATGGGCGAATTGTTATCGCTCTTCTTTAGAAGGCCAACTAGGAAAAGCTTCGGTTGCGTTAACTCGCTCCAATATGTAACCCGGCAATGGGTTTTTGCTGGTAGGAGCAGTATTCTTGCAGTAGAACCAGGTTCTATTCCATCCTTTTGGATGGCTCGCCAGTTTAGCTTCTGGAAAAGGATAGTTCTTCCGCCCCTGCATGAAAACCCCACCAAGCTCTATGCTAGGACCGTCTGCAAACTCGGTCTAGTTGCTAATATAGAAAAACTTCCTAAAGAGAGGGACAGTTGCCTCTATCTGAAGATAAACCTCACAGAAGACTTGGAATTTGCACATATTGGTCATAGAGTTGGGACCAATATCTTGAGGATGGAGATTGAATAAATTAAGGAAATACCGAAAGAATTTTGACCCGGGTGGTGAGAAGCCCCTATGAAGATGATTAGTGAACACAATGACTTCTCCGTCACCGGGTTGGGGGGTGCTCTCTCCATCAGGCGCCTGCCACCCAACTACTGATTGAGCTGGAAGAAGACCCTGCCCCACAAGGTCATCAAGTACCGGAGTGGAAACTTGAGATTGGACCCAGTTGCAGGCCTTATCGGTCTTAGCCTTATTGATCTTGGCCATGATGAGTTGCTCAAAGAGTTAAACCCGCGGGCAAAATGTGAGTGGTGGGTCGTTTTCTATGAGAGATAAGTCTTCAATTGGTTTATATGATGACTTGGGAGAATAATGATGTTGCTACGATTTCGGGGTGAGTCAACATGGTCATTCTATTACTAACGAGTCCCAAAATTAGCCAAAATATTGAGCTAGTTGGATAAAGGATAGCTATGACTATTGAGTTATACAAGTTACAACATGCAACAATAAGCCGACAACGTGTTAAGCGACTCATTCTATTTGGAGATTTTATGATTTTCTACTAAGTTTTGGAAGAAACAAGTTTCTGGTGAAAACTGCTGCCACTACGGATCTACAAAATGGTTCAAAAAGAAAAATATTTTATAAACCTAAAGTATACAATGGTAGCATCAGCTGACCTGTTGATGGGGTCTAACAAGGATATGAAGTTTCCAGATGCAAAAATGGTGTTGCTATCACCAATGAAGTATTTCTATGGAAGTTTCATTTGAATCTAGATCTAAATAGTAGGCAATGGTGGTATGAACTGAAGAACATTGATGAACTACGAAGGACGTTGGGGCTTTGCTATGGATCTAAAGGAGGAGATGAAGCGTACCTGGGCACGGCGAATGACTCCGAGATGTTCTTGAGCAGCCTCGACGGTGATGCACGCGATGTGAAGCATGCAGTTGACGTTTCCGGGGAACCCTCGGCTGCACGATGGTAGAGCTCGGGTCGCAAGAGGGCTTTGGCAAGAGGAAGAAGAAGAGGAGGGGCGAAGTAGTAGAGTAAAAAAACCGAACCCCTTTGGGTATATTTATAAGGATAAGAGGAGGAAAGGAAGCTGCGAAAATAGAGGAGGCACAATAACATTTTAGTAAGGGACGCCTTGATTTTCAGGCCTCATAGATATACGCAAAAGCTCCATTGTGATGTCATACTTGGGCTCCAGAAATTCAGGGAGATGACATCACATTTTTTAAGGAGGTAGAAAATGTCAAGTGCGGAAGTATCATAAGCCAGAATATATGACCTGTCCACGATGTAGATTCAAGAAAGGGAGATGACCTGGAATTATTATCAATATGAAGATTTAACATCGATGAAACCAAGTCAATCTGGGTGCTAATGTTGGGCATATAACCCCATGGTATGACCCGCCCATTTAGGGTCGGGTTATCAAGTGGTGGCCTAAACAGAAAGACGACATGGGCTGTGGTGACCAAGACCTCAAGACCCACGAGGTGACTCATTATGTGGGTCGGCTCATGGCCCGGCTCCTAAGGCAGCGGCTCACTGAAGGGTGCCGTAGTTCTCTTACTTAGGAAATAAGACATAGAAAACTTGTTAAAGCACGAATTCTAGTACGACCGGACTCTGTTGTAAGCCCATGGCCTCGACCGGTATATAAAGGGGATCCCCTGAGGCATAAAGTCAAGTTACAAGATCTCAAGTACTAGGATAGCCAAGTCGCACCCTTGTAATCGAGATCATCATCACCAATATTAATCAAGCAGGAAGTACACTATTACCTCCATCGAGAGGGGCCGAACCTGGGCAAACCCTTGTCTCTCGGTTCCGATCAACCCCGTTCAAGCTACTACCTTGCGGCGATGACCTCACAATTAAGTCCACTCACGAGGACATCTGCCGTGACAAAACCACGACAGTATGCACTCTTACATTGAATCGCATACAGTCAAGGAAAATTAAATGTGTGTGATTGTCTGCTTATCATACACATTCTATAATCGTTAACAATTTGTGATGTGGCGTGCATCGTAAACATAGCACCACAGAATACCGAATGCGATGGTAGTGCAAGCACATATGAGTAGCAAGGATGGAGTGTTTAGGATATTCGAGATATCATAGAAAGTTGTCTAAAGACTCATGTTTGGAATAGATGTTGGCATCGCATACACTTAGTTATGCAAAACGTATGCATTGCAACTCCTTTTCCCCGATGTTTTCTAGTCGTCCGGGAAGGACCCCCTATCGCCCACACTAGCAAGGCGATGGTTTAAAATGTCATCGCGGAAAGCGGTTAAAACCATATGTATAGTAGCTTGATGTACCAGTGATTGCTTTATTTAATTTTTATGAAAATAATTATATTCATTTTATTTGGGAAAATTATTTGCATAAAAACTGAATAAAACAACACTCAATTAAATCCAAGATGGCTATTTAAATTGGATTCAAATATTTTTCAAACCATTTTGGATTGGGTCCATAATTAATTTTGCATATTTATTTCCAATATTTGAAGGAGTGCTTTTCCTTCTCTCTTTATTTAGTTAGAAATATAATTGGAAAAGATTTTGAAACCCATACAGAGTATTTCCAAAAGTATATCTAATGCCATTTTGAAATTGATTTCCTTACGTCCCACTCTATTCTGTTTATGAAGAAGTCACATTATCATTCCTCATGGAAATCCTTGAGTGGCATAAATTTCTGGTTTGAAAATATTACAAATGGAGTTCAAATCATTTTCATATCCATTTTCATTTCTCTTTTGGAAGAAGTCATATTATCTTCACTCTTGGGTTTTGGGATGAAATGATTTTGAACTCAAGGATATCAAATGCAAGAATGAAAGTTTGGTAAAGTCCTTTTACTCCCTCTCATTCAACTTTCAAAAAGTTTCAAATTTCACTCAATTTCATACAATCAATCACACAACAATCAAACAAACAATTAAAAATTATTTATTTAATTTAACATTCCAAAAGTTAGAATTTTGGGATGTTACATAACATCTAGTTAGCCTCATGTGGATACTAGTAGTACTTCAAGACAAAATGCTATCTTGCCATGTGCTAGTCCTCATAATTCATCTACTCATAATGTTGCTACGTCTTGTGATGAATTACTTTCCTTCCTTGTTTCTCTAATGATGAGGCTTATACTTCCTCGAGTACTTGCGTTGAGACTAACCATGTAGAGGAAATAAAGAGCTCAAGGCCCAAGTCACTTCTTTGAAGATTGACTTGCAAAAGTGTCATGAAGGCAAGTCCATACTCAACAATATCTTGAGTATGCAAAAATCCCCCAATGAAAAAGGTGGACTTGGATTCAACTCGAATAAGAAGAAGAAGTCCAAGAGCAACAAGAAGAAGGGCCAAAAACAAGTCAAGAAACTGGCCAAGATTATTTGCTTCAAGTGCAAAATTGAAGGGCATCATGTTAGATCTTGCCCATTGAACAAGAAGCGCGTTAGTGACAAGCAACAAGGGAAGAGGCCTCAAGTACAAAATCAAGTTGAAGAACGGCCACTTCCCAAGATGACTCAAGTTAATGCTTCTCAAATTGAGAAATCAAGCAAGAAGAAAGTGAAGAGTAGATGTTGCTACTTATGTCATGAGAAGAGTGATCTTGCTTCTTCATGCACTAATTGTACCATATCCAAACCCATTATGATTGATGATATTTATTCTCTTAGGAAGGATATGGTTGGCAATGTGTTTTCCAAGTTTGTTGGTACTCAAAGTGGTTTCAAGAAAAGAACCATTTGGGTAGCCAAGCCTATTGTAACTAACCTCTTAGGAGCCAACTTGGTTGGGGACTAACAAGCTCAAACTTGATTAATAGGTGTTGTTGGAGGACAATGGAGACTTGGCTACATCATGAAGAATTAAGGGATCTTCATCATTCATATTATGTCAAGCCAAGTCATTTGGATCATCAAGTTTATATATTATATCCAATGTGCCTCTTTGCAGTAACTTGTACTTAATTTTTTTACATTGGAAGTTACTTGCCCCTCTGCATGTTCTGTTTTTGTACCTTGCATGTTTTTCTATATGTTGTGCTTCCAATTTGCTTATCTTGAGTAATCAAGTATGTGTATGTTGGTTTGCACATCATGTACATGCGAGTCTTGTGTTGAGCCTTTTTTACATATTGTTTCTATCTTAGGTAGCTCTTGTGAGGGATTAATGGAACATCCCATTTTGGGGGAGTGATGTGCTTTGTGCACTTCACGATACTATAAATGTGTGTACATGAGTAATATGACCTAGTATTGATATTACAAGATTATCTAGTCTCTATGTGGTATGTCTTCTCATGGGAAATTCAAATTCTAAATGGTCCATTAATTATCTCTTGTTGCTTTTTATCTTCCGCTTGTTAAGATTTCTTTCATATCACGTTATGGGGAGTAATATGCTATGTGTATATTACAAGCCTCGGAAATGTGTACATTTCAGGTATTGCCACTTATAGTTGATATTGTAAATTATCTTATTTCTAGGTGGCATGTTAGCTCTACAAGTTGCAATTTGCTTATGTGCTTTGTGTGAAGATGATGTTGGATATGTCTACAATCTACCATCAGGAATTATTTCCAAATACTTCTTGTCTCTTGACAATTGGTAATCATTTATGTCGTAGAAATTGTTGATCATCTTTACGTTGGTTTTTGTTTTTATTTCCTTATCTCTTGCCAAAGAGTGTGTCAACTCCCGTTGCCTTTCGTGCCACTTGTGGATCTTGTTGATTTCTTGATCTTGTCTAGTGTATTTCTAAGACATAATGAAAGTGGTGATCCTATCTTGTGCATTTTGTATTCAAATGCAAATTCTCTATAATGCACGACTCTTGGGGAAGCTATCCTATTTTCTTTAGAACACTCATCTTGGAAGAAAGCCGTTTCTTTTTGGTACTTTGTGCCATCATGAAACTTTGTAGAGGGTTTGGTTTGTTTGTAACCTTCCTCTCTTTTGGGAGTTTGATATGTTTTATTTAGTGTACCCCCATTCCTTGATGTATCTTTTATTTGGTATCCTCCAAGTGATGATTTATTCATTACGTATCTTATTTTCACTTGGTAACTCCTCAATTGGTATCTTATCAATCATGTTTTGATTTGGCTCTTGGAAGTCTTTAGCATGCATATTTACTAGATGTACATTTTTGGCATCCTTTCTTTCTTTGACCCAATTAAAGTGGAAACTACACCAAGTCTCTAATTGACTAAGATGTGCATGAAATTCAATTTCATATGAATTTTCACATATATATGTGGAGTTTGTTCTATGTATTGTTGGTTTTCTAACTCTTTGGTCCCAATGAGTTTGTGTACCATTTTATTTGTGTTGTTGCTCTAGTAACAATTGGAGATGCATTGGATGCTCGGCACACTCACAAGGAAGGTGTTGTCACCATGTACTTATTGGATCCAAGCTAGGATGACCAATGAACCATTATCTAGTAGATCACTCCAATGATAACTTGCTAACAAGTACCATTACCTACTTCATGCGTACTTTTCTTGCACTCAACCTTGTGTAGGTTGCTTCATGATATGAAATTCGTTCCTTCTCGTGATACTAATTTCCTTTCTAAAAGCATCCCAACAATGATCTCTTGTTTCTAGTTGTGATGTCTTTGATGTTTGTGCGTTTGGAGTTCATTCATATACAATAAGACAATATTAGGCCATGTTCTATGCGTCAAGCAAAGATCTTATGGGTATATTTATGACTTATGTTTGGATATCTCGTTCTTTCTTGTTGTAAATATTTCATCTATACATCCTTCTTTGTATGGGAAGGACTTCAACTATACGCTATCATTCTCTATATTCACCATGGGTTGTCACAAGCTTTGTTGTTAATTCACATATTAGTGAGCTTGTGAACCCATTTGCATGTTCAATGTGTGTGGGAAGGACTTGTCTTGCACCTTGTACCTCATTCTTTCAAGACTATGTTGATGCTTAATGCTCATCCTTATTTTTAGTCTTCTCAAGTGCTTTTCCGTGACTCACACACATAATTTTGGTTGAGCCTATTATTAAGTTGCCTCTTTTACATGTTTCTCAACCATGTGCTTGTTGCAAGTGTTATGCCTGAAGGAAATATGCCCTAGAGGCAATAATAAAGTTCTTATTTATATTTCCTTATAACATGACAAATGTTTATTATTTATGCTAGAATTGTATTAACCGGAAACTTGATACATGTGTGGATACATAGACAAAACACAGTGTCCCTAGTAAGCCTCTACTAGACTAGCTCATTAATCAAAGATGGTTAAGTTTCCTGACCATAGACATGTGTTGTCATTTGATGAATGGGATCACATCATTAGAGAATGATGTGATGGACAAGACCCATCCTTTAGCTTAGCATTATGATTGTTAAGTTTTATTGCTATTGCTTTCTTCATGACTTATACATATTCCTTTCACTATGAGATTATGCAACTCCCGAATACCGGAAGAACACTTTGTGTGCTATCAAATGTCACAACGTAATTGGGTGATTATAAATATGCTCTACAGGTGTCTCCGGAGGTGTTTGTTGGGTTGGCATAGATCAAGATTAGGATTTGTCACTCCGAGTATTGGAGAGGTATCTCTGGGACCCCTCGGTAATGCAACATCACGATAATCCTTGCAAGAAATGTGACTAATGAGTTAGTTGTGGGATGATGCATTACAGAATGAGTAAAGATACTTGTCGGTAACGAGATTGAACTAGGTATGATGATACCAACGATCGAATCTCGGGCAAGTAACATACCGATGACAAAGGGAATGATGTATGTCGTTATGCGGTTTGACCAATACAGATCTTCATAGAATATGTAGGAGCCAATATGAGCATCCAAGTTACGCTATTGGTTATTGACCGGAGATGTGTCTCGGTCATGTCTACATAGTTCTCGAACCCGTAGCGTCCGCACGCTTAACGTTCGATGACGATTTGTATTATGAGTTATGTGATTTGATGACCGAATTTTGTTTGGAGCCTGGATGAGATCACGGACATGACGAGGAGTCTTGAAATGGTCGAGAAGTAAAGATTCATATATTGGAAGGATATATTCGGACATCGGAATGGTTCCGAGTGATTCAGATATTTTACCGGAGTACCGAGGGGTTACCGGAACCCCCGGGGGGAATAATGGGCCTTAGTGGGCCTTAGTGGAGACAGAGGAGGGCCGCATGGGAGGGGGCGCGCGCCCCCCTTGCCCAATCCGAATTGGACAAGGGGAGGGGGCGCAACCCCTCTTTCCCTTTTCCTCTCCCTCTCCTTCCTATTCCCTCCGGTGGAAGAAAGGAAAAGGGGGGGTGAGGGAGTCCTGGATTAGGGGGTGTTCGGGTAGCCGGACTATACCTTTAGCCGGACTCCTGGACTATGAAGATACAAGATTGAAGACTTTGTCCCGTATCCGGATGGGACTTTCCTTGGCATGGAAGGCAAGCTTGGCGATGCGATATTCAAGATCTCCTACCATTGTAACCGACTCTGTGTAACCCTAACCCTATCCGGTGTCTATATAAACTGGACGGTTGTAGTCCGTAGGCAATCAACTCCATACACAACAATCATACCATAGGCTAGCTTCTAGGGTTTAGCCTCCTTGATCTCGTGGTAGATCTACTCTTGTACTACCCATATCATCAATATTAATCAAGCAGGAGTAGGGTATTACCTCTATCGAGAGGGCCCGAACCTGGGTAAAACAAAGTGTCCCCTGTCTCCTGTTACCATCTGGCCTAGACGCACAGTTCGGGACCCCCTACCCAAGATCCGCCGGTTTTGACACCGACATTGGTGCTTTCATTGAGAGTTTCTCTGTGTCGTCGCCTTTAGGCCCGATGGCTCCTTCGATCATCAACAACGATGCAGTCCAGGGTGAGACTTTTCTCCCCGGACAGATCTTCGTCTTCGGTGGCTTCGCACTGCGGGCCAATTCACTTGGCCACCTCGAGCAGATCGAAAGCTACGCCCCTGGCCATCAAGTCAGGTTTGGAAGCCTAAACTATACGGCTGACATCCGTGGAGACTTGATCTTCGACGGATTCGAGCCACAGCCAAGCGCGCCGCACTGTCTCGAGGGGCATGATATAGCTCTGCCACCGAACAGCGCCTTGGAGGCCGCACACGCATCGGTCCCGACCATTGATTCGGAGCCTACTGCACCGATCGAGGATCAGCGGTTAGACGCTGCCTCAGGGGCTGCGATCTCAGAGGCAATTGAGCCGAACTCTAGCCCCGCACTCCGCATGGCCCGTGACTCCAAGAAGACAGATTCCTCTCCGAACTCCGAACCCCTCGCGTCCCTGCCGATCGAATCCGATTGGGCACCAATAATGGAGTTCACCGCCGCGGACATCTTTCAGCACTCGCCCTTCGGCGACATCCCGAATTCTCTAAAGTCTCTCTCTTTATCAGGAGAGCCCTGGACGAATTACGGTCAGCAAGGATGGGATACGGACGATGAAGAAATTCAAACCCCACCCACCACCCACTTGGTAGCCACTGTTGACAATTTAAATGACGTGCTCAACTGCGACTCTGGAGACATCAACAGCATGGATGACGATGCAGGAGATACCGACGAACCAACGCCCATAGGGCATTGGACAGCCACCTCATCCCACGATGTGTACATGGTGGATACCCCTAAAGGAAGCGACAACGGGGAAAAAGGGGATGGGACGGGAGATCGACCCCTCGAAAAGCAATCAAAGCGTCGGCGTAAACGCCGACCCAAGCGCCGCCTCGACAAAAACCCAGCCATAGAGCAGGACGAGCCGTTAGACGACGAGCAGGCCTTAGAGGAACCGTCCGAACAGGGAAACACGGATAGAAAACCGAACATCCCTCCTTCGGCGAAAACGACATTCCAGACAACCTCACGCCGAATAAACCTACGGAGCAGAAGAATCTCCACGAGAGGCTCGTTGTAACTGCACGTAGCCTAAAAAAGCAGAAGCAGAAGCTGAAAACAGCGGAAGACGCACTCCGGATTAGATGGAGCAAAGTAATCAATACCACAGATAAGTACGACGACAGTCGCCGCACTAAAAGCTATCCGAAAAGAAAGCTACTGCCTGAATTCGACGAAGAGGCCCTAGAGCCCTCGCATTCAAAAAATGAAAAAGCCAAACGGTCGGATAGACGACCCCATAAAGCGGCAAGCGGCGCCGCACCTAAATCGGCATGCGACCCTCTTAAGGATTCGCATCATGGCCCAGTCAGGTCCATTTACGGGCCAAGAAAGCAAGCTCTCGTAAGCAACGCTATGAAGCCATCATCAGAATCCGGCACACCCAAATACAGGGGCACCGCACACCCTCTATGCTTCACCGATGAGGTCCTGGACTATGAATTCCTAGAGGGATTCAAACCCGTAAACATAGAGGCATATGATGGAACAATAGACCCTGGAGTCTGGATCGAGGATTATATCCTCCACACACACATGGCTAGAGGAGATGATCTCCACGCCATAAAATATCTATCCCTTAAGCTTAAAGGGCCAGCTCGGCATTGGCTTAAAAGCCTTCCAGAAAACACAATCGGAAGCTGGGAAGAGCTCGAGGATGCTTTCCGAGCAAACTTTCAAGGGACCTATGTCCGTCCCCCGGATGCAGACGATCTTAGTCACATAACTCAACAACCCGGGGAATCAGCTCGGCAGTTCTGGAATAGATTCCTCACTAAAAAGAATCAGATAGTCGACTGTCCCGACGCTGAAGCCTTAGCAGCTTTCAGGCATAATGTCCGAGACGAATGGCTCGCCAGACACCTTGGCCAAGAAAAGCCAAGGACAATGGCCGCACTAACAAGCCTCGTGACCCGCTTTTGTGCAGGGGAGGACAGCTGGTTGGCAAGGTGCAGCCGCAGCAACCCAAGTACATCCGAAACTAGGGGTGGAAACGGAAAACCGCGACGCAACAAGGACCATCACTGGACTAAGGACAAAAATTCGAAGAGCACGTCAGTCAATGCCGGATTCAAAGGCTCACGACAAAATCAGGAAAAATCGCCCCCCAGGATAACAGGGACGATCCATCCAACATAAATAAAATCCTGGATAGGATATGTCAAATACACAGTACTCCCTGGAAGCCTGCTAACCATACCATAGAGACTGTTGGGTTTTCAAACAATCCGACAGACTCAATGCCGAACACAAGGGGCTCGACACACCAAGCGAAGACAAGGACGAACCCCAAAAGCAGAGCACCAGGAAACAAAAGAACTTCCCACAAGAAGTAAAAACAGTGAACTCACTTCACATAACAAAACGTGCGGCGCCCGTAAAGGTACGCACCACACGGCCCATCCCCAAAGGGTCCCGCCACTGGTTGTCAAAACCGATCATCTTCGATCAGCTAGATTATTCTAGGAATATCAAGAATGTAGGCTGGACTGCCTTGATACTCGATCCAATAATTGGCGGACTCCAGTTTTCAAATGTCCTTATGGACGGCGGCAGTGGACTAAACCTGATATATCAGGATACAATCCAGCACATGGGGATAAACCCAGCAAGAATCCACCGCAGCAGAACCTCCTTTCAAGGGGTAATACCTGGTCCGGACACCCATTGTACGGGTTTTCTTCGGCTCACAGTCACATTCGGCTCTGCCGATAACCTCCGCCGTGAAAAGCTGACCTTCCATATCGTCCCGTTCTCAAGTCGCTATCAAGCACTACTGGGACGCGAAGCTTTCGCTCGCTTTAACGCAATACCGCATTATGCATCTCTTACGCTCAAGATGCCCGGCCCATGAGGCATCATCTCTTTGAAGGGGAAGCACTAAAGTGCGCCTCCCCAAGCGGAGGACTGTGCGGCCGCTTTAACAGCCCCACAGCAAAATGGCCTCACCGGCCAATAAACTTCAAAATAGGTCATTCAAGACCACGAACGCGGATAGACGAGTTCGGTGCAAAATCATCATTGATGTAGGCCTAGAAGCCATATACCCCCACACTAGGGGCTCCACGCATATACAATAAGAGACAATAAAGCTCAATCTCATATATCTTACTTTATACTTGCTTATTCTAAACTTTGTCGGCATGACCCGTTTTCAACTCAGTTCCTCTCTTTTACAGATGAACGTCGTGCGGCGCCCGTCCAGGATACGGCACAACGGAGACACAGGCGCAGACGTGCAGTAGGGACCCGTCCTAAAGGATTCTTTTTAGATTAAGACCCTGCATAAACCTTTTTTACTATCTCTTGTTGCTACACATCCCCTGGTTTTTTCTTTCTAATATAGCCAAGGAGGAGGCTGGCGTCTTGGCATGTGGCCACATCAGAATTTTTGCGCGTACCTGGACACTAGGGGCTTTTTTAATAAAGAGTGTTGTTTCGCCCGCACTCATAAAGACCGAACACCTTAGGGAGTGTTCGGCGTCGCGAGTTTTGGCATTATATGCATCAGCTCCGAATCATGTCTTTGGTCAAATGTTGGGTTGCCCGGCTCCTGAGTTCGGCTACCTTATGTTTCGCTCTATCGGCTAAGGTAGCACCAGGAGAACTACTGCGATTGTGCCCCCGGTTCGGCCAGGGCGAGCACCTCAGTAGAGAAAGCCGAAAACTGACTGTCATGATGTAGCGTGAACTGGTCAGCCACTCGATGACCTATCGGAATCTATCGGATTCCTCCGCTTTAACGAAGGGCCGCTTTCCGGTCAGGCACATACGCGCCCCAAATTCGGACGAGCACAGTTGCCACCAAGGAGCTACCTAAAGAGTCTCATTGTCAAACTCCTATGGCTAAGTGAAAGTGTTAAAGCATTATAGTCCGGTTGCCTGGCCCGCTGCGCTATCACCTCCTTTGTAGGACCAAGACGTTGGGTTAAGTGTGAAAATGCGTCTTCTGCGAGCACCCCCGCACTATGTGCGTGGGGGCTGAAGCCAACGACTGCCATCTTTTAGATTCTGTACATATATATATATATATATATATATATCTCTTAAAACGGCCGCATAGAAGGTGTTCACAATACTTGAAGGCACAAGTATAAAAAAGTCCACTACAGTTTATCAAAATACTACTTTTCAATTACATATGCTATCATAACATAGCATCTTTCGAGCACTGCGTCTCTATTACACGAGCGCCTTCAAGGACTTCCTAAAAATAGTGCTCGGAAGGTACTTGGCTTTTGTCCGAATCTCGGGACGCAACAATGGTGGTCTCCATGTCTGCCCAGTATGTCTTAACACGGGCAAGAGCCATCCTTGCACCCTCTATGCATGCTGACCTCTTCATTGCATTAAGACGCGGCACCGCGTCAAGGAATTGCTGCACCAAGCTGAAATAACTCTTCGGCTCCGATCTCCCAGGCCACAGATGACCCATGACGTACTTCATGGCGAGTCCGGACAATCTATTCAGCTCGGCCCGTTGAGCTAGGTGATCGTCCACTGCCAGTGGACGCTCTGGATTGTGGAACTATGACCAGAAAAGCATTTCCACTTCGTGATCTTTTAGATCTCGAAAGTGTTCGGTCGCATCAGCAGCACTTGCTGCCAAATCCAGATAGGTGTCATCCACACTCCACATCCGGTCCAACGGAGCAAACTTCGGATCACAAAACTTCCTCCGCAGCATAAAGGGCTTTCCAGACGCAATCTATTCGGCCTGACGCAGCTCCTCCTTCGCAGCTCTCATCGCAGAGCGAGCATCCTTGGCATCGACAACGGCTTTCTCTAAATCCGTCTGTCTCGCCCGGTCTTCTTTCTCAAGAAGTTTGTAATGGTCTGCAGCGCTCTTTAACTTCTCGGCCATCTCGGCCATCTCTTCTTTGCTTCGGCAGTGACCAGCCTGTTTGGCTCTCAACTCTTCAAGGGCCTTCTCGGCAGCCACATCGCTTTTTCTGGCTTGCCCCTTAGCTCGAGCAAGTTCTGCCCTAAGATTCTCCACGGCGGCCGTACCATCTGCGTCAAGCACACACATTGTAAGACACTGGCATGAAGCTCCTCTTACCTGATGCTGCCCGAAGAATTAAATACCTTGAGCCTCATCAAGCCGCTTGTTGACAAGCGCGATGTCGGCATCTGCCACGTCCAGTTGCCGCTTTAGTTCGGCCACATCATCAGTTTGGCTTGATTCCGGACACCTCGCCACCTACATTCAAAGGTGACATCTTAGACCTGGGATTTTGATCCTCTGCGTGCCGTCATTTCTTGACACCGCGCAGAGTCTCAGGGGCTACTATCTACACAGGGCCCATCTTACTTATGCGCAATTGACAAAAGTGTACATTATCTAACGTACCTCAAAACCCGTCAGTAAACTTTTGACGGCCTCATGCAATCCGCTTTCTGCGGATGAAATCCTTTCAATCACCGTGCCCATCAATGCACGGTGCTCTTCTGAGATAGAAGCTCGCCCCAGCAGAATCTTTAGTTCCTCCGGCCGAGCACCAGACGGTGCCGGACTTGTCATATGGCCTCTTTCGAAGGCCGGAGCGGAGAGCCTCGGGGGGCCACATAGCTATCTTCCGCCCCTGCCGGATTCGGAGAAACCCTCCGTGACGACACCTCAGGGTCGCCCGCCTCGCTGGGCGGCACGGCAGGGGGAGGCGTTCCGCTCTCCATCATCTCCGGAAGAAGATCCCCCGAAGACGAGCTCTGCTGCGAAGGGCTGAGGTCCGATCTACAAGGTAAAATTTCGGTTAATCTTCTCAGATGTAAAATCAAGGATTTCTCTCATCCCTCAAAAGGAAAATCTTTTCTCCACTTACGGCTCGCTGGAGGGCTGATCCCCTTGAGGGCGTAGTCCGGCCAAGGAACTCCCTGGCGTCGGACCCTCTGACGAGGATTTTCTCCCCCGTTTTGAAGCCATGGTTTCCGGGTCGTCAGAGGTGGCTCTCTTCTTCCCCTTAGGAGAGGAATTGTCGGTTCCTCCCTTCGGAGCAGCCTCCTTCGAGGAGGCCATAGCTTCCTTGTCCTCCCCCTCCAAAGGCATTATCTCCAGCATCCTGACCAACACGGGATCCGGCCTGGTTTCAGGAAGGGGAGCCGGACACCTGATCAGCTTCGCCTTCGCTATCCACTCCTGTTTAAAAGGACGGCTCTTTTAGGGGCAAGTTTATGACAATTATATGGATAGAAGGTCCGGGCACAAGGTTGCTTACTTGAGTATCCGGGCGATTGCAGCTTAGGCCTGCGTCCTCGGTTAAATCCGGACACATCTCTTGTGATCCGAAGAACAGTCTATACATCTCCGCGGGCGTTACACCCATAAAGTTCTGGAGAGCTCGCGGTCCCTCTGGATTGAACTCCCACAGGCGAAGGGAGCGACGTTTGCCGGGCAATATTCGGCGAATCAGCATGACCTGCGTCACCTTGACCAAACTGTGATCTCCTTCCAAGAGATCCTTAATTCGGCCCTGTAGCAGGGGCACGTCTTTGGGCAGACCCCAATCTAATCCTTTGTTGACCCATGACACTAGCCGTGATGGGGGACCCAAGCGAAAGGCAGGAGGCGCCGCCCACTTGGCGCTCCTGGGAGCGGTGATATAGAACCATTAGCGTTGCCACAAGCCGAGCTCCTCTTGAAAGGAGCCCTCGGGCCATGGAGCATCAGCATTCTTACTTATGACAGCACCTCCGCACTCTGCAGGCCGTCCCTCGATCATCTTCGGCTCCACTCCAAAAGTCTTGAGCCATAATCTGAAGTGAGGGGTAACGCGGAGGAACGCTTCGCACACAATGATGAATGAGGAAATGTGGAGGATGGACTCCGGAGCTAAGTCATGAAATTCCAGCCCGTAATAAAACAGCAGCCCCCTCACGAAGGGATCCATCGGGAAGCCTAACCCCCGAAGGAAGTGAGACATGAACACTATGCTCTCACCGGGCTGGGGATTGGGAATAGCCTGCCCTTGAGCAGGCAACCTATGCGGAATTTCGGCGGTCAAGAACTTAGCCTCTCTCAACTTTAGCACATCCTCCTCTGTGACGGAGGAGGGCATCCATCGGCCTTGAAGGTCGGAACCAGACATTGTCGAAGGTCCGAAGCGCCTGGAATCTGAAGCCTAGGGTGCTGGAACTCGAGGCCACGGGCGAACTCGTTTGAGATTGAAAAAAAGGGGAGTAAGGCCTTGGTCTCTTTATAAGAGGTTGAATACCAGGAGCCCTCCCCGTAACCGTTTGGGACTCGCCTTTAATCGAGAAAACATGCTGACGGGCACGATTGGGTTACCCACGTCCGTATTAATGAGAATCCCGTAAAAGGGGGGCACACGATCTCTGCCTTGACAACACGTGCCAAGGAAACTGCCTCGCAAAACATGCTGAGGTGGAAAAGTAAAAACGATTCGAGTAAAGGACTTGGCCATAGTGTGATAGTGCACTGCGGAATACGTCAGCAGATTTGATTTGTGTTAATATTATTATTCTCTCTATGGAAATATGTGGAAACTTATTTTACAGAGCCGGACACTACTCTTGGTGTTTACAAATCTTCTATGAAGGACTTGGAGGAGGAACCCGCCTTGCAATGCCGAAGACAATTTGCGCGCCGGACTCGTCGTCATTGAAGCCTGGTTCAGGGGCTACTGAGGGAGTCCTGGATTAGGGGGTGTTCGGGTAGCCAGACTATACCTTCAGCCGGACTCCTGGACTATGAAGATACAAGATTGAAGACTTCGTCCCGTATCCGGATGGGACTTTCCTTGGCGTGGAAGGCAAGCTTGGCGATGTGATATTCAAGATCTCCTACCATTATAACCGACTCTGTGTAACCCTAACCCTATCCGGTGTCTATATAAACCGGAGGGTTGTAGTCCGTAGGCAATCAACTCCATACACAACAATCATACCATAGGCTAGCTTCTAGGGTTTAGCCTCCTTGATCTCGTGGTAGATCTACTCTTGTACTACCCATATCATCAATATTAATCAAGCAGGAGTAGGGTATTACCTCCATCGAGAGGGCCCGAACCTGGGTAAAACAAAGTGTCCCCTGTCTCCTGTTACCATCCGGCCTAGACGCACAGTTCGGGACCCCCTACCCGATATCCGCCGGTTTTGACACCGACAGGGGGGCTAAATCCTACTTGGATTAGGAGTCCAAGTAGGACTCCCTCCCATGGCGTGCCCCACCTTGGCCGGCCCTCCTCCTCCCCCTCCTTAATATACGTGGGTAGGGGGTCACCCCAAAGCACAATAGAGAATCTCTTAGCCGTGTGCGGTGCCCCCCTCCACAGTTTAACACCTCGGTCATATCGTCATAGTGCTTAGGTGAAGCCCTGCGCTGGTTACTTCATCATCACCGTCGCCATGTCGTCGTGCTGTTGGAACTCTCCCTTGACCCTCTACTGGATCAAGAGCTCGAGGGACATCATCGAGCTGAACAAGTGCTGAACACGGAGTTCCGTACATTCGGTACTTGGATCGGTTGGTATCGGTGTCAAAACCGGCGGATCTCCGGTGGGGGGTCCCGAACTGTGCGCCTGAGGTCGATGGTAACAGGAGACAGGGAACACAATGTTTACCCAGGTTTGGGCCCTCTCGATGGAGGTAAAACCCTACGTCCTGCTAGATTAATATTGATGAGTATGGGGGTTACAAGAGTTGATCTACCACGAGATCGTAATGGCCAAAACCCTAGAAGTCTAGACTATCTGATTATGATTGTCCCTACGAACTAAACCCTCCAGTTTATATAGACACCGGAGGGAACTAGGGTTGAACAAAGTCGGTTACATAGAAAGGAAATTGTACATCCGGCCACCTAGCTTGCCATCTACGCAAAGGAGAGTCCTATCCGGACATGGGAGAAAGTATTCTATCTTGTATCTTCATGGCCCAATAGTCCGGCCCATGTCCAACAGGCCGGCCGCCCGAGGACCACTTAGTCCAGGGCTCCCTTAGTAGCCCCCGAACCAGACTTCAATGACGAGGTGTCCGACACGCAGATTGTCTTCGGCATTGCAAGGCTGGTTCCCCCTCTGATTACTTCCAAGTCCCTGGCTTAAAGAGCGGTATTCGGCTTCTCCATTTAATGTCGTGCCCATAGGCTTCCACGCCTTCCTGACTTCAGCTTCCACATGGCGAGTGAATACTAGAGGTCGGGGTATTTTTGCACATACCACCCTGACCATACAAGAGAGGTGCCTATTTAAAGAGAACATATCTCAGATCCATTCCACACCCTGCAAAAAAATCCTCAGAGCTCGCTAGGAGGAAACACTCCAACATGGCTAGCGCTCCTTGCTCTTCCTCTCGTTCCCCTAGCTCGGAAAAAGGTGATTGGGAGAGATGTTCTGTATCTCATGGTCAGCTGACGAAGCTGCAAAAACAGGGCTTTCTTCCTCCCGCGGATCTATTCCCCGTCTGAGTAGGATTGATGTCCTTCAATGGCAGGGTTTAGGCGGAGAATTTCCCCAATCTGTCCAAGGGGGAACGAGTATGCTTCGTTCCCTTCTTGCTAAGAGGCGTCGGATTTCCAATCCATTCCTTCCTCCGAGGACTTCTGGAGTATTATGGCCTCCAACTGGACAGTTTCACCCCCGCCTCCATCCTGCACATCGCGGGTTACATTGCTCTATGCGAGCTATTCCTGGGCTGTGAGGCCCATTTTGAATTATGGAGAAAATTGTTCTGCCTCATCCCTCGTAATCAAGGGGGATCATTATTCAAAGTGGGAGGAGCTGTGGTATGGCGCATCGCCGGGACCGGATACCTGTCCAGCACGCCGAAGAAGGCTTCCGAAGAGTGGCCTTCCGAATGGTTCTATATTGATGATGTCGCTCTTCCTGACCCGGTCCGAATGGGTCTCCCCGAATTTTCAAGTGCTCCATTGAAGAAACACCACAACTGGCGCCCTCGGAGCCTCGAGGTGGACGATAGCGCCGAAGTCAGTCAGTTGATGGGCGCGATTAAGACACTCGCCCAGTCCGGATTATCAATAATTGAGGTAATGGCGATCTCCATAGTGCGGGAGGTCCAACCACTCTAATACAGAGGGATTCCCATGTGGCACTATAATGGGGAAGATGACGCCTCACGCTGCGGTCGGAAGGGTCTGAAAACCCCCGCCGCTTTGGCCAAAATATTGGCCGAACTATACAAAGGGGAGAAGGAGGAGTTCACTCGTCTCCAATGTCGAGATGGATTTTCCATGTATAATCCTCCTAGCTGGGTGAGCTCCAATCCCACCATTTTACTCCTCTCCCTGAATCAGTTTTGATGGATAGTAAACTATCCACTAGCAACAAGAATGGCGGAAGGCTACCGAGGGAATCCATAACCCCACCCCCCAGCCGGAGGGTCACAACCGGGACCTTGACCCCGGATTCAAAGAAGATTCGAACATATTTGTGGAGCTCGAGAATGGAGTATTCTATCAGACGAGCTACGATGGTACAGAAGTACCTATCATCACCGATTATCCCGGCCTCCTCCGTGCTTCGCATGTAAGTAACTTAAGAGACACCTTCTTCGAAAGAGGTTCCTTATTATGCCTCACCCACCGCACTATTTCGTGTTCCAAAGGGGAGGCGCTCGACGTCACAACGTGTACCAGAAGCATCTCCGAGGAGAACAGCGCCCACGCCGAGCACGTCTTCGAAGAGAAAGGCAAACGAAATACGGTGGAACCTTCATCAAAGAGGTATGGCTTTCTTTTTGAAAATACATCTCCTGATCGCCACATCAAATCGTGATGCCATTCGCCACATTCTATCAGGAAAAGTGTCCGCCGGACTATATCCGGGGATCCTGCCAGTCGTTCCTCCACTAGTCAGGTTCCAGACCCTTCCCTAAGGACGGGGGCTGACACAGGAGTGGCGCCGAACTGTCCTTCCGCAGAGGATTCAGACGATATGTCCGTCACGAACTCTGAAGTGGAGAGCGCCATGAATCATCTTCGTCGGAGGGCCGCTCTCCATGACCCCGGCTTTTCAAAGGAGGCATTCAATGCCTTCAGCTTGGCCGATGCGTACATCTGAGCTGCTCGGGATGGGCTTGCTAGAGCCACAGACCGGCATCTAAAAGATACGCGAGTAAATGTAGATTTGATAATCATACACCAGTAGCCCCCGATACTTAAAGCAGGTGATACAACTGATCTAAGGATCATTGTATAATCAGGCACTTATGGAGCTGGAAAAATGTCAGACTCAACTAACTGCGGGTACCACCGAATTGGAAAAATCCAAGGAGGCAGCACCGGGTAATGTTTCTCCCCAGCGAAATGAAGTATAATCATATACCAGATATATTAAAACTGTTGTGTTTCTGCTGACAGAATTAGTAGAGCAACTAAGAGAGAAACTGAAGGACGCCCGGGCTGCGGAACAAGAGGCCAAAAGGAAACATGCGGCAGGCGAACGTGTGCTGATGCGGGTCAGGGATGAAAGGAACAAGATGCAAGATTCCCATACCCAACTGGGCAAAGAACTAAAAGATGTTCGAGCCCAACTAGCTGGTGCCGTCAAGGATAATAGGAGGCAACAAGGCGGCATATTCAGTATGCTTTTCAAACTTGCCTCCCTGTAATTCGGCAAGGGCCGGAACTGGCAGATTCATGTCTGCAGGTATGCTGACTGGCCGTCCCAAGTAAGAAATGTCCGAATCTCAGGGCGACCTGCTACAAGAGTTGTCCCAGTTGCACAAGCGAGTTCGGCACGCAATGTGTAGTGTTGCCAAGGCTTTATGGCCATTCGCCTCTCCTCCAGGAGGTATGGCGGAGCTCGTGGAGCTGTTCAAAGGGGCACGACAGCGTATTCGATTATGGAAGATATTAGCCTACCGGGAAGGTGCGCGAGAGGCCTGGGCCATGGTAAAAACACGGTATACCAAGCTTGATCCGAATCATATGGCCCGGGTCGGACCGCTAGGGTTAGATGGGAAAGAAATTCCCGTTAATTTGGTATATGACCAAGTAGAAGTAGATGCCAAATATTCCCAACATGATAGTAAGCTAGATAGCCTGTTGGACGGTATAGAGGAGGAAATTTTTGAGTCCAAGTGACTATGTACTCTCCTTAATATATTTGTTCCTAGCCGGATTGTAAAACGATTGTCATGGTTGACCTTTTCGCTTCGACCTCTGGAGTCGAAGGTGCGGAGTGTTTCCGAATACTCGAGCGGTAAAATAGACCGGGCTATGTGTGGAACCAGGCGTAGGGGTCATTGTAAGAAAAATCTTCCAGAGAGAATAGATCCCTTAAGGGTTCCTTTCCCTGGGTGTGCATGCGTTAATATGCATGTTTGAACTATGATTGAAAACATCGCAGTATAGGTATCATCTGGGGGTTCATAGTGGAAGAAATGTAAAACATCTTTAGTCCACCGACCGAATATTCCCTTAAGAACGCTAGCTTTCGGCTTCACCCATTCTGAGGTACACATCCGGATGAGCCGACAGTAACAATCGCAGAGGTGCTCCCTTTATGCCCTTGCTGAATTAACGGGAACGTAGGGCATAAGCACAGGAGCCAAGCAACCCAACTTGGCCAAAACTTAAGTCATATCGATGCATATAATGGCGAAGAAAAGATACATATGAGTAAAACGCATATGTGATGAGCTTGATGCTCGAAAAATAACAATAATAAGCTTTTGTGCAAGAAGCCCCCATGTATAATGGACGTACACATTTGAGAATGTGTACGTCATAGGTGTATGGTTTAGCCGCACGAAAGCTTTAAGGCTAATAAAAGAGGGAGAAAAGAGATGATAAAAAATAATGTAAACAATAAGGAGGAGGAAGCAAATGAGGGATTCGGCGCTAGGCATAGAATCTTCGGAGTCTGGCCGCATTCCAGGGGTTCGGTTCGAGGCGGTTGTCTGATGCACCACGCAGGCGGTACGCTCCTCCAGTGAGAACTTCATCATGATGAAGGGACCCTCACACTTTGGCTTGAGTTTGTCCTTTTTCTACTCCGGCAAGCGTAGAACGAGTTCGCCAATATTGTAAGTCTTGGCCCGTACTTCTCTGCTTTGATATTTGTGGGCCTACTGTTGATAAAATGCGGAACATGCTTTTGCAACGTCACTCTCCTCCTCTAGGGCATCTAAGCTGTCCTGCCGATCAAGCTCGGCCTCTCTCTCTTCGTACATGCACACTCAAGGTGAGTCATGAATAATGTCGCAGGGTAACACAGCCTCTGCGTCGTACACCATGAAGAAAGGTGTATATCCGGTAGTGCGATTGGGTGTGGTCCGCAGCCCCCAGAGTACGGAGTCGAGCTCCTCAACCCAGTGCTTTTCTGATTCTTTCAAAGACCACACTAGTTTGGGTTTGATGCCGCTCATAATAAGACCATTGGCTCGTTCGACTTAAACGTTTGTTTGCGGATGATAGACAGAGGCGTAATCGAGCTTAATGCCTAGATTAGCACACTAGGCTTTCACCTCATCGGCTGTAAAATTAGAGCCATTGTCGGTGACGATGTTGTGTGGGACATGGTAACGGTGCACAACACCGGATATAAAGTCTATCACTGGTCCAACTTCGGCCGTTTTAACTGGTTTGGCCTCTATCCACTTAGTGAACTTATCTACCATGACTAGCAGATATTTTTTCTTACTGATGCCTCCTTTAAGGGGTCCAACCATATCAAGCCCCCAGACCGCGAAAGGCCAAGTGATGGGGATTGTTTGTAGAGCAGTGGGTGGCATATGGCTTTGGTTGGCAAAAAGCTGGCATCCGACGCAATGTTGGACAAGGTCCTGTGCATCTGCTCGGGCCGTCAGCCAGTAGAAACTTGTATGAAAGGCCTTGATTACAAGGAACCGAGCTGCGGCATGGTGACCACCGAGACCAGCATGAATTTCAGCCAAGAGCTGCCGCCCCTCTTCCTCGGAGATACATCTTTGAAGTACTCTGGTAGCGCTTTTCTTGTAGAGTTCTCCTTCGTGGACCTTATAGGATTTCGAACACCGAACAATGCAGCGAGCCTCATTCTAATCCTCAGGGAGCTCTTGCCTATTGAGGTAGGCCAAGAAGGGTTTGGTCCATGGGGCAATGACTGCTATGATAAGATGGGCCGACGGTGTTATTTCGGTGGCTGAGCCTCCGATGATATCGGTATGTTCGGAGTCTGGGTTATGGTCGGATCCGGACTGACGTTACCACTCTCCCCTTGCCACACCACGGATGGCTTGAAAAGCCTTTCCAAAAAGATGTTAGGTGGGACCGGGTCGCGCTTGGCGCCGATGCGAGCAAGGACATCCACCACTTGATTACTTTCTCGAGCCCCTCGAACCGAGCCAACATTTTGAGAACGCCGTTATGGTAGGCCGCCATCTTCAGATCCTTGTCATCGAAATCCCCATTTATTTGAGATATCGCGAGGTTCGAGTCCCCGCGCACTTCCAGGCGTTGTATGCCCATGGAGACAGCCATCCGAAGACCATGCAATAAGGCCTCGTATTCGGCTGCATTGTTGGAGTATGTGTATAATATTTGGAGTACATACTGAACTGTATCTCCAGTGGGGGATGTTAAGACAACGCCCGCCCCTAAGCCCGCCTGCATTTTGGAACCATCGAAGTGCATGACCCAGTTGGAATATGTGTCGTACTCTTTAGGGAGTTCGGCTTCTATCCATTCGGCGACGAAGTCTGAGTACTTGGGATTTGATGGCCCAACGTGGCTTATATGTCATATCGAATGGAAGGAGCTCAATGGCCCACTTGGCAATCCAGCCCGTGGCGTCACGATTGTTTATTATGTTGTTCAGTGGAACTTCAGAAGCCACCGTGATTGAGCACTCATGAAAATAGTGTCGTAGCTTCCGGGATGCCACGAATAGCGTGTATGCTATCTTTTGATAATGAGGGTACCGGGATTTGCATGGAGTTAGGACAGTGGATACGTAGTATACCGGCTTTTGGAGCGGGAATTTGTGCCCGTCCTCCTCTCGTTCGACGACGAGTACTGCGCTCACCACCTGGTGTGTTGCAGATATGTATAATGACATTGGTTCGCTGACACTTGGCGTGGCTAGGATTGGGTTGCTTGCTAAAAGAGCCTTTATTTCTTCTAATCCGACCGTTGCTGCATGCTACCTCTTGAGCACTGCGTTGGTTTTCACTTGAAGAGGAAAGGGTGATGCATCAAAGTAGCGTAAGTATTTCCCTCAGTATTTTAGAACCAAGGTATCAATCCAGTAGGAGGCCACACGCAAGTTCCTCGTACCTACACAAACAAATAAGAACCTCACAACCAACGCGATAAAGAGGTTGTCAAGCCCTTCACGGTCACTTACGAGAGTGAGATCTGATAGAGATAATAATAATAAGATAAGTATTTTTGTTATTTTTATGATATAGATTGAAAGTAAAGATCGCAAAATAAAATAGATTGGAAACTTTATATGATGGAAAATAGACCCGGGGGCCATAGGTTTCACTAGTGGCTTCTCTCAAGATAGCATAAGTATTATGGTGGGTGAACAAATTACTGTCGAGCAATTGATAGAAAAGCGAATAATTATGAGAATATCTAGGCATGATCATGTATATAGACCGACTCCTGCCTGCATCTACTACTATTACTCCACACATCGACCACTATCCAGCATGCATCAAGAGTATTAAGTTCATAAGAACAGAGTAACGCATTAGGTAAGATGACATGATGTAGAGGGATAAACTCAAGCAATATGATATAAACCCCATCTTTTATCTTCGATGGCAACAATACAATATGTGTTGTTTCCCTTTCTATCACTGGGATCGAGCATCGCAAGATTGGACCCAAAGCTAAGCACTTCTGTCATTGCAAGAAAGATCAATCTAGTAGGCTAAACCAAACAGATAATTCGAAGAGACTTGCAAAGATAACCAATCATGCATAAAAGATTTCTTAGAAGAATCAAATATTCTTCATAGATAGACTTGATCATAAACCCACAATTCATCGGATTTCGACAAACACACAGCAAAAAGAGTTACATCGAATAGATCTCCAAGAAGATCGAGGAGAACTTTGTATTGAGATTCAAAGAGAGAGAAGAAGCCATCTAGCTAATAACTATGGACCCGAAGGTCTGAAGTAACCTACTCACACATCATCGGAGGGGCCATGGAGTTGATGTAGAGGCCCATCGTGATCGTTTCCCCCTCTGACGGAGCTCCGGAAAAGGCCCCAAGATGGGATCTCTTGGGTACAGAAGGTTGCGGTGGTGGAAATAGGGTTTCGTGGTGCTCCCTGATGTTTTCAGGGTATATGAGTATATATAGGAGGAAGAAGTAGGTCGGCTGAGCCACGAGGGGCCCACGAGGGGGGAGGGCGCGCCCAGGGGGGGTAGGCGTGCCCAGGGGGGTAGGCGCGCCCCCTGCCTCGCGGACTCCTCATTTGTTTCTTGACGTCCACTCCAAGTCCTCTTGATAATGTTTGTTCCAAAATTCACGTTCCCGAAGGTTTCATTCCGTTTGATATTCCTTTTCTGCGAAACACTGAAATAGGCAAAAAAACAATTTTCACTGGGCCTTGGGTTAATAGGTTAGTCCCAAAAATAATATAAAAGTGTAAAATAAAGCCCATTAATATCCAACAGATAATATAATAGCATGGAACAATCAAAAATTATAGATACATTGGAGACATATCAAGCATCCCCAAGCTTAATTCATGCTCGTCCTCGAGTAGGTAAATGATAAAAATAGAATTTTTGATGTGGAATGCTACCTAACATAATTCTCAATGTAATTCTCTTTATTGTGGCATGAATATTCAGATCCGAAAGATTCAAGACAAAAGTCTAATATTCACATAAAAATAATAATATTTCAAGCATACTAACTAAGCAATTATGTCTTCTCAAAATAGCATGGCAAAAGAATGTTCATCCATACAAAATCATATAGTTTGGTCATGCTCCATTTTCATCACACAAGAATGCTCTCATCATGCACAACCCCGATGACAAGCCAAGCAAATGTTTCACACTTTAGTAATCTCAAACTTTTTTCAACTTTCACGCAATACATGAGCGTGAGCCATGGATATAGAACTATGGGTGGAATAGAATATGATGATGGGGGTTATGTGGAGAAGACAAAAAAGGTGAAAGTCTCACATCGACGCAGCTAATTAATGGGCTAGGGAGATGCCCATCAATTGATGTCAATGCAAGGAGTAGGGATTGCCATGCAACGGATGCACTAGAGCTATAAATTTATGAAAGCTCAACAAAAGAAACTAAGTGGGTGTGCATCCAATTTTCTTGCTCACGAAGACCTAGGGAATTTGAGGAAGCCCATTGTTCGAATATACAAGCCAAGTTCTATAATGAAAAATTCCCACTAGTATATGAAAGTGACAAAACAAGAGACTCTCTACCATAAAGATCATGGTGCTACTTTGAAGCACAAGTGTGGAAAAAATGATAGTAGCATTGCCCCTTTTTTTTGGGCCTTCCTTTTTTTATTTGGCCTTTCTCTTTTTTTGGGGACAGTGCTCTATTAATGATGATCATCACACTTCTATTTATTTACAACTCAATGATTACAACTCGATACTAGAACAAAGTATGACTCTATATGAATGCCTCCGGCGGTGTACCGGGAAGGGCAATGAATCAAGAGTGACATATATGAAAAATTATGAACGGTGGCTTTGCCACAAATACGATGTCAACTACATGATCATGCAAGGCAATATGACAATGATGATGTGTGTCATGATAAATGGAACGGTGGAAAGTTGCATGGCAATATATCTCGGAATGGCTATGGAAATGCCATAAATGTCATGTATGGTGTTGTTTTGAGGAAGATATAAGGAGGTTTATGTGTGACAGAGCGTATCATATCACGGGGTTTGGATGCACCGGCGAAGTTTGCACCAACTCTCAAGGTGAGAAAGGGCAATGCACTATAACATCCCAAATTTTCAATTTGGAATGTTATACATAGGTCATTCATGCATATCATATTTTATTGCATTTTCGTGTTGCGATCCTCGAAATTCTAAGCAACTCAAGGACCCACGGAGAGAGTTGGGGATTTCACCGTCTTCATATTTGAATTTTTTATCAAATATTGAGGCAAGGATCATTTGGTTTTAATATTTTTTCTCTCCAAAAATATTTCATATTAAAAATATATGAGAGGAGATAATATGACTTCTCCAAAATAAATGAAATATTGGAGGAAAAATACTGAAATCAAATATTAGATTTTATTTGGATTTTATTGCGATTTATTTGAATTAGGAAAAATATCATTTTTCAAAATTGCATTAGAGTCCAAAATAAATGTTCACTTTGTCCGCAATATTATTAGAGGACCGTGAAAATTTATTTCAGTATTTTTGGAGTCCGTTTAGTATTTCTTTCGTTTGTTTTCCGTGTCAGGAACTCCGCCTATGTTGTCTCAACATAGCCGGTCCTAAGCCCGGGTAAAGGAGGAGGGTTGTGATAGGCTTGGCGAGCCAACGTAAAAACTCAGCCACTCTTATGGAGATGAAACCCAAAAGATTTTTGTTGGGGCGTAACCCTCTCAGCGACGCGCTACATCGGAACCCGGCTGTGGTGGAAAATGGGCAAGGGCTGTGCCGTCACCCCCAAGGTGGCGCGCTGTATCTTGATCCGGATACGGTGGCAAGTGGGCGAGGATCGGGTCGTCGCATCCTTAGTGGTGCGCTACATCGGCGCCCGGATGTAGTGGAAAATGGGCAAGGGTCTTCGCATTTGACTCGACGAGTGCGAAGGGTAAGGAAGCTAGCCGAGCCTAGGAGGATTCGCTTAGGTAGCTGGAACGTAGGGTCTCTGACAGGGAAGCTTCGGGAGCTAGTTGATGCAGCGGTGAGGAGAGGTGTTGATATCCTTTGCATCCAAGAAACCAGATGGAGAGGACAGAAGGCGAAGGAGGTGGAGGATACCGGCTTCAAGCTGTGGTACACAGGGACGGCTGCAAACAGAAATGGCGTAGGCATCTTGATCAACAAGAGCCTCAAGTATGGAGTGGTAGACATCAAGAGACGTGGGGACCGGATTATCCTAGTCAAGCTGGTAGTTGAGGACTTGGTTCTCAATGTTATCAGCTTGTATGCCCCGCAAGTAGGCCACAATGAGAACACCAAGAGGGAGTTCTGGGAAGGCCTGGAAGACATGGTTAGGAGTGTACCGATTGGTGAGAAGCTCTTCATAGGAGGAGACCTCAATGGCCACGTGGGTACATCTAACACAGGTTTTGAAGGGGCGCACGGGGGCTTTGGCTATGGCATCAGGAATCAAGAAGGAGAAGATGTCTTAAGCTTTGCTCTAGCCTACAACATGATTGTAGCTAACACCCTCTTTAGAAAGAGAGAATCACATCTGGTGACTTTTAGTAGTGGCCAACACTCTAGCCAGATTGATTTCATCCTCTCGAGAAGAGAATATAGGCGTGCGTGCCTAGACTGTAAGGTGATACCTGGAGAGAGTGTTGTACCCCAGCATAAGCTGGTGGTTGCTGACTTCCGCTTTCGGATTCGTGTCCAGCAGGATAAGTGTGCCAAAGTCGCTAGAATGAAGTGGTGGAAGCTCAAGGGGGAGGTAGCTCTAGCGTTCAAGGAGAGGGTCATTAAGGAGGGCCCTTGGGAGGAAGGAGGAGATGCGAACAATGTGTGGACGAAGATGGCAACCTGCATTCGTAAGGTGGCCTCGGAGGAGCTTGGAGTGTCCAGGGGAAGGAGAAGCGAAGATAAGGATACCTGGTGGTGGAATGATGATGTCCAGAAGGCGATTAAAGAGAAGAAAGATTGCTTCAAATGCCTATACCTGGATAGGAGTGCAGACCACATAGAGAAGTACAAGATGGCGAAGAAGGCCGCAAAGTGAGCTATTGGTGAAGCAAGGGGTCGGGCATATGAGGACCTCTACCAATGGTTAGGCACGAAGGAAGGTGAAAGGGACATCTATAAGATGGCCAAGATCCGAGAGAGGAAGACGAGGGATATTGGCCAAGTCAAATGCATCAAGGACGGAGCAGGCCAACTCTTGGTGAAGGACGAGGAGATTAAGCATAGATGGCGGGAGTACTTCGACAAGCTGTTCAATGGGGAGAATGAGAGTTCTACCATTGAACTGGATGACTCCTTTGATGAGACCAGCATGCGTTTTGTGCGGCGAATCCAGGAGTCTGAGGTCAAGGAGGCTTTAAAAAGGATGAAAGGAGGCAAGGCAATGGGCCCTGATTGTATCCCCATTGAGGTGTGGAAAGGTCTCAGGGACATTGCGATAGTATGGCTAACCAAGCTTTTCAACCTCATTTTTCGGGCAAACAAGATTCCAGAAGAATGGAGACGGAGTATATTAGTACCAATCTTCAAGAACAAGGGGGATGTTCAGAGTTGTACTAATTACCGTGGAATTAAGCTGATGAGCCATACAATGAAGCTATGGGAGAGAGTCATTGAGCACCGCTTAAGAAGAATGACAAGCGTGACCAAAAATCAGTTTGGTTTCATGCCTAGGAGGTCGACCATGGAAGCCATTTTCTTGGTACGACAACTTATGGAGAGATATAGGGAGCAAAAGAAGGACTTGCATATGGTGTTCATTGACTTGGAGAAGGCCTATGATAAGATACCGCGGAATGTCATGTGGTGGGCCTTGGAGAAAAACAAAGTCCCAGCAAAGTACATTACCCTCATCAAGGACATGTATGATAATTTTGTGACAAGTGTTCGAACAAGTGATGTCGACACTGATGACTTCCCGATTAAGATAGGACTGCATCAGGGGTCAGCTTTGAGCCCTTATCTTTTTGCATTGGTGATGGATGAGGTCACAAGGGATATACAAGGAGATATCCCATGGTGTATGCTCTTTGCGGATGATGTGGTGCTAGTTGACGATAGTCGGACGGGGGTAAATAGGAAGTTAGAGTTATGGAGACAAACCTTGGAATCGAAAGGGTTTAGGCTTAGTAGAACTAAAACCGAGTACATGATGTGCGGTTTCAGTACTACTAGGTGTGAGGAGGAGGTTAGCCTTGATGGCCAGGTGGTACCTCAGAAGGACACCTTTCGGTATTTGGGGTCAATGCTGCAGGAGGATGGGGGTATTGATGAAGATGTGAACCATCGAATCAAAGCCGGATGGATGAAGTGGCGCCAAGCTTCTGGCATTCTCTGTGACAAGAGAGTGCCACAAAAGCTAAAAGGCAAGTTCTATAGGACGGCGGTTCGACCTGCAATGTTGTATGGCGCTGAGTGTTGGCCGACTAAATGGCGACATGTTCACCAGTTAGGTGTGCCGGAGATGCATATGTTGAGATGGATGTGTGGCCACATGAGGAAGGATCGAGTCCGGAATGATGATATACGAGATAGAGTTGGGGTAGCACCAATTGAAGAGAAGCTTGTCCAACATCGTCTGAGATGGTTTGGGCATATTCAGCGCAGGCCTCCAGAAGCTCCGATTCATAGTGGACGGCTAAAGCGTGCGGAGAACGTAAAGAGAGGGCGGGGTAGACCGAATTTGACATGGGAGGAGTCCGTTAAGAGAGACCTGAAGGATTGGAGTATCACCAAAGAGCTAGCTATGGACAGGGGTGCGTGGAAGCTTGCTATCCATGTGCCAGAGCCATGAGTTGGTTGTGAGATCTTATGGGTTTCACCACTAGCCTACCCCAACTTGTTTGGGACTAAAGGCTTTGTTGTTGTTGTTGTTGTTGTTGTTGTTGTTGTAGTAGTTTTTCATGTCAGGACTTTTAAAAAATATCAAACCGACCTACGGGCCATAACCGGCCCGGACTCCCCAGGCCGGCCCCCTTTATAAGGCGCCCGAGCCGCCCCCGCAGCCCACCCCGAGCCGCCGGCCTGACCGCGGCTCCCGAACACTAGCGCCACCGCCGCCCTAGCGCGTCGCTGCCAGCCGCCGCAAGCCGCCGCACCGCCTCACCGCGCCACCGCGCAAGCCGTCGGAGCCGCCCACCATTTGCCGGAGTTAGCTGCCGCCATTTTTTCATCGGTTTATTTCGGTAAACCCTAGATCTAGATCCGGTTTTTTTAGTTTCCGGTTTAATTTATTAGATCGGTTTTCCATCAGTTTATTTATTTAACAGACGTCCGTCTGTACGTTCGTTTTAACGAACGCCGTTCATCTGTTAGCCGCAGACAGCGAACGTTCGTTCGTGAGCCTATTCGTCAGTTTTTCTTTTTCCAGGGTTTTCGCGATTATTTTCAATTGCGATTTCTGCCCTAATCTTCGATCTAGTATATCTTTTCGCTCGTTTATCCAAATCAGGTGAATCAAGTGCCTAGTTCTTTGTCTTGAAGCCCTCTTTCTATTTAACCAACTTGAACAAGATTTTGGTACTATAAAATTTGACTTTAGTCCAGATTAGAAATTGGATCTTGTTTCTTTCGCAGTTTGAGTTTCATTGCTCCCTTTGATTTGATTCTTTTTGCAAACCGGAGTTCTTTAGTTGAACTTTCTGGTTGGACCTTCTTATTTGAGTTTTACCCATGCATCTTTGCTTGATTTATTATGTACGGTGTTGTTTGTTTGCGATAGAACACCCAGAGTGCGAAGCGTGCTACTACGAGTCACTAGGTTTTGCGGATCGTCAGCAAGGCAAGTAACACATTGATCATACTCGTTCATACCCAGTTTTTATGCATTAGTTACAATCCTCAAACAATGCATGATTCGGATGTGATTAACATGTGGGTATTCGGATGTAGTTGATGAGGTCGAACCTATTACCTGTTTCTTTATCAAACCCCTGGGAGTTACTTCTACGTTATGCTTATATCGCTATGCTATGCTGCTAGACGTGGTTTGGGTTTGAGAGCATCCATGACAGATGTGAGTTTGTTAATTAATGGTTCAACTTAAGGTGGAAACTTTAATACACATCTGGGTGGATTGTTGGTTTAGGGCACCTGGGGTTATACCAGTGTTGTCCAAGGAGATCCCGGGGTTATACCGTGTGATCCTCCTATGGTCCGCCACCCAGGCTCAAAGGGATCATAAGATTATTCATGCTAGAAACTTCTGTGTGTAGCCACAAGCTATTATGGGCTCTAGCATAGTGGAGTAAGTTGCATGACCTCTTCCAGTGGTAGGCTAGCAGATGTAGGGGATGTAGGTTGGTACGGTCTACCCAGGGTTAGAGTTAATGCTTCCGAAAAACTGTGTCTCGGTCATCCGTTTCTCAAACACCATGTAGTGCAAGAAATCCAACGGAGGAAATCGAGTCTTGTGGTGAAAAGTGCACAAACCTCTGTAGAGTGTACAAACTAATCATGGTTAGCCGTGTCCCCGGTTATGGACAACTTGAGTATCTGGTTCTTGGATTATCATATGGATCTCATCACTCTAAATTAATTTGTTGGGTTGATAATTACTTTTAATTGGGATTGCGATGGGGGTACCATTCTCAATGTTTCAATACTATGATAGTTAAATAAAATATATTCCTTTGTTGTAGGAGAAAATTGGCTTTTCGCAAAACATTATAACCATAGAGCCTCCACCAGCCAAATATGCATGTAGTGATAGCCTTTACCTGTTCATTGCTCTACTGTGTTACTATGCCAGCATATTCCATGTGTTGACCCGTTTTCGGGCTGCAATGTATCATGTTGCAGACTTTTCAGACGAGGAGTAAGATGTCGTAGGTCATTTGTCATGCACTCAGCAATGCCGTTGGAGTTGATGGACTCGCTTTTTCTTCCAAGCCTTCTGCTGTTATCGTTTTTAGATGGCCTTATTTATTGTAATAAGTTATATTTTGAGACATTCGAAGTAATAAGTGTGTGATTGCTACTCTTTTATAAATCCTTTGAGTACTGTGTGTGTTAGCATTCCCGATCAAGGGATGACACTAAACATAGAGACTTGACCGTCTGAGGTCGAGTCGCTACAAGATGGTAGCAGAGCACATGCTGAATGTAGGACACGACCACTAAGATGAGCCATAGGTCACCATTCTCTACTCATTTTTGACTCCTCTCCATTTTCTACTCTTTTGGATGGTGGACTCAAGGAACAAGTTTACCCAGCCGGATGAAGACACCCCGTTTGGACAACATTTGAAGGAAGTCACTAGGTACCTGAACATCGGAATACCAAGCTTCACCGGGACCTACACCGCCACTTTACCAGAAGAGGAGCATTGGTAGATTCGAGTTCAAATCCCAGGAAGGACGTTCACACCAGTCACTAAACCCATAGAGTTTTCCTGTGACGCACCAACATGGAGTCTAGGCAAAAGCATGGCAGCCCACATCACCATAGGACGCATCGGTGAAGTTTACCACAAGGAGCTTAAGGACACTATCTACCAGATATGTGGGCACCGAGATGAGCAATGGGAGATGATCAGCACCAGGAAGGACAGGTCCATTGCAACATTCATCCAGGAGTTAAACCATCATATTCGTCGCCAGGAGAACCAGATGTGTGCAAGCATGATAGATTTGAAGAAGGCGATGACTAGGATCACAGAGGTAAAAGAGGAGATTAAGTCTACATGCGATGGATATGAGAAGGAAATGATGATACTTGTGGAGAGGAATGTCGACATGACAAGGAAGCTAGGAGTTTTCATGGGAGACCCCGCGCCAGGAGGAGAAGACGAGGAACCCAAGGAGATTCGTTCTGAAGACTACATCATCATCGATGACACCGACTCCGACCCCGACGATAGTGATGATGATTATGAAGACGAAGCTGGAGCAGATATCATGGAGTCTTCCACCAATCAAAATTTCTAGTAGACCACCATATGATTAGTAGTATTTCTCCATGTATATAGAATAGTCCAAGCACTATAACGGTAGTTAGATCGATTGTATGCCCTTGCTTGATTGATTGAGTGATATTATATGATTGTGTTTTGTCTCATGTGCATATGGGTAGTGATTTCTCCTTAGACCCATTCTATTCTAATCTCTCCCCTCTAAAACCCATCAAATGCCTCCGAGACGTGACCCCGGATTTGTTTTCCCACTGGAGCTCACCCAGTTGATCTAGCAGCAGAATACACTGATGCAGTTACTAGTTCAGAATCAGGGAAACAATGACAACAATGACAACAACCCACTGCCACCACCTCCAGTTGACAACTTAGCCCGTTTTCTGAGGCTTCAGCCACATGTGTTTTCAAGTAGCACCAAGCCCATAGTTGCGGATGATTGGCTACGTAGGATTGGAAGGGAGTTAACCACTACCGGTTGCACATGAGAAGGTGCATTTTGCCACACACCAATTGGATGGACCAGCGGCCGCATGGTGGGAGAATTACACAGCCACTTTTCCCATAGCCAATGTCACTTAGGAGCAGTTTTAGCAAGCTTTCCGCACTGCCCATGTCTCAACTGGAGCTATGAGCATGAAGAAGTGTGAGTTTCGCAACTTGTGCCTAGGACATAATGTGGTTCAGTACGTAGATGAGTTTAGTAAGCTATCTCGTTATGCCCCTAATGATGTGGCCACAGATGCCGCGAAGCAAGAGAATTTTATGGAAGGGCTTAATGATGAGATGAGCATGCAGTTTATGGTGGCAACATTTAACAACTACCAGGAGCTGGTAGACAAGGCTCTTATGATTCAAGGAAAGCAGCAGCAGATTGAGAACCGCAAGAGGAAGTATGGACAAGGAAAGTACAATTCTGGAGCTCAGCAGAAGCCTCGTTTCACGCCGAACTCGGGAGGATTGACCCATAACCATGGAGGCCACACTCACAATGGAGGTAGTTCGCATAACCATAGCGGCCCCAAGAATTGAAACGGGAATGGAGCAGGTAGTAACCAGAACCGCTCTAACCCAGCCACACCCGCCAAGAAGGATCAAAGTCATGTTACCTGTTTCAAGTGAGGGAAGACTGGGCACTACACCAATGATTGTCCGGAGTTGAAGAATGGAAATGGCAATGGAAGCGCTAGGAAGAAGCCCAACCCTTTCAACTGGGGACAAGTGAACCACGTGAACGTGGAGGAGGTTGAAGAGCAGCCAGATGCGGTTATCGGTAAGTTTTTGGTTAAGTCATTTACCGCTCTCGTTCTTTTTGATACTGGTGCATCGCATTCATACATTTCAAGGGGATTTGTGGACAAGTTTAGGTTACCCACCTTAGCCCTTAGGACACCTTTGCTAGTGAGCTCACCCGGTGCAGAGTATATGGCCAGCCGATGGTGCGATCGGATACCCTTAACCATTGGTAGACATGTTTTCCCCTCAGACCTAATAATTTTGGAGTCACAAGGATTGGATGTGATACTAGGAATGGATTGGTTATCGAAGTATGGAGGAAACATTGACTGTGCTAGCAGATCAATTCTACTCACCACCTCGGTGGGTAAAAGGATCAAGTATGTATCTAGGCATACGCCTAGGAGGACTCAGGAAAATTCTCTCTCAGGAGTTGTTCAGGAGGAAGTGTCGATAGTGAAGGATTACCCCGATGTATTTCCAAAGGAGTTACCAGGCATGCCGCCAGATCGAGATATTGAATTTTTGATAGAGCTCATGCCAGGCACCGAACCAATATCAAAGAGACCATACTGGATGCCCGCAAATGACCTGGACGAGATCAAGAAGCAGATTAAGGAGTTGTTGGATAAAGGTTACATCTGACCAAGTTCATCATCATGGGGAGCACCAGTGCTCTTGGTTGAGAAGAAGGATGGATCATTCAGAATGGTTGTTGATTATCGCGCATTGAATGAAGTGACGATCAAGAAAAAGTACCCACTACCGATGATCAATGATTTGTTTGACCAGCTGCAAGGAGCTTGGGTGTTTTCGAAGATCGATTTGCGATCAGGATATCACCAGCTGAAGATTCGAGAAAAGGATATACCAAAAACAGCATTCACCACAAGGTGCGGGTTATATGAGTATACGGTTATGTCATTTGGACTGACTAATGCCCCTGCCTACTTCATGAGTATGATGAACAAGGTGTTCATGGAGTTCTTGGATAATTTTGTCATGGTGTTCATTGATGATATCTTGGTATACTCGAAGAATGAAGAGGAACACAAGGGACATTTGTGTTTAGTTCTCGAGAAGCTCAGGGAACATCAGTTATACGCCAAGTTCAGCAAATGTGAGTTTTGGTTGAAGGAAGTTGGATTTCTTGGTCATGTTATATCAGGAGAAGGTATAGCAATGGACCCTACCAAGGTTCAGTTAGTCACTGAGTGGTTGGCACCCACCTCAGTTGGAGAGATCCGCAGTTTTCTTGGACTCGCGGGATACTACCGAAGATTTATTGAGAATTTCTCCAAGATTGCGAAGCCCATGAAGGCATTGCTGAAGAAGGACACCAAGTTCCATTGGATAGAGGAATGTGAAGCAAGTTTCCAGGAGTTCAAGAAACGTTTGACTACAGCCCCAGTGCTGATTCTGCCAGATATACGCAAGGATTTCCAAGTGTATTGCGACGCCTCACGCTTAGGACTTGGAGGAGTACTTATACAAGACGGGAGAGTTGTTTCGTATGCTTCACGACAACTTTGACCACATGAGTTAAATTATGCTACGCATGATTTGGAGTTAGCTGTCGTAGTGCATGCACTCAAAACCTGGAGACATTTTCTTAGTGGGAACCATTGTGATGTGTACACAGATCACAAGAGTTTGAAGTACATTTTCACACAGATCACCGCTCTCGTTCTTTTTGATACTGGTGCATCACATTCATACATTTCAAGGGGATTTGTGGACAAGTTTAAGTTACCCACCTTAGCCCTTAGGGCACCCTAGCTAGTGAGCTCACCCGGTGCAGAGTATATGGCTAGCCGATGGTGCGATAGGATACCCTTAACCATTGGTAGCCATGTTTTCCCCTCAGACCTAGTAATTTTGGAGTCACAAGGATTGGCTGTGATACTAGGAATCGATTGGTTATCGAAGTATGGAGGAAACATTGACTGTGCTAGAAGATCAATTCTACTCACCACCTCGGAGGTAAAAGGATCAAGTATGTATATAGGCATGCGCCTAGGAGGACTCAAGTAATTCTCTCTCAGGAGTTGTTCAGGAGGAAGTGCCGGTAGTGAAGGATTACCCCGATGTATTTCCAGAGGAGTTACCAGGCATGCCGCCTGATCGAGATATTGAATTTTTGATAGAGCTAATGCCAGGCACCGGGCCAATATCGAAGAGACCACACCGGATGCCCGCAAATGATCTGGAAGAGATCAAGAAGCAGATTAAGGAGTTGTTGGAGAAATGTTACATCCGACGAAGTTCATCACCATGGGGAGCACCAGTGCTCTTGGTTGAGAAGAAGGATGGATCATTCAGAATGGTTGTTGATTATCACGCGTTGAATGAAGTGACAATCAAGAACAAGTACCCACTGTCGATGATCAATGATTTGTTTGACCAGCTGCAAGGACCTAAAGTGTTTTCGAAGATCGATTTGCGATCAGGATATCACCAGCTGAAGATTCAAGAAAAGGATATACCAAAAAGAGCATTCACCACAAGGTACGGGTTATATGAGTATACGGTTATGTCATTTGGACTAACTAACGCCCCTTCCTACTTCATGAGTATGATGAACTAGGTGTTCATGGAGTTCTTGGATAAGTTTGTCATGGTGTTCATTGATGATATCTTAGTATACTCGAAGAACGAAGACGAACACAAGGGACATTTGCGTTTAGTTCTCGAGAAGCTTAGGGAACATCAGTTATACGCCAAGTTCAGCAAATGTGAGTTTTGGTTGAAGGAAGTTGGATTTCTTGGACATGTTATATCAGGAGAAGGTATAGCAATGGACCCTACCAAGGTTCAGTCAGTCACCGAGTGGTTGGCACCCACCTCAGTTGGAGAGATTCGAAGTTTTCTTGGACTAGCGGGATACTGCCAGAGATTTAATGAGAATTTCTCCAAGATTGCGAAGCCCATGACCGCATTGTTGAAGAAGGACACCAAGTTCCATTGGATAGAGGAATGTGAAGCAAGTTTCCAGGAGTTGAAGAAATGTTTGACTACAGCCCTAGTGTTGATTCTGCCAGATATACGCAAGGATTTCCATGTGTATTGCAACCCCTCACACTTAGGACTTGGAGGAGTACTTATGTAGGACGGAAATGTTGTTTCATATGCTTCACGACAACTTCAACCACATGAGTTAAATTATGCTACGCATGATTTAGAGTTAGCAGCCGTAGTGCATGCGCTCAAGACCTGGAGACATTTTCTTATTGGAAACCGTTGTGATGTGTACACGGATCACAAGAGTTTGAAGTACATTTTTACCCAGAAGGAGCTAAACCTCAGGCAAAGGAGATGGTAGGATCTCATAAAGGATTATGATATGAAGTTGTACTATCACCTAGGCAAGGCCAATGTCGTAGCAGACGCTTTGAGTCGTAAGGGTTATGCCAATACCGTAGTAACAGGAGGACTGCCAAGGGAGTTAGCAGAAGGTCTCAGGGAGCTACGTTTGGAGATAGTCCCTAGAGGTTTCGTTGCAGCATTGGAGGTTCAGTCAACATTGTTGGAAAAGATCAGAAGCTCAGAAAGATGACAAAGAAATTGCTGAAATAAAGGAGAAGATGGGTGAAGGAAAAGCCAAAGGTTTTCGTGAGGATGAGCACGACGCCTTGTGGTTTGAGGACCGTGTTTATGTGCCCAACAATGCAGAGATCAGGAAGTTGATACTTCACGAAGCCTATGACTCGCCATACTCGATACACCCCAGAAACACCAAGATGTATTTGGATTTGACGAAAAATTTCTAGTGGACTGGAATGAAGAAGGATATTGCCGAGAATGTAGCCGTATGTGATGTATGTCAGAGAATGAAGGCAGAACATCAGAAGCCAGCAGGACTACTGCATCCTATGCCGATATCCGAATGGAAGTGGGACAAACTTGGCATGGATTTTATCACCGGATTACCCAGGACCCGATCGGGATATGATTCTATCTGGGTAGTAGTGGATCGTCTGACTAAAGTGGCTCACTTTATCCCAGTGAAGACACCTATACAAGTGCGA
Source organism: Triticum urartu (assembly GCF_003073215.2). Lineage (NCBI taxonomy): Eukaryota > Viridiplantae > Streptophyta > Magnoliopsida > Poales > Poaceae > Triticum > Triticum urartu. The sequence continues at coordinate 197,065,665 of NC_053027.1, read as the reverse complement.
AGTTGGCCAAGATATACATGACCAGGATCGTATGTCTGCATGGAGTTCCGAGGACCATCGTATCAGATAGAGGAACACATTTTACCTCAAAGTTTTGGCACCAGTTGCACCAAACATTGGGTACCAGGCTAGAGTTCCGTACAGCTTTTCATCCGCAGACAGATGGACAGACTGAGAGAGTCAATCAGATGCTGGGGGACATTTTGAGAGTTTGTGCACTAGATTATGGATCTAGTTGGGATGACAACCTGCCCTACGCAGAGTTCTCATACAACCATAGCTACTAGGCCAGTTTGAAGATGGCACCGTTCGAAGCCCTGTATGGACGGAGGGGCAGGAGACCGTTGATGTGGGATGAAGTTGGAGACCGCCAGTTGTTTGGACCGGATTTTATTAAGGAGTCTGAAGAGAAGGTTAAGATGATTCGAGCTACACTAAATGTAGCTCAGTCCCGATAGAGGAGTTACGCAAACTCAAAATGCAAGGAGGTAGCCTATGAAATCGAAGACAGAGCATATCTGCGAGTGTCACCCCTGCGAGGAGTTAAACGTTTTGGAGACAAGGGAAAGTTAGCCCCGAGATTTGTAGGACCGTACCGTGTTTTGGAACGCATGGGAGAGGTTGCCTACAAGATGGAGTTACCCGTAGGGCTGTCATGAATTCATGATGTGTTTCACGTTTCCCAGTTGAAGAAGTGCAATGCAGAGATGGCCGATATTCCTCTAAGAGATATAGTGCCCCTGGAAGCAATTCAGTTGGATAGTGATTTTACATATGAGGAGAAACCTGTCAAGATTCTCGAGTTTTCTAGACGAGTTACTCGCAGCAAGGTTATCAAGTTTTGCAAAGTTCTGTGGAGCCACCATACCGAGGACGAAGCCACCTGGGAAAGAGAGGATGATCTACGCAAGGACCACCCACACCTATTTTCTAGCCAACCTGAATCTCGAGGACGAGATTCATCTTAAGGGGGGTAGGTTTGTAACATCCCAAATTTTCAATTTGGAATGTTATACGTAGGTCTTTCATGCATATCATATTTATTGCATTTTCGTGTTGCGATCCTCGAAATTCTAAGCAACTCAAGGACCCACGGAGAGAGTTGGGGATTTCACCGTCTTCATATTTGAAATTTTTATCAAATATTGAGGCGAGGATCATTTGGTTTTAATAATTTTTCTCTCCAAAAATATTTCATATTAAAAATATATGAGAGGAGATAATATGACTTCTCCAAAATAAATAAAATATTGGAGGAAAAATGCTAAAATCAAATATTTTATTTTATTTGGATTTTAGTGCGATTTATTTGAATTAGGAAAAATATGTGTTTTTCAAAATTGCATTAGAGTCCCAAATAAATGTTCACTTTGTCCGCAATATTACTAGAGGACCGTGAAAATTTATTTCAGGATTGTTGGAGTCCGTTTAGTATTTCTTTCGTTTCTTTTCTGCGTGCGGACTTTTTAAAAAAAAGTCAAACCGACCTACGGACCGTAACCGGCTCAGACTCCCCAGGGCGGCCCTTTTATAAGGCACCCGAGCCGCCCCGGCAGCCCACCCCGAGCCGCCGGCCCGCCAGCGCCTCCCGAACCCTAGCGACGCCGCCGCCAGCCGCCGCCGCCGCGCAAGCCACCAGAGCCGCCCGCCGTTCGCCAGAGTTAGCCGCCACCGCCATTTTTTTCGTCGGTTTATTTCGGTAAACCCTAGATCTAGATCCTTTTTTTAGTTTCCGGTTTAATTTATTAGATCGGTTTTCCGCCGGTTTATTTATTTAACGGACGTCCATCCGTACGTTCGTTTTAATGAACGTCGTTCATCTGTTAGCCGCAGACAGTGAACGTTCGTTCGTTAGCCTGTTCATCAGTTTCTCTTTTTCCAGGGTTTTCGCGATTATTTTCGATTGCGATTTCTACCCTAATCTTCGATCTAGTATATCTTTTCGCTCATTTATCCAAATCAGGTGAAACATGCGCCTAGTTCTTTGTCTCGAAGCCCTCTTTCCGTTTAACCAACTTGAACAAGATTTTGGTACTGTAAAAGTTGACTTTAGTCCAGATTAGTTATTAGATCTTGTTTCTTTTGCAGTTTGAGTTTCGTTGCTCCGTTTGATTTGATTCTTTTTGCAAACCAGAGTTCTTCAGTTGAACTTTCTGGTTAGACCTTCTTATTTGAGTTTTACCCATGCATCTTTGCTTGATTGCTTATGTATGGTATTGTTTGTTTGCGATAGAACACCCGGAGTGCGAAGCGTGCTACTACGAGTAACTAGGTTTTGTGGATCGTCTGAGGTCAGGTCGCTACATGCACGGTACCGGAGAGGCTAGCAATGATGGAAGGGTGAGAGTGCGTATAATCCATGGACTCAACATTAGTCATAAAGAACTCACATACTTATTGCAAAATTCTACAAGTCATAAAAAACAAAGCATTACGCGCATGCTCCTAGGGGGATAGATTGGTACGGAAAGACCATCGCTCATCCCCGGCCGCCACTCATAAGACAATCAAATAACACCTCATGTTTCAAATTTGTTACACAACGGTCACCATACATGCATGCTACGGGACTTGCAAACTTCAACGCAAGTATTTCTTAAATTCACAACTACTCAACTAGCACACTCTAATATTACCACCTTTACATCTCAAAACAATTGTCAAGTATCAAACTTCTCCTAGTACTCAATGCACTTTTTTATGAAAGTTTTTATTATACCGATCTTGGATGCCTATCATATTAGGAATAAATTCACAACCAAAGAAAATTACCATGCTGTTCTAAGGGACTCTCAAAATAATATAAGTGAAGCATGGGAGATCAATAATTTCTATAAAATACAACCACAACCACGCTCTAAAAGATATAAGTGAAGCACTAGAGCAAAATTATCTAGCTCAAAAGGTATAAGTGAAGCACATAGAGTATTCTAATAAATTCCAATTCATGTGTGTATCTCCCAAATGGTGTGTACAGCAAGGATGATTTTGGTAAACTAAAAATCAAAGACTCAATTCATACAAGACGCTCCAAGAAAAACACATATCATGTGGTGAATAAAAATATAGCTCCAAGTAAAGTTACCGATGGACGAAGACGAAAGAGGGGATTTTACCTTGGGGTGCCTTGGGAATCCCCAAGCTTAGGATTTTGGTTGTCCTTGGATTTTACCTTGGGGTGCCTTGGGAATCCCCAATCTTAGGCTTTTTCCACTCCTTGTTCCATAATCCATCAAATCTTTACCCAAAACTTGAAAACTTCACAACACAAAACATAAAAGAAAATCTCGTGAGCTCCGTTAGTAAAAGAAAACAAAGCACCACTTCAAGGTACTGTAATGAACTCATTCTTTATTTATATTGGCGTTAAACCTACTATGTTCCAACTTTTCTATGGTTCATAAACTCTACTACTAGCCATAGATTCATCAAAATAAGCAAACAACACACGAAAAACAGAATCTGTCAAAAACAGAACAGTCTGTAGTAATCTGTAGGTTTCGAATACTTCTGGAACCCCAAAAATTCTAAAATAAATTGCTAGACGTGAGAAATTTATCTATTAATAATATGCAAATATAATTAACTAAATATCACCCTCGAGTAAAAAATGGCAGCAAATCTCGTGAGCGCTAAAGTTTCTGTTTTTTACAGCAAGATCGCAAAGACTTTCCCCAAGTCTTCCCAAAGGTTCTACTTGGCACAAACACTAATTAAAAGCATAAAACCACATCTAAAAAGAGGCTAGATGAATTATTTATTACTAAACATAAACAAAAATCAAGAAATAAAAATAAAATTGGGTTTCCTCCCAACAAGCGCTATCGTTTAACGCCCCTAGCTTGGTATAAAACAAAGAATAGATCTAGGTATTGTAATCTTTGGTATGCAATCCATAAGTGGCCCTCATAATAGATTCATAAGGTAATTTAATTTTATTTCTAGGAAAGTGTTCCTGCCCTTCCTTAACGGAAATTGGAATCTAATATTCCCTTCTTTCATATCAATAATTGCACCAATCGTTCTAAGGAAAGGTCTACCAAGAATAATAGGACATGAAGGATTGCAATCAATATCAAGAACAATAAAATATACAGGCACATAATTCCTATTTGCAATAATAAGAACATCATTAATTCTTCCCATAGGTTTCTTAATGGTGGAATCCGCAAGATACAAGTTCAAAGAACAATCATCAAATTCACGGAACCCTAGCAAATCACACAAAGTTTTAGGAATCGTGGAAACACTAGCACCCAAATCACATAAAGCAAAGCATTCATGATCTTTAATTTTAATTTTAATAGTAGGTTCCCACTCATCATAAAGTTTTCTTAGGACAGAAACTTCCAATCCAAGATTTTCTTCATAAGATTGCATTAAAGCATCAACAATATGTTTAGTAAAAGCTTTATTTTGACTGTAAGCATGCGGAGAATTTAACACGTATTGCAACAAGGAAATACAATCTATCAAAGAGAAATTATAATAATTAAATTCCTTGAAATCCAAGATAGTGGGTTCATTGCTATGTAAAGTTTTGACCTCTTCAGTCCCACTTTTATCAATTTTTGCATCAACATCTAAAAACTCCGTATCATTGGGACACCTTCTAACTAAAGTTGACTCATCTCTAGTCCCATCATTATCAAGATTCATATTACAAAACAAAGATTTAATATGGGACACATCAATAACTTTTAGATCTTTATCATTATTATCATGGAAACTAGAAGAACACGCTTTCACAAAGCAATCTTTTTTAGCACGCATCCTAGTGGTTCTTTCTTTGCACTCATCAATGGAAATTCAAATGGATTTGAGAGACTCATTGATATCATGCTTAGGTGGAATAGATCTAAGTTTCAAAGAATAAACATCAAGAGAAATTCTATCCACGTTCCTAGCCAACTCATCAATCATAGACAATTTTTCTTCAATCAAAGCATTAAAACTCTTTTGCGAACTAATAAATTATTTAATATTAGATTCAAAATCAGAGGGCATCTTATTATAATTTCCATAAGAATTGTTGTAGGAATTATCATAATTATTAGAGGAATTACTAGGAAACGGCCTAGGATTAAAATTACCTCTATACGCGTTATGACCAAAATTGTTCCTACCAACAAAATTCACATCCATAGATTCATTATTACTCTCAATCAAAGTATACAAAGTAACATCATTAGGATCATAAGAAACACTCTTATTAGCAAACAATTTCATAAGCTCATCCATCTTTCCACTCAAAACATTGATTTCTTCTATAGCATGCACCTTTTTATTACTAGATCTTTCAGTATGCCATTGAGAATAATTAACCATAATATTATCTAGGAGTTTAGTAGCTTCTCCGAAGGTGATTTCCATAAAAGTGCCTCCCGCGGCCGAATCTGAAAGATTTCTAGAAGCAAAGTTCAGTCCGGCATAAATTTTTTGTATAATCATCCAAAATTCAAACCATGTGTAGCGCAATTACGTATCATTAATTTCATCCTCTCCCAAGCTTGTGCAACATGTTCATGATCAAGTTGTTTAAAATTCATAATATCATTTCTAAGAGTGATGATATTAGTGGGAGGAAAATACTTAGAGATAAAAGCATCTTCGCACTTATTCCATGAATCGATACTATTTTTAGGCAAAGACGAAAACCAAGTTTTAGCACGATCTCTAAGAGAAAACGGGAATATCTTCAGTTTAGCAATATCATTATCCACATCTTTCTTCTTTCGCATATCACACAAATCAACAAAGTTGTTTAGATGGGTAGCGGCATCTTAGGAAGGCCAGAAAATGGATCTTTCATGACAAGATTCAGCAAAGCAGCATTAACTTCACAAGATTCAGCATCGGTAAGAGGAGCAATCAGAGTGCTAATGAAATCATTATTGTTGGTATTGGAAAAATCACACAATTTAGTATTATCTTGAGCCATCGTGACAAGCAAGCAATCCAACACACAAGCAAACAAGAAACAAGCAAAAGGAGGCGAACTGGAAAAGAGAAGGGGAACGGAAAGAGAGGGCGAATAAAGTGGCAAGGGTGAAGTGGGGGAGAGGAAAACAAGAGGCAAATGGCAAATAATGTAATGCGAGGGATAAGAGTTTGTGATGGGTACTTGGTATGTCTTGACTTGTGTGCAGACTCCTCGGCAACGGCGCCAGCAATCCTTCTTGCTACCTCTTGAGCACTGCATTGGTTTTCCCTTGAAGAGGAAAGGGTGATGCAGCAAAGTAGCGTAAGTATTTCCCTCAGTTTTTGAGAACCAAGGTATCAATCCAATAGGAGGCCACACGCAAGTCCCTTGTACCTACACAAACAAATAAGAACCTCGCAACCAACGCGATAAGGGGGTTGTGAAGCTCTTCACGGTCACTTACGAGAGTGAGATCTGATAGAGATAATAATAATAAGATAAGTATTTTTGGTATTTTTGTGATATAGATTGAAAGTAAAGATTGCAAAATAAAATAGATTGGAAACTTTATATGATGGAAAATAGACCCGGGGGCCATAGGTTTCACTAGTGGCTTCTCAAGATACCATAACTATTACGGTGGGTGAATAAATTACTGTCGAGCAATTGATAGAAAAGCAATAATTATGAGAATATCTAGGCATGATCATGTATATAGGCATCACGTCTGTGACAAGTAGACTGACTCCTGCTTGCATCTATTACTATTACTCCACACATCGACCGCTATCCAGCATGCACCTAGAGTATTAAGTTCATAAGAACAGAGTAATGCATTAGATAAGATGACATGATGTAGAGGGATAAACTCAAGCAATATGATATAAACCCCATCTTTTTATCCTCGATGGCAACAATATAATACGTGTTGTTTCCCTTTCTGTCACTGGGATCGAGCACCGCAAGATTGAACCCAAAGCTAAGCACTTCTCCCATTGCAAGAAAGATCAATCTAGTAGGCCAAACGAAACTGATAATTCAAAGAGACTTGCAATGATAATCAATCATGCATAAAATGTTTCACAGAAGAATCAAATATTGTTCATAGATAGACTTGATCATAAACCCACAATTCATCGGATCTTGACAAACACACCGCAAAAAGAGTTACATCGAATAGATCTCCAAGAAGATCGAGGAGAACTTTGTATTGAGATTCAAAGAGAGCGAAGAAGACATCTAGCTAATAACTATGGACCCGAAGGTCTCAAGTAAACTACTCACACATCATCGGAGGGGCCATGGAGTTGATGTAGAGGCCCTCCGTGATCGTTGGCTCCTCCGACGGAGCTCCGGAAAAGGCCCCAAGATGGGATCTCTTGGGTACAGAAGGTTGCGGCGATGGAAATAGGGTTTCATGGTGCTCCCTGATGTTTTCAGGGTATATGAGTATATATAGGAGGAAGAAGTAGGTCGATTGAGCCACGAGGGGCCCATGAGGGGGGAGGGCGTGAAGGAAATATGCCCTAGAGGCAATAATAAAGTTATTATTTATTTCCTTATATCATGATAAATGTTTATTATTCATGCTAGAATTGTATTAACCGGAAACATAATACATGTGTGAATACATAGACAAACAGAGTGTCACTAGTATGCCTCTACTTGACTAGCTCGTTAATCAAAGATGGTTATGTTTCCTAACCATGGACAAAGAGTTGTTATTTGATTAACGGGATCACATCATTAGGTGAATGATCTGATTGACATGACCCATTCCATTCCATTAGCTTAGCACCCGATCGTTTAGTATGTTGCTATTGCTTTCTTCATGACTTATACATGTTCCTATGACTATGATATTATGCAACTCCCGTTTGCCGGAGGAACGCTTTGTGTGCTACCAAACGTCACAACGTGACTGGGTGATTATAAAGGAGCTCTACAGGTGTCTCCAAAGGTACATGTTGGGTTGGAGTATTTCGAGATTAGGATTTGTCACTCCGATTGTCGGAGAGGTATCTCTGGTCCCTCTCGGTAATGCACATCACTTAAGCCTTGCAAGCATTGCAACTAATGAGTTAGTTGCGGGATGATGTATTACAGAACGAGTAAAGAGACTTGTCGGTAACGAGATTGAACTAGGTATTTGGAACACCGACGATCGAATCTCGGGAAAGTAACATACCGATGACAAAGGGAACAACGTATGTTTTTATGCGGTCTGGCCGATAAATATCTTCGTAGAACATGTAGGAGTCAACATGGGCATCCAGGTCCCGCTATTGGTTATTGACCGGAGACATGTCTCGGTCATGTCTACATTGTTCTCGAACCCGTAGGGTCCGCACGCTTAAGGTTACGATGAAAGTTTTATTATGAGTTTATGCATTTTGATGTACCAAAGTTTGTTCGGAGTCCCGGATGTGATCACGGACATGACGAGAAGTCTCGAAATGGTCGAGACATAAAGATTGATATATTGGAAGCCTATGTTTGGATATCGGAAGTGTTCCGGGTGAAATCGGGATTTTACCGGATTACCGGGAGGTTACCGCGACCCCCCGGGAGCTATATGGGCCTTAATGGGCCATAGTGGAAGAAGAGGAGAGGCAGCCAGGGCTTGGGCCGCGCGCCCCTCCCCCCTAGTCCGAATAGGACAAGGAGAGAAGGGGCCGGCGCCCCCCTCCTTCTCTCTCTCTCTTTTCCACCTCATGAATCCTATTCCAACTAGGATTGGGGGAGAAGTCCTACTCCCGGAGGGAGTAGGACTCCTCCTGGTGCGCCATATGTGGCCGGCCGGCCTCCCCCCTCTTGGTCCTTTATATACGGAGGCAGGGGCACCCCAGAGACACACAAGTTGATCCACGTGATCATATTCTTAGCCGTGTGCGGTGCCCCCTTCCACCATAGTCCTCGATAATATTGTAGTGGAGTTTAGGCGAAGCCCTGCTGCAGTAGTACATCAAGATCTTCACCACGCCGTCGTGCTGACGGAACTCTTCCCCGACACTTTGCTGGATCGGAGTCCGGGGATCGTCATCGAGCTGAACGTGTGCTAAAACTCGGAGGTGCCGTAGTTTCGGTGCTTGATCGTCGGGCCGTGAAGACCTACGACTACATCAACGAAACGCTTCCGTTGTCGATCTACTAGGTATGTAGATCACACTCTCCCCCTCGTTGCTATGCATCACCATGATCTTGCGTGTGCGTAGGTGTAGGATCGAAAGTATGTCTAGAGGGGGGGTGATTAGACTACTTGACCAAATAAAAACTTAACCTTTTCCCGATTTTAGTTCTTGGCAGATTTTAGCTATTGTAGGACAAGTCAAGCAATCATCACACAATTCAAGCAAGCATGCAAAGAGTATATTGGCAGCGGAAAGTAAAGCATGCAACTTGCAAGAATGTAAAGGGAAGGGTTTGGAGAATTCAAACGCAATTGGAGACACGGATGTTTTTCCCGTGGTTCGGATAGGTGGTGCTATCCTACATCCACGTTGATGGAGACTTCAACCCACGAAGGGTAACGGTCGCGTGAGTCCATGGAGGGCTCCACCCACGAAGAGTCCACGAAGTAGCAACCTTGTCTATCCAACCATGGCCATCGCCCACGAAGGACTTGCCTCACTAGCGGTAGATCTTCACGAAGTAGGCGATCTCCTTGCCCTTACAAACTCCTTGGTTCAACTCCACAATCTTGTCGGAGGCTCCCAAGTGACACCTAGCCAATCTAGGAGACACTACTCTCCAAGAAGTAACAAATGGTGTGTTGATGATGAACTCCTTGCTCTTGTGCTTCAAATGATAGTCTCCCCAACACTCAACTCTCTCTCATAGGATTTGGATTTTGTGGAAAGAAGATTTGAGTGGAAAGCAACTTGGGGAAGGCTAGAGATCAAGATTCATATGGTAGGAATGGAATATCCTGGTCTCAACACATGAGTAGGTGGTTCTCTCTCAGAACATATGAGTTGGAATTGTGTATGTGTTCTGATGGCTCTCTCCACGAATGAAGAGGAGGTGGAGGGGTATATATAGCCTCCACACAAAATCCAACCGTTACACACAGTTTTCCAATCTCGGTGGGACCGAATCAACAAACTCGGTCGGACCGAAAAGGTAAACCTAGTGACCGTTAGAGATTTTCGGTGGGACTGACATGCAACTCGGTAGGACCGATATGGTTAGGGTTTGGGCATAACGTAATCTCGGTGAGACCGATTACACAAACTCGGTGAGACCGAGTTTGGTAATAAGCTAACCAGAGAGTTGGTCAGGTAAACTCGGTGGGACCGATTTGCTCTTTCGGTGAGACCGAAAAGTTACAAAAAGGAAACATAGAGTTTACACTGCAATCTCGGTGGGACCGATTCGCTCTTTCGGTGAGACCAAAAAGTTACGAAAGGGAAACAGAGAGTTTGCAATCCCATCTCGGTGAGACCGAGATCCCTATCGGTAGAACCGAATTGCTACGGTTTGGCAGTGGCTTATGACAAGTGAAACTCGGTGGCGCCGGATAGAAAGAATCGGTAGGACCGAGTTTGGCTTAGGGTTTAGGTCATATGTGGATAGGGAAAGTAGTTGAGGGTTTTTGGAGCATATCACTAAGCACATGAAGCAAGAGGCTCATTAAGCAACACCTCATCCCTCCTTGATAGTATTGGCTTTTCCTAAAGACTCAATGTGATCTTGGATCACTAAAATTAAAATGAAGAGTCTTGAGCTTTTGAGCTTGAGCCAATCCTTTGTCCTTAGCATTTTGAGGGTTCCACTTTCACATCCATGCCATGCCAATCATTGAGCTTTCCTGAAATAGTCATCTTGGAATAGCATTAGCTCAATGAGCTATATGTTGTTATGAATTACCAAAACCACCTAGGGATAGTTGCACTTTCAATCTCCCCCTTTTTGGTAATTGATGACAACATATAGATCAAAGCTTCGACAAATGATAATAAGCATGAAATATATCGTCGTTTTGAGAAGTATGTGACAAGTAAGAGCTCCCCCTAAATTTGTGCATATTTAAAATTTGCTTTGGACTGCAAATGCACAAAGAGTTAGAGTCATGGGTTACTCTTCCATGTCACATACATCTTGGTGGAGCGCTTAAAATGATAAGAATGAAATACATGCACTCATCACCAAGAATAGTGAATGATCACATAAGATAGATAAGATGATAATATTAAGCAAACATTAAGTGTAGCTTATGATCAAACACATGATCATCAATGTCTCACGAGCAATGACATAGTATCTCACACAAAAGCAAGCAAAGTTCGAAAAACCACCAAATAAAACAAGAGAGAATAAAAGCAACACTCTCTCTCGAAGCCTATGATCTATACATTTTCTCCCCCTTTGGCAACAAGTTACCAAAAAGTTCCTAGAAAATGCATAGTGCTAAGTCGACACTCAGGCTTGATCTTTCTAAGAACATTCTCTTCTTCTTCTGCAGCTTCAGGCACTGGGGCCTTGTTCTTCTCAGTAGCTGGGATGCTTCTTGTGTTCCTCTTTGGCTTTGGCTTTGGAGCTGGCTTGGCCTTGGAAGCAGGTGCCCCTGTTCTTATGGCATCACCCATCAGCTTGGGTGCCTTAGGTGCTGGTGTAGCTACCTCTTCTTCTTCCTCCTCATCTTCCATGATGGAAGCCTTGCCAAGCACTCTGGCTACAGTTTTCTTCACCCTTTCTTTCTTCTTCTTGCCTTCAGTAGCAACTGGCTCAATGGGAGTGGGCTTCTCAGTTGAAGCTCTGGCCTTTGACATAGGCTGCCTGCCTGCTGGCCTTTTGATCTTCATCCCTGGTTTTATGCCCTGTGCTGGCTCAACTCTCTCGGAAGTTGCTTCCTCTTCTGCCACATAATCCTCATCTTCTGAGTCTGAGGTTCTCTTCTTTCTCTGTCTTGTGGCAGCTTTAGGCAGATTGCTAGGGGTGCTCCTGCTGCCATCATTTGAGGAACTTGAGGGACTAGTGCCCTCACTCGTCTGCACTTGCTGCTCTGACAAGTTCTGGCTATCACTTTGGTCTGACATGATGCAAACTCTGACTACTGACCCTGTGAATAGGTTATAGATGAGATAGAGTGGATGAGCATCAAAAAATGCAGAGATTTTTGCAAAAGAATAATTCAAAAACTTAGTTTTAGTTTCCAACTGAAAGCATCTCGGATCTACCGATTTCTAAACTCGGTGATACCGAAGCAGTTTTGGCACCTAAACTAGTGAACTCGGTCAGACCGAGTAACAGTTCAGTGGCACCGAGACTGCTAGGGTTTCACAGAGTTCCAAAATCGGTCACACCGATAAGTAATTCTCGGTCAGACCGAGTCTCACTTGTGCAATGGCATAAGCCAAATCGGTGGGACCGAGTTTTTCAACTCGGTGGGTCCGAGATGGTTTCGGCGGAAACCTAACCCTAAAATTTTCGAATTAAACCTAATCTACGAGTTCATTGACTAGATAGAAGTTTAACAAACGTGGCAAGAATCATGATGATCACAATGTGCTAAGAATCGGATTGGGGAATAGCACAAAGATCGAGTCCATACCCTAGTTCGGCGGAGACTCGCTACAGCGGCAACGGCGGGGTTGAATTTCCATTGACGGCGACGGAGACTAGCGACTGGAGGCGGCTGGCGGCGAGGAGACGATCCGGAGACCAAGTTGGCAGAGCAGGCTATCGCGCGGGCGAAGGGGTTCGGAGAAATTTCCAAATTTTTGCCCGTGACTATATATAGCCCGACCCTGTCGGTGTGACCGAGTGGAACAACTCGGTGGCACCGAGATGCAAAACTGTATACAGTTGTTGCAACTCGGTGTGACCGAATGGTTCAAATCGGTTGCACCGAGATCGAAAACCTAGATCAACTTAATGATCTCGGTAGGACCGAAAGTAGGGTATCGGTCAGACCGAGAATCATAAAGAGGTTTTGGAAGTTTAAGTCTATGACGAATCGGGGACTCCGAGCGCTCCTCACACAGAGTGGTTCGAATCTGACTTGATCAAATTTTGTGATGTAGCATGAATAGAGTTTGAGATGAGAAAAGCATAGATAGCTAGAGGAGGTTCTTAGGCATTCTTGTCCATCCACTTGGCAAAAGGAAATAAAACCAAACAATCAAAACAACAAGTGGATGTCCTCGAATGAGTAAAATATGCAACCAGCATGCTCACACAATAAGATGGCAAATGAAATATGTGACAAGGCATGCACAACCAATTCTAGCATCTATCAAGCAATTTGCGATGACAAGGTCATCTATATATGAGTATATTGACTTAGGAGTCAAGTGAGAACACTTGATCATAGGTCATACTCATCGTTTAAGCTCAAGTGGGGTTACCACTTTTAAATAAAGCATTGTTGTGTTCACATCTTTAGAGTTGCTTTAGCTCAAGTCTTATAGTAAAGCTCCCCCTAGATGTGATATCCCCCCTTAGAGGGATGAACTAACCTCGGGTTTTTTCGATGATGACTTCATGTAGATGTTGAAGATGTGGATGCTCAATGTTGATGTAGATCACTTGGAGCTATCCATTTGAGTGAATTGCACTTTCAATACCTACATGGGTTAGTACCACAAGGAACAAACAAGGATATCCATAGACATAGAGTGATGCACACACAAGATGATGTCCATGAAAACTTTTAGGTTACCTTGTCCCTTGTCTTACCAACAAGAGGGTTTGTGACTCCTTGAACTAGTGCAAGATGTGGAAGTTGATTGCACTTGTTCTTGCCAAAATGATAAGAGTGAAGTATGTTGGCGGAGTCACCCTCAAGAACTCTCTAGTTCTTCTTCTTTTGGATCCACACCATCTTGATGGGAATCCTTGGAGTTGTAGTCGTACTTGATGAAGTGGAACTTGAAGTAGTCTTGGGAATCCACTTGACTAAGGTCTTAGGAGCTTCTTCAAATGCATCAATTTCCTCTTGAAGCTTGTCCTTGCCTTTTTGCTTGTAGTCTTGTGGTGGAAGATCATCTTGAGCTTGTGTCCCCTTGAAAGAAGTATCATACTTCTCTTGTTGAGGAACAAACTTTGTCTTAGGGTATTAATCTTCTTCCCACTCAACTCCATTGGCATTGAACTTTCGTTCAAAACCAACACCTTGATTCTTTCGGTGCATTCCTTGCTTGCACACAATTTCCTCGAATTGCTTACTCCCGGCAAGGCTTTTGTACACTCCTTTCTCTATAATTCCCTTCAATAAGCTATTTTCTTGCTCAAGTGTAACTTGGCTAAGAGAATCTTTAGTGGAATCAAGAGAACTACTAGAAGCAACAATATTGGATTTAGCATGATCATTGTTACTGCTAGAGGAAGAATCTTTCTTGTTCTTGTTACTAGACTTGACTTGAGGCATGTAAGTGGATAAGAGTAAACGCTTGGCAATGTAAGAAGAACTTTTCTTGCGGAGATCAACATTGATTGCTTTTAAGAACTCATGCTCTTGCTCAAGATTGAGCTTTTCAAAGCATAATTTCTCATGAGTTCTTAAAAGTTCTCGATGATCTTCGAAGATAGTTTCATGAGCTAACTTAAGAGTGTTTAGTTCTTTAGTTAGAGCCTCAATCTTCTCCTTATCATTGTCATTCGTTTTATCTTGATTAGCATGATTAATTGATGTTTCATCATAGTATTCATCACTAGAGTTGTCAACAAGCAAATCATCACCTAACAAGTCATCTTCATCACTATTAAAATCAACATACTCGGGGTGTGTTACCTTAGGACCTTTGGCCATGAAGCATCTTCCAATTCTTTCATTTGGTGAGTCAAAGATGTCATAGGAGTTGGTTGACACAAGTCCTAGACCGGCAACACCTTCATCTTGAGTATCTTCGGAGTCGGAGTGATAACTTCTCTCGGAGTGGCTGTCGGAGTCGGAGCCGGATACCCATTCACCAACATGAGCTTGATGTCTTCGTTTTGTGTAGCTCCTTGATGATTTTTCCTTCCTTTCCGAATCCTTGCTTCTCCGTGAGTATCTTCGTTCATAACGATCATCTCTACTCCTTCTCTCTCTTGGTGGTGATTCTTTGCTTCTTCTTTTTGGAGAATCTTCTCTTCTCTTGTAGGGAGCTGTACACTCATTGGAATAGTGTTCGGGTCTTCCACAACTGTAGCAGTTTCGCTCTCGACTAGAAGATCTTTTGTCATTGTAGGATCTTGACTTGAAGCTTCTATCTTTGCTTCTACTCTTGTAGAACTTGTTGAAGTTCTTCACCATTAAGCTCAATTCTTCATTGAAGTTTTGTTTCTCACTTGATGATGTAGGGGCTTCACATGAGGCTTTGTAGGCACCACTTGATTTGTTGTGAAGTTCCTCTTTATCCTTAAGTGACATCTCATGAGCAACAATTCTTCCAATCACCTCCGTTGGCTTGAGATATTTGTAATTGGGCATCATTTGGATCAATGTGCACACGGTATCATATTTTCCATCCAAGGCTCTTAGAATCTTCTTGATGATGAATCTATCGTTCATCTCTTCACTTCCTAAGCCGGCAATCTCATTTGTGATGAGAGCAAGCCTAGAGTACATTTCAGCGACACCTTCACCATCCTTCATTTTGAACTTGTCAAGTTAACTTTGAAGCACATCCAACTTGGATTCCTTGACGGAGTCGGTACCTTCGTGCATATCAATCAAAGTGTCCCAAATTTCCTTTGCATTCTCAAGACGGCTGATTTTGTTGAATTCTTCGGGGCACAATCCATTGAAGAGAATATCACAAGCTTGAGCATTGTATTGCAACATCTTCAACTCATCCGTGGTAGCTTCACGGTTTGGTTCTTTCCCATCAAAGAAGTCACCTTGCAAACCAACACACACAATAGCCCAAACGGCGGGGTTATGTCCAAGAATATGCATTTTCATTTTATGCTTACAACTAGCAAAATTAGTACCATCAAAGGAAGGACCTCTACGGTGATAATTTCCCTCGCTAGACGCCATACTCTCCTAGGTTGTGAAACCAAGGCTATGACCACCAAAAGCTATGGAGATCAAAGCAAATGGAAACCTGGCTCTGATACCACTTGTAGGATCGAAAGTATGTCTAGAGGGGGGGTCATTAGACTACTTGACCAAATAAAAACTTAACCTTTTCCCAATTTTAGTTCTTGGCAGATTTTAGCTATTGTAGGACAAGTCAAGCAATCATCACACAATTCAAGCAAGCATGCAAAGAGTATATTGGCAGCAGAAAGTAAAGCATGCAACTTGCAAGAATGTAAAGGGAAGGGTTTGGAGAATTCAAACGCAATTGGAGACACGGATGTTTTTCCCGTGGTTCAGATAGGTGGTGCTATCCTACATCCATGTTGATGGAGACTTCAACCCACGAAGGGTAACGGTCACGCGAGTCCACGAAGGGCTCCACCCATGAAGGGTCCACGAAGTAGCAACCTTGTCTATCCCACCATGGCCATCGCCCACGAAGGACTTGCCTCACTAGCGGTAGATCTTCACGAAGTAGGCGATCTCCTTGCCCTTACAAACTCCTTGGTTCAACTCCACAATCTTGTCGGAGGCTCCCAAGTGACACCTAGCCAATCTAGGAGACACTACTCTCCAAGAAGTAACAAATGGTGTGTTGATGATGAACTCCTTGCTCTTGTGCTTCAAATGATAGTCTCCCCAACACTCAACTCTCTCTCATAGGATTTGGATTTTGTGGAAAGAAGATTTGAGTGGAAAGCAACTTGGGGAAGGCTAGAGATCAAGATTCATATGGTAGGAATGGAATATCTTGGTCTCAACACATGAGTAGGTGGTTCTCTCTTAGAACATATGAGTTGGAATTGTGTATGTGTTCTGATGGCTCTCTCCATGAATGAAGAGGAGGTGGAGGGGTATATATAGCCTCCACACAAAATCCAACCGTTACACACAGTTTTCCAATCTCGGTGGGACCGAATCAACAAACTCGGTCGGACCGAAAAGGTAAACCTAGTGACCGTTAGAGATTTTCGGTGGGACTGACATGCAACTCGGTAGGACCGATATGGTTAGGGTTTGGGCATAACGTAATCTCGGTGAGACCGATCACAAACTCGGTGAGACCGATTTGGTAAAGCTAACCAGAGAGTTGGTCAGGCAAACTCGGTGGGACCGATTTGCTCTTTCGGTGAGACCGAAAAGTTACAAAAAGGAAACACTAGAGTTTACATTGCAATCTCGGTGGGACCGATTCGCTCTTTCGGTGAGACCGAAAAGTTACGAAAGGGAAACAGAGAGTTTGCAATCCCATCTCGGTGAGACCGAGATCCCTATCGGTAGAACCGAATTGCTAGGGTTTGGTAGTGGCTTATGACAAGTGAAACTCGGTGGCGGCCGGATAGAAAGAATCGGTAGGACCGAGTTTGGCTTAGGGTTTAGGTCATATGTGGATATGGGAAAGTAGTTGAGGGTTTTGGAGCATATCACTAAGCACATGAAGCAAGAGGCTCATTAAGCAACACCTCATCCCTCCTTGATAGTATTGGCTTTTCCTAAAGACTCAATGTGATCTTGGATCACTAAAATATAAAATGAAGAGTCTTGAGCTTTTGAGCTTGAACCAATCCTTTGTCCTTAGCATTTTGAGGGTTCCACTTTCACATCCATGCCATGCCAATCATTGAGCTTTCCTGAAATAGTCATCTTAGAATAGCATTAGCTCAATGAGCTATATGTTGTTATGAATTACCAAAACCACCTAGGGATAGTTGCACTTTCAGTAGGAAATTTTTTGAAATTACTACGTTCCCCAACAGTGGCATCCGAGCCTAGGTTTTATGTGTTGATGTTATATGCACGAGTAGAACACAAGTGAGTTGTGGGCGATATAAGTCATACTGCTTACCAGCATGTCATACTTTGGTTCGGCGGTATTGTTGGATGAAGCGGCCCAGACCAACATTACGCGTACGCGTACGCTTACGCGAGACCGCTTCTCCCGACGTGCTTTGCACAGAGGTGGCTTGCGGGTGACAGTTTCTCCAACTTTAGTTGAATCGAGTGTGGCTACGCCCGGTCCTTGCGAAGGTTAAAACAGCACCAACTTGACAAACTATCGTTGTGGTTTTGATGCGTAGGTAAGATTAGTTCTTGCTTAAGCCCGTAGCAGCCACGTAAAACTTGCAACAACAAAGTAGAGGACGTCTAAGTTGTTTTTGCAGGGCATGTTGTGATGTGATATGGTCAAGACGTGATGAGATATAAGTTGTTGTATGAGATGATCATGTTTTGTTGAAGTTATCAGCAACTGGCAAAATCCTTATGGTTGTCTCTCTATTGCATAAGATGCAAGCATCCAATAATTGCTTTACTTTATCGCTATGCGATAGCAATAGTTGCAAGAGCAATTGTTGGCGAGACGACCACGTGACAACACATTGATATAGATCAAGATGATGGAGATCATGGTGTCATGCCGGTGACGATATAGATCATGACAGTACTTTGGAGATGGAGATCAAAGAAGCAAGATGATGATGGCCATATCATGTCACATATTTTGATTGCATATGATGTTTATCTTTTATACATCTTATTTTTTGCTTAGTTTTACGGTAGCATTTTAAGATGATCTCTCACTAATTATCAAGAAGTGTTCTCCCTGAGTATGAACCGTTGCGAAAGTTCTTCGTGCTGAGACACCACATGATGATCGGGTGTGATAGGCTCTACGTTCAAATACAACGGGTGCAAAACAGTTGCACACGCGGAATACTCAGGTTATACTTGACGAGCCAAGCATATACAGATATGGCCTCGGAACACGGAGACCGAAAGGTTGAGCGTGAATCATATAGCAGATATGATCAACATAATGATGTTCACCAATGAAACTACTCCATCTCACGTGATGATCGGACATGGTTTAGTTGATTTGGATCACGTAATCACTTAGAGGATTAGAGGGATGTCTATCTAAGTGGGAGTTCTTAAGTAATATGATTAATTGAACTTAAATTTATCATGAAACTTAGTCCTGGTAGTATTTTGCAAATTATGTTGTAGATCAATAGCTCGCGTTGTTGCTTCCATGTGTTTATTTTCATATGTTCCTAGAGAAAATTGTGTTGAAAGATGTTAGTAGCAATGATGCGGATTGGATCCGTGATCTGAGGTTTATCCTCATTGCTGCACAGAATAATTATGTCCTTGATGCACCGCTAGGTGACGGACCTATTGCAGGAGCAGATGCAGACGTTATGAACGTTTGGCTAGCTCAATATGATGACTACTTGATAGTTTAGTGCACCATGCTTAACAGCTTAGAATCGGGACTTCAAAGACGTTTTGAACGTCATGGACCATATGAGATGTTCCAGGAGTTGAAGTTAATATTTCAAGCAAATACCCGAGTTGAGAGATATGAAGTCTCCAACAAGTTCTATAGCTAAAAGATGGAGGAGAATCGCTCAACTAGTGAGCGTGTGCTCAGATTGTCTGGGTACTACAATCGCTTGAATCAAGTGGGAGTTAATCTTCCAGATAAGATAGTGATTGACAGAATTCTCTAGTCACCATCACCAAGTTAGTATAACTTCGTGATGAACTATAGTATGCAAGGGATGACGAAAACGAATCCCGAGCTTTTCATGATGATGAAATCGATGAAGGTAGAAATCAAGAAAGAGCATCAAGTGTTGATGGTTGACAAGATCACTAGTTTCAAGAAAAGGGCAAAGGGAAGAAGGGGAACTTCAAGAAGAACGGCAAGCAAGTTGCTGCTCAAGTGAAGAAGCCCAAGCTGGTCCTAAGCCTGAGACTAAGTGCTTCTACTGCAAAGGGACTGGTCACTGGAAGCGGAACTGCCCCAAGTATTTGGCGGATAAGAAGGATGGCAAAGTGAACAAAAGTATATTTGATATACATGTTTTTGATGTGTACTTTACTAGTGTTTATAGCAACCCCTCAGTATTTGATACTGGATCAGTTGCTAAGAGTAGTAACTCGAAACAGGAGTTGCAGAATAATCAGAGACTAGTTAAGGGTGAAGTGACGATGTGTGTTGGAAGTAGTTCCAAGATTGATATGATCATCATCGTACACTCCCCTATACTTTCGGGATTAGTGTTGAACCTAAATAAGTGTTATTTGGTTTTTGCGTTGAGCATGAATATGATTTGATCATGTTTATTGCAATATGGTTATTCATTAAAGTTAGAGAATAATTGTTGTTCTGTTTACATGAATAAAACCTTCGATGGTCATACACCCAATGAAACAAGTTCATTGGATCTCGATCATAGTGATACACATATTCATAATATTGAAACCAAAAGATGCGAAGTTAATAATGATAGTGCAACTTATTTGTGGCACTGCCATTTAGGTCATATTGGTGTAAAGCGCATGAAGAAACTCCATGCTGATGGGATTTTGGAATCACTTGATTATGAATCACTTGATGCTTGCGTACCATGCCTCATGGGCAAGATGACTAAGACTCCGTTCTCCGGAGCGAGAAATTGACTTATTGGAAACAATACATACTGATGTATGCAGTCCGATGAGTGTTAAGGCTCACGGCAAGTATCGTTATTTTCTGAACTTCACAGATGATTTGAGCAGATATGGGTATATCTACTTGATGAAACATAAGTCTGAAACATTTGAAAAGTTCAAAGAATTTTAGAGTGAAGTGGAAAATCATCGTGACAAGAAAATAAAAGTTTCTACGATATGATCGCAGAGGTAAAATATTTGAGTTACGAGTTTGGCCTTCAATTAAAACAATGTGAAATAGTTTCACTAATCACGCCACCTGGAACACCATAGTGTAATGATGTGTCCGAACGTCATAACTGTACTGTATTAGATATAGTGCGATCTATGATGTCTCTTACCAATCTACCACTATCGTTTTGGGGTTATGCATTAGAGACAGCTGCATTCACGTTAAATAGGGCACCATCTAAGTCCGTTGAGACGACACAATTTGAACTGTGGTTTGGCAAGAAATCAAAGTTGTCGTTTCTTAAAGTTTGGGGTTGTGATGCTTATATGAAAAAGTTTCATCCTAATAAGCTCAAACCCAAATGGGAGAAATATGTCTTCATAGGATACCCAAAGGAGACTGTTGGGTACACCTTCTATCACAAAACCGAAGGCAAGACTTTTGTTGCTAAATTCGGAGTTTTTCTAGAGAAGGAGTTTCTCTCGAAAGAAGTGAGTGGGAGGAAAGTAGAACTTGATGAGGTAACTGTACCTACTCCCTTGTTGGAAAGTAGTTCATCACAGAAATCTGTTCCTGTGACTACTACACCAATTAGTGAGGAATAATGATGATCATGTAACTTCAGATCAAGTTACTACCAAATCTCGTAGGTAAACCAGAGTGAGATCCGCACCAGAGTGGTACGGTAATCCTGTTCTGGAAGTCATGTTACTAGACCATGACGAACTTGCGAACTATGAGGAAGCGATGATGAGCCCAGATTCCGCGAAATGGTTTGAGGCCATGAAATCTGAGATATGATCCATGTATGAGAACAAAGTATGGACTTTGGTTGACTTGCCCGATGATCGGCAAGCCATAGAAAATAAATGGATCTTCAAGAGGAAGACGGACGCTGATAGTAGTGTTACTATCTACAAAGCTAGAATTGTCGCAAAAGGTTTTCGACAAGTTCAAGGTGTTGACTACGATGAGATTTTCTCACTCGTATCTATGCTTAAGTCTGTCCGAATCATGTTAGCAATTGCCGCATTTTATGAAATCTGGCAAATGGATAAACAAAACTGCATTCCTTAATGGATTTACTAAAGAAGAGTTGTATACGATGCAACTAGAAATTTTTGTCGATCCTAAAGGTGTTAACTAAATATGCAAGCTCCAGCGATCCATCTATGGACTGGTGCAAGAATCTCGGAGTTGGAATATACGCTTTGATAAGTTGATCAAAGCATATAGTTTTATACAGACTTGCGGTGAAGCCTGTATTTACAAGAAAGTGAGTGGGAGCACTACAACATTTCTGATAAGTATATGTGAATGACATATTGTTGATCGAAAATAATGTAGAATTATTCTGCAAAGCATAAAGGAGTGTTTGAAAGGAGTTTTTTCAAAGAAAGACCTCGGTGAAGCTGCTTACATATTGAGTATCAAGATCTATAGAGATAGATCAAGACACTTGATAAGTTTTTTCAATGAGTACATACCTTGACAAGATTTTGAAGTAGTTCAAAATGGAACAGTCAAAGAAAAGGTTTCTTGCCTGTGTTACAGGGTGTGAAGTTGAGTAAGACTCAAAGCCCGACCACGGTAGAAGATAGAAAGAAAATGAAAGTCATTCCCTATGCCTCAGTCATAGGTTCTATAAAGTATGCCATGCTGTATACCAGATCTATTGTATGCCCTACCACTGAGTTTGGCAAGGGAGTACCATAGTGATCTAGGAGTAGATCACTGGACAGCGGTCAAAATTATCCTTAGTGGAATAAGGATATGTTTCTCGATTATGGAAGTGAAAAAAGGTTCGTCGTAAAGGGTTACGCCGATGCAAGTTTTGACACTAATCTAGATGACTCTAAGTCTCGGTCTAGATACATATTGAAAGTGGGAGCAATTAGCTAGAGTAGCTCCATGCAGAGCATTGTTGACATAGAAATTTGCAAAATACATGCGGATCTGAATGTGGCAGACCCGTTGACTAAGATTCTCTCACAAGCAAAACATGATCACACCTTAGTTCTCCTTGGGTGTTAATCACATAGAAATGTGAACTAGATTACTGAATCTAGTAAACCCTTTGGGTGTTGGTCACATGGCGATGTGAACTATGGGTGTTAATCACATGATCATGTGAACTATCGATGTTAATCACATTGTGATGTGATCTAGATTATTGAATCTAGTGCAAGTGGGAGACTGAAGGAAATATGCCGTAGAGGCAATAATAAAGTTATTATTTATTTCCTTATATCATGATAAATGTTTATTATTCATGCTAGAATTGTATTAATCGGAAACATAATACATGTGTGAATACATAGACAAACAGAGTGTCACTAGTATGCCTCTACTTGACTAGCTCGTTAATCAAAGATGGTTATGTTTCCTAACCATGGACAAAGAGTTGTTATTTGATTAACGGGATCACATCATTAGGTGAATGATCTGATTGACATGACCCATTCCATTCCATTAGCTTAGCACCCGATCGTTTAGTATGTTGCTATTGCTTTCTTCATGACTTATACATGTTCCTATGACTATGAGATTATGCAACTCCCGTTTGCCGGAGGAACACTTTGTGTGCTACCAAACGTCACAACGTAACTGGGTGATTATAAAGGAGCTCTACAGGTGTCTCCAAAGGTACATGTTGGGTTGGCGTATTTCGAGATTAGGATTTGTCACTCCGATTGTCGGAGAGGTATCTCTGGGCCCTCTCGGTAATGCACATCACTTAAGCCTTGCAAGCATTGCAACTAATGAGTTAGTTGCGGGATGATGTATTACAGAACGAGTAAAGAGACTTGCCGGTAACGAGATTGAACTAGGTATTTGGAATACCGACGATCGAATCTCGGGGAAGTAACATACCGATGACAAAGGGAACAACGTATGTTGTTATGCGGTCTGACCGATAAAGATCTTCGTAGAATATGTAGGAGACAATATGGGCATCCAGGTCCCGCTATTGGTTATTGACCGGAGACATGTCTCGGTCATGTCTACATTGTTCTCGAACCTGTAGGGTCCGCACGCTTAAGGTTACTATGACAGTTTTATTATGAGTTTATGCATTTTGATGTACCGAAGTTTGTTCGGAGTCCCGGATGTGATCACGGACATGACGACAAGTCTCGAAATGGTCGAGACATAAAGATTGATATATTGGAAGCCTATGTTTGGATATCGGAAGTGTTCCGGGTGAAATCGGGATTTTACCGGAGTACCGGGAGGTTACCGGAACCCCCCGGGAGCTATATGGGCCTTAATGGGCCATAGTGGAAGAAGAGGAGAGGCAGCCAAGGCTTGGGCCGCGCGCCCCTCCCCCCTAGTCCGAATAGGACAAGGAGAGAGGGGGCCGGCGCCCTCCTCCTTCTCTCTCTCTCTTTTCCACCTCATGAATCCTATTCCAACTAGGATTGGGGGAGAAGTCCTACTCCCGGAGGGAGTAGGACTCCTCCTGGTGCGCCATATGTGGCCGGCCGGCCTCCCCCCTCTTGGTCCTTTATATACGGAGGCAGGGGCACCCCAGAGACACACAAGTTGATCCACGTGATCATATTCTTAGCCGTGTGCGGTGCCCCCTTCCACCATAGTCCTCGATAATATTGTAGTGGAGTTTAGGCGAAGCCCTGCTGCAGTAGTACATCAAGATCGTCACCACGCCGTCGTGCTGACGGAACTCTTCCCCGACACTTTGCTGGATCGGAGTCCGGGGATCGTCATCGAGCTGAACGTGTGCTAAAACTTGGAGGTGCCGTAGTTTCGGTGCTTGATCGGTCGGGCCGTGAAGACGTACGACTACATCAACCAAACGCTTCCGTTGTCGATCTACTAGGTATGTAGATCACACTCTCCCCCTCGTTGCTACGCATCACCATGATCTTGCGTGTGCGTAGCAATTTTTTTGAAATTACTACGTTCCCCAACAGGGCGCGCCCCCCTGCCTCGTGGACTCCTCGTTCGTTTCTTGACGTCCACTCCAAGTCCTCTGGATCACGTTTGTTCCAAAAATCACGTTCCCGAAGGTTTCATTCCGTTTGGATTCTGTTTGATATTCCTTTTATGTGAAACACTGAAATAGGCAAAAAAAACAACAATTTACACTGGGCCTTGGGTTAAGAGTTTAGTCCTAAAAATAATATAAAAGTGTAAAATAAACCTCATTAACATCCAAAACAGATAATATAATAGCATGGAACGATCAAAAATTATAGATACGTTGGAGACGCATCACTGCATCTGTCCACTCGAAGTGATCGGTGCGTCGGAGAAGTCGATAAAGTGGCAATGCTTTTTCTCCTAGTCTGGAGATAAAGCGGCTTAAAGTTGCCATGCATCCAGCTAGTTTTTGGACCTGTTTAAGGTCTATTGTTGTAGCCAATTGTGATAAAGCTCAGATTTTGGCAGGATTTGCCTCGATTCCTCTACTGGAAACAATGAAGCCCAGTAGTTTTCTAGAGGGGACGCCGAAAACACATTTTTCTGGATTGAGCTTAATGTCATATGTACGGAGATTATCGAATGTGAGACGTAAGTCATCTATTAGTGACTCGACACACTTAGTCTTTATAACGACGTCGTCCACATATGCTTCAACTGTCTTGCCGATTTGTTTCTCCAGGCATGTTTGAATCATGCATTGGTAGGTGGCGCCGGTGTTTTTGAGCCCAAAGGGCATAGTGTTCAAGCACAAAGGCCCGTATGAGGTAATAAATGCCGTTGCGGCTTGGTCGGATTCCTTCATTTTAATTTGATGGTATCCGGAATACGTGTCGAGGAAACATAGTGAGTCGTGTCTTGTAGTGGCATCAATAATTTGATCGATGCAGGGGAGGGGGAATGGATCCTTAGGGCAAGCTTTTTTGAGGTCTTTGAAATCGACGCACAAGCGCCAGGATTTATACTTTTTTGCACCATCACCAGGTTTTCTAGCCAGTCCGGATGTTTTATTTCTCTGATGAATCCGGCCTCAATTAGCTTGGCTAGCTCCTCCCCCATAGCTTGTTGTTTGGGTTCGGAAAAGTGCCGCAGTGTTTGCTTCACTGGCTTGTATCCATTCAATATATT
The DNA here is from genome assembly GCF_003073215.2 of Triticum urartu. Lineage (NCBI taxonomy): Eukaryota > Viridiplantae > Streptophyta > Magnoliopsida > Poales > Poaceae > Triticum > Triticum urartu. The sequence goes on along the minus strand of NC_053027.1, from coordinate 197,039,985 downwards.
GAGGCTGTGCTCAGCCAACCTGCATGGGATTCCTGGCATATCAGAAGGGTGCCAGGCGAACATGTCCCAGTTCTCGCGTAGGAACGCTCGTAGTGCGACGTCCACCATCGGGTCCAGCTGTGCACCGATGGAGGTTGTCTTCTTTGGGTCCGTCAGGTGGACCTGAAATTTGACTATTTCATCGGCTGGTTTGAAGGAGGTGGATTTGGAGCACTTGTCGAGGATTACGTCATCCATATCCACCATTGAGCGCGGCACAGTTAACTCTTCGGCCGCAAGGGCCTCAAAGAGTGCCTCAAGGGCCAGGGAGGCTGTTTTGTTTTCGGCACGCAGGGCTATACCCGGATCACTAGAGGGCGTGATAATACCATTGGGCCCGGGCATTTTGAGCTTCATATACCTGTAATGAGGTATGGCTTGAAAGCTTGTGAATGCATCTCGCCCCAAAGGGCATGGTATCCACTATCGAAAGGGGCCACTTGGAAGGTTATCTCTTCTGACCGATAGTTCTCCGGTGTGCCGAATACCACGTCAAGTGTGATTTTTCCCGCGCATCATGCCTCCCGACTGGGAATAATTCCTCGGAAGGTCGTGCTACTTTGCTCGATACGGCTCCTGTCTATTTCCATTTTACTGAGTGTATCCTCGTAGATGAGGTTTAATCCGCTGCCGCCGTCCATGAGCACCTTCGTGAGTCGAAAGCCGTCCACAATTGGATTGAGGACCAAGGCAGCTGGTGCCCGGACTGACCGGGATTTTGGTTCGTCACTGGCATTAAAAGTTATGCCCATGTCGTTCCAAGGATTTATTGTTGCGACTTGACAGACTTCGGCGAGATCGCGGAGTGCCCTTTTGCGCCGATTGTTTGAAGCAAAAGTCTCGAAGACCGTCAGTACTCCACGGTCGTCGTGTTCCGGGGGGAGTTGTTCCGAGGTATTTTTGGTGAGTATATCCTCGCCACTCTTGGCCATTTGCCGGAGTATCCAACATGCTCTAAGGCTGTGGGTAGGTATGGTATCCGGTGTTGTTTGTATTTTGCACGCCCTATCGAGCGATCCCTCCAGAACGGTTCCGCGCCCCGTAATGGGTTTGGATTTCTTTACTGCTGTGTCGGGCGCCCCGTGAGGGTGCATCCTTTTTGTCCGGACGAAAGGTTGAGTGGGAATTGGCGGTTCCCAACGAGCTGCCTGAGTTTTCCAGGCGCTTTCCATTGCGCAGTACTTCTGTACTATGGTTGCCAAGTCGGCGAAATGTAATACATGATGGCGGTTGATAGCGTTGAGGATTCCTCCATCCGTACAATTACTTCGGAATATTGAGATCGCGTCTTCGTCGCGGCAATCTTTGATCTTGTTCTTGACAAGGAGGAATCTGGCCCAAAAGTGATGGACTATTTCCTGAGACTGCTGCTGTAGGTATGTGAGATTGCATATATCTAGGTGGGTGGGTGGATTTAAATTCGAACCCTGACCCAATTTGGGATCCGGAGTTTGAGAAATTTTAGTGCTTAATAGGTTGGGCTTCGGGAGATTGACCGATTTTTCAGGTCTACTGTCTGATTCCAAGTTCGAAGGACAAGGCGTGTCGTTCCGTGGACAGGTATCCGGCTCTTCGAGCTCGGAGATCCGAACATAGTTCGACCTCAGTATAGAGGGAGTGTTGTTGTTTTGCACCTCCACTACCGCTATCTAATGGGTGATCGATGGAGATTTGATTTCTCTTTGATCGGGTTTAATCCCAATCCGACCGTAGTCTGTAGCGACCACCAAGGTGGCAATGCGATCCAGGAGTTCGTTCAAGGACGATAATTCCATTGGATCCATCTGTTTGGAGTATTCGGAGTCAATTCGGAGGCGATTTTTATTAGCCGAGAAGTCATCGTCGGCTCACAGGCCGAACGGGAGGTCATGATAAAGCCACCAACCGGAGGGTTTGGCCTAAGGCCAGGGCTCCATCGGCGGTGATGTTGTCCTTGATCACAAGGCAAGCCATCAACCCTGACTTCGACGCCACAGTGGAACTCTCAATGAAAGCACCAATGTCGGTGTCAAAACCGGTGGATCTCGGGTAGGGGGTCCCGAACTGTGCCTCTGAGGTCGATGGTAATAGGAGACAGGGAACACAATGTTTACCCAGGTTCGGGCCCTCTCGATGGAGGTAAAACCCTACGTCCTGCTAGATTAATATTGATGAGTATGGGGGTTACAAGAGTTGATCTACACGAAATTGTAATGGCTAAAACCCTAGAAGTCTAGCCTATCTGATTATGATTGTCCCTTCAGACTAAACCCTCCAGTTTATATAGACACCGGAGGGAACTAGGGTTGTACAAAGTCGGTTGCATAGATAGGAAATAGTACATCCGGCCACCTAGCTTGCCATCTACGGAAAGGAGAGTCCTATCCGGACATGGGAGAAAGTCTTCTATCTTGTATCTTCATGGCCCAATAGTTCGACCCATGTCCAACAGGCCGGCCGCCCGAGGACCCCTTAGTCCAGAACTCCCTTAGTTGGATCATGAAGATGTTCGAATACATCTACCGCGTTAACCTAATGCTTCCGCTTTCAGTTTATGAGGGTACATGGACACAATCTCCCCTTCTCGTTGCTATGCATCTCCTAGTTAGATCTTGCATGATCGTCGGAAACTTTTTGAATTACTACGTTCCCCAACAGTGGCATCCGAGCCAGGTCTATGCGTAGATGTTATATGCATGAGTAGAACACAGAGAGTTGTGGGCAATAATAGTCATACTTTGATTCAGCGGTATTGTTAGATGAAGCAGCCTGGACTGACATTACATGACCGCATTCATGAGACTGGTTCTACCGACGTGCTTTGCACACAGGTGGCTAGCGGGTGTCTGTTTCTCCAACTTTAGTTGAATCGAGTTTGACTACGGCCGGTCCTTATTGCAAGTTAAAACAGCACAGTTGACAAAAAATCATTGTGGTTTTGATGCGTAGGTAAGAACAGTTCGCGCTAGAAGCCCGTAGTAGCCACGTAAAACTTGCAACAACAAAGTAGAGGACGTCTAACTTGTTTTTGCAGGGCATGTTGTGATGTGATATGGTCAAGACGTGATGAGATATAAATTGTTGTATGAGATGATCATGTTTTGTAAAAGTTATCGGCAACTGGCAGGAGCCTTATGGTTGTCGCTTTATTGTATGAAATGCAATCGCCATGTAATTGCTTTACTTTATCACTAAGCGGTAGCGATAGTCATAGAAACAATTGTTGGCGAGACGAGAACGATGCTACGATGGAAATCAAGGTGTCAAGCCAGTGACGATGGAGATCATGACGGTGCTTTGGAGATGGAGATCAAAGACACAAGATGATGATGGCCATATCATGTCACATATTTTGATTGCATGTGATGTTTATGTTTTATGAATCTTATTTTTCTTAGTACGGCGGTAGCATTATAAGATGATCCCTCATTAAATTTCAAGGTACAAGTGTTCTCCCTGAGTATGCACCGTTGCTATAGTTCGTCGTGTTGAGACACCACGTGATGATCGGGTGTGATAATCTCTACGTTCACATACAACGGGTGCAAGCCAGTTTTGCACACGCAGAATACTCAGGTTAAACTTGACTTGCCTAGCATATGCAGATATGGCCTCGCAACACTGAGACCGAAAGGTCGAACGTGAATAATATAGTATATATGATCAACATAGAGATGTTCACCATTGAAAACTACTCCATATCACGTGATGATCGGACATGGTTTAGTTGATATGCATCACGTGATCATTTAGATGACTAGAGGGATGTTTATCTAAGTGGGAGTTCTTAAGTAATATGATTAATTGAACTTAAAATTTATCATGAACTTAGTCCTAATAGTATTTGCATGTCTATGTTGTAGATCAATAGCTTGCGTATAGCTCCCCTATTTTCTTTTTGATATGTTCCTAGAGAAAAACTTATGTTGAAAGATGATAGTAGCAATGATGCAGACTAGGTCCGTGATCTGAGGATTATACTGATTGTTGCACAGAAGAATTATGTCCTTGATGCACCGCTAGGTGACAGACCTATTGCACGAGAATATGCAGACATTGTGAATGTTTGACAAGCTCGGTATGATGACTACTTGATAGTTTAGTGCACCATGCTTTACGGCTTAGAACCGGGACTTCAAAAATGTTTTGACCGCCATGGAGCATATGAGATGTTTCAAGAGCTAAAAATGATATTTCAGACTCATGCCCGTGTTAAGAGGTATGAAACCTCTAACAAGTACTTTGCCTACAAGATGGAGGGGAATAGCTCAGCTAGCGAGCATGTGCTCAGAATGTCTGGGTACTACAATCACTTGAATCAAGTGGGAGTTAATCTTCCAGATAAGATAGTGATTGACAGAGTGTTGATGGTGAACTATAATATGCAAGGGATGATGAAAACGATTCCCAATCTCTTCGTGATGCTGAAATCAGCGAAGGTAGAAATCGAGAAATAACATCAAGTGTTGATGGTTAACAAGACCACTAGTTTCAAAAAAAGGGCAAGGGAAAGAAGGGGAACTTCAAAAAGAATGGCAAGCAAGTTTCCACTCCCGTTTAAAAGCCCAAAGCTGGACCTAAGCCTGAAACTGAGTGCTTCTACTACAAAGGGAATGGTCACTGGAAGCGGAACTACCCCAAATACTTGGTGGGTAAGAAGGATGCCAAAGTGAATGATACGTCTCCAACGTATCTATAATTTTTGATTGCTCCATGCTATGTTATCTACTGTTTTGGGCAATATTGGGCTTTATTATCCACTTTTATATTATTTTTGGGACTAACCTATTAACCGGAGGACCAGCCCAGAATTGTTTCTTTGCCTATTTCAGTGTTTCGAAGAAAAGGAATATCAAACGGAGTCGAAACGGAACGAAATCAACTGGAGAAGTTATTTTTGGAAGGAAAGCTACCGGAAAAGCTTGGAGTGCACGTCAGGAAAGAAGGGAGGTGCCCACGAGGGTGGGGGGGCGCCCCCTGCCTCGTGGCCCCCCCTTCAGTCCACCGGCGTGCGTCTTTCACCCATATATACCTACGTATCCTACAACTTCCAAAAGAGACGATGGATCGGGAGTTCCGCCGCCAGAAGCCTCCGTAGCCACTGAAAGCCAGTCTAGACCCATTCCGGCACCCTGCCGGAGGGGGCAATCCTTCCTTGGTGGCCATCTTCATCATCCCGGTGCTCTCCATGACGAGGAGGGAGTAGTTCTCCCTCGGGCCTGAGGGTATGTACCAGTAGCTATGTGTTTGATCTCTCTCCCTCTCTCGTGTTCTTGAGGTGATACGATCTTGATGTATCGCGAGCTTTGCTATTATGTTTGGATCCTATGATGTTTTCTCCCCCCTCTACTCTCTTGTAATGAATTGAGTTTCCCCTTTGAAGTAATCTTATCGGATTGAGTCTTTATAGATTTGAGAACACTTGATGTATGTCTTGCCGTGGATATCTGTGGTGACAATGGGATATCACGTGATTCACTTGATGTATGTTTTGGTGATCAACTTGCGGGTTCCGCCCATGAACCTATGCATAGGGGTTGACACACATTTTCGTCATGATTCTCCGGTAGAAACTTTGGGGCACTCTTTGAGGTCCTTTGTGTTGGTTGAATAGATGAATGTGAGATTGTGTGACGCATATCGTATAATCATACCCACGGATACTTGAGGTGACATTGGAGTATCTAGGTGACATTAGGGTTTTGGTTGATTTGTGTCTTAAGGTGTTATTCTAGTACGAACTCTAGGGCTGTTTGTGACACCTATAGGAATAGCCCAACGGATTGATTGGAAAGAATAACTTTGAGGTGGTTTCGTACCATACCATAATCTCTTCGTTCATTCTCCTCTATTAGTGACTTTGGAGTGACTCTTTGTTGCATGTTGAGGGATAGTTATGTGATCCAATTATGTTAGTATTGTTGAGGGAACTTGCACTAGCGAAAGTATGAACCCTAGGCCTTGTTTCCTAGCATTGCAATACCGTTTACACTCACTTTTATCATTAGTTACCTTACTGCTTTTAATAATTTCAGATTACAAATACCTTTATCTACCATCCATATTGCACTTGTATCACCATCTCTTCGCCGAACTAGTGCACCTATACAATTTACCATTGTATTGGGTGTGTTGGGGACACAAGAGACTCTTTGTTATTTGGTTGCAGGGTTGCTTGAGAGAGACCATATTCATCCTACGCCTCCTACGAATTGATAAACCTTAGGTCATCCACTTGAGGGAAATTTGCTACTGTCCTACAAACCTCTGCACTTGGAGGCCCAACAACGTCTACAAGAAGAAGGTTGTGTAGTAGACATTAGTGAACAAAGGTATATTTGATATATAGGTTATTGATGTGTACTTTACTAGTGTTCATAGTAGCCCCTGGGTATTTGATACAGGTTTAGTTGCTAAAATTAGTAACTCAAAACAGGAGTTGCAGAATGAACAGAGACTAGTTAAGAGCAAAGTGACTATGTATGTTGGAAGTGATTCCAAGGTTGATACAATCACCATCGCACACTCCCTCTACCTTCGGGATTAGTGTTGAACCTGAAATAAATGTTATTTGGTGTTTGTGTTGAGCATGAAAATATGATTAGATGATGTTTATTGCAATATGGTTATTCATTTAAGTCAGAGAATAATTATTGTTCTATTTACATGAATAAAAACCTTCTATGGTCATACACCCGAGGTGAATGGTTTATTGAATCTCAATCGTAGTGATACACATATTCATAATATTGAAGCCAAAAGATGCAAAGTTAATAATGATAGTGCAACTTATTTGTGGCACTGCCATTTAGGTCATATTGGTGTAAAGAGCATGAAGAAACTCCATGTTGATGGGCTTTTGGAATCAGTTGATTATGAATCACTTGATACTTGTGAACCATGCCTCATGGGCAAGATGACTGAAACTCCATTCTTCGGAACAATGGAGTGAGCCACTGATTTATTGCAAATAATAGATACTGATGTATGCGGTCCGATGAGTGGTAAGGCTCATGGCGGGTATCGTTATTTTCTGACCTTCACAGATGATTTGAGAAGATATGGGTATATCTACTTAATGAAACATAAGTCTAAAACATTTGAAAAGTTCAAAGAATTTCAGACTGAAGTGGAAAATCATCATAACAAGAAAATAAAATTTGTACGATCTGATCGCGGAGGCGAATATTTGAGTTACAAGTTTGGTCTTCATCTGAAACAATGTCGAATAGTTTTGCATCTCACGCCACCAGGAACACCACAGCATAATGGTGTGTCTGAACGTCGTAACCGTACTTTATTAGATATAGTGCGATCTATGATGTCTCTTACCGATTTACCACTATCGTTTTGGGGTTATCCATTAGAGACAGGTGCATTCACGTTAAATAGGGCACCATCTAAATCCGTTGAGATGACACCATATGAACTATGGTTTGGCAAGAAACCTAAGTTGTCGTTTCTTAAAGTTTGGGGCTGCGATGCTTATGTGAAAAAGCTTCAACCTGATAAGCTCGAACCCAAATGGGAGAAATGCATCTTCATACCCAAAAGAAACTGTTGGTACACCTTCTATCATAGATCCGAAGGCAAGATATTCGTTGCTAAGAATGGATCCTTTCTAGAGAAGGAGTTTCTCTTGAAAGAAGTGAGTGGGAGGAAAGTAGAACTTGATGAAGTAATTGTACCTTATCCCGAATTAGAAAGTAGTTCATCATAGAAATCAGTTCCAGCGATTCCTACACCAATTAGTGAGGAAGTTAATGATGATGATCATGAAACTTCAGATCAAGTTACTACTGAACCTCGTAGGTCAACCAGAGTATGTTCCGCACAAGAGTGGTACGGTAATCCTGTTCTGGAAGTCATGTTACTAGACCATGACGAACCTACGAACTATGAGGAAGCGACGATGAGCCCAGATTCCGCGAAATATCTTGAGGCCATGAAATCTGAGATGGGATCCGTGTATGAGAACAATTCAAGAGGAAGAACGAGACCCAACAAACCGTCATTGACTTTGCAAATGAAGCACAATGTCAACACAATGCAAAGATCTTGACAATAAGAAGTGACAACGGCACCGAGTTCAAGAACTACACCTTGGATGAATTTCTTAGTGATGAGGGAATCAAGCATCAATATTCCGCACCCTACACCCCTCAACAAAACGGTGTTGCGGAGAGGAAGAACCGGACGTTGATGGATGCGGCAAGGACCATGATGGCGGAGTTCAAGTCTCCGTACAACTTTTGGGCCGAAGCCATCAACATCGCGTGTCATGCATCCAATCGGCTCTACCTCCGCAAGGGCTTGAACAAGACTCCATATGAGATACTCACCGGTAACAAGCCCAATCTAAAGTACTTCCGGGTATTCAGGTGTAAGTGTTTAATTCTCAAGAAAGGTGTTCGGTTGTCTAAATTTGAGGCTAGAGCTTATGAGGGCATATTTGTTGGCTATGCTACAAACTCTCATGCTTACCGTGTCCTCAATAAATCCACGGGACTTATTGAGGAGACGCGTAACGTGGAGTTTGATGAGAATAACGGCTCCCAAGTGGAGCAAAGTGGCACTTGTGATGTAGGTGATGAAATTCCTCCCCAAGCCATAAGAAGAATGGGTGTTGGCTTTATCCTACCCATTGAGGAACCCCTTGTGGCCGAAGGAGAAGGACAAAGCTCCACTCAAGTGGAGCCATCACCAACCCAAGGCCCACACGCTTCCGAAGAACAACATGAAGGTTCTCATCCTCAAGAACATGACCAAGGGCAAGATCACGCTCAAGACGGTGTTGACACATCAAGTGATGCCCAAGGTCAAGTTCTCTCCTCCAAGCAAGTTCAAGAACAAGAACAAGCCCAAGATGACGCTCAAGATGATCAAGTGACCACTCCTCGTCTCACCCCCGAGGAGGAATTAGAGCGTCGTGCCGCCAAGGTTGCTTCCAAGCTCTCCACCAAGGATCATCTCATGACGAATGTGCTTGGAAGCTTAAGAAAGGGGGTAAGCACCCGTATACAATTAGCAAATTATTATGAGCATCACGCGTTTGTCTCTTGTGTGGAACCCCACAAGGTATATGAAGCGCTAGAAGATCTGGATTGGCTCAATGCCATGCATGAAGAACTCAACAACTTCGAGCGCAACAAAGTGTGGAGATTGGTGCCAAGACCGACTGGGAATCACAATGTCATAGGAACCAAGTGTATATTTAAGAACAAGCAAGATGCCCATGGGATTATCATTCTCAACAAGGCTCGTTTGGTAGCACAAGGCTACTCCCAAGTCGAGGGTATCGACTACGGTGAAACCTTTGCTCCCGTTGCTCGTCTTGAATCCATTCGCATGTTGATTGCATATGCTTCTCATCATAACTTTAAGTTACAACAAATGGATGTGAAGAGTGCTTTTCTTAATGGTCCTATTAATGAATTGGTTTACATCAAGCAACCCCCCGGGTTCGAGGATCCCTACTTTCCCGATCATGTGTATCAACTCGATAAGGCACTCTATGGCCTTAAACAAGCCCCACGTGCGTGGTATGACCACCTTACCGAGTTGTTACAAGACCGTGGTTTTGAAGTTGGGCTAATCGACCCCACTCTTTTTACTAAGAAGGTAAAAGGGGAGTTGTTTGTGTGCCAATTATATGTTGATGATATTATCTTTGGTTCTCCTAACAAAGCTTTCAATGAGGAATTTGCCGCTCTCATGACCTCAAAGTTCGAGATGTCCTCCATGGGAGAGTTGAAGTTCTTTCTAGGGTTCTAAGTGAAGCAAAGAAGAGAAGGAACCTTCATCAATCAATCCAAATACACTCAAGACATGCTCAAGAGATTCAAGCTAAGTGACGTCAAGCCGGCCTCCACTCCAATGCCCACCAAGTGCCAACTTGACTTAGATCCCAATGGTAAAGTGGTGGATCAAAAGGTATATCGTTCCATGATTGGATCCTTGCTTTACCTTTGTGCATCTAGACCGGACATCATGTTGAGTGTGGGAATTTGTGCACAGTTTCAAGCCGCACCTAAGGAAAGTCACTATGTGGCGGTCAAACGAATCTTTCGATATTTGGCTCATACCCCAAACTTTGGCTTATGGTACCCAAGAGGATCAAACTTCAAGCTTGTAGGGTACTCAGATTCCGATTGGGCGGGAGACAAAGTGGATAGGAAGTCCACTTCCGAAGGGTGCCAATTCCTTGTTTGCTCTTTGGTAAGTTGGTCTTCCAAAGAGCAAAGTTGTGTGTCTCTCTCGTCCACTGAGGCGGAGTATGTTGCCGCCGGTAGTTGTTGTGCACAACTCCTATGGATGAGGCAAACTTTAAAGGATTACGGTGTCACTTGTGACAAAGTGCCTCTTTGGTGTGACAATGAAAGTGCCATCAAGACTTCTCTCAACCCGGTGCAACACTTCAAGACGAAGCATATTGAGATTCGGTATCACTTCATCCAGGATCACATTAGGCGAGGAGAGATCGAGCTCAACTATGTCAACACTCATGACAACCTTGCAGATATTTTCACGAAGCCCTTGGATGAAGCAAGATTTTGCGAGTTAAGGCATGAGCTAAATATCATTGATTCGAGCAATGTGGCTTGAACCCTTGCACACCCTACCACGCTCAATTTGTTGTCTAGTTTAGGTGTAGGCATGGACATAGGGGGAGTGTTGTTCTCTCAATGAACTCTCCCTCCCCCCATTATGCATAAATTGATCAAGTCTTTCACTTTAGCCAATGTTGATGGTACTTGTTCTTCAAAGACGAGTTTTGGTCATGGGCCCAAGGTTAAAATCTTCGCGGCGCCATACCTTTTGACTCAAACATAGGTGGCCTCGGCCACCGCCCTCATTTGAAGAGGTGTGTCTTGGTCTTTTTGCTAGCTCTTTTTATTTCTCTTGTCGTTTTTGTCGTTCCTTCGAGCAAAAGCCTTGTTGGTTTGGTTGCCATGGCGTGCTGGGCGGTACTACCGTTGGTGGTGCGCGGTACTACCACTCATGAGCGGTACTACCGCCCCAGCACAGTACTACAGCTGAGGGACGGGACCAGGGGGTTAAGTCGGGGCAGGGGGAGGTTTCTTCTCCCCCATACCCATTCACTTCGCCCCCTATTTCCTCTTCCTCTCTCCAGCCTCCACTCGCCGCGGGAGGGCTCCGGCGGATCTCCGTCTCCGGAGCATTCCTCTCCATTTCCTTTGGTGGAGTCGATCCCCACCCCGTTCTCTTGCCACGGATGCCAGTATTGCCCCTGTTCCTTCTTTCCTTTTGTCTCGTTTTCAGATCTTGTTTCTTAGGGGCAATGGTGGTTGCATCTCTAGATTTTTGGCCAAATCTAGGCTTGAGTTGGTTGGAGAAGGCAACTAGACTATCTCGATTAGAGTTTGGTAGGAATATTTTTGAATTTGGTAGGCCGGTAGTGCCGGATCTGACCACGGTAGTAGGAAACCGCTGTTTCACCGCCTCGTGCTGTAGGAAACTGATGTTTCTCCGCCTCGAGCAGTACTACCGCTCTCATTGGAGTGGTACTACCGCTTGACCTCGAGCGGTACTACCGCTCTCTTTGGGGCGGTACTACCGCTTGGGGCGGTACTACCGCGGGCATGTCACGGTACTACCGCTGCATGCCAAATTCCATCATTTTCCTGCCTTACCTTGATCATTTTTGTTGAGTTTGTTGGCTTATGCTCGTTCTTTCTGGTTGTTTTGCATGTTCTTGTGTTTGGCTCCAGGTGATGACCTTTCCGAGCAGCAAGGTCGCCGTATCAACCCCGGGCGTGCTACATCAAAATGCTACCGCACCTCAGAGCCAGCCGGTGGTTCCTCGAGCACCCAACCGCCTCCAGCAAGTGCATCTGCATGTGTTCCTCCACCTCCTCAGCAATCGAAGTGATCCACCAACAAGCCAAAGGGGAAGACTGTGACTGAGATGACCAACAAGGAGTTTTGGGAGAAGCGTCGCCGCAACCCCTATGCGGTGGACCAAGAACCCACTTTGGTCAACCGCCCATTCTGGAACCATTTTCAGTTTGCCATCTACTTTGATGTGATCAAGGCGAAGAAGAATCTTTTTGTTGATGTTCGCTCCATTGACACTGATGCTATGGAGAAGGACCCGAAGTACTTTGGCGAAGCCCTTCAGATGTGCACTCAGCTGAACATTCTCAGGATCATGCAATTCAACAGGGATTTCGATGCGGATTTGGTGGCTCAATTCTATGCCACCGTCCATCTTGGGACGGATGTCGACAGGACTCTGACATGGATGACCAATGGCAAGCTACTTTTTGTCAAGTGGAAGGCTTTCATGGAGTTACTTGATGTGGTGGATCACGGGCTTGAGACTCCTGTCGGTTTCCGCCCTCACCGCAATGCTACGTCCACCCAAAAGCAAGCCCTTTGGCCCTACTGCACTGTGAAAGTTCACCCAGTAACTGAGAAGAAGACCTATGAGCTGTCTCCGTATCTATACATTCTTCATCGCATCTTCCGTGATACTCTCTTCCCTCGGATCAGGAATCTGGATATGGTCCACTCTTACCTCGTGGACATGCTCCTTTTCTGTCAGCATGAGAAGGAAGCAAGCACTAGAGAGAGCCTGGATATTTCTCATGTCATGTGGTCTGAACTTCTCTCTGCCGTGTCTGAGCGCAAGTGCCCTATATATGGTCCATTCATCATGAGGCTCATTGAGAGGGCCTGGGCACAGACTTATCCCAGAGTGTTGCTAGAAACTGGAAACTTGGTTTCTCATGAGATCAAGCGTCTGAGGAAGGACAATTGGACAGTGCCTCACACAGGGGGTCCATCTACTACTGCTGCCACAGGGGGTCCGTCTGCTGCTGCTGCCATGGGGGATCCGTCTGCTGCTGCTGCCATGGGGACCGAGGGTGGGGCTGCTACTGATGATCATCAGGAGGACTTTGGCCCCTCTAGTATAGAACCGTCATGGGCACAGAAGCTTAAGCGCAAGATGAAGAAGCTTTTCTGCATGGAGTCTCATGGTCAGTACATGACTCATGTGGCGGAGAAGCATGCCAGGACGCGCCACAAGGAGCTCATGCGTCAGATGGGAGCAACAGTTGCCAGTGGGTCTGAGGGTCAGATCACTGAAGAGGAGGAATGGATTCATCAGCATTGCCCTTGGACCGACTCCGATGCCGAGCAGTTTTCGACCCACGATGAAGATGCAGAGATGTGATGTTCGAGATCTTCATCTTCCCATCACCTGGAGTCGTAGCATCACTCTTTGCCCTTTTTGGTGTCTCGCTGCCAAAGGGGGAGAGAGTGTAGGGATTTGTGTTTGTTGTCGTGCTTTGAGTTGTTTTGTGGGTTCTTGTGTGTTTTCTTGGTGTCTTTATTTGGTTTGGTTTGGTGTGAGACCTACGTTCTAGACATATGGTGTGAGACATATGCTCCCTATCGCTACCTTATTACTTATGTCTGTTCAGAGTACTGTAGTTTATTATGAGATGCATGCTTGTCCTGTTTATTCTCTTCTCTCATATATCTTGTGCTTAGTATTGTTGGACTATAAAATATAGGGGGAGTGTTGATCCGAATGTGTGTGTCTTGCCATATCTAGGTGCACACATTCTGAGGGAGCCCGTCTATATTTTGTAGTTCTTAGTTTTCTTCGTTTTATTTCTTTTCCTTGCGCAAATCCCTAGTTGTCATCAATCCACCAAAAAGGGGGAGATTGTTACGGCATATCTCTCTCAAGGTAGTTTTGGTGATTGATGACAACATGTTTGCGGACTAATCTTGTGCTTTGAATAATTCACAGATTCTCTCCTGGCACGAGACGCTTTCTTCCCCTCGGAGTGTATTTCAAGACGGTGTAGCTCTTTCGTTTCTTTCTCGATGGACTAATTGCGTAGAGGGCACCGTACTATCAAGAGGGGGTCCGCTGGGGTATTGCATGGGTGGAATCATCACGTACACATCAGCTTCTCACCCTCCGAGCGTCTCCATTCCATTGAAGAGATCTCTCCTCTCTTCCTTGTCCTGTCTGGATCCAAGCGGTAGTACCGCGCAACCCAACGGTAGTACCGCTGAGGAGTCACAAGCGGCAGTACCGCTCCACAGCGGTAGTACCGCTGGGGTGCCTGGACCCCCGCCTCGTCCTCAGCATCTTTGAGAGATTCTCTCTCTCTCTTTTGCACCCCAGCGGTAGTACCGCACTGCCAGCGGTAGTACGGCCGAAGGGTCACAAGCGGCAGTACCGCTCCACAGCGGTAGTATCGCCCGTGACCCCGCTGCCGTAGTATCGCTGGGCAGTCTGGCTCCTACCGCCTCGATTTGAGAGGTCTTTTTCTCGTGTCGGGTTTTGCAGCACTAGTCGCGGTTGTAGAGGCGGTAGTACCGTTCTAGGAGCGGTAGTACCGTCCCTACCACCGAGGTAGTATCGCGGTTGGGTCCTTTCCTACTAGTCTCCTCTGTGCGGCAGTGCCGCTGGCTGGCGCGGCAGTACTGCTGTCCTGGCGGTAGTACCGCCCCCTCTCAGCGGTAGTACTGCCCTGTGCGGGGCTGGTTGGTGGGGGGCAATGGTTGGATTGTTGCCCCCACTATAAAAGGGAGTCCCCTTCTTCTCTTTGACCTACCTCTTCCTCCCCCAAGCTCCATTTATTGCTCAAGCTCCATTAAATGCTCCAAGCTCCATTTTCGCCCGATCTATCTCTCTAGCCAATCAAACTTGTTGATTTGCTCGGGAGTGGTTGAGAAGGCCCCGATCTACACTTCCACCAAGGGATTTTTGATTCCCCCACTCATCCCTAGCGGATCTTGTTACTCTTGGGTGTTTGAGCACCCTAGACGGTTGAGGTCACCACGAAGCAATAGTCCATTGTGGTGAAGCTTCGTGGTCTTGTTGGGAGCCTCCGATTAAGTTGTGGAGATTGCCCCAACCTTGTTTGTAAAGGTTCAGTCGCCGCCTTCAAGGGCACCAATAGTGGAATCACGGCATCTCGCATTGTGTGAGGGCGTGAGGAGAATACGGTGGCCCTAGTGGCTTCTTGGGGAGCATTGTGCCTCCACACCGCTCTAACGGAGACGTACTTCCCCTCAAAAGGAAGGAACTTCGGTAACACATCCTCGTCTTCACCGGATCCACTCTTGGTTATCTCTTACCTTTACTTGTGCAAGCTCTTTAGTGTTTCTTCCCTTGCTTGCTTGTATGCTTGTTGTTATTGCATCATATAGGTTGCTCACCTAGTTGCACATCTAGAAAACCTACTTTGATGCAAAGTTTAATTTCGTAAAGAAAAGTAAAAATTGGTAGTTGCCTATTCACCCCCCCCTCCAGTCAACCATATTGATCCTTTCACCTTTGCCGAGCCTTACTCTCTTACCCTTCCCACTCCAACCACCTCAAATGAACCTAGTGTGTGTGTTGTAGTACTCAGAAAGTTGCAACAGTAAGTTACTGGGTACCCCGTGCGCACGGGGTAGTGGGTAACTCTCTGGGTACCCCATGCGCACGGGGTCTTTTGACCCCCGTGCGCACGGGGTACTGCGTAACTCTCTGGATACCCCGTGCGCACGGGGTCTTTTGACCCCCGTGCGCACGGGGTGGTGCGATTGTCTCTGGATACCCCGTGCGCACGGGGCTGACTTAGCCCGTGCGCATGGGGTCCAACGGGCAGAAATTCCCACCCTCACATGAACACTATAAAAAGGCCTTTCTTCCTCCTCCAACCCTTAACCCTAATGTCTTGTTGAGCTCCACCATTGCTACACCCCATTTTGCTCAATACTCTCAATCCCTCCACCCAAACTTGTTAAAACTTTGGGGATTGGGAGAGCAAGACCCGATCTACAACTTGACCAAACCAAATCGTGTTCCCCGCAACTTTTCTTCTCCATTGACTTGTTACTCTTGGAGCTTGGGCTCCTAGGCGGTTAGAGGTTCCTTCGGAAGCTTCCTTGCTTGTGGTGTGCTCCGGAGAAGTTTGTAAAGGTGTGGTGGTCGCCTTCAAGACCAACCCTGAGTGGTTCGAGGCTCATCCGTTGGGGGTGACTCGAAGGAGAATACGGTGAGCCCTTGGTGGCATTCCGCAAGCTTTGGCTCCGGCACCGCTCCAAACGGAGATTAGCTCTTCCCATGGAAGAGTGAACTTTGGGTTAAAATCCGCGTCCTCGTCTCACTTGTGGTTAATCCTTTCCCGCACCTTTCTTTGTTGTTGTATGCTTGTTGGCTTGCTAAGTAGTTTGTTTCCTAGCTTTTCTTCTTGGAGCTTGCTTGTCATATAGGTTGCATTCACCTAGTTGCATATCTAGTCAACTCTTTTATCCGCTAAGCCTTAAAATCTACAAGAAAGATTAAAATTTGTAGTCTCCTATTCACCCCCCTCTAGTCGACCGTATCGATCCTTTCAATTAGTATCAGAGCCTCGTGCTCTAATATAAGGTTTTACAACCTTAGAGGATATGGTCGATCTAGGGAATGAGGGAGGTGGCCTACCCGTTGCGGGGGATGGTCAAAACCAACCCCCCGCCGCGACTGAGACACTTGGTGCTCCGGTCGTTGCTCCTGCCGCTACTACTAACCCGAATCTCCCCTTAACCGCGGCCGATCTTCTTTCAATGTCTGCGGACCTCAAAGTCTCTATGTTGAAAGAGGTTCGAGCCTCGGTCAAGGAGGAAATTGATGCTCGCCTAAAGCCATCAACGTTTGCATCAAACTCGTTTAACCCAAATGAGGTTCATGATGCAGATGACTCGAGGGAACCTCTTGCTTCCCCGGCTCATACTCAAGTTCTCTAGTACAATGCCGTGGAACCCTTTTACTCTCCTCAACCCTTGAAACATCCCCGTATTAATCCTGTTGGGCCTCTGCCCCCTTTGAAAGCTAATGCATTTGCTAAGTGGAAGCTAGATATGGAGTCTCACATGCGCAGTGCTTCAACTCAATTGTGGTGGATTGTGGTCAATGGATTCAACCCCAAGGACCCAATGAATCTCACTCCAAGGGAAGCAGTTGACGATCAACTCAATGCTACCGCACACAACATGCTTCGCAACGCTGTGACTGAAGACTATAGTGATTCCATTGCTCTTCTCAAAACCGCAAAGGAAATTTGGGATTGCCTTGAGGAGGCTCTTGAAGGAGATGAAGCAATTCAAAGATCTCGGTTGGCCTTGCTCAAACAAGAAGTCATTCTCTTTGTGAGGAATGAGGGTGAGTCCGCAGAAGAGGTTTACCGAAGGTTGAAGTCCCTTGTGCTCAACTTGAGAACCTTTGGGTGCACTTGGGCAAATGATGAATTCATCAAGGACAAGTTCATAGATGCTATGGTTCTCACAGAACATACCATGGTCATGATGGTTCATCAACGTCCGGACTATCACAAGTTGACTTCGTCTCAAGTTGTTTCCACCTTCTCTACCCATGTTCTTTTGGAAACCAAGTCCAAGAAAACATTTGCAATAGCTCAAGCAACCAAGAACTCCAATCTTGCATTGAAGGCCAAGAAAGTGATGAGCCAATCCTCAAGGGAGGAAGAAGTGAGTGAAGAGATATGTGAGGAGGATAATGATACCTCGTGCCCGGCAAATGATTTTGCAGAAGACTTGGCTCTCTTAGTCAAGAAGTACTCCGGGACCATGGCAAACAAAGGAAGAAATCTTCAAGGAAGATCTTTTGGACGAAGGAAATGCTACAATTGTGATAGCCCAAGACACTTTGTGCATGATTGTACATATGAGAGACGTGAAGACAAGTCCGAGAAGCTTGTGCTTAAGAAGAAGAAGTTCACCAAGTTTGCAAAGAGGAAGGATGACAAGGCTCTTGTTCATGAAGAATACATGTCTGGAGATGAAGATGACGGTGATGATGATCAAGTGGGCACGGCCGCCTTCGCCATGCATGCCACTACCTCCTCCTCCACCAACGGCCTCTTCGACTCTCCAAACGAGGACAAGCCATTCACTCATCGATGCCTCATGGCCAAAGAGGTAAAAACAAAGTCCAAACCCAAGAGACCCGACAACTACACTCCCAATGTCTCATGTGAGATAGTGGAGGATGAGTGTGAGGAGGGTGTGGATAATGATGAGGAATCCTTAATGGATTTCATGAAAACTCTTCATGGTGAAGCTCGTGCTCGTTTTGGCGATCTCCTTAAGTCACTCACCGAACGCGATGATTTTATTGAGAACGTTGAGAACCTCCTTATAGAGGAAAAAGAGAGAGTTGATCTCCTCGAGCACGAACTTAATGAAGAGAGTGTCATGAGAGCATCACTTGAGGAAGCCTTATCTGCTCATAAAATTGATTTTGTTAAAACCAATGATGCTTTGCAACTTTCTCTTGAGAATAAAGATGCTCTTAACGTTAGAGTTGAAAAACTTCTAGTTGACCATACAAGACTTGTTGAGGAGCATGAGTTCCTTGTGATTAGTTCCAGGGTTGTCAAAGGTGACCTCATTGCTCTCACTGAGTCTTATGCTCAATTAAAAGCTACAACCATTAAGGCTCTCACTTCCGTACCTCATATTGATTTAAATGATGATGCTTGTACGGCTAACTTTGCTCATGATTGCACCTCCCTTCAAGAGGAAAATAAGAAGTTGAAAGCTCAAATTGAGAAAGGGCTTATATCATGCATCCAAGGGGAGAAAAAACCTAAACGATCTCTTGAGCAACCAAAAGGAGTGTGTTGCCAAGGAGGGAGTTGGGTTTAATCCCGCATCTAAGAGTGGTAAGAACAACAACAAGAAGAAGAAGAACAAGAAGATCGGTCCGACTCCTTCCCCTCCCCCAAAGGTAGTGTTTGTGCAAGAAGGGCACAAGGAGAAGGAGAAGGAAATGAAGGGTGTTGGGAATGGTAAGGTCATTAGGTACAAGGCTATTCCCAAGAATTTTGCCGGCAAGAACAATCCATCATATGTTCTCATGAGAGGAGATGATGGCTATACCTTTGCAAAATTTGTTGGAACTAACTATGATGATTATGCTTGGACTATTTGGGTTCCCAAGACCCTTGTTGCTAAATCACCAGGACCCATTGCAAAATGGGTACCTATAACCAAAGCTTGATTATTATAGGACTATGTCTCCGGTGGAACTCAATGGGTGATCGACAGTGGATGCACCAATCATATGACCAGAGAAAGGGAGATGCTTGTGGAGTTCGTTGATTCACTCAAGGCCTCTTCGAACATCTCCTTCGGTGACAATATCAAGGGAAAGGTATTGGGTTTGGGCAAGGTGGTAATCTCTAATGATTCATCTCTTGCAAATGTCATGCTTGCCCAATCCCTTCACTACAATTTACTTTCAACTATTCAATCGGCTCGTGCCGGATATGATTCACATTTTGGTGAATTCCATGTGACCGTCTTTAAGAGGAGAAATCTCAAAGTGGTCTTTGTTGGGCATGTTGAAGACAACCTTTACGTGGTTGATTTCTCGAAAGAGAAAACTCATCTTGCAACATGCCTAATGGCCAAGGCCGACGTGGGGTGGCTATGGCACTGTAGGCTAGCCCACGTGGGCATGAGAAATTTACAAGATCTCTTAAAGGGGGAGCACATTCTTGGACTAACCAATGTGTCTTTTGCCAAAGATCGTCCTTGTAGTGCTTGCATTGCCGGAAAGCTTCATGAAAAAGCTCATAAAGTGAAGACTATCATCACCACCTTGAGGCCCCTCGAGCTTATCCATTTGGATCTATTTGGGCCTCCAACATATTGTAGTTTGGGAGGAAGGAGATATTGCCTTGTCATTGTTGATGACTTCACAAGATATACTTGGGTGTTCTTTCTCAAGACTAAAGATGAAACTCAAGAAACCTTCATCAACTTTTCCAAAGAAGCTCAACGTCAACATAACTGTGAGATCAAGGCAATCCGAAGTGACAATGGCACCGAGTTCAAAAACTATACAATGGATGAATTCTTGAGTGAAGAGGGGATAAAGCATCAATATGCCGCACCATATACTCCCCAACAAAATGGTGTTGCGGAGAGGAAGAATCGGACTCTTATTGAGATGGCTAGGACCATGCTTGATGAGTACAAATCACCATACAAGCTTTGGGCAGAAGCCATCAACACCGTGTGCCATGCTTCAAACCGGATTTATCTTCGCAAGCTCAAGAACAAGACCCCCCATGAGCTCCTAATTGGGAGAAAGCCCAACGTCAAATACTTTCGGGTATTCGGTTGTAAGTGTTTCATTTTAAACAAAAAATCCCGGTTAGCTAAATTTGAGTCTAGAACTTATGAGGGCATATTTGTTGGATATGCATCAAACTCTCATGCTTACCGAGTTCTCAATAAACCCACCGGATGCATTGAGGAAACGGTAAATGTGGAGTTTGATGAAGATAACGGCTCCCGCATGGAGCAAATTGTTCCTAGTATTGTAGGTGATGAGGCTCCTTCACAAGCTATAAGGACAATGGGGATAGGCCACATTCTCCCACAAGAAACACACCATGTCCAAGTAGAAGAAGAAGGAGTAAGAGCCCCTCTTGAGGATTTTCCACAAGGGAAGTCATCACCGACACCACTTGTACAAGATGCCTTGGGAAGTAATGAACCTATCCAAGAACAAGATCAAGACCCTCATATTCCTGAGCAAGATCAAGAGCAAACTCTTCCGAATAATGAAGAACCAATCGTTGAGGCTCAAGATCAAGCTCAAAGTCATGATCAAGATCTAGATCAACCCCAACCACAAGTGTCTTCATCGTCATCACTTCCTACTGAGCAAGAACCTGTGGTTGCAAAGAGAAGAGTGTCTCCAAGGCTAAAGCAATCTCAAGGGAAAGCTTCTTCATCAAGTCCAAAACCAAGTGAAGAAGAGCTTGACCACAAAGAGCAAAAAGTGGCCGCCAAGCTAAAACATCTTCAACACCTTACCGAAAACATCTACGGAAGCATCAAAAAGGGGGTAACTACTCGTAGATGTTTGGCAAACTTTTGTGAACATCACTCATTTGTCTCTTGTGTTGAACCCCTTAAGGTGGAAGATGCCCTTGACGATCCGGATTGGATAGATGCCATGCATGAAGAACTCAACAACTTCACGCGCAACAAAGTGTGGACCCTTGTGGAAAGACCCAAGGAATTTCATAATGTCATTGGAACAAAGTGGATTTTCAAGAACAAACAAGATGAATATGGACAAGTAATAAGGAACAAGGCAAGGTTAGTGGCACAAGGTTTCACCCAAGTTGAAGGTTTGGACTTTGGTGAAACTTTTGCCCCCATTGCCCGTCTCGAATCCATTCGCATCTTGCTTGCTTATGCCTCTCATCATGATTTCAAATTATATCAAATGGATGTTAAGAGTGCATTTCTTAATGGTCCTCTTAAGGAGTTGGTGTATGTCAAGCAACCTCCCAGTTTTGAAGACCCCGATCATCCCTCTCACGTTTATGAACTCCATAAGGCACTCTATGGACTCAAACAAGCACCTCATGCTTGGTATGATCACCTTACGACATTCCTAAGCGAGAAGGGGTTCCAGATTGGGGTAATAGATTCCACTCTCTTTACGAAGCGGGTAAAAGGAGAGTTGTTTGTCTGCCAAATATATGTTGATGATATTATCTTTGGGTCAACTAACCATGCTATTAACGTTGAGTTTGAGAATCTTATGACTAAGGAATTTTCGATGAGCATGATGGGAGAGTTGAAGTTCTTTCTCGGTTTTCAAGTGAAGCAATTGAGAGGCGGAACCTTCATCAATCAATCTCGTTATATCCAAGACATGCTCAAGAGATTCAAAATGCAAGATGTCAATCCAATGAAGACACCCATGGCCACAAATGGTCAACTTCATCTTGATCCAAATGGTAAAGAAGTGGATCAAAAGGTATATCGCTCTATAATTGGTTCCTTGCTTTACCTTTGTGCATCTAGGCCAGATATTAAGTTGAGTGTGTGTATGTGTGCAAGATTTCAATCCGCTCCTAAGGAGAGCCACTATTCGGCAGTGAAAAGGATCCTTCGATATTTGGTTCATACCCCAAACTTGGGCCTTTGGTATCCAAAGGGATCATCATTTGAGTTAATGGGTTACCCAGATTCGGATTGGGCCGGAGACAAGGTTGATCGCAAGTCCACATCCGGCTCATGTCAATTCCTAGGGAGATCGTTGGTAAGTTGGTCTTCAAAGAAGCAAAATTGTATATCTCTCTCCACAGCCAAAGCCGAGTATATTGCTGCCGGAAGTTGTTGTGCCCAATTACTATGGATGAGGCAAACTTTGATGGATTATGGTGTCAAATGTGAAAAAGTGCCTCTTTGGTGTGACAATGAAAGTGCCATCAAGATCGCCGAGAATCCGGTTCAACATAGCAAGACCAAGCATATTGAGATTCATCATCATTTCATTAGAGATCATGTGGCCAAGGGAAACATTGAGTTACTCCATGTCAATACCGAGAATCAACTAGCAGACATCTTCACCAAGCCCCTTAACGAAGCAAGATTCCGCGAGTTAAGGCATGAGCTAAATACCGTGGATATTAGTAACTTCGGATGAAACTTTTGCTCGCACACACATACTCATGTACTATCTTGCTTAGATGTAGGCACATGTCTAGGGGGAGCTAGCTCAACTCATGAGCTATCTTATCCTAGAAGTGCATAAAACAAACACAATCTTTCACATAAGCCACTTTAGGTGGTACTTGTGCTTCAAAGATGAGTATTGGTCTTGGGCCCAAGGTTCATATCTTCGCGGTGCCATACCAAGTAAACTCAAACATGGTGGCCTCGACCACCGCCCTCGCTTGAGGGTTTTGTTCGTGTTTGTCTCGTGTGTGTGGTGTGGTGTTTCTTTTCTTTTCTTTGGTTGGTTCTCCTCGCTTCTTTTTTGGTACAAGTGCTCCACATATACCCTTTCCATAGTGTAGGACTTTCCTCGCGGCGTGTTCAGAAACTGATATAGACTGAACCTCGATAGCGAGATTCGATATGTTGTTGCGGTCCGACCTTTCACAACACTCCACCTTCAGCAGTAGTAACCTCTCGTCCGCGCACGCGATGTACGTGAAATAGAGGGATTGAACCTTACGATTCAGCACGAGAAAACCAATCTCGACGACGGCACTCACGCGCAAAACTATTTCCACAAAGAGAAATCGCAATAAAGAGGTTTTCTAAAGCTTCCTCCAAAACTTAGGGATTTTTAGATAGCTTCCCCCAAAACTCGATACGGGTGTCTACCCTAAAAACACATCGTGTTTATTATCAAAATATAACCTCTCAATACATTGACCGTACTATGGCTATTTATACTAGTATAGCCGACCCATCTAACAAGAATTACACGCACGCAAGATTTCCAAACATACTGGACTCCTACTTGATTTAAACTGATTTGCCTTTTATATCTTGGCATGTGCCCAAAAGACCTACTACAAATAACGATTGACTCTGGTACTATTTGTGCGCTTGTGAATTTAGTTTTTCTAGCCGGTGGCCCCCATCCAGCTTCCTTTAAACAAGCTATTCCACGTAAGAGACGTCTTAGTGCCTGCAACCTTGATTGATCTGGTGGTCGTGGTCTCCCAAAGTAGTAGTAGCAGCTGCCATGGACACCTTTGTTATTCTTATTTCTTTGGTTTGCATGGAGGTGTACTTGGCTCAAGTAAAACAAATCTCCTCCCGATTCCCATGTAAAATATCTAGCACTCAATTCTGGTTGATACACACACACGTACATGTCACATTAATTAGCTCCTCCTCATCCTTGTTTTTAAGCTTCATGTAACTTGACACGTACAGATCTCGGGCCTCTAATTCATTGACCTGTGCCAAAGCCTCATGATCACTGAAAACACTAGCATTACTCATGGCCACATCATCCTCTCCCCCTTGAAATGAAACTGTCCTCGGTTTCGAGTTAATCTCATCAACAATATTATTATTTGCAGGCTGAACAACGACCCTAAAAATATCAGCATCTTCAACCTTCTTGTTTACTTCCGATTCAGCTTGAGCAATATCTCGCTTCTTGCGATCAGCCTTATATTTCTCCGATGTATATGAGTCAACTAGTAGAAATCATCCCTTCCGAACAAACGATAATTCCCCAAGAGAATGATAAGTTAATTGTCTCTTTTCTGTCCATGGTTTGCCTAGTAGTAGAGAGCAAGCATGCATGTGCATAGGAAGCACGTCACACATGACCAGATCATCATATCCAGACAAAGTAAATTTTACCTCAACACGATGCTTGATCATAACAAACTTGTCCTTCCACCAAAGCTCATATGGTTCTAGATGTTCAGTTAACGGCAAGTGCAAAGTATCAACCACAGTCTGACTCACCAAATTCATATTGGAATAGCAATTCATCAATGTTGCACAACTCGCTGGCCCTACACGCACACGCGTAAAGCATTGGTACCACGGCAAAGCACGCAATGGATCCTTCTCCACCGTCATCATCATTTGCGAGCTACAATCTTTTCTCATGATAAAAACAATCTTCAATAGTAACTCGAAGAAAAATATTGTGTCGTGAAAAACCTGGCTCTGATACCACCTGATATAGACTGAACCTCGATAGCGAGATTCAATATGTTGTTGGGGTCCGACCTTTCACGACACTCCACCTTTAGCAGTAGTAACCTCTCGTCCGCGCACGCGATGTACGCGAAATAGAGGGATTGAACCTTACAATTCAGCACGAGAAAACCAATCTCGACAACGGCACTCACGCGCAAAACAATTTCCACGAAGAGAAATCGCAACAAAGAGGTTTTCTAAAGCTTCCTCCAAAACTTAGGGATTTTTAGATAGCTTCCCCCAAAACTCGATACGGGTGTCTACCCTAAAAACACATCGTGTTTATTATCAAAATATAACCTGTCAATACATTGACCGTACTATGGCTATTTATACTAGTATAGCCGACCCATCTAACAAGAATTACACGCAC
The DNA here is from genome assembly GCF_003073215.2 of Triticum urartu. NCBI lineage: Eukaryota > Viridiplantae > Streptophyta > Magnoliopsida > Poales > Poaceae > Triticum > Triticum urartu. The sequence continues at coordinate 197,015,063 of NC_053027.1, read as the reverse complement.
GCAAGATTTCCAAACATACTGGACTCCTACTTGATTTAAACTGATTTGCCTTTTATATCTCGGCATGTACCCAAAAGACCTACTACAAATAACGATTGACTCTAGTACTATTTGTGCGCTTGTGAATTTAGTTTTTCTAGCCGGTGGCCCCCATCCAGCTTCCTTTAAACAAGCTATTCCACGTAAGAGACGTCTTAGTGCCTGCAACCTTGATTGATCTGGTGGTCGTGGTCTCCCAAAGTAGTAGTAGCAGCTGCCATGGACACCTTTGTTATGCTTATTTCTTTGGTTTGCATGGATGTGTACTTGGCTCAAGTAAAACAAATCTCCTCCCGATTCCCATGTAAAATATCTAGCACTCAATTTTGGTTGATACACACACGTACATGTCACATTAATTAGCTCCTCCTCATCCTTGTTTTTAAGCTTCATGTAACTTGACACGTACAGATCTCGGGCCTCTAATTCATTGACCTGTGCCAAAGCCTCATGATCACTGAAAACACTAGCATTACTCATGGCCACATCAGAAACGTAGACCGAGTGCCTTGTGAAGTAGGGGTAAGAGTATACACTCAGCCCTGTATTTAAAGATCCACTCATGTCAAAGTTCCTGAATACCCCGTGCGCACGGTCCTGTACCGAGGAAGATGAAGAAGATGATCGTTATGAGGAAGAGGAGTCTAGTCTAGAGGAAGCCACTCCGGGCAGGCGTGACCTCCGGAATATGCCTCTTGTCAAGTGGACCAAGCCAGAGATCTGGGCTGAGAGACAGAACCATCCGTATGTTAAGGCCACGAGTATGGGAATGTATCCCCGTTTCAAGAATGGGTGTCAGCAAAGAATCTATCATGAGCTTCTTATGACCAAGTCAAAGAAGTTTGCTCCTCACAAGAAAGTCAACACTGAGAGTTTGCACGCCAATGATCATCTGTATCCCGGTGTGTACTCCGCTCTTGGACGACTGGGTCTGATTTCGTTTGTCACCTTCAACCACCCCTACAATGAAGATCTAGTGATGCAGTTCTTTGCCACTCTGTACTTCTCCAATGATTCTGCTTGCACCCTCACATGGATGTCCGGAACATATCAGTGCTCAGCTCCTATGGCAAAGTTCTCTGCGATCAATCCCTACCCTTTCATGGATGAAGAGACTGTTTCGGAGTTTGGCATTGTTCGGGAAAGTGGGCAGCACACTAAGGATGAGATTGCCTTTGCTTACAAACAAGAGAAGTCGTTTGTCACTGGGTCAATCAAAGACCTCTTGCCCCTCTATGACACCATGCGCCATATCCTACGGTATACCCTCACTCCAAAGGCCGGGGATTCCCATAACATTCGGAGCTCCATGCTTGATGTCTTTGTGTATCTTCATCAGAAGACGAAAGTGGATGTTCTGGATTTCATGTACTACGAGCTGCGTCTGTGTGTTCAAGAGAACAAGTCTTTGATCTATGCTCCTTTCATACAGGCGTTGATTGAGACCGTCTGTCCAGCAAAGTACATTGCTAGCTTGAAGACTGCTGTTCCCAAGCGTAACTCCAACTGGACCCCAGCTGCTCCTGCTCCCTAAGTGCCCATCAAGAAGGGGCGCAACCCTAGGCCCAAGGATCATGCTACTTACACTCCAGGCATGTCCTCTACTGCACGGATCCCTCGTGGTAAGGCCAAGTCTGTTGGCTCTGAGGCCATCTTTGCCAAGGGAGAGAAGAAGTCGTTGTTCAAGACCTTGAGCAACATGTTCAAGATGTGTCAGTCGATTCAGCATCATCAGATCAAGGAAATCTACAAGGAGAAGCTTGTTCGGCGTGAGCAGAAGGCAGCAAGGGCTGTGCTGGTGAGGAGGTTGGTCCAGGTTCTGAGGGCGTCGACAGTGAGGCCACTGCTCGGTCTTTCCCAATGGCCGGGTGGCGTTTTGATGATGATGATGATGCCTCGAGTGCTCCTCCTCTTGTCTAGTGGGTCTCGTGTCGCCATTTTTCTCCTTTTTGTTGTCTTGATGACAAAGGGGGAGAAGTGGTGTGTGTGGTTGTGTGTTCGTGGGTGTGTTGAGATCTCAAGCCTCGTGTTTCTCGCTGTTGGTTGGTTTTAGTTGGCTTGAGATACTCTTATTTCCTTTCTGTCTATGTGGTTGTGAGCCTCTAGCGTTATTGTGAGACTCTAGCTTTATTATTGAACCTTGCTATTATCCTCTTATGCTTATTGGGTCTCACATTATTTGCTCACCACACTGTGTCATGAGATCTAGGCACCGTTATAGGTTTATTTTGGTGAATCTCATGACTTATCAATAATGATCTTGGTCGAACCTCCTATGGGTGTACTAGATGCATTCTTGTTTTCGGGCACACATATAGGGGGAGCTATCATGATCATTATTTGTTCCATGGCTTTCTATCTGTTTATCCTCTTTGCCATGCTCTAACCACATTGTCATCAATGCACCAAAAAGGGGAGATTGAAAGTGATAATGGCACTTAAGCTATATTTTGGTGTGATGACAATGTGGTTAGTTGAACTAATATCAGTTGCTAAAGTTTATCTCAGCTTATTGGTTCTAAGTGCCTGCGATGGAGATGTGCGACCCCCCCATTTCAAAAAGAACAAAGGCGTGGTCTTTCGACACTTCGAAGGTTTAGTTTTGGTGTGCTTCGAGTCGTAGGAAAGACCGCACTATTAAGAGGGGTCTGTGTGGATAAATGTCGTGTGGGAATGCCTTTGCCGAGCCTTACTCTCTTACCCTTCCCACTCCGACCACCTCATATGAACCTAGTGTGTGTGCTGTGGTACTCAGAAAGTTGCAACAGTAAGTTACTGGGTACCCCGTGCGCACGGGGGTCAAAGGACCCCGTGCGCACGGGGTCTTTTGACCCCCATGCGCACGGGGTACTGCGTAACTCTCTGGATACCCCGTGCGCACGGGTTCTTTTGACCCCCGTGCGTACGGGGTGGTGCGATTGTCTCTGGATACCCCATGCGCACGGGGCTGACTTAGCCCGTGCGCACGGGGTCCAACGGGCAGAAATCCTCACCCTCACATGAACACTATAAAAGGCCTTTCTTCCTCCTCCAACCCTTAACCCTAATGTCTTGTTGAGCTCCACCATTGCTACACCCCATTTTGCTAAATACCCTCAATCCCTCCACCCAAACTTGTTGAAACTTTGGGGATTGGGAGAGCAAGACCCGATCTACAACTTGACCAAACCAAATCGCGTTCCCCGCAACATTTCTTCCCCATTGACTTGTTACTCTTGGAGCTTGGGCTCCTAGGCGGTTAGAGGTTCCTCCGGTAGCTTCCTTTCTTGTGGTGTGCTCCGGAGAAGTTTGTAAAGGTGTGGTGGTCGCCTTCAAGACCAAGCCCGAGTGGTTCGAGGCTCATCCGTTGGGGGTGACTCGAAGGAGAATACGGTGAGCCCTTGGTGGCATTCCGCAAGCTTTGGCTCCGGCACCGCTTCAAACGGAGATTAGCTCTTCCCAAGAAAGAGTGAACTTCGGGTTAAAATCCGCGTCCTCGTCTCACTTGTGGTTAATCCTTTCCCGCACCTTTCTTTGTTGTTGTATGCTTGTTGGCTTGCTAAGTAGTTTGTTGACTAGCTTTTCTTCTTAGAGCTTGCTTGTCATATAGGTTGCATTCACCTAGTTGCATATCTAGTCAACTCTTTTATCCGCTAAGCCTTAAAATCTATAAGAAAGATTAAAATTTGTAGTCTCCTATCCCCCCCCTCTCTAGTCGACCGTATCGATCCTTCACCGCCAGCGGGGGCCGAGGTCCTCCGCACCTCTGCGGCTCAAATGGCCATCGAAGGTGGGGAGGACCAGCGGCAGCGCCACGGGAGGAAGAGAAGGTCTGATCGCCTATGGTCCTTTCTTTGATCAAGTCACGGAGATTGTTTTTGTATACATCAAGCCATGGAGATTGTGATTATTATGAATTTTTGGGTCTGGATTGTGATTTCTTTAGGGGCCTGTATTCTGATTATTAGTAATGCAATTTGATACCCTTTATGTTTGTGTTTACGTTGCCGAACCAAACACCTTGAGACTTTCATATCTAAATTCTCTAGAAATAAAAAAAAGGAAATAATAGCTAGTTTAAATTGGGACATTACTTCGTCCCATTAACACTATTAACGGTATATTTGCATATTTGTTTTTCTTGAGAAACACAGTGAAGTTGGTTATGAAATTCCATACATTGTGAACTACTTATTTTACAATTTTAAGAAACCCATATACGGATGAAAACCTTTTTTTTACAGGCAAAAACACTTGGGAGTACTTCACTTGTGGGAGTACTTGATATGCTGTGACCTAGGATTTTGTGTTAAAACCACCATAGGGCCTAAAAAGGTAAACTGTTTAGGCTCCAGTTCTTTCGACGACTCGGCATAAGCCACCCCTTTCCCAACTTATTTTAGAAGCCGGCCCCATATTCATTGGGGCTTGTAAATCAGTTACCGGCTTCTGTAATAAGCTGGGGAGGGAGGAACATGATTATTTTAGAAACGGCCAAAAGAACTAGGCATCAGTAAGTTCAGTTTCAGTTTTATGCTTTGGACTGCTTGAAAGTTCTAGGACCAAAAGTGAGCTTGGAGCAAAGTTGAAGGTCCAAAAGTGGACTTCTTCCTTATTGAATTGATTACAGAAAGGTGCCATAAATCATTCGACGGCATTACTGAAACGGAGCATGTTCCCTGAACAAAACGAAATTCAACTTCTAAGGCGCCACTTCCAGCTTAGGATTCAATCGCAATAGGCTCTACACTTCAAAAATTTCAAATCACGCATTTTCTTCTGATTTTGACGGTCACCATAATGCTTCATCTAGTTCATGGCCGATCACCGTTCGAGCTCTTGGGCGCCGCCTGTCCTCCTGCCTGTCCGGTCTCCGTCTCCTCCTGGGGCTCGGCGGCGCCGCCGTCTTCTTTCTCGTCGACAAGTATCTTCTTGCAGGCCTCGTAGCACATGAAGGAGATGCCGGCGGCGGGCATGAGCTTGATGCAGCTGGGGCCGAGCCCGCGGTAGAGCCCGGCGGTGCCCTCCTTCTTGAGGATGCAGTACATGGCGTGCAGCACGTTCTTGTACACCTGCCTCCCGCCCACGGCGCCCACCTGCATCTGCTTCCGCGCCACCTCCAGCGGGAACGTGGCCGTGCTGGCTATGGCGCCCGCCGCGGACCCGATCAGCAGCGTCGGCACGTTGCCCACCTCCTCTTTCCCCGACGCGCGGCGGTACACGCCGCGCAGCGTCTCGTAGGCGTAGAAGTTGGCCGCCGCGTACGGCACCACGCCGATCAGGCTCGGCGCCAGCCCGCGGTACAGCTCCCCCGGGCCTTCGTCGCGCACGATCTTGACGAACGCGTGGAGGAGGTTGTCGTACACGTCCTTCTGCATGCAACGCAACGGGGTCGTCAGTCAGATGGCACTGCCACTGGTTGAGATACAGTAATTACTGTGCTGGAATTCTGTGTTCTCACCTCGATGGTGAGACGGGTCTTGACGAGCTCCATGGGATAGGTGCACAGGGTTGAGGCCACTCCGGCGAGCGCTCCGGCGACGAGCGGCGTGGGGATGGGGACCTTGGCTGGCTCGCCGGCCTCCGGGGTCAGGTACTTCTTCGCCGTGTCGTAAGTGAAGTGCTGCACCGCGCCATGTGGAGTCAGGGACACTGCATCTCGCATCAGTGAAATTTGAAGGAAAAGCACTTGAGGTGGCTGGCTGGCTTGCCTCGATGGCCTTGCTTGGCGCGACGCGGAGGACGTTGACGGCGTTGCCGCGGAAGAGGCCGGGCCACCCCTCCGTCCGCATGATCCACCGGAAAACCCCGGCCATGGAGTCGGCGCCGGAGCTCCCCACCATCAGGTGCGTCCTGATCGTCTCCAGTGGCGCCACGAAAGTCCTCGACACGGCGCCGGCGATGGCGCCGCTGACCAGCCGCCGCAGGTGCGGGTTGCCGATCTTGACCCTCACCTTCCTCAGACTCAGCTGCTGCTTTTTGGCCTTTTTCGCCTTCTGGGCCTTCTGGACGCCCGCCTCGCCCGCGGCTGCGAGCTGGTGTGCGACGTCGTCGGCGGGCCGAGCCTTCCCGTCATGCTCGCGCGCTACCGGCGGGGCGCCGTGGGACAGGCTGAGTCCCACGCTGGCGAACAGAGCCCTGCGTGGGAAGTCCAAGCTCCTGGACTCGGGCTGCGAGCTCCAAGGGAAGGCGACCTCAGGGACCGGCCGCAATAACCAGTTCTTCTTGTCCATGACGAGCGAGGCGCGGTTGTTCTTGGTCACCATTGTCGTCGCGGCCATTGCCGCCGCCATCTGATTCAACTCGAACACATAAAGGATTATATATGTAAGGGCGAAAGAGCTAAGTTGTACGGTGACTAGTGAGCAAGAGTGCAAGAGCAAGACTAAGATCAGCTCAATTCATATCACAAAAACCTAAAAATGTCCATGCAAGTTAGGCCACAAAACACACAAGGGAACACCAAGATCACTCAAAATGGCATTATGGTGATGGAATTAGATCTTAAGAGCAGATTTGGTTAATCCAATTTAACACCGAGGCACTGACAAACACTACTACGGCTACACATCAATCGCCTGAAAAACAGAAAACGGCCAGTCGATTCTCCTTCTCCTGTATCAACCGTTCGACCAAGATCCAATAGACGTTGGTTGTCTTCAACCTTCGACAGATCTTCTTCCTCTCTCTCACCCGCCGATCCAGCCCAGCCCTAACCGCCGGCCCCCGCCGCCTGCGGCCGCGGCGCTCCCGCGACCGTCTCGCCGCCCCACCCTCCCCTAAACCATCTCCCACCGCCGCCCCACCCTTCCCTAAACCACCTCCCACCGCCGGTCTTCCACCACCGCCGGCCATCCCTCTAGGCCCCCTGCGCCGAGGTGTTTCTCCGGCAAAGCCCCACATCACCGCCCCCACACTAAACCCTAAGATAGATATTGGGGTAGCCTGACCAGTGAGCTTCTTCCTCCCTTGCACCTGTTTCTTCCTTCAACCAAAATCGATTGACCGAAAATTCGAAGTCAGGCGATTGACATGTAGCTATCTCACACACGCATCAGGTACATAAAAGGACAGAATCTAAGCTAGATGAAAACCGAAAACGTTCACACACGCATCTATTCAAGGTAACACATTATTTAAATGAAAACTATATGAACCAGTACTATTTTTGGCCCGGTTATATATACGAATGACTTGAAGTTCATTTCTATGCATTAAAATTAACACGCTTTCATTATAAACTGAGCGAGTAAAACATATTCAGCTTATTTCTCTTTGAGCCGACCCCTAGTCATGGATAAGAAAAACGAATATCGAGACTGTTGTGCAGTCTAGCTATACGCATACCTCGAGGAAGCAAGACAGAACTGATACGTGCCCTGCCTAGGAGTTCTTCAGTCCTTCACTCCCTCACTGGCCTCTCTCGTTGTTGGGAATGGGGGTGGCTCGACGGCCATTTTATACCCGTTTCAGCACTCTCTCCATCAGTTGGCGTGTCCAGTGAGCAACGATGCCCGGCCTCTCCCATGGCCTCTGCCATCTCTGGACGGACACAATCTTCTCCCCGTCTCGTCTCCGACTCGTCACGGCTCGCCCTTCCCCGGATGTGGTCACATATACCTAGCGTACTCCTGTGCGTCTCGACTACGTTCGCACGTTTCACGTCCACCGCGCCCGCCCGCAGAGCCATCTGATCCTCTCCGTGCTCCGGCGGTCCGGGGCTGGCTACGATGTGGAGCCTCCGCAACTCTCGTCGGAAGACCGGTAAGCGCATCGGATCCCCCATTCGTCGTCGATTGATCATCATCTCTTGTGATTTCCTGATGAGTACGTTCGCCGATTGATTTTCACCCGTGTTTTCTGTGGAGACGTCGTCGGCGACTGCATTGACAAGCTCCACGAGAAGCGCCGCGCAGTGCGCGAGGAGGGCATGGAGGCGCTGGAGGGCTTCGTCCCCGTCGACGAGCTCGACTACCGCTACTTCACCGTCTTCGATCGCTGCTGCGCCTCCCTCCGCAAGGGCGCCTGCAGGGAGGCCACGCTCGCCTACCGCGCCATCGGCCTCCTCGCGCTCACCGTAGGCGCCGCCACCGCCGATGGCGTCGATTGCTCCAAGGACATCCTGGAGAAAGCGCTCCCCGTCCTCGAGGAGACGCTGCATGCGCCGTCGTCCGGCGCGACGACCATGGTGGCCTCTCTCGATTGCCTCGCTGCCGTAACCCTCGCCGGCACTCGCCGCCCGGAGGACGCGGCCCCGTCCGTGGAGGCCGTGTGGGGCGCGATCAGGCGTGCCGAAGACGAGACGAAACCGAGCCCTGAGGTCCTGGCGGCCGCCGTGCGCGCGTTCGCCTTGCTCCTCACCACCGTCGGTGACTTGAGGTCGTACCCCTGCACCGTCAAAGAGGCCATCATCCCGTTCCACGACCTCGCCGAGCTCCTCGAGTGCGAACACCCCGACGTACGGATTGCCGCCGGCGAGGCGCTGGCCGTGTGCGCCGAGCTTAACCTGACGCAGCACGCCTCGCCCGAAGACATCCAAGTGATCGAGATGATACTGTTCGACCTCGTCGCCGATGCCAGCGGCGGCCAGAACCTCACGGAAGAGCAGGTTGAGTTCTTCCAGCAGATCGCCGACATCATGAGCCAAGTCGGTTGCCCGGAGACGGAGGAGTCGATGCCATCGTCGTACACGAGCGGGCGCAGCGTGCTCAGGGTGTCTACATGGGCGAGGCTGGTCCAGCTCAATTTCCTGAAGCGGTTCCTCAACAAGGGCTTCCGTAAGCACCTCCAGGACAACCTGCTCTTCCGGGAACAGGTGGACTCCAGCGACGCCGTAGGCGAGGCCGACGAACAGCCGGCCGGGAAGGGCAGGCGGCGCGGGGGTGGGAGGGAGAAACGGTGGAGCTCGGCCATGAGGAGGGATCGCGACATCGCATGGGAGAGCAAGAATGGTTTCTCCCTGTATGATTAGGCGTTTAATTTGTTCAGTTTAGGTACTTTGGGGTTCTGTTTTGACGGCAGCAACAATAGAAGTATGAAAGTGATTGAAAGGAAGTGAACGATCCCAGCATAAGTGTGACTGCGATTGGATGTCTGTATTAGACTCATGATTTGGATTTGGTATTGCGTGGGTAGCAATTCATTTCGTTTGGATGCGCACGAAACGCCGGATTGAAATGGCCCAAATACATTAACGATTTTTTCTTGAAATATAGCAGGAGAGCTGCTATTACCCATTGATAGATGAAGCGGTAACAAACCGATGCTAGGAGCTGTAAAAAACATATACAAAGAGCACACTACACCTACCTCTGCTAGGGCCAAAGCAAAACAGGATATACAAGAACCCCTAAAGGTCAAACACCACACGAACAGAAAAGCACATCGCCGACAAAAGCGATATTATCATACATCACCGACCATGTTCACGGCCAGCGACTTCGACTTCGCATCAACTTTGCCAATAAGCACCACTCTGTTGCATCAGACTAGGCCGCGATGACTTCATGGGCAGCAGAGAGAGAAGACATATCCAGCTAAAGAGGAACGAACATGTGCCTCTTTGATCACGAGAGGACACCCAACATGACCCACCCGACGCTTTATGCACGTCAAGTGTGCTCCGAGTGCCCAACATTGCCGGCCGAAGACGGAGCGCAAGCATTCGGCCAACCATTTCGTCGCAATTCAAGTGCTTCTGTCAAGAGGTCAAATCTCCAACAATGATGCTTTCACCAAAGAAACGACGCCAAGGGCGTCGCTATCACCGATCCACACAAGGCAGATATTAGTTTTCACCCGGAGAGTAGAGCTTAAAGACAGGAGAGGGATTGAATCTCCCCGGTGACGCCTTCAATAAGAAAACAACACCTGCAAGTATTGTCATCACCAACCACGGGCAGGACTTTTGTCCAGAGATACCGCATACCTATGCTTGGACAGAGCCCTGAGCGCACCCACCTACAGGTCTGGAGCCTAGAGCTCCTCCCGTCTTGCCGGAGCACAGACTGCGGCACCACTAGCCCTGCTCGAGAGCCAAACCAAGATGCCACCACGAGGTGCACTGCATCGGCAACCGAGCAAAAGCACCGCACTCCGCCCAACACCACGACACGCTCCTCCCTGGGTGACGCCTCCTGATCATACATTAGCGAATTTTCATGAGACGCTTGCCTCTCGTATTATGAAGCTCCTTTGCTTTTATTCCACTGGAATTATCCTCGGGCTGCAAAAGAAAAGGATTCATGTGTCAACCTGCCTTTTTTCCCTATCTGACCATGAAAAATAACCAAGAGGAGTGGCACCCAAGGAAGCACAACGGTGGTGGCAACGCATGTATCCTCCCCTTCCCAGCCTTCCTTCTCTATTCACGATGGTGCACCTTCCAGCCCCCTCTCCCATCGCACCTTTCCTTCTCTCCCGTCCTTCCCAACTTTGCATGACTCGCCATCGGATCCAATCTCCTCCCATGCCTCCGGTGGACCAGCTCTACCGCCCATGCCCTCGAACTGAAGGAAATATGCCCTAGAGGCAATAATAAAGTTATTATTTATTTCCTTATATCATGATAAATGTTTATTATTCATGCTAGAATTGTATTAACCGGAAACATAATACATGTGTGAATACATAGACAAACAGAGTGTCACTAGTATGCCTCTACTAGACTAGCTCGTTAATCAAAGATGGTTATGTTTCCTAACCATGGACAAAGAGTTGTTATTTGATTAACGGGATCACATCATTAGGTGAATGATCTGATTGACATGACCCATTCCATTAGCTTAGCACCCGATCGTTTAGTATGTTGCTATTGCTTTCTTCATGACTTATACATGTTCCTATGACTATGAGATTATGCAACTCCCGTTTGCCGGAGGAACACTTTGTGTGCTACCAAACGTCACAACGTAACTGGGTGATTATAAAGGAGCTCTACAGGTGTCTCCAAAGATAGATGTTGGGTTGGCGTATTTCGAGATTAGGATTTGTCACTCCGATTGTCGGAGAGGTATCTCTGGGCCCTCTCGGTAATAAACATCACATAAGCCTTGCAAGCATTGCAGCTAATGAGTTAGTTGTGAGATGATGTATTACGGAACGAGTAAAGAGACTTGCCGGTAACGAGATTGAACTAGGTATTGGATACCGACGATCGAATCTCGGGCAAGTAACATACCGATGACAAAGGGAACAACGTATGTTGTTATGCGGTCTGACCGATAAAAGATCTTCGTAGAATATGTAGGAGCCAATATGAGCATCCAGGTTCCGCTATTGGTTATTGACCGGAGACGTGTCTCGGTCATGTCTACATTGTTCTCGAACCCGTAGGGTCCGCACGCTTAAGGTTTTGATGACAGTTATATTATGAGTTTATGCATTTTGATGTACCGAAGTTTGTTCGGAGTCCCGGATGTGATCACGGTCATGACGAGGAGTCTCAGAATGGTCGAGACATAAAGATTGATATATTGGAAGCCTATATTTGGATATCGGAAGTGTTCCGGGTAAAATCGGGATTTTACCGGATTACCGGGAGGTTACCGGAACCCCCCGGGAGGTATATGGGCCCTAGTGGGCCTTAGTGGAAGAGAGGAGAGGTGGCCAGGGCTGGGCTGCGCGCCCCTCCCCCTAGTCCGAATAGGACAAGGAGAGGGGGCCGGCGCCCCCTTCCTTCTCTCTCTCCTCTTTCCCCCCTCCCGAATCCTATTCCAACTAGGAAAGGGGGGGAATCCTACTCCCGGAGGGAGTAGGACTCCTCCTGGCGCGCCATATCCTGGCCGGCCGCACCCCCCCTTGATCCTTTATATACGGAGGCAGAGGGCACCCCTAGAGACACAAGTTGATCCACGTGAACATATTCTTAGCCGTGTGCGATGCCCCCTTCCACCATAGTCCTCGATAATATTGTAGCGGTGCTTAGGCGAAGCCCTGCGACATTAGTACATCAAGATCGTCACCACACCGTCGTGCTGACGGAACTCTTCCCCGACACTTTGCTGGATCGGAGTCCGGGGATCGTCATCGAGCTGAACGTGTGCTAGAACTCGGAGGTGCCGTAGTTTCGGTGCTTGATCGGTCGGGCCGTGAAGACGTATGACTACATCAACCACGTTGTGCTAACGCTTCCGTTGTCGATCTACAAGGGTATGTAGATCACACTCTCCCCTCTCGTTGCTATGCATCACCATGATCTTGCGTGTGCGTAGGATTTTTTTTGAAATTACTACGTTCCCAACAGTGGCATCAGAGCCTAGGTTTTATATGTTGATGTTATATGCATGAGTAGAACACAAGTGAGGTGTGGGCGATATAAGTCATACTGCTTACCAGCATGTCATACTTTGGTTCGGCGGTATTGTTGGACGAAGCGGCCCGGACCGACATTACGCGTACGCTTACGCGAGACCGGTTCTCCCGACGTGCTTTGCACATAGGTGGCTTGCGGGTGACAGTTTCTCCAACTTTAGTTGAACTGAGTGTGGCTATGCCCGGTCCTTGCGAAGGTTAAAACAACACCAACTTGACAAACTATCATTGTGGTCTTGATGCGTAGGTAAGATTGGTTCTTGCTTAAGCCCGTAGCAGCCATGTAAAACATGCAACAACAAAGTAGAGGACGTCTAACTTGTTTTTGCAGGGCATGTTGTGATGTGATATGATCAAGACATGATGCTAAATTTTATTGTATGAGATGATCATGTTTTGTAACCGAGTTATCGGCAACTGGCAGGAGCCATATGGTTGTCGCTTTATTGTATGCAATGCAATCGCGCTGTAATGCTTTACTTTATCACTAAGCAGTAGCGATAGTCGTGGAAGCATAAGATTGGCGAGACGACAACGATGCTACGATGGAGATCAAGGTGTCGCGCCGGTGACGATGGTGATCATGACGGTGCTTCGGAGATGGAGATCACAAGCACAAGATGATGATGGCCATATCATATCACTTATATTGATTGCATGTGATGTTTATCTTTTATGCATCTTATCTTGCTTTGATTGACGGTAGCATTATAAGATGATCTCTCACTAATTATCAAGAAGTGTTCTCCCTGAGTATGCACCGTTGCGAAAGTTCTTCGTGCTGAGACACCACGTGATGATCGGGTGTGATAGGCTCTACGTTCAAATACAACAGGTGCAAAACAGTTGCACACGCGGAATACTCAGGTTATACTTGACGAGCCAAGCATATACAGTTATGGCCTCGGAACACGGAGACCGAAAGGTCGAGCGTGAATCATATAGCAGATATGATCAACATAGCGATGTTCACCAATGAAACTACTCCATCTCACGTGATGATCGGACATGGTTTAGTTGATTTGGATCACGTAATCACTTAGAGGATTAGAGAGATGTCTATCTAAGTGGGAGTTCTTTAAGTAATATGATTAATTGAACCTAAATTTATCATGAACTTAGTACCTGATAGTATCTTGCTTGTTTATGTATGATTGTAGATAAATGGCCCTGCTGTTGTTCCGTTGAATTTTAATGCGTTCCTTGAGAAAGCAAAGTTGAAAGATGATGGTAGCAATTACACGAACTGGGTCCATAACTTGAGGATTATCCTCATTGCTGCACAGAAGAATTACGTCCTGGAAGCACCGCTGGGTGCCAGGCCTGCTGCTGGAGCAACACCAGATGTTATGAACGTCTGGCAGAGCAAAGCTGATGACTACTCGATAGTTCAGTGTGCCATGCTTTACGGCTTAGAATCGGGACTTCAACGACGTTTTGAACGTCATGGAGCATATGAGATGTTCCAGGAGTTGAAGTTAATATTTCAAGCAAATGCCCGGATTGAGAGATATGAAGTCTCCAATAAGTTCTATAGCTACAAGATGGAGGAGAACAGTTCTGTCAGTGAGCACATACGCAAAATGTCTGGGTATAATAATCACTTGATTCAAATGGGAGTTAATCTTCGAGATGATTGCGTCATTGACAGAATTCTCCAATCACTGCCACCAAGCTACAAGAGCTTCGTGATGAACTATAATATGCAAGGGATGAATAAGACTATTCCCAAACTCTTCGCAATGCTGAAAGCTGCGGAGGTAGAAATCAAGAAGGAGCATCAAGTGTTGATGGTCAACAAGACCACTAGTTTCAAAAAAAAGGCAAAGGAAAGAAGAAGGGTAACTTCAAGAAAAACAGCAAGCAAGTTGCTGCTCAAGAGAAGAAACCCAAGTCTGGACCTAAGCCTGAAACTGAGTGCTTCTACTGCAAGCAGACTGGTCACTGGAAGCGGAACTGCCTCAAGTATTTGGCGGATAAGAAGGATGGCAAGGTGAACAAAGGTATATGTGATATACATGTTATTGATGTGTACCTTACTAATGCTCGCAGTAGCACCTGGGTATTTGATACTGGTTCTGTTGCTAATATTTGCAACTCGAAACAGGGACTACGGATTAAGCGAAGATTGGCTAAGGACGAGGTGACGATGCGCGTGGGAAACGGTTCCAAAGTCGATGTGATCGCCGTCGGCACACTACCTCTACATCTACCTTCGAGATTAATATTAGACCTAAATAATTGTTATTTGGTGCCAGCGTTAAGCATGAACATTATATCTGGATCTTGTTTGATGCGAGACGGTTATTCATTTAAATCAGAGAATAATGGTTGTTCTATTTACATGAGTAATATCTTTTATGGTCATGCACCCTTAAAGAGTGGTCTATTTTTATTAAATCTCGATAGTAGTGACACACATATTCATAGTGTTGAAACCAAAAGATGCAGAGTTGATAATGATAGTGCAACTTATTTGTGGCACTGCCGTTTAGGTCATATCGGTATAAAGCGCATGAAGAAACTCCATACTGATGGGCTTTTGGAACCACTTGATTATGAATCACTTGGTACTTGCGAACCATGCCTTATGGGTAAGATGACAAAAACACCGTTCTCCGGTACTATGGAGAGAGCAACAGATTTGTTAGAAATCATACATACAGATGTATGTGGTCCAATGAATGTTGAGGCTCGTGGCGGATATCGTTATTTTCTCACCTTCAGAGATGACTTAAGCAGATATGGGTATATCTACTTAATGAAACACAAGTCTGAAACGTTTGAAAAGTTCAAAGAATTTCAGAGTGAAGTGGAAAATCATCGTAACAAGAAAATAAAATTCCCACGATCTGATCGTGGAGGAGAATATTTGAGTTACGAGTTTGGTGTACATTTGAAACAATGTGGAATAGTTTCGCAACTCACGCCACCCGAAACACCACAGCATAATGGTGTGTCCGAACGTCGTAATCGTACTTTACTGGATATGGTACGATCTATGATGTCTCTTACTGATTTACCGCTATCGTTTTGGGGATATGCTCTAGAGACGGATGCATTCACGTTAAATAGGGCACCATCAAAATCCGTTGAGACGACGCCTTATGAACTGTGGTTTGGCAAGAAACCAAAGTTGTCGTTTCTGAAAGTTTGGTGCTGCGATGCTTATATGAAAAAGCTTCAACCTGATAAGCTCGAACCCAAATCGGAGAAATGTGTCTTCATAGGATATCCAAAGGAAACTATTAGATACACGTTCTATCACAGATCCGAAGGCAAGACTTTTGTTGCTAAATTCGGAAACTTTCTGGAGAAGGAGTTTCTCTCGAAAGATGTGAGTGGGAGGAAAGTAGAACTTGACGAGGTATCTGTACCTACTCCCTTATTGGAAAGTAGTACATCACAGAAATCTGTTTCTGTGACACCTACACCAATTAGTGAGGAAGTTTATGATAATGATCATGAAACTTCAGAAAAAGATACTACTGAACCTCGTAGATCAACCAGAGTGAGATCCGCGCGAGAGTGGTACGGTAATCCTGTTCTGGAAGTCATGCTACTAGATCATGATGAACCTACGAACTATGAAGAAGCGATGGTGAGCCCAAATTCCGCAAAATGGCTTGAACCCATGAAATCTGATATGGGGTCCATGTATGAGAACAAAGTGTGGACTTTGGTTGACTTGCCCAATGATCGGCAAGCAATTGAGAATAAATGGATCTTCAAGAAGAAGACTGACGCTGACGGTAATATTACTGTCTACAAAGCTCGACTTGTCGCAAAAGGTTTTCGGCAAGTTCAAGGGGTTGACTACGATGAGACCTTCTCACCCGTAGTGATGCTTAAGTCTGTCCGAATCATGTTAGCAATTGCCGCATTTTATGATTATGAAATTTGGCAGATGGATGTCAAAACTGCATTCCTGAATGGATTTCTGGAAGAAGAGTTGTATATGATGCAACCAGAATGTTTTGTCGATCCAAAGGGAGCTAACAAAGTGTGCAAGCTCCAGCGATCCATTTATGGACTGGTGCAAGCCTCTCGGAGTTGGAATAAACGCTTTGATAGTGTGATCAAAGCATTTGGTTTTATATAGACTTTTGGAGAAGTCTGTATTTACAAGAAAGTGAGTGAGAGCTTTGTAGCATTTCTGATATTATATGTGGATGACATATTACTGTTTGGAAATGATATAGAATTTCTAGATAGCATAAAGGGATACTTGAATAAGAGTTTTTCAATGAAAGACCTCGGTGAAGCTGCTTACATATTAGGCATAAAGATCTATAGAGATAGATCAAGACGCTTAATTGGACTTTCACAAAGCACATACCTTGACAAGATTTTGAAGAAGTTCAAAATAGATCAAGCAAAGAAAGGGTTCTTGCCTGTGTTACAAGGTGTGAAGTTGAGTCAGACTCAATGCCCGACCATTGCAGAAGATAGAGAGAAAATGAAAGATGTTCCCTATGCTTCAACCATAGGCTCTATCATGTATGCAATGCTGTGTACCAGACCTGATGTGTGCCTTGCTATAAGTCTAGCAGGGAGGTACCAAAGTAATCCAGGAGTGGATCACTGGACAGCGGTCAAGAACATCCTGAAGTACCTGAAAAGGACTAAGGATATGTTTCTCGTATATGGAGGTGACAAAGAGCTCATCGTAAACGGTTACGTTGATGCAAGCTTTGACACTGATCCGGACGATTCTAAATCGCAAACCGGATACGTGTTTACATTAAACGGTGGAGCTGTCAGTTGGTGCAGTTCTAAACAAAGCGTCGTGGCGGGATCTACATGTGAAGCGGAGTACATAGCTGCTTCGGAAGCAGCAAATGAAGGAGTCTGGATGAAGGAGTTCATATCCGATCTAGGTGTCATACCTAGTGCATCGGGTCCAATGAAAATCTTTTGTGACAATACTGGTGCAATTGCCTTGGCAAAGGAATCCAGATTTCACAAGAGAACCAAGCACATCAAGAGACGCTTCAATTCCATCCGGGATCTAGTCCAGGTGGGAGACATAGAGATTTGCAAGATACATACGGATCTGAATGTAGCAGACCCGTTGACTAAGCCTCTTCCACGAGCAAAACATGATCAGCACCAAGGCTCCATGGGTGTTAGAATCATTACTCTGTAATCTAGATTATTGACTCTAGTGCAAGTGGGAGACTGAAGGAAATATGCCTAGAGGCAATAATAAAGTTATTATTTATTTCCTTATATCATGATAAATGTTTATTATTCATGCTAGAATTGTATTAACCGGAAACATAATACATGTGTGAATACATAGACAAACAGAGTGTCACTAGTATGCCTCTACTAGACTACCTCGTTAATCAAAGATGGTTATGTTTCCTAACCATGGACAAAGAGTTGTTATTTGGTTAACGGGATCACATCATTAGTTGAATGATCTGATTGACATGACCCATTCCATTAGCTTAGCACCCGATCGTTTAGTATGTTGCTATTGCTTTCTTCATGACTTATACATGTTCCTATGACTATGAGATTATGCAACTCCCGTTTGCCGGAGGAACACTTTGTGTGCTACCAAACGTCACAACGTAACTGGGTGATTATAAAGGAGCTCTACAGGTGTCTCCAAAGGTACATGTTGGGTTGGCGTATTTCGAGATTAGGATTTGTCACTCCGATTGTCGGAGAGGTATCTCTGGGCCCTCTCGGTAATGCACGTCACATAAGCCTTGCAAGCATTGCAGCTAATGAGTTAGTTGTGAGATGATGTATTACGGAACGAGTAAAGAGACTTGCCGGTAACGAGATTGAACTAGGTATTGGATACCGACGATCGAATCTCGGGCAAGTAACATACCGATGACAAAGGGAACAACGTATGTTGTTATGCGGTCTGACCGATAAAAGATCTTCGTAGAATATGTAGGAGCCAATATGAGCATCCAGGTTCCGCTATTGGTTATTGACCGGAGACGTGTCTCGGTCATGTCTACATTGTTCTCGAACCCGTAGGGTCCGCACGCTTAAGGTTTTGATGACAGTTATATTATGAGTTTATGCATTTTGATGTACCGAAGTTTGTTCGGAGTCCCGGATGTGATCACGGACATGACGAGGAGTCTCGGAATGGTCGAGACATAAAGATTGATATATTGGAAGCCTATATTTGGATATCGGAAGTGTTCCGGGTAAAATCGGGATTTTACCGGATTACCGGGAGGTTACCGGAACCCCCCGGGAGGTATATGGGCCCTAGTGGGCCTTAGTGGAAGAGAGGAGAGGTGGCCAGGGCTGGGCCGCGCGCCCCTCCCCCCTAGTCCGAATAGGACAAGGAGAGGGGGCCGACGCCCGCCTTCCTTCTCTCTCTCCTCTTTCCCCCCTCCCGAATCCTATTCCAACTAGGAAAGGGGGGGAATCCTACTCCCGGAGGGAGTAGGACTCCTCCTGGCGCGCCATATCCTGGCCGGCCGCACCCCCCCTTGATCCTTTATATACAGAGGCAGAGGGCACCCCTAGAGACACAAGTTGATCCACGTGATCATATTCTTAGCCGTGTGCGGTGCCCCCTTCCACCATAGTCCTCGATAATATTGTAGCGGTGCTTAGGCGAAGCCCTGCGACATTAGTACATCAAGATCGTCACCACGCCGTCGTGCTAACGGAACTCTTCCCCGACACTTTGCTGGATCGGAGTCCGGGGATCGTCATCGAGCTAAACGTGTGCTAGAACTCGGAGGTGCCGTAGTTTCGGTGCTTGATCGGTCAGGCCGTGAAGACGTACGACTACATCAACCACGTTGTGCTAATGCTTCCGTTGTCGATCTACAAGGGTACGTAGATCACACTCTCCCCTCTCGTTGCTATGCATCACCATGATCTTGCGTGTGCGTAGGAATTTTTTTAAAATTACTACGTTCCCCAACACTAACCACCACAACCCTTCTCTGCCACAAGGACAGAGCCAAAACTTTTGTGAAGCACATGCAAATTTGAGGCAAAGTATGTAACCAGAATAGAGAACATATAACAACTCCAATTTTGCAAACTAGAAATCTAAATTAACACTGAAGTACAAATTGGAAACAGAATTGTGGAACATAGTTTGACACGCACCTGTTATGAATAGTAAATTCAAAAAAATGTTAGAAAAAAGTTGAAACTTTTTTGTAACCTACATATGAATTTTCACGAAGAAATGACATCTATGGTATTATGGGTAAAAGTGAGAAAACCGAAGCTATGTTCAAAAACACTGTTTAAAAGAATATTAAGGTCAGATTGCATTTTCTTCACCAAGAAATAACCCGGGTGTCATTCCTTCACCGAACTTCACACGAGTAGAATGGTCGATGAAATTTGATACCCCAAATTTTTAGATTTTTCAGGTTTTTAGTATTTTTTAGAATTTATTATTCATGTGGGCGCATGTGGAATTATGTTCACCTTTATATATTCAAATAAAATTTAACTATTAAAATTTCAAATTTAATATTTAACTATCTAAAAGATATCCTAAATCAAAAGCTAGACTCGTGAAGTTGTGACCATCCTCAATTGCCAGTTCCACATGCCCACGCCTCAATGCTTAAGTCCCGAGTTTATGAATCTCTAACCAGTTAACAATTTTACTTCATTACGAAGGGAGAGATAGGAAGCCAAAGATTCAAGTTCTTCCTGGGGATGGACCACCATCGGCTCTCACCCGCCACGTGCCCAGCCACCCCTCCTTGCTAGTTCATCTTCGTGATACATAGGGTGTGTTTGGTAGGGTGCATGAGGGCAAAAGTTCCTAATCTAACCCACTTTTACTTGTTTGGTAGGGTGCATGGGCTCAACCGGGTTATGCCCATCTAATGCAAAAAGGGCCCTCAATCATGCCCATCCAATGCATCCCAGAGAGGGTGCATGGAGGCAGCCATGCTCGCCCCGACTCTCGTCCCCACCCACCAGACCACGTCCAGATTTGTTTAAATTTTCAGAAAATGTTCATCATTTCTAATTTTGTTTAAATCTTCAAAAATTAATTGAAATTTCTTTAAATTTTTGAAAATTTCAGGATTTATTTAAATTTTAAAAATGTTCATAATTTCAATTTCTATTTAAAATTTCAAAAATGTTCATAATTTAAATTATGTTTAACATCTAAAAATCTTCAGAAATTCGAAATTCATTTAAATTTTCAAAAAATGTTTAGAATTTCAAATTTTGTTTAAATTTTCAAAAAACTGTTCAGATTTTTTAAAAATATTCAGGATTTCAAATTTTGTTTAAATTTTCAAAAAATTTCGAAATTTCAAAATATGTTTAAATTTTCTAAAAATGTTAGAATTTCAATATTTATTTACATTTTCAAAAAAGTTTAGAATTTCAAATTTTGTTTACATTTTCAATAAAAGTTCAGAATTTCAAAATATGTTTAAATTTGTGTTCATGTTTTTTTTCAATTTTGTTCACCATTCAAAAAAATTATTTGGAATTCGAAATTGTTCAGCATTTCTAAACACATGCATGCTGCCAAACAAAGTTTCAACTCAGCATGTCTTGGCACATACACTGCTCCCAAAGAACAGCAAATGCATGGACTTAGCATGCCTACACTCAGCATCTATCAGAGAAGAACAACTAGGCTAGGTCCACATGCTACCAAACACACCCATAAGAAACGAACAACCGGGGTGCCCAACGGGAGCTCCTATTCTGCAAGTTCAGCGCCGGAATAGAGAGCTGGTCGTTCGCTAGTTTTTCTTTTTCTTTTTCGAGTTGTTCATGTGATAGAAAAACTAGCTGGTTTTCTAATACTAATGGAAAAAAAATTGCAAATGAGTTTAGAAAAAAAGTTCAGAAATTTCAAAAAAATGAATTTGAAAAAATTTCATCAGTTTTTAAAATTTTTTTTTTTTGAAAAAGTTCACAAATTTGAAAAAAGTTCACCGATTTTAAGGAAAAAGTTCATAAAGCTTGAACTTTTATTACAATTTTTATAAGGTTCACCAAATTTTGGAAAAAATATTGATTTTGAAGAAAAAGTTCACGAATTACTAAAAAAAGTTGACGAAGTTGAATATTTTCGAGAATTTATTACAAAAATGAAACAAAAAATAAAAATAAAACAGAAAAAACAAATAGGAAACAACTGCGTTTTCACTGTTTCATATAGAAAAAAAAGAGAAAACTAGCAAAACCGGTCTGGTGTCTAGTGCGTTCGGTACTAAACAGAAAGGTGCGCGGTTCGAATGACGTGACGCAGAAGTAAGTGGGCCGGCCCATAGCGAAGATTAGTGTGCGCCAAGTTGCAGAATGCACTATAACCGATGACTAAAGCTCCTAATCTGGTGCGGCTATACATCGCTTGACGCCGCGTTGCGGCCATAGCGAAGAGTAGTGTGCGCCAAGTTGCTCCTATTCCGCGTCATGAATCGGCTGGCCCAGGTAGGTACGAGGTAAGTTTGTCTTTTCTCCTATTTTTAATTTTGTTTATTTTTTGCCTTTTTATTCTTATTTTCAAAAAATTATATATATAATCGTTATATATATAGGTATATATAATCATGAATTTCAGAAAAATGTTAACATCATGTAAAACAATTGTTAGCTTGATTCAAGAAAAATGTTGATAGAATATTAAACCAATATTTTGATACTTTAAAAATGTTCATGTGTTTCAAAAAATGTATGTCACATTTAAAAATGTAAATCATATATTTGAAAAAATGTCAAACTTATATACTATAAATGTTTCAAATGTATATGAAAAATGTTAATAGCATATTAAAAAATTTGTGCAGTTTAAAAATATTAACATGTTTCAAAAAATGTATGTAACATTATAAAAAAGTTAATCATATATTTTAAAAACGTTAAAGATATATAAAATAAATATTTAAATGTATATGAAACATGTTGGTATAACATACAAAGAAGTGTTTGTGGCATTTTTAAAATGTTCAAGCATTTAAAATAATGTGCGTGGCTTTATAAAAATATTAATTATGTGTTTGAAAAATTTAAACATATATCAAATAGATATTTTAGATTTATATGAAAAATTTACAATATTTATGAAAAAAAGGAGATATCAAACATGTATTTGAAAGAAATGTTAATCATTCTATTTGAAAATTCTAATTATGTATTAAAAATGTTAAACATGTATAAAAATGTTCTTGATGTATATGATATTTCCAGGCATAAAAACATTTGTTTCAAAAACTGTGTATTTTAAAAATGTTTAATATGTATAAAAATAAATGTTTCACGGATGAAAAATGTATATAGAAATAGGAGGAAAAACGATACAAACATGTACAAAACCGCAAAAGGTGAATAAAAGAGGTTCTAAAACCAATGAAAATCATGAAAAAACCAGATAAAAAAGAAAGAGTCCAAATAAAAACCAGCGAAAAGGAAACAGGTATAGCTCTCGTGGTCCCTAAATAGGGACTTGACTGGTCGATTTCCTTCGCAAGTGATTGTTGGGACTCTTTAGGCCTAGATTCTCACATAATTAGCGTAGCCCATTAAGCCAATGTTTAAGAAGCAGATCCCCCAAGCCGTTTGCTTCACTAATGATGCTTCTCTCTTGAGAGATTTGATCGGAGCGCAATGCTAGAATCTTCCGCAACACGACTATTTATTTGGTGATCCTTATTAGGAAGATTAACGAGGAGTTGTCTGTTTGGGCTTTGGCGGGCGTCAAACACTTTAGTATTGTAATCCTGCGAGAGTAAACCTTTATATTCTTACCACTTTGTGGCTTTGTCTAAGCCTTCTTCTTTAATCAATGAAATGGTAAATCTTTTCCTTGTTTTAAAAAAATGTTCAAGAGGCCCAGCACAGCCCCCCGGATAAACCGATGTGGAATAGGATTTGTCTGTCATGACAAGCCTCCGTACATTGTCCAGCAGCATGTGAGCTCGGCAAGTGCCCACGGTCACCCTCATTGTATTAGAGCACTATGAAATCAACGGGAATATAATTTCTATTTGCAAGAATAAGAACATCATTTATTCTACCGAAGGGATTCTTAATAGTGAAATCCGCTAAGTGCAAATTAAGAGAACATTCATCCAAATCATGAAGGCATAGCACATCACAAAGATTTTTGTATCGTGGAAACGCTAGGACCCAAATCACATAAAGCATTGCAATCATAAAATTTTATCTTTATTTTAATCGTAGGTTCCCATTCATCATATAATTTCCTAGGTATTGAAACCTTCAATTCTAGCTTTTCTTCTAAATCTTTCATCATAACTTCTACAATGTGTTTAGTAAAAGCCTTATTTTGTTCATAAGCATTGGGTGAATTTATCAAGGATTGCAACAAGGAAATACACTCAATTAAAGAACAACTATCATAATTAAAATCCTTGAAATCCAAAGTAGTGGGCACATCACTATATAAAGTTTTGACCTCTCCAAACCCATTTTTATCAAAAAATTTCATTAAGATTATCACCCTCCGAACAATGGGGACGCCTTCTAGCTAAAGTTGACTCATCTTCAGTCCCGTTTTCATCAATTTTTATGTCACTAAATAAAGATTAAATGGATGAGACACCAATCATTTTAATATCTTCATTATGATTACGATAAAAATTGGGCGTCATTACTTTTTCTAAGAATTCTCGCTTAGCCCTCTATCTAGCGGTTCTTTCTTTACTTTCATTAATGGAGATATAGATAGCTTTAATGGACTCATTAATATCAAGCTTAGGTGGAAAATTTTTAAATTTGAGATTTTCTACATCATGAACAATTCTATCCATGCTCCTAGCCATATCATCAACTTAACTCAATTTTTTCCTCTATCATAGTATTGAAAATCTTTTGAGAATTAATAAATTCTTTAATATTACTTTCAAGATTAGAGGGTATACTATTATTATTATTACTATTATTATTATTATTATTATTATTATTATAAGAATTGCCATTATTATTACAGGAATTTCCAGGAAACGACCTAGGATTAAAATTATCTCTATAAGCATTACTATTGAAATTGTTTTGCGAGACAAAATTCACATCTACAGGGTCATTATTTTGTTCAATTAAAGTAGACAATGGCACATCATTAGGATCAATATGAGCATTCTTACTAGCAACCATTTTCATAAGCGCATACACTTTATCACTCAAAGTATTAATTTCTTCGACATAATTCACCTTTTTACTAGTAGGAGTTCTTTCAGTATGCCATTATGGATAATTGTTCATAATATTATCATGGAGTTTTGTAGCTTCTCCGAAAGTGATTTACATAAAGGTACCCCCTGCGACGGAATCTAGAAGATTTCTAGAAACAAAGTTTGATCCCGCATAATTTTTTTGTATGATCATCCATATGCTTAAACCGTAAGTGGGACACAAAGTTCAATCCCGCATAAATTTTTTGTATGATCATCCATAAGCTTAAACCATGAGTGGGACAATTTCTTATCATTAATTTCATTCTCTCCCAAGATTGGCCAACATGTTCATGCTCAAGTTGCTTAAAATTCATGATTTAATTTCTAAGAGAAATAATTTTTGCGGGAGGAAAATACGTGGCAGTAAAAGCATCCTTATAGTTATCCCAAGAATCAATACTATTTCGTGGCAATAATAAAAACCAAGTTTTAGCATGATCTCATAGTGATAATGGAAATAATTTCAAATTGACAATATCATTATCCACATATTTTTTCTTTTGCATATCACACAATTCAATGAAAGCATAACAAGATTTAGAAAAGAAACATTAATATCACATGACTCCACAGTAGTGGCGGGAGGAGCAATTGGAGTACTAATAAAATCATTATTATTAGTATTGAAAAAGTCACACAACTTTGTATTTTCTTGAGACATCGCGACAAAGCAAGCAAACAAGTGAACAAGCAAAAAGGCAATCGAAAAATAATTTTGTGTTTTTGTGAAAATGTTTTAGAAGTGCAGGAGATGAAAATGAGAGGCAAATTCGAAATGAAAGTAAATGCAAGGAGATGAAAGTTTATGCGATGGTACTTGATAGGTTTTGGTGATGTCTCCCCGGCAACGGCACCAGAAATTATTCTTGTTAGTTATGAGCTATGTGGGATTTACTCGAAGAGGAGATGAGTATAATAGAGATATGTATTTCCCTCACTTAAGAACCAAGGTCATCAATCCAGTAGGAGAATGACGCAATACCTCGTGAATAGCGCCTACACACAAAAGAACAAATACTTGCACCCAACGCGATCAAGGGGGTTGTCAATCCCCTCGGAGGTTAATTGCAAGGATCAAGTCTTATAATGGTAGATAGATAAAAACACAAAATAAAATAACAGTAAATAAATTACAGCAAGGTATTTTTGGAATTTAAGGTATGATAAAGATAGACCCAAGGGGCCATAATTTTCACTAGAGGCTTCTCTTTAGAACAAAAAACATATGATGTGTAAACAAATTTATTGGACAATTGATAGAAAAATGCATAGTTATGACGATATCCAGTGCAATGATCATGTATATAGGCATCATGTCCGAGACAAGTAGACTGACTCCTACATGCATCTACTATTGTTACTCCACACATCGACCGCTATCCAGCATGCATCTAGAGTACTAAATTCATAAAGAACGGAGTAACGCCTTAAGCAAGATGACATGATATAGACAAATCAAACTCAAGCAATGTGAATAAAACCCATTGTCTTATCTTTAATGGCAACAATACAATTACATGTATTGCCCCTTTCTATCACTGGGATATAGATCACCGCAAGATTGAACCCATTATGAAGCACCTCTTCCATTGCAAGGTAAATCAATCTAGTTGGCCAAACCAAATAGATAGATTGGAGAGAAATACTAAGCTATCACTAGTACAATGAGCTGCTATACAAATGGTTTTTAACCCCCTTCCGCGCCGGCATTTTAAATCGCCGCCTTGCTAGTGTGGGCGATAGGGGGGTCATTCCCACATGACCCAGAAACCATCGGGGATAGGGAGTAGGAATGCATACGTTTTCCAAACAAAGCGTATGTTATGCCCGCACTTATCCCAAACGCGATTCTTCACACAACTGTTTGGGATATACCTAATATCCCAAATGCTCCATCCTTGCTACTCGCGTGTGCTGGCATTACCATCGCAGTCGGTATTCTATGGTGCTACGTTTACGATGCGCGGCACATCACACAAATTTCACGATTATAGAACATGTATGATAAGCAAACAATCACACACATTCACTTTTCTCGAACCGTATTCGATAACTAATTAAGAATATTAGCTAATCATCGTACGAGTGTCAGATAGGATTACGAAACATCGGACAATTGTAACAGTGTCATACAGGATAACTACCGCACACGCTATTCTGTGGTGTAACATTTATGATGCATACCACATCAGAAACAGTTCATGATTGTAAATCGTGTATGATAAGGTAACTATCTGTAAGTGCATCTAGTGCCACCCCTAGTTGGTTTTGGAGTACTGACGACAAACATGGTTGAGGGACTAATGTGTTTGTGAGAATTGCAGGATAACACAGGTAGAAGTCCCTCATTGATTCAGTTTACCTACCAGAGATGACCCCTAAAAATGTGTGAAGACATTGAAGACAATGGTGGTCTGTGAAGATATTCACAACGAAGATTATGACTTGAGAAGACATTCACGTGAAGACTATGGAGTACGTAGACATAGTTGTTTCGTAGTTTCCTTTTCTTCTTTGTTGAGTCATAGGAACCACCGTACTGTTAAGTGGGGTCCAAGTGAACAAAGTCAGAGTGACTGATGTGATGCTCAACCAAATCCTATGTCTTCGAGCGAAGACAATGAGAGCAAATCTTATCTAGAGCTGGATGAGTCAGCTTTACTTGTATCCCAAGTCAAGCTGCCGCATGTGTTTGAAATCTGACCGTTGGACACGTGTCAGTTCCTTAGTGACCCAGAGTCATTTCAGACAAATCAGGCCGGGTTGCCTCCTAGCTATAAATAGCCCACCCCCTACACCATAAATTGGTGGTTGCTAAGAGTTAGTGCACGTCTTTTGTCATTTGAGAGCAACCCACCTCCGAAGCATTTGAGAGAGAAATCCTTGCAAGGACAAAGCCCTAAACACCTAGAGCCAAAGAGTGTTAGGCATCACTGAAGTATTTCTGTCTGCATGATCTGAAGACTTGTTACACTTGAGGACTGTGAATCCTCCAGCCGGTTAGGCGTCGCGTTCTGAGCGTTCAAGAGTCATTGTGGATCGTCAATGAAGGTTTGGAAGTCTACCTTGAAGACTTACCAGAGTGATTGGGCGAGGACTGTGTGTCCTTAGCTCAAGGGGAATAAGGTGAAGACGCGGTCTTCTGAGTTGAATCTCAGCATCCCTAACCAAACGTACAGTTGTCACAGCATCTGAAACTGGTCTACCAAATCCTTGTCTTCACCAAGCTACTGGTTCTATCCTTCACTTCCCTTTACTTTATAGTTTGTCTTCATGAAGTCATTGCTTGCCTGTATGACCTGATTGACTTCACTGAGTGAAGACTGTTTACTATTTGGCTTCACACTATCTTCCATCCTGATCTCTACTACCTAGCTGCCGATAGTCTTCGCACTTTCACTTCATTGCTTACTTGACTATGGGTTGTCCAGTGTAGTCTACCTTCCGCTGTATATCAGTAGGTTCATCTATACTGTTTGTCTTCAAAGCCCTTGTGTTTTGAAGACTTTCATAAAAATCGCCTATTCACCCCCCCTCCAGTCGATAACTAGCACTTTCAATTGGTATCAGAGCAAGGTGCTCCCTTGTTCTGTGTGATTCGGTTTAACCACCTGGAGTTTTAGCTATGTCATCTGCAGGGATAATCAAAGTCTCCGCTGCGTGCCCTATCTTCGATGGCACTGATTACCCCTACTGGAAGAATAAGATGCGCATGCATCTTGAAGCCATTGACGTCGACCTCTGGTATGTCGTCAAGAACGGCGTTCCCAAGGTCGGTGAAGGTGTCACTGCTGCTGACGTCAAGAGGTTCATTCAACTGGACTCGACTGCTAAGAACATCATCTGTGGTCATCTGACCAAAGGAAAATATGGTCATGTGAGTGCTCTGGAAACTGCGAAGCTAGTCTAAGACTGGCTCTCCAAGGTCAACGAAGGCGTCTCGACCTAGAGAGACTCAAGGATCAGTGTTCTCCGCAACCTCTTCAACCGCTTCAAGAGAAATGACAATGAGAATGTCCAACTCACATTTGATCGCCTCACTATCACAAATGAGCTTCGTGCACTCGGCGCCACTGAGATCACCAAGCACGAAATCGTCAAAACACTTCTGAGATCGCTTGACAACTCATTCGACACCCTGGCCCTGATGATTCAAGAATGCCCTGACTTCAGGACTCTCGATCCGTCTGACATACTTGAGAGACTCAACACACATGAGTTTCAACAATTTGAGAAAAGAGATATCTATGGTCCCAACTATGGCCAAACTCGCGCTTTGAAGGCAAAGGCTGTTTCCTCATCTGAAGAAGAATCTGACTGCAGTTCTGAGGATCCTGAAGACATTGGAAAGGAACTTGCCATGCTGGTGAAGAAGTTCTAGAGGTTCACCATGAAGAAAGGCTTCAGACAGTCTTCGAGATCCAGCTCAAGAAATGATGAAGCTTCCTCCCGTGACTACAAGAAGAGAATGTGCCACAAGTGCAAGAAACCTGGTCACTACATATCTGAATGTCCACAATGGGACAATGAGAACAAGAAGAAGAAGAGCAAGGAATATGATTTTGATGACAAGAAGAAGAAGAAATCCTCAAAGTCTTCTTCCAAGTCTTCGTCGAAGTCTTCATCACACAAGAAGAGCTCATCCAGCAAGGCTCGTGCGTTTGTTGGCAAGGAGATGGATTCACAGGAGGAGTCTGCATCTGAGGAGGCGAAGGTGGAGTCTGAAGATGAATCTGATTTAGGTGTGGCAAGCCTGGCTCTAGCTTTAGCATACGTCGCCAAGTCCATTTCAACACTGAAGAGAATGGCCTCGACACCAACGCTAATGCTGATGATGAGGATGACTCTGCTCCCACCTACTGCTTCATGGCACGTGGTGCCAAGGTAAACTCACGTGATTCTTACTTCCAAACATCAAGTGAAGATGACTCTGAATGTGAATCTAAACCTAGCTACAAAACTCTTGCTAAAATTGCAACTGAGCGACATAATGCTATGGAACATATTAAATAATTGCTAGACAAAAGCTTTGACCTGTTGGACGCGCAAATGACCCGATCTTAGTCCTTAATAGAAGACATTAAAAATCTTCATGTTAAGTACGAAGAACTTGAAAGTCGTCATGAAACGCTCTCAACTACTCATGAAAAGCTCCCCTATGATTATCTTCAAAGGAAGCAAGAGCTTGAGAACTTGAGATCGGCTCATGAAGATCTTCAAAAGGAGAGCAAGTCACTCCGCGCTCAACAGATCAGTTCCGCTCAAGAAGGATTTGAACCACCATGTCTATAATGTCTTGAGCGTGATAATGCTGTCTTTGTTGCTGGATGTTCTACTGCTACTACTATTGCAATATCTTCAACTGCTGATGTGGTAACTAACCCCTCTGCTAAGGATACCACTAGTATTGCTGATGAGAATGCCAGGTTGAAGACATTGCTTGAGACAGGAATGTACCAAAGTCTCAAAGGGTATCAGACACTATGTGATGTCCTCAAGAAATAGATTCTGAACTGAAACCCTAGGAAAGAGGGTGTAGGGTTCAAGAGGAAAATGAATGTTGATGGTTCTTACTGGAAGCCTGAGCAGTACCCCAAAACCACATGGGTTGCTGCAAAGGGACCTTCAGTGGATCTATCTACCTTATTTGGTTTCACTTGTGCTAACCCGATTATCATTGATGAATCCTTTGATGCAAACTATAAACTGTTTAAGAATCAGAATGGTGAAGTGTTTGCCAGGTATATTGGTACTAACTGCAAGAATGGACCACCTTTGAAGAAGATCTGGGTACCCAAAAGTTGTCTTGAGAATCTTTAGGTGAATGTCATCATGACACCACCTGGGAAGAAGACAAACCCCAGACCAAAGGCTTCATATGATCCAAAGGCTTCATACAGACAGAGGACTCACCAGAGTCACCCTAACACCAATGTTTTGCAGGGAAACCATACTCAGGCCTATAAATATGAGCGTGTTTCATCAAACCGCCATGTTCATAAGACCAAGAACTACTCCGCTTATTCTTATGAGTATTATTCACCTCATGCAAGGCTATTTGCTAGGGCTCCAAAGCCAAAGTTCTCAGATGCTGCACTTAGACTTATTGCTTCGAAGCCACCCCTGAGGATGTGGGTGGCTAAGAAAAATTAACTCTCTTTTGCAGGGAAAGGTCTCCAGCCTGAAATCAAAGGTGTCTGATGCTTATGCTGGGGACCTTAAACATCTTGTGGGGCGCAAGATAAAATGCCCAAATGGTCTTATTATGTATTCCGTCCCAGGATTCCTTGACATACATCCTACTTATCCTAACCGTGGTCTGAACTTTGATAATATGCTTGTTCAACAAATGTTTATGCTTCACACTTCCCTTGGTGAAGCCTATTCCCCAAACTGCACTGTAGGGTACGACACCAAAGGCTTCTGAGTGGATTATGGATAGTAGATGCACTAACCACATGACTGGTGATTGGAGTCTTCTCATGGACTCAACCCTATGACCATCTGACAAGAGTCACATCACATTTGCTGACACTGGTAAAAGCAAGGTATTGAGTCTAGGTAGAGTTGCAATCTCAAAGGATCAGCACATGGATAAAGTGATGCTTGTTGAATCCCTTGGTTTCAACTTAATGTCTATGTCAATGCTTTGTGACTTGAACATGATTGTGATATTTGGAAAATATCATTGCCTTGTGCTTATGGAATCTGAAAAATCTCTAGTCTTTGAAGGGTATCGAAAGGACGATTTGTATATGGTAGGTTTCTCAGCAGGACCACAGTTGGCCGTATGTCTTCTAGCAAAAGCTTCAGAATGCTGGCTCTGGCATCGGAGGCTAGGGCATGCTGGCATGAGAAACTTGTACACTCTCGCGAAGAAGAAGCATGTCGTAGGCATTGAGGGCGTCAAGTTCAAGAAGGATCATCTATGTGGTGCTTGCGAAGCTGGAAAGATGACAAGGGCCAAGCATCCCTCGAAGACAATCATGACGACATCACATCCCTTCGAGCTGCTTCATATGGACTTATTCGACCCTACTCACTACTCTACTCTTACTACCACTGCTTGCCTCTATGGTTTTGTCATAGTTGATGATTACTGAAGATATACATGGGTGCACATAATTCTCTACAAGAATGAAGTGCAGGATGTCTTCAGATGATTCGCCAATCGTGCCATGACAAACTATGGCATCAAGATCAAGCACATCAGAAGTGACAACGGCACAGAGTTCAAGAACACCGTCCTTGACACCTATCTTGATATGTTGGGCATCATTCATGAGTTCTCAGCTCCATACACACCTCAGCAGAATGGCATTGTGGAGCGCAAGAACAGAACCCTCATTGAGATGGCTCGGACGATGCTTGATGAGTACAAGACTCCAAGGAAGTTCTGGCCTGAAGCCATTGATACTGCATGCCACATCATCAATCGTGTTTATGTTCACAAGCTTCTAAAGAAGACATCATATGAGCTACTAACTGGTAAGAATCCAAACATAAGCTACTTCAGAGTATTTGGTGCTAGGTGCTGGATCAAGGATCCGCATCACACTTCAAAATTTGCACCGAAAGCACATGAAGGTTTTATGCTTGGTTACGGAAAGGATTCACACTCCTATAGAGTCTTCAACCTCTTTCACTATAAAGTGGTTGAAACTGTGGATGTGCGGTTCGATGAAACTAACGGCTCGCAAAGAGAGCACCTGCCAAATGTTCTAGATGAAGTCTCACCAAGTGAATCCATCAAGCTTATGGGTACTAGATAAATCATACCTTTAGAGGCACAGGCTGAAGAAGAACTCATCATTTCTGCACCTAATCAACCCCAAGACACAGCTCAGCCCGAAGTCAATACTGATGATGAAGACAATGATCAGCCAGAGCAAAGTCTTCGTCCAGTACATTCTCGTGTTGCAAATGAAGTACAGATTAAGAAGATAATTGATAGCATCAATGCACCTGGTCCGCTCACTCGTTCAAGAGCAACACAGCTAGCAAATTTCTATGGCACTTTGCATTTGTCTCTATATCCGAGCCAAAGAAAGTTGCTGAAGCCTTCATGGAACCTGAATGGATTCAAGCTATGCAAGAAGAGCTTCAACAGTTTGAGCTGAACAATGTGTGGGAACTGGTCAAGCGTCTTGATCCTATCAAGCACAACATAATTGGTATCAAATGGATCTATCACAACAAACAATATGAGCATGGTCAAGTTGTCAGAAATAAGGCTCGTCTCGTTGCTCAAGGCTACACTCAAGCAGAAGGGATTGACTTTGATGAAACCTTTGCTCCTGTGGCTTGGATTGAAGCCATTCGCATACTGCTAGCCTATGCCAATCATCACAACATCCTTCCGTATCAAATGGATGTGAAGAGTGCCTTTCTGAATGGCAAGAGTGAAGAAGAAGTGTATGTCGCACAACCACCTGGCTTTGAAGACCCAAAATGTCCTGATATGGTATACAAGCTTAACAAGGCACTGTATGGCCTCAAACAAGCCCCTCGCTCTTGGTATGACACACTTAAAGACTTCTTGAAGAGCAAAGGCTTCAAACCTGGTTCTCTGGATCCTACACTCTTCACGAAGACATATGATGGAGAACTGTTTGTATGCCAGATCCATGTGGATGACATTATCTTCGGCTGCACCGACAAGAGATACATGATGCAAGAGCAATATCATGATGGGTGAGCTGAAATTCTTCCTCGGTCTTCAAATTCATCAACAGAGCAACAACATCTTCATATCTCAAGAGAAATACCTCAAAGATTGCCTGAAGAAGTTTGGAATGCAAGACTGCAAAGGATACACGACGCCAATGCCAACCAAAAGTCATCTGGGCCATGACGACAATGGTAAAGAGTTTGATCAAAAGGTATACCGCTCCATGATTAGTTCTTTACTCTATTTATGTGCATCTAGGCCAGATATAATGCTTAGCATTTGCATGTGTGCCCGATTCCAAGCGGCACCAAAGGAGTTGCATCACTTAGCTGTGAAGCAAATTCTTTGATATTTGGCTTACACCCCAACTCTAGGATTATGGTATCCAAAGGGCTCAGAGTTCGATCTAGTTGGATTCTCAGATGCTGATTATGCTGGTGACAAGGTTGATCTCAAGTCCACATCAGACACATGTCACTTTCTTGGACGATCTCTTGTCTGTTGGTCTTTGAAGAAGCAGAACTGTGTATCTCTCTCCACTGCTGAATCTGAATACATTGCTGCGCTCAGCTTCTATAAATGAAGCAAACTCTCAAGGACTATGGCATCCATCTGAAGCAAGTGCCACTTCACTGCGACAATGAAAGCACCGTCAAGATTGCCAACAACCCAGTACAACACTTGAAGACAAAGCACATTCAGATCTGTCATAACTTTCTCAGAGATCATGTCATGAAGGAAGATATCGATATCATTCACGTCAACACTGAAGAGCAATTGGCAGATATCTTCACAAAGCCCTTGGATGAGAAAAGGTTTTGCAAGTTGCGGTGTGAGCTAAATATCTTAGAATCCTCAAATGTCCTATAATTGGACACACATCCTAACGCTTATGCATGTTGATGACTTAGATGTGAAACACATGAAGTAATGTATATCTTCAATCAATGGAGACATACACTCTAAGTGTGAATACATTAATGAGGAATTTGACTTTGGAGTGCCACGATAATTGTGCGTCGTGTCTGGGTCTAATAGTTCCTATACGGTGGGTAACGCCACCACCAAATTCTTGTTTGGTGTGTTTCAATGGCGTCCTGATTGCATAGTCTTCGCATTTGTTTGTCTTCAACACTGATTTGGTTTCATGTTTATCTTCACAAGATTGAGTTGGTCTGATACACACACACACACGTGTTCTGTCCTCTACAGCATTCACTTATAGCTATGTCTTCATGATTGAATCTTTTCTTGAACTAAGTGAATGTGATCGGACCCTAACCTCTTCTGTGCTTCTACCTCAAACTCTATCTATCCAAATCATATGCATTCCATTAAAACCTACCATTTGTCTTCTCTGAGTCCTTGTCAGCAGAAGACAAAGAGACAAACCTTTAAATATGTTTTTAATGCCATATCCTTTTTGCCTGAATACCGGAGAAGCCGGAACGACCACCCGACAATCCAGGCGTGCGTGGGAACGTGGAACAACTTCCAATAAGTTGCATGCATGCCACGTGTCCTTCTGTAACATCCCAAATTTTCAATTTGGAATGCTATACCTAGATCATTCATGCATCTCATATTTTATTGCATTTTCGTTTCGCGATCCTCGAAATCCTAAGCAACTCAAGGACCCTCGGAGAGAGTTGGGGATTTCCCAGTTTTCATATTTGATTTTTATCAAATAATGAAACGAGGACTTTTGGTTTTAATTATTTTTCTCTCCGAAAATATTTCATATTAAAATATATGAGAGGAGATAATATGACTTCTCCAAAATAATTGAAATATTGGCGGAAAAAATATTAAAATCAAATATTTGATTTTATTCGGATTTTATTTGCACTAGAAAAAAATTCACGTTTTTCAAAGTTGCATTTTAGGGCCAAGAAAATGTTCATCTCGTTCAAAATATTTTATTTAGACGGTGAAAATTTGTTTTTGGCAATTTTAGATTTTTATTTTATTTTCTAGGGTTTATTTTCTGTTTGGCGGATTTTTTTTAAAAAGTTTCCAGTGCCCGACTGGGCCAAGGCCAAGGCCTAGCCGAGCCGGCCCGTCTCCCCGCGCCGCCGTCTCCCACCAGGACGCGCGCCGCCGCCGCCGACTCGGACCGGAGTCCGAGCCGGACTCCTCCGTCGCCGCCTTGCCCCCTCCTCCAGGCCACCCCTCCCCCCTTCTTAAATACCCGAGCCCCCCGCCACCACCACCAAACCCCGCCGCCCCGCAGCCCCGCCTCCCGAGCCGAGCCGCGCCGCCGCCTCCCGCGCCTCGCCGCCTCCGCTGCACCGCCGCTGCCGCCCCTCGTCGCGCCGCGCCGCCTCACCCCGCCGCCCAGCAAGCCCGCCGCCCCACCGCCCGAGCCCCGCCTCGCCGGAGAGGTAACACGCCGTTTGCCGTCGCCGTTTTTTAAAGAAAAACTGCTTCGGTTTTTTTAGAAAAAAACCCTAGTTCGTTTTTTTAGATTGGTTCACCGGTTTTTCCCGGTTCTTCTATTTAGCGGACGTTCGTTCGTATGTTCATTTTAACGAACGGTTTTCGCTCGATAGTTACAGACAACGAACGTTCGTTCGTTAGCCTGTTCGTCAGTTTTCCTTTTTATCAGATTTTTCCGCGATTATTTTCGATCGCGATTTCTAATCCGATTTTCATTTCAGTTTATCTTTTCGCTCGTTTATCGGAATCATGCGATTCAAGCGCCTAGATCTTCGTCTCAAAACCCTCTTTCCGTTTAACTAACTTGAACAAGCTTTTTCTACTATAAAATTTGACCTTAGTCCAGATTAGTAAATGGATCTTGTTTCTTTCGCAGTTTGAGTTTCGTTGCTCCGTTCAATTTGATTCTTTTTGCAAACCGGAGTTCTTAAGTTGAACTTTCTGGTCAATTCTTCTTATTTGAGTTTTGCCCGTGCATCTTTGCTTGATTGCTTATGTATGCTATTGTTTGTTTGCGATAGAACACCCGGAGTGCGAAGCGTGCTACTACGAATCCCTAGGTTTTGCGGATCATCAGCAAGGCAAGTAACACATTGATCATACTCTTTCCATACCCAGTTTTTTTTGCATTAGTTCGATCCTCAAACATTGCATGATTAGGATGTCATTAACATGTGGGTTGGGAAGTAGTTGATGAGGTAGAACCTATTGCCCTGTTATATTCAAACCCTTGGGAGTTAATTCTACGTGTTGCTTATATTGCTATGCTATGCTAGTAGACATGGTTTGGGTGAGTGAAATCCATGACAGATTTGAGATTGTTAGTTAATGGTTCAACTTAAGGTGGCAACTTAAATACACATCTGGGTGGATTGAGGCACCCGGAGAAACCAGTGTTGCATGTACTTTTTTGGAAATCCCGGGGTTCCGTGTGATTCTCCTATGGACCGCCACCCAGGCTCAAAGGGAACTGAGATGATTCATGCTAGAAACTTCCGTGTGCAGCCACAAGCTATTATGGGCTCTAGCATAGTTGAGTAAGTTACGTGAAGCTCTGGAAGAGGTGGATTAGCAGGTAGTGGGTTGTAGGTGTGGTATGGTCTGCCCGGAGTAGAGAGTTAATGTTTCTGAAAGACTGTGTCTCGGTCATCCGTTTCTCAAACACCATGTAGTGCGAGAAATCCAACGGAGGAGATCGGGTCTTGTGGGGAATAGTGCGCAAACCTCCGCAGAGTGTACAAACTAATCATGGTTAGCCGTGTCCCCGATTATGGACAATCTTGAGTATCTAGTACTTGGAGTATCTTAAGTATCTCATCACTTTTAAATTAATATTGTTGGGTTGATAATTACTTTAATTGGGATTGAGTTGGAGGAACCTTCTCAATGATGTTTCAACTACCATGATAGTTAAATTAAAATCTATTCCTTTGTTGTAGGGAAAAATTGGCTTCTCGCAAAAACCATAACCATAGAGCCTTCCACCAGCCAAATATGCATGTAGTGATAGCATTATTCTGTTCTTGCTCTACTGTGTTACTTTGCCAGCATATTCCATGTGCTGACCCGTTTCTGGCTGCAACGTATCATGTTGCAGACTTTTCAGACGAGGTGTAAGGTTCGTTAGGTCATTGCCGTGCAGCTCAGCTATACTGTTGGAGTTGATGGACTCACTTTATCTTCCAAGCCTTCTGCTGTTATCGTATTAGATGGCCTTAAGCCATATTTATTGTAATAAGTTCTCTTTTGAGACATTTGATGTAATAAGTGGGTGATTTCTACTCTGTTATAAATCCTCGAGTACCGTGTGTGTTAGCATTACCGATCCAGGGATGACGCAGAAACAAAGAGACTTGACCGTTTGGGGTCGGGTCGCTACAAGATGGTATCAGAGCACACGCTGAGTGTAGGACACGACCACTAAGCTAAAGCCCTAGATCAATATTCTCTTCTCATTTCTGACTCCTCTCCATTTTCTACTCTTTAGGATGGTGGACGCAAGGAACAAGTTTGCACAACCGGATGAAGACGCACCTTTTGGACGACACTTGAAGGAAGTCACTAGGTACCTGAACATAGGAATACCAAGCTTCACCGGGACTTACAACGCTACTTTACCAAAAGAGGAGCGATGGGTGATTCAAGTTCAAGTTCCAGGAAGGACATTCACGCCAGTCAGTAAGCCCATAGAGTTTTCCTTTGATGCACCAACCTGGAGTCTAGGAAAGAGTATGGCAACTCACATCACCATGGGACGCATTGGAGAAGTCTACAACAAGGATCTTAAGGACACTATCTACCAGATATGTGGGCGCCGAGACGAGAAATGGGAGATGATCAGCACCAAGAAGGACAGGTCCATTGCAGCTTTCATCCAGGAGTTAACCAACATATTCGTCGCCAGGAGAACCAGATGTGCGCAGGAATGATAGATCTGAAGAAGGCGATGAGCAGGATCACGGAACTAGAGGAAGAACTCAAGGCTACTCACGAAGATTATGAGGAATAAATCGTCGTACTAGTGGAGAAGAATGACAATCTGGAAAGGAAGCTAGGAGTATTCCTGGGAGACCCCGCCGCAGTAGGAGAAGACGAAGAACCCAAGGAGATTCGCCCGGAGGACTACATTATCATTGACGACACCGACTCGGACCCCGACAATAGCAATGATGACTATGAAGAAGCTGGAGCAGACATCATGGAGTCTTCAACCGAAGAATATTTTTAGTAGACCACCACATCAGTAGTAGAATTCCACCATGTAAATAGTATAGTCCGAGCACTTTTGTAACGATAGTTAGATCGATTGTATGCCCTTGCTTCATTGATTGAGTGAAATGATTGTGTTTGTCTCATGTGCATATGGGTAGTGCTTTGTCATTAGACCCTTTTCTATTCCGATCTCTTCCCTCTAAACCCATTAGATGCCTCCGAGACGTGACCCCGGATTTACCTTCCCACCGGAGCTCACTCAGTTGATCCAGCAGCAGAATACCCTGATGCAGTTGTTAGTTCAGAACCAAGGCAACAACAATAACAACAACAATCCACCACCACCACCAGTTGACAACTTAGCCCGTTTTCTGAGGTTGCAGCCGTCGGTGTTTTCCAGTAGCACCGAGCCCATAGTAGCAGATGATTGGCTCCGCAGGATTGGAAGGGAGTTAACCACTGCAGGATGTATAGATGCTGAGAAGGTGCGTTTTGCCGCACATCAGTTGGATGGACCAGCAGCCTCATGGTGGGAGAATTACACTGTCACCTACCCTATAGCCACTGTTACATGGGATCAGTTTCAGCAAGCTTTTCGTACATCCCATGTCTCAACTGGAGCTATGAGTATGAAGAAGCGTGAGTTTCACAACTTACGCCAGGGGAACCGTATGGTGGCTTAGTACGCGGATGAGTTTAGCAAGTTATCTCGTTATGCCCCTGATGATGTAGCCATAGATGCTGCGAAGCAGGAGAAGTTTATGGAAGGGCTGAATGATGAGATGAGCATGCAGTTGATGGTGGCAACATTCAACAACTACCAAGAGTTGGTAGATAAGGCTCTTATGATTGAAGGGAAGCAGCAACAGATTGAGAGCCGTAAGAGGAAGTATGGACAAGGGAGGTATAACTCAGGAGCTCAGCAGAAGCCTCGCCTAATCCCGAACTCGGGAGGACTTGTTCTTAACCATGGAGGTCATAACCACACCATAGGAGGTTCGCATAACCACAATGGTTCTAAAAATGGGAATGGGAACGGAACTAACAACAATCAGAATCGCCCCAATCCAGCCACACCCGCCAAAAGGGATCTAAGTCACATTACTTGCTATAAGTGCTGGAAGACTGGACACTATGCCACGGAGTGCCCTGAAGGGAAGAATGGAAACGGAAATGGGAGCGCTGGGAAGAAGCCCAATCCATTCAACAAAGGATAAGTAAACCACGTTAACATGGAGGAGGTTGAAGAGCAGCCTGACGCAGTTATAGGTAAGTTTTTGGTTAAGTCATTTACCGCTCTTGTTCTTTTTGATACTGGTGCATCACATTCATACATATCAAGGGGATTCGTGGATAAGTTTAAACTACCAACACAGACCCTTAGGACCCCTCTGTTAGTAAGTTCACCTGGAGCAGAGTATATGGCTAGTCGATGGTGCGACTAGATACCCCTAACCATTGGCAACCATGTTTTTCCGTCCGACCTAATTATCTTGGAGTCACAAGGATTGGATGTGATATTAGGCATGGACTGGATGTCAAAGTATGGAGGAAGCATTGACTGTGCTAGTAAGTCGATTTATCTCACCACCCCGGAGGGAAAAAGGATTAAGTATGTATCTAGGCATGTGCCTAGGAGGAGCCAAGTGAATACCCTCACGGGAGTTGTTCAGGAGGAAGTGCCTGTAGTGAAGGATTACCTGGATGTTTTCCCAGAGGAGTTACCAGGCATGCCACCGGATCGAGATATCGAGTTTTTGATAGAGCTATTTCCAGGTACAGGGCCAATATCCAAGAGACCCGATTGGATGCCCGCGAATGATCTGGAGGAGATTAAGAAACAAATCAAGGAGTTATTGGAGAAAGGTTACATTCGATGGAGTTCATCACCATGGGGAGCCCCAGTGCTTTTGGTCGAGAAGAAGGATAAG
Organism: Triticum urartu; assembly: GCF_003073215.2. Classification (NCBI taxonomy): domain Eukaryota; kingdom Viridiplantae; phylum Streptophyta; class Magnoliopsida; order Poales; family Poaceae; genus Triticum; species Triticum urartu. The sequence goes on along the minus strand of NC_053027.1, from coordinate 196,974,795 downwards.
TCCCTAAGAATGGTTGTTGATTATCGAGCCTTGAATGAAGTGACGATCAAGAACAAGTACCCACTGCCGATGATCAATGATCTGTTTGACCAGCTGCAAGGAGCTAAGGTGTTTTCGAAGATTGATCTGCGATCAGGATACCATCAGTTGAATATTCGAGAGAAGGATATACCTAAGACAACATTCACCACATGGTACGGGCTATATGAATATACGGTCATGTCATTTGGACTGACTAACGCCCCTGCCTATTTCATGAGCATGATGAACAAGGTGTTCATGGAGTATTTGGACAAGTTTGTCATGGTGTTTATTGATGATATAATGGTATACTCGAAGAATGAAGAAGAGCACAAAGAGCATTTGCGTTTAGTTCTCGAGAAACTCAGGGAACACCAGTTGTATGCCAAGTTCAGCAAATGCGAGTTTTGGTTGAAGGAAGTCGGATTCCTTGGACATGTTATATCAGGAGAAGGTATAGCAGTAGACCCCACCAAGGTTCAGACAGTCACTGAATGGTTGGCACCCACTTCAGTTAGCGAGATCCACAGTTTTCTTGGACCCGCAGGATACTATCGGAGATTCATTGAGAATTTTTCCCAGATTTCAAAGCCAATGACGGAATTATTGAAGAAGGATACCAAGTTTAATTGGACGGAAGATTGCGAGGCAAGTTTCGAGGAGTTGAAGAAATGTTTGACTACAGCCCCAGTGCTGACACTGCCAGATATGCATAAGGATTTCCAAGTGTATTGCGACGCCTCTCGCTTAGGACTTGGAAGTGTGCTTATGCAGGACGGAAGAGTTGTTTCGTATGCCTCGCGACAACTGAAACATCACGAGTTGAATTATGCCACGCATGATTTGGAGTTAGCAGCCGTAGTGCATGCGTTGAAGACCTGGAGGCATTACCTTATTGGAAACCATTGTGATGTGTACATGGCTCATAAGAGTTTGAAGTACATCTTCACACAGAAGGAACTGAACCTTAGGCAGAGGAGATGTTTGGAGCTTATAAAGGATTATGACATGAAGCTGCACTATCATCCAGGAAAGGCCAATGTCGTAGCAGATGCTTTGAGCCGGAAGAGTTATGCTAATATCCTAGAGAGTACGGGATTACCAAAGGAGTTAGCAGAGGATATCAGGGAACTTTGATTGGAGATTGTTCCTAGAGGTTTTGTTGCAACAATGGAGGTTCAGTCTACATTGTTAGATAAGATTTGAGAAGCTCAGAAGGATGACAAAGAGATTACTGAGATAAAAGAGAGAATGAGCAAAGGAAAGGCCAAAGGTTTTCGTGAGGATGAGCACGACACCTTATGGTTTGAGGACCGAGTTTATGTGCCCAATAACTCAGAGATTAGGAAGTTAATACTTCAGGAGGCTCATGACTCACCATACTCGATTGTCAGGACCCCGATTCCAAGTCACATCAATCTAGCCGGTAACACCTCATATCACTTTGCGGCCTCACGCACGGTATTCCCACGGGTGTCGCCTTACCATGGCCCGGGACCGTTTGCGCCTTTTGGCTCACGTATATGATTGTGTCGCTAGCATCCATATGATAGAGAACCCGAGCCGACATGACTAGTCATGAACCCAAAGTGGCACTAACCTACGGGGACAGGCATACATGAATCAACATCGAGCATGTCGGTCAGCAGCGTGCGAATCCAGGCTGTAGCACTGGGCTAACAGGACTCCGATGAACCGGGATGTAGCAGGCTAGGCAGGACTCCGGATGTCACCGCGCGACATTTCCCCGAAGGGACAGACACAGGAACGAAGTGAATCACATGCCGGCCAGTCAAGTGTTCCGGAGCAGTAGTGCTGGGCTAGCAGGACTCCGGTGAACCGTGCTGTAGCGGACTACTATGGCTCATGGAAGCACAAGACTACATTTCCCCATAAGAGAGGCTACCAAGGATAAGCAACTAGGTTGTCGGATCCCACACATACCAAGCATTTCAATCATACACACAGTATGCTCAATGTGTATAATACAACATGGCATCACAACAAGACTCTACGACTCAGAGTACTTATTCATTAGGCTCCGAGGAGCCAAGTATTACAAACATGGGTCTCATGACCCAACATACAGAGCATACAAGCAACAAGCACATGCGGAAGCTTAACTTGTCTGAGTATAGACAACTACAAATGAAGAAGGCTCAGAAGCCTGACTATCTACAAGACCCTCCCAAGGGTACAAGATCGTAGCTGAGGTAACGAGCTAAACGTTGAAGTCCATGCAGAACTACTAGTGAGACTGAAGTCTCTCTGCAAAAACATAAATTAAGCAAACGTGAGTACAAATGTACCCAGCAAGACTTACATCAGAACTAACTACATATGCATCGGTATCAACAAAGGGATGGTGGGGTTTAACTGCAGCAAGCCAGCTTTGATTCGGTGGCTATCCTGAACTACGACTGCAAGTATCTCTTTTGCGGTGGCGCACACGAGTCCACATATTCACCATACCAATACACCACTATGGATTCGCTCCCATCTCCCTACGAGAACGCCATACATAGCACTCACACTTATCTTGCGCATTTTAGAGTATCCAATTTCACTTTTCTATGAACTATGCAAGGGGTCCAAGTTTCCATATCCGAGGAATCCAGCTATTCGAATAGATAATGATAACCCTGCAAGGGTGTACTTCTTCACACATGCTCTCGCCACTTACCACCATGTACACGTCGTGTATCTCGGCAACCTTCAAGCGGAAGCCTGGTGAGGGAGTCGGCCACGACCTGACTAACCACACAAGTCTCTAGTCCAGGTTTATCGCCTATTCGGGTTCCATCCGCAAGGAGATCTGGCCGGGGTGTCGCTCACGGCCCCAAATGATGTGTACAGGGTTCCCAAGCCCACCATCTGGGTGCCACTTGGTACACCGGGCCACTGTGCCTAGTCTGTCCCAAGCCCACCTATACCGGGTGCCACTTGGTAGACTACTAACACTACCTACAAACACCAGAAACTAGTTGCAACTCCTGGACAGAGATCAGGTTGATTTAAGTCGAGAGAGCTTGGAGCTCCCGGATCCCAATGTGTGGTAGTAACTGTTCATGGATCACAAACACAGAACTCAGTTCTTGAGGACGGCTGCAATGAGACAACCCACCATGTACTCCTACATGGCCTCTCACAACTACCTTTACCAAATCGTGTCCACACACTTAGCTCACACACAGTAGGACATGTTCAACACCATTCCAATTCATCCCCGATGAATCAAACCTGACTCAACTCTAAGCAGTAGCAGGCATGACAAACAAGCATGAATGAGTAGGCACATCAGGGCTCAAGCAACTCCTACTCATGCTAGTGGGTTTCATCTATTTACTGTGGCAATGACAGGTCATGCAGAGGAAAGGGGTTCAGCTACCGCATCATGTAACAGTTGAAACGTTGTTGTCCTAATGCAATAAAAGAGAGCAGGAGCGAGAGAGTGGGATTATATCGGAATGAACAAGGGGGTTTTGCTTGCCTCGCACTTCTGAAGATAGTATAGTTCTTCATCGGTGTCATCGATCACATCGTCGGAACCACGTCTATCAAGAGGGGACAAACACCAGCAGCTGAGAAAGAACACAATCAATGCAATGCAAAATATGATGCATGAATGTGACATGTCAACATGCTGTGATTTGAGCTAATGCATCTAGCTATGATTTAAATGAAGTTGGTTTGAATACATGATTCAAATTCCAACTCCATATATGATTATTTAAATGCCCTTTATTTGTTTTGTCCAAAACAGAGATCAAACATTGTTCACACATGCATGAAAATGGTATAGATGGATTCCTTGAATTTTTCTGATAATTTTTCATATATAAATTATTTCATTCTGAGCTATGGTTGATTTTATATGATTTTTAGAAGTTTAGGCAAATTTCTAAAAATAAATAAATCTTTTAGATTTATCTAAATTCCAGAAATAGTTACTGCGTCATCATGACATCCGTGTGACATCAGCAAGTCAACAGGAGCCGGTCCAGGTCAAACCTGACCAGTGGGGCCCACTGGTCAGTGACCAAGTGCTGCCTAGGTGACAGACAGGTGGGGCCGGTCAAGGGCCACGTCAGCGAGGTCAACGCTGATGGGTGGGGCCACTGTGATTAACTAAAGCTAAACAGGAATTAAACTATGGTTAGTTAAAGGCGTGGGACCCATATGTAAGTGACTAGTGGGGTGGTGATTAGTGGGGTCATTAGTGCTAATGACGGACACGTCGGCAGTCGCCGGAGCCTGGCCGGTGGCAACCAAAACGCTGAGCACACAGGGGAGGAGCTCTTGCTCGTCCGCATCCAAAGGACCGGACGGAAGGCCGCGGGGTGGCCGGAAGCAGCGCCGACGTTGAGGTTAGCGGCGGCCGGAGCTACGGGATCGACGGGTTCGGCACTACGGTGATCCATAGGACGAGTTGGTGAGTTCTACAACTTCCTGGGAAGGCTGTGAGCACATTGGTGTGCTAGTACGTGAGCTGCGGCAACTATGGCCACGACTGCGCCATTGCCGGCGGCGAGGAGCTCGTGGCTCCGGCGGTTATGGCGGCTAGAGCACGCGTTCGACCGAGAGAATAGAGGGGAAAGACGGCGGGTCTCACAGTGAGGTCTGCAGGGTGGTCGGTGGGCTGGGGGAGGCACCGTGGGCGATGAACGGGCGCCGGCGATCTCGGTTGCCCGAAGTAGAAGACGACCGCGGAGGTGGCTCCACAGGGCGTCCGGGCTCGGTTTCTTCTTCTTGTCGATGTGCAGCGTCACGTTGGAGTCTAGGGACGTGGTGGGGAAGCCAGGAGAGCTCGGTGGGCGCGGTGGTAGCGGGCGGCAGCGACGGGCGCGCTCGGGTGCGAGCAGAGGAACGAGGGAGAGAGAGCCAGAGGAGGGGATGAACTCGAGGGAGAGTGAGAGAGGGTCGAGGGGGCGGCGTGGTACGCGTGGAGGCGACCAGGCAGTCGAGGGGCACGCAGGCAGGGAGGAGCCGGCGCGGCTCGTCTGCGCACCGGGCACGCAGTTGCTTCTCCTCCTGGCAGGAGGAAGAAGACAGTGCTGCCCCTGGTGGGCTGGGCTGGCTTCGGCCAGTAGGCTGCTACAGTGGTGGGCTGTGCAGGTCGGTTCTCTGTCCCTCTTTCTTTCTATTTTAGTTTCTGTTTTCCTATTTATTTTAACTCTGTTTTGATTTAGTCTCTGCACTAAATCATTTTATATGCTTCTGATAAATTTTTGTAGGGACTATTTGGATTATTCCAGAGCCCCTCACATTTACCCATAATTATTGGACATATATAAAATATATAACACATATATATCCAATGCAAATAATTATTGCATTAGTTCCAAATGCCCAAAATAAATATTTATGAGCTCCTGAAAATATTGGTTTGAATTTTAGTTCCGGCCAATATTTTCAAAGAGAAACATGAACATTTTCTTGGACCCATTTGAAAAGATTTTAATGTTGATTATTTCTGAAGTGACTTCTGAGGGTTTCAACTAACCTCAATTCAACTTTAAGAATTTAGACATGATGCATGATGCTCTCAAATGCAACTAATTACAAACAAATTCTAGGGCTGTGACATTGATACACCCCAAAAACACCAAGATGTATTTGGATTTGAAGGAACGTTTCTGGTGGACAGGGATGAAGAAGGATATCGGCGAGTATGTAGCCGTATGTGATGTATACCAGAGAGTGAAGGCAGAGCCTCAAAAGCCAGCAGGATTGTTACAGCCTATGCCGATACCCGAATGGAAGTGGGATAAACTTGGCATGGATTTTATCACCGGATTGCCTAGGACGAAATCAGGATATGATTCCATATGGGTAGTAGTTGACCGCTTGACCAAAGTGGCAGACTTTATCCTAGTGAAAACAACTTATACCAGTGTGAAGTTGGCCAAGATATATATGACTAGGATCGTATGTCTGCATGGAGTTCCGAGGACCATCGTATCAGATAGAGGAACACAGTTTACCTCAAAGTTTTGGCATCAGCTGCACCAGACTTTGGGAACAAGATTGGAGTTCAGTACAACATTTCACCCGCAGACAGATGGACAGACTGAGAGAGTCAACCAGATTCTGGAGGACATGTTGAGAGCCTGTGCGCTATATTATGGATCTAGTTGGGATGGCAATTTGCCTTACACAGAGTTCTCATACAACAATAGCTATCAAGCCAGTTTGAAGATGGCACCGTTCGAAGCCTTGTATGGACGAAGGTGCAGAACTCCGCTGATGTGGGATGAAGTAGGAGACCGAAAGTTGTTTGGACCAGACTTGATCAAAGAGTCTGAAGAGAAAGTTAAACTGATTCGGGATAGACTGAAGATAGCTCAGTCCAGGCAAAAGAGTTATGCAGACTCGAAACGTAAGGAGGTAACCTATGAAATTGGAGACAGATCATATCTGCGAGTATCACCCTAGCGAGGAGTGTAAAGTTTTGGAGGGAAAATTAGCCCCGAGATTTGTAGGACCGTATCGTGTTTTGGAACGTATGGGAGAAGTTGCCTACAAGTTGGAGTTACCTGAAGGATTGTCAGGAGTTCATGATGTGTTTCACGTTTCACAGTTGAAGAAGTGTCATGCTGAGATGGCCGATATACCATTAAGAGACACAGTACCCTTGGAGGCGATTCAGTTGGATAGTGATTTGACTTATGAGGAGAAGCCAGTCAAGATTCTTGAGTTTGCCAGTCGAGTCACCTGCAGCAAGGTTATCAAGTTTTGCAAAGTTCAGTGGAGCCACCATACCGAAGATGAAGCCACCTGGGAACGAGAGGATGATCTTCGCAAAGACCACCCACACCTATTTTCTAGCCAACCCGAATCTCGAGGGTGAGATTCATCTTAAGGGGGGTAGGTTTGTAATATCCCAAATTTTCAATTTGGAATGTTATACCTAGATCATTCATGCATATCATATTTTATTGCATTTTCATTTCGCGATCCTCGAAATCCTAAGCAACTCAAGGGCCCTCGGAGAGAGTTGGGGATTTCCCAGTTTTCATATTTGATTTTTATCAAATAATGAAACGAGGATTTTTTGGTTTTAATTATTTTTCTCTCCGAAAATATTTTATATTAAAATATATGAGAGGAGATAATATGACTTCTCCAAAATAATTGAAATATTGGAGGAAAAATATTAAAATCAAATATTTGATTTTATTCAGATTTTATTTGCATTAGAAAAAAATTCAGATTTTTCAAAGTTGCATTTTAGGGCCAAGAAAATGTTCATCTTGTTCTAAATATTTTATTTAGACGGTGAAAATTTGTTTTGGCAATTTTAGTTTTTTATTTTATTTTCTAGGATTTATTTTCTGTTCGGTAGAATTTTCTTTTAAAAGTTTCCAGCGCCCGACTGGGCCAAGGCCCAGCCGAGCCGGCCCGTCTCCCCGCGCCGCCGTCTCCCGCCAGGACGCGCGCCGCCGCCGCCTTGCCCCCTTCTCCAAGCCACCCCTCCCCCCTCCTTAAATACCCGAGCCCCCCCGCCACCACCACCAAACCCCGCCACCCCGCCTCCCGAGCTGAGCTGCGCCGTCGCCTCCCGCGCCTCGCCGTCGCCGCTGCACCGCCGCCGCCCCTCGTCGGGCCACGCCGCCTCACCCCGCCTCGCCGGAGAGGTAACGCGCCGTTTGCCGTCGCCGTTTTTTTAAGAAAAACCGCTTCGGTTTTTTTAGAAAAAAAACCCTAGTTCGTTTTTTTAGATCGGTTCACCGGTTTTTCCTGGTTCTTCTATTTAGCGGACGTTCATCCGTATGTTCGTTTTAACAAACGGTTTTTGCTCGATAGTTACAGACAACGAACGCTCGTTCGTTAGCCTGTTCGTCAGTTTTCCTTTTTATCGGATTTTTCCGCGATTATTTTTGATCGCGATTTCTAATCCGATTTTCGTTTTAGTTTATCTTTTTGCTCGTTTATCGAAATCCGGCGATTCAAGCGCCTAGATCTTCGTCTCGAAACCCTCTTTCCGTTTAACTAACTTGAACAAGCTTTTGCTACTGTGAAATTTGACCTTAGTCCAGATTAGTAAACAGATCTTGTTTCTTTCGCAGTTTGAGTTTCGTTGCTCCGTTCGATTTGATTCTTTTTGCAAACCGGAGTTCTTAAGTTGAACTTTCTGGTCAATTCTTCTTATTTGAGGTTTGCCCGCGCATCTTTGCTTGATTGCTTATGTATCCTATTTTTTGTTTGCGATAGAACACCCGGAGTGCGAAGCGTGCTACTACGAATCCCTAGGTTTTGCGGATCATCAGCAAGGCAAGTAACACATTGATCATACTCTTTCCATACCCAGTTTTTTTTGCATTAGTTCAATCCTCAAACATTGCATGATTAGGATGTCATTAACATGTGGGTTGGGAAGTAGTTGATGAGGTAGAACCTATTGCCCTGTTATATTCAAACCCTTGGGAGTTACTTCTACGTGTTGCTTATATTGCTATGCCATGCTCGTAGATGTGGTTTGGGTGAGTGAAATCCATGACAGATGTGCGATTGTTAATTAATGGTTCAACTTAAGGTGGCAACTTAAATACACATCTGGGTGGATTGAGGCACCTAGAGAAACCAGTGTTGCCTGTATTATCCCGGGGTTCCGTGTGATTCTCCTATGGACCGCCACCCAGGCTCAAAGGGAACTGAGATGATTCATGCTAGAAACTTCCGTGTGTAGCCACAAGCTATTATGGGCTCTAGCATAGTTGAGTTAGTTACGTGAAGCTCTGGAAGAGGTGGATTAGCAGGTAGTGGGTTGTAGGTTTGGTATGGTCTGCCCGGAGTAGAGAGTTAATGTTTCTGAAAGACTGTGTCTCGGTCATCCGTTTCTCAAACACCATGTAGTGCGAGAAATCCAACGGAGGAGATCGGGTCTTGTGGGGAATAGTGCGCAAACCTCCGCAGAGTGTACAAACTAATCATGGTTAGCCGTGTCCCTGGTTATGGACAATCTTGAGTATCTAGTACTTGGAGTATCTTAAGTATCTCATCACTTTTAAATTAATATTGTTGGGTTGATAATTACTTTAATTGGGATTGAGTTGGAGGAACCTTCTCAATGATGTTTCAACTACCATGATAGTTAAATTAAAATCTATTCCTTTGTTGTAGGGAAAAATTGGCTTCTCGCAAAAACCATAACCATAGAGCCTTCCACCAGCCAAATATGCATGTAGTGATAGCATTATTCTGTTCTTGCTCTACTGTGTTACTTTGCCAGCATATTCCATGTGCTGACCCGTTTCTGGCTGCAACGTATCATGTTGCAGACTTTTCAGACGAGGTGTAAGGTTCGTTAGGTCATTGCCGTGCAGCTCAGCTATACTGTTGGAGTTGATGGACTCACTTTATCTTCCAAGCCTTCTGCTGTTATCGTATTAGATGGCCTTAAGCCATATTTATTGTAATAAGTTCTCTTTTGAGACATTCGATGTAATAAGTATGTGATTGCTACTCTGTTATAAATCCTCGAGTACCGTGTGTGTCAGCATTACCGATCCAGGGATGACGCAGAAACAAAGAGACTTGACCGTTTGGGGTCGGGTCGCTACACCTTCAGATGTGAACCGCCAGGGGCACCTGTGTAATTACGCTGTGCCGTCCCTATCCTTATAAATACACAACTCACCGCGTTCATTATCTCATCTTCCACCTCTTCTCCTCGCACCAAAACCCTAGCGCCTCCGCTAGCTCGCGTCTGTCAGATTTCGGGTTCAGGCAAAACCCTTGAGGTTCGAACTCTGGGGTGCGCACGAAGATCTCTCCCCCCTAGCTCATGCTCTCACCACAATATCAAAGCTCAGCACATTGAACTCGTAGAACAAAGGACACATGGTTTATACTGGTTCGGGCCACCGATGTGGTGCAATACCCTACTCGAGTGTGGTGTGGTGGATTGCCTTGTAGGCTGAGGATGAACAAGTACAAGGGATGAACAACCTCCTGAGGAGAGGTGTTCTTGAGCTCAGTGAGCTTGTATGGTGGCCTTGGTGGAATGGGTCTAGTTCAAGGATCTGATGCCCCCCTTTGGTGGTGGCTAGTCCTATTCATAGAGGGCCTGGTCCTCTTCCCAAATGTTGGTGGGAAGGGATCCAACAATGGCCAAATTCAAAGGGAGACAACCAGTACAAGTTATCCTGACAAAAGGTGGTCTTTGCCTACCAAAGGCTCTGGTGATGACGCCGTCCTGCGCTCCATGGTGACCTCCGTCCAGTCGTCCTGCTAGTCTTGGTCTTGTTGCACCGATATGGAAACTTTGCCTGATGCCTCGGGACTCCTCGCCTGTGCTTGCCTCCTTAGCACCAAAGAGGAAACGAGTACACTGCGTGTGCTGGCGCCCGCCTGGCCTTGGTCGTCATGGCTTGCGTCACAGGGACCTCGTGAGGTGCCCCTCGCCTTGATCTCTCCGCCCCTCGCGAGCCTGCCTGGTGAGGCAGCCCCCGAGGAGGTCTTGTGTCATCCGCCTCGCGAGGCTTGTCCCCTCGCGAGGGTCTTGAGTGTTCGCTGCTAAAGATGAGCCGTACAAGGCCGCTAGTGGAGCCACACCGTGGGCCGCAGGCAGGCAAGTCAGGGGACCCCCATTCCCAGGACGCCGACAGTAGCCCCCGGGCCCAAGGCGTGCTCAGGCTTGGCTTCGAGGTGAAGCCAAGGGGCAAGTGCGGAGCGCTGCGGGCCCCAACAGCCTACGGCCTCGGTTGACGCGTGGCGATTGATGGGACGTGGGCGTCCCCGCTTCCCCATGCTGCCTTGATATCCGCCTGGCTAGGTGGCCACCGTAACCTATACAGTTATTCCCTCGTTGCTGGTGACGCACGTCTCCTATTCTTCCACCTTCCAAAACAACAACGTCCTCTCCCAACTCGACCTGAGCTCGGCACTCCCCGTCGCTATGGCACCAAGCCGAACAAACAAGGGGAAGAAGAAGTCCCAGTCTTCAGCCGAGCCACCTCCGGGCATTGAACCCGCTGTTTATCAGTCATTGGTGCTCAACTAGGAAGCCATGGACAAGGTCCGCCAAGCGCTCGCCTCCGGCTTCAACGAATGGGGGAAGACGGTGGCCTGGCCTGCATCCCGCGCCTCTGTTGATAGGACAATAACCGAGGTCCAATTCTTCATTGACGCCCTGTGGGCTGGCCTGGTTCCTCCCTTTTCCACCTTCTTTAATGTCGTGCTTTCCCACTATCAGATCCATATGCTGCACCTAGATCCCCAATCCGTAGCTCTTCTTGCCGTTTTTGCCTTCGTCTGCGATGCCATGGTGGGCATTGCCCCTTCCGTGGCCCTATTTCACCATTTCTTCTCGCTGCACCTGGCTGATCCTCGGCAATGCTAGGGTGCGTGAGTTTCCAGGCCGTGGCTGCAACGGCTGGCTCGGGGATTGACTTTGAGCTCCTACCATCTGCGAGCGGGTTTCGGACATGGTGGGTGTTTGTGGACGTCGGCGTGCTCAGCCCCTGCTCTCGCCTCCGTCGATGCCCGCCGTCCCCAGCTCCGGCTGGGGGCACGAGAGGCTCGCTAACCCACGCCTTGCCTTTGTCTGGCTCCGGTTGAAGAGGCTGAAAGATCTCGGTGTGACCATGCCCATGGTGATGAAGGAGTTCCTCCGACACTGCGTTGCTCTACTCCAGCGCCATTCTCGACCGATGTGGGCCTTGTCTGGCAGCAAGGATCGTATGAGGCTCCATGAGTCCGGGCTTCCGCCTGAGGCGCGAAGAATGGTGCTAGAGGTCATGCTACCTCTTGAGCACTGCATTGGTTTTCCCTTGAAGAGGAAAGGGTGGTGCAGTAAAGCAGCGTAAGTATTTCCCTCAGTTTTTGAGAACCAAGGTATCAATCCGGTAGGAGACCACGCATGAGTCACCTCGTACCTACACAAACAAATAAGAACCTCACAACCAACACGATAAAGGGGTTGTCAATCCCTTGACGACCACTTGCAAGAGTGAGATCTGATAGAGATGATAATAATAAGATAAGTATTTTTATGATATAGATTGAAAGTAAATATTGCAAAATAAACGGTAATGGAAATAATGGTAGATTAATATGATGGAAGATAGACCCGGGGGCCATAGGTTTCACTAGTGGCTTCTCTCAAGATAGCATAAGTATTACGGTGGGTGAACAAATTACTGTCGAGAGCAATTGATAGAAAAGCGAATAATTATGAGAATATCTAAGTATGATCATGTATATAGGCATCACATCCGTGACAAGTAGACCGACTCCTGTCTGAATCTACTACTATTACTCCACACATCGACCGCTATCCAGCATGCATCTAGAGTATTAAGTTCATAAGAACAGAGTAACGCCTTAAGCAAGATGACATGATGTAGAGGGATAAACTCATGCAATATGATATAGACCCCATCTTTTTATCCTCGATGGCAACAATACAATACGTGTCGTTTCCCTTACTGTGACTGGGATCGAACACCGCAAGATTGAACCCAAAGCTAAGCACTTCTCCCATTGCAAGAAAGATCAATCTAGTAGGCCAAACCAAACTGATAATTCGATTAGACTTGCAAAGATAAACCAATCATACATAAAAGAATTCAGAGAAGATTCAAATATTGTTCATAGATAAACTTGATCATAAACCCACAATTCATCGGATCTCGACAAACACACCGCAAAAAGAAGAGTTACATCGAATAGATCTCCAAGAGAATCGAGGAGAACTTTGTATTGAGATCCAAAGAGAGAGAAGAAGCCATCTAGCTACTAGCTATGGACCCGAAGGTCTGAAGTAAACCACTCACACATCATTGGAGGGGCCATGGAGTTGATGTAGAGGCCCTCCGTGATTGATGCCCCCTCCGGCGGAGCTCCAGAAAAGGCCCCAAGATGGGATCTCTTGGGTACAGAAGGTTGCGGTGGTGGAAATAGGGTTTCGTGGTGCTCCTGGATGTTTTCAGGGTATGTCAATATATATAGGAGGAAGAAGTTCAAGCCAGATCTGACTGACCCCGGTGACCACGGCCGGCTGCCGCGTCTTCACCCCGGGCTACGTAGCGTCGCTTGGCCAAGCAAGTTCAAGCCAGATCTGCCCCCTTGCTACGACGGCACCCCCGACCCCACGGAGTTCCTGCAGCTCTATGAGCTGAGAATCAAGGCAGCCAACGGCAACGAGAAAGTCATGGCGAACTAGTTTCCCATGGCTCTCAAGGATGGCCCCCGCTCTTGGCTCCTGAACCTGCCTGCAGGCTCGATTTCCTCCTGGGACGAGATGCGCAACCGCTTCATCGCCAACTTCCAGGGCACTCGCGACCGCCCCCCGGTCGCTGGTGACCTGCGCCGCATCAAGCAACAACCAGGAGAGACCATGCAGAAGTACATCCAGCGCTTCAACAACGCACGCATCAAGATCCCCAAGGTGAGCTACGAGGCCATCATCTCTACGTTCTCCGACGGCGTCCGTGATGTCAAGATGAAGGAGGAGCTCTCCATCCATGAGGAGCTGTGCACGACCTTGGAGTTGTTCAACATCGCGACCAAGTGTGCAAGAGCTGAGGAGGGGCCCCTCTCCCTCCTCGAGCTCCCTGCTGCAGACCCAGAGGAGAAGAAGACCAAGGCCAAGGACGTGAAGCGCAAGGGAGTGGCCGTGCGCGCGGCGGAGCCAGACACCAAGCGCGGCCGAGATCTTCTCAAGTCATCCAAGAGCAGCCGACCATTCTGCGCCTTCCACAACGTGCATACCCACAACACCAACGACTGTCAAGAGCTCAGAGCCATTTTAGAAGGATGCTTTGGTCGATGCCCTGAGCGCAGTGATTGGGGCTACAACCGAGGATGAGGACATGGTGGCGGGCGCTGGGACGACCGTGGCCTGCGCCAGGAGTGGCATGACCGGCCTCGTGAGGACCGCTGGCAGGATCAGCCTCGCGAGGGTGCCTGGAGGGACCAGCCTCATGAGGATCATCCTCAAGGCAACGCTGGCCTTCCTCCATTACCTCCACCACCCAGAAGGAATGACGACCACCATCAAGACGAGGGGGCTGGGGGCTTCTGGGAGCCGCGCGCTATCGCCTACATCTTGGGTGGAGCTGAAGCCCCAGTCTCGCAGCGTATCTTCAAACAGTTTGCTCATGAAGTGAATGCAGTTCTCCCCAAGCTTGAGGCCACACGCCCGCTCGGATGGTCCAGGTGCCCCATCATGTTCAGTTCGGCAGATCAGCTCAAGTGCATGACTACTGCAGGCGTCCTCCCAATGCTCTGTTCACCAGTCATCAGCAACATGCAAGTTACCAAGACCCTCATCGACGGCGGCGCAGGGCTCAATGTCCTGTCCGTCGACACGTTCGACAACCTCCAAGTGCCACATAACCAACTTCAGCCTACCAAGCCTTTCTCAGGAGTGACCAACGACTCTACTACCCTGATCGGGCAGGTCCGCCTCCCTGTTACCTTCGGAGAACACAAAAACTAACGCACCAAACACATCGACTTCGACGTCGCCTACATCCACCTGCCATACAACGCCATCCTCGGGTATCCAGCCCTAGCCAAGTTCATGGCGGTGACCCATCACGGCTACAATGTCCTCAAGATGCCGGGAAGCGGCGGAATCATCACAGTCCCGTGCAAGGAAAGAGACGCGGTGTGCTCTCTCGAGCGTGCCTTCCAAGCTGCAGCAACCGATGACCCCGACAGCTAGGGCGAGCGCCCTCCTGAGGCCACCCCCAAGAAGAAGAAGAAGCTGCGCCACACAGGGCCTCAGGCAAGCGGCACCTCGTCAGGATCGGCGCCCGCGCCTGGGGCGCCTCCCTCCATCGCATAAGAAAGTGCGCCCAGTGCCCCTCTTGTGCAGGGCTCGGGGGCTCTCTTTTGGAGGGCCTCAGACTTTGCCAGCATCATGAGGGAGGCGCTTGGGCACCACTTGGAGGCGTTCTTCGCGGCACGTTTCCCTCAGGAGAACACAGGGCAAGGAGTACCCACCGTTCAGGAGTTGATCACCAAGACCACTCAGGAACTGCAAGACGCAAGGGCCATGCGCGGCGGCCGCCGCTCACCAGGTGCAACTCCCCATCCAGGCAAGGATGTCGGGCTGCGCGTGTGCATCGATGTCCCAGGGCTCAACCGGGCCGCCTCTCAGGAGCTTCTCTGGCCTTCGCGCGTGGGACGTTGCGAGGGCCCACCTCACAATTACGTTCGCATGCCTTTTGGCATGCCGGGCGTGGCGGTCGCCTATCTACGCAAACTTCGGAGCATCCTGGTGGCTTAGGAGGCCAGGCACCACGCTGTGCTGACGGAGATGAAGACGGTCCTCAAGGAACCCCCAGGACCCCAGAGCCTCCCAAGGCTCAGGGCCCCAGTGGCTCATGAGGAGCAGCCCCTTCGCCGCATACCTTCAGTTGCCCCAACTCTCCCTCATCAACAGAACCAGGTGACATTTTCCAAGCTCATTCAGCTGGGAGCGCCCCCAGGGCTGCATCATTCCTAGGCCGCGTGGGTCCGTCCCTGTGGCATGTATCTTTCCTTGTTTATGCCTTTAGCTTACCCTGTAGGGGGCGCCCCTCGGGCCGCATCATCCCCAAGCCGCTCGGGCCGGACCCAGTGGCATGCATCTTCCCTGCATTTACCTGAGCTAGGTTGCTTTCCATGCTTAATCTATCTATGACTATCATCTGCTTGATTGTCACCCACCATGGGAGCCGCGCGCTGGCTGTCTTTCTTCAGGACCCTTCGCGTGAGTAAGTTAAGCACGGCGTCTGTGCTCAGGCCCGTCCCTGTAGCGTCGATAAATCCAGCGGCTGAGCTCTGTCTGGCGTGCCGGCCCCATTCACGTCACCTCCTGGGGCCATTGGTGCTTGGCTTTTTCACGCGATGACCTCAGGAGATTCGTTCGGCGCGGGTTGTCTAACCACCTCGCAGGACCAAGACAGCGAACAAGAATCAAGACCAGGTGCAACCCGCCTTGAGGTAGGGCCTCGTGAGTCCCGCACTGGCTCACGAGTGCCCAGATACACCTCGTCTAGCCCTGCCGTGCAAGCCATGTGTCAGGGCGGGGCTGTACACGCCCCGGGGCTCTCTGCAGTAGGGAGTCCCCCTCCCACACCCTAGTGGAAGTACCATGCTCCGCGCTGGCTGTCGACACTGCCAAGGAGCGGCTATGCCTGTGCACAAGCAGAAGCACTACGCTCCGCGCTGGTGATAAACAACTGAGGGCGGCCCCACGGCCGTACCAACCTCAGGGAGCCCAAGAGCTCAATGTCTGCCTCACCGCAATGCCTCCCCCAGGAGAGCCACGCGAGGGGGCTGGGCACAGGGGCTGCGCTTGGGTCACGCCCAAGCGTACGCCACCCAAACAGGTCCCCCGGACCTGGTCGTCGCACGCCCCTTGCTACCTCTTGAGCACTTGCGTTGGTTTTCCCTTGAAGAGGAAAGGGTGGTGCAGGAAAGTAGCGTAAGTATTTCCCTCAGTTTTTGAGAACCAAGGTATCAATCCAGTAGGAGGCTACGCGCCAGTCCCTCGCACCTACACAAAACAAATAGATCCTCGCAACCAACGCGATAAGGGGTTGTCAATCCCTACATGGTCACTTATGAGAGTGAGATCTGATAGATATGATAAGATAATATTTTTGGTATTTTTATGATAAATATGCAAAGTAAAATAAAAGGCAATGAAAGTAACTAAGTATTGGAAGATTAATATGATGAAGATAGACCCTGGGGGCATAGGTTTCACTAGTGGCTTCTCTCAAGAGCATAAGTATTTTACAGTGGGTGAACAAATTACTGTTGAGCAATTGACAGAATTGAGCATAGTTATGAGAATATCTAGGTATGATCATGTATATAGGAATCACGTCCGAGACAAGTAGACCGACTCCTGCGTGCATCTACTACTATTACTCCACACATCGACCGCTATCCAGCATGCATCTAGAGTATTAAGTTCAAGAGAACAGAGTAACGCTTTAAGCAAGATGACATGATGTAGAGGGATAAACTCATGCAATATGATGAAAACCCCATCTTGTTATCCTCGATGGCAACAATACAATACATGCCTTGCTACCCCTACTGTCACTGGGAAAGGACACCGCAAGATTGAACCCAAAGCTAAGCACTTCTCCCATTGCAAGAAAGATCAATCTAGTAGGCTAAACCAAACTGATAATTCGAAGAGACTTGCAAAGATAACCAATCATACATAAAAGAATTCATAGAAGATCCAAATATTGTTCATAGATAAACTTGATCATAAACCCACAATTCATTGATCTCAGGTAAATCCTCTAGATCTTCTCTGAATTCCTCCAAAAGAGAGGGGGAGAACTTTGTATTGAGATCCAAAAAGAGAGAAGAAGCCATCTAGCTAATATCTATGGACCCGAAGGTCTCAGGTAAACTACTCACACTTCATCGGAGAGGCTATGGTGTTGATGCAGAAGCCCTCCGTGATCGATGCCCCTCCAGCGGAGCTCCGGAACAGGCCCCAAGATGGGATCTCGTGGATACAGAAAGTTACGGTGGTGGAATTAGGGGTTTGGCTCCGTATCTGATCATTTGGGGGTACGTAGGAATATATAGGAGGAAGGAGTACGTCGGTGGAGCAACAAGGGGCCCATGAGGGTGGAGAGCACGCCTGAGGGGGGGGGGGTAGGTGCGCCCCCTACCTCATGGCCTCCCTGTTGGTTGCTTGATGTAGGGTCCAAGTCTCCTGGATCTTGTTCGTTCCAAAAATCACGTTCCCGAAGGTTTCATTCCATTTGGACTCCGTTTGATATTCCTTTTCTTCGAAACCCTAAAATAGGCAAAAAACAACAATTCTGGGCTGGGCCTCTAGTTAATAGGTTAGTCCCAAAAATAATATAAAAGTGAATAATAAAGCCCAATAATGTCCAAAACAGAAGATAATATAGCATGGAGCAATCAAAAATTATAGATACGTTGGAGCCGTATCACCCTTCCCGAGCTGAGCCTCGGCGATGGAAAAGGTATGGAGAATGTTTGCACGTCAAGGGGGACTCCTGAGCATCGCGACTTAGGAGCCTAACTGGTCACGTAGCCCCTCACTCCTTGGTCCGTCCTGGTCTCTGGTCAGCCCAACGGCGGTTGAGGTATGCACGGGGCCAGGCTCTGCCGACGTAGAACATTAACCTATCCCCGCGTATCCTTCCTATAGGCTATTTGCGCGTCAAGGGGGACTCCTTAGCATCGCGACTCAGGAGCCTAACTGGTCACGTAGCCCCTCACTCCTTGGTCGGTCCTGGTTTCCGGTTGGCCCAACAGCGGTTGAGGTATGCGCGGGGCCGGGCTCTGCCGACGCAGAACACAAAGCAAATAGGAAGAAAATCACAAAATCTCAAAGCAAATATTACAAGACATATTGTTCTCACAATATCAAACGCGAGTTTAATGCCTCCACGAGACATGGTGCATGTTGCAGGAATAAAGCAGAAAAGCAGCCGCAAGTCACCCCTGGACACCGCCGGCACCTGCAAAAGGTGCCCCCTCCTGGGTAGCGTCGCCTCACCTACATCACCGGCCGAGGGCGCGGGGGCGAAGGCATCGAACTTCTTCAGCAAGGCTTCCACTTGACCCTTCACGGCTGCGGCGGCAGCCGTGCAGTGTTCATCAGCTACAGGCTCCAGTAGCTCATCAAGACGAGCGTTGGGGTCACGAAGGTGCAGGTGGCTGAAGACCTGTGTCAGCGCGGCTGAGGAAAGGACGCGAGCCTCTGCCTCCGCCATGGGACCGATGCCCTCCACGACTTCCTCGGGCGCCTTCACCAAGAAGGGAAGCAGCTGAGCAGGACCATCCTCATCGGTGGTCAGCGGCCTCTCCAAGCCCTTCTCGTACAGTGTCTTCAGCGCCACGCGGGACCTCTCCTCGCGGAGCGAGAAGGTCGCACGGTCTTCAGCCAGGACCCTCGCCTTGGCGTGAAGGTCGGCCTCCTTCGCCCTCGCCTTCCGCTCCAACTCCTCCAGCCGGCTGCGCTCCGCTATCAGCGCCTTCGCCAGCTCTCCCAGCTCAGTGTCGCGGCCCTTGATGACGTCCTCCCGGGCTTTCATCTCCTCCTCCTTCGCCTGGTAGCCACATGCTTCTTCCGCATGCTGGTCGCGCAGGTCCTTCAGCTCGTCCTCCAGCTCTCGGCAGCGGCCGTAGGCGGCCACGGCGTCCTTCAATGCCGCCTCACGATTGACCGCAGCTTTGGCGGCGGCCTGCTTCTCCTTCTCGTAGGCCACCGCGGCTTAGCTCAGCGACGCCTGAACCGCCGAGTCGGAGTGAAGCCAGCCAGAGGCCAGCTCCAGGCGCTCGGCCACCAGGCGCGGGTCCGTGCCCTGGAGATCTTCCCGTATCTGGGCCATCTCCGAAAGGGCGCGCTCCAAGACGGCAGAGGAAGCAGAAGAACCTAGGCCAGGGGCGTAGCAGGAGAAGGTGGTGACGTGCCACCAGAGCCTAGGAGATCAAGGGCTCCTGAGCCTTCAGAACCTCATCAACCGCGCCGGACACCGGCACCTCCTGAGCCAGCGGCGCTTCGGGGGCTGACTCTTCTCAAGGATGCTCCACCGGGCCTCGCGAGGACGACCGGGCTGGAGAAGCACGAGCACCATCCCCACCTTTGCTCATGGAGAGGGGTACGGTCGTAGGAGGCGACACAGACTCAAGCGGCACTACCTCGCTCTCCCTTCTCCTCTTCTCCACAGACGACGGCCTAGTTACACAACAAGGAAAAAGAGTCGGAAACAAGCATCAACAGCAGGAACAAGGCGAGGCGGGGCACTTACTGGTCCACAACAACGTAGTCCACCTTCCACTTGGTGAGCTTGAAGCCTGAGAGCGTCGCGACTCGAGGCGCGGGTGCACTGGCCCCAGAAGCTAAAGCAGGAGCAGCAGTTGAACGAGAAGCGGCTCTAGCCAGCACTAGAGCAGCAACAGAATCTCGGGAGATCAGCGCCGACCTGCTCCTCGTCGGGATCACGACCTGTTCCTCCTCCTCCTGGGGAGCGTCGGCCTCATCATCATCAGGAAAGGTGCGCAGGATGTTAGCCTTACTCAGGGGGGATGTCTCCCCCGTCCCTTCAGGGGTCACCTCTCAGTCTTCCTCCTCCTCTTCTTCCTCCCTGCGGGACTCACCAGAAGACAGCTCCACCGGCGTCGGTGCCGCAGGGGCCCCGGTGAGCACCCGCGGCACCAGTCCACGCTCGTCAAAGGTCGGCTTGGAGGCCATGATCAGCGCACTGTCCTTATGGCAGAACAAGGGAGTAAAGATGTTTGGAGGATACTCCTGATCGTCCCCAACCAGGAGGCGGAGAGCCGCGGTCAGCTCCTCGCCCGACAAGGCCTCCGAGCTCAAGCGAACCTTGTCCTCTTCATCCCCAAGTTCCCACAAGGGGCGCGAGCGGGCTTGAAGCGGGGCCACACACAGCGCCAGGAACTCCCTCAGGAGCATAGCCCCTGTAATCTTCGCCGCCTTCGCGTTGCCGAGTTTCAGGCCGGACTTCATCTGCTCCAGCACCAACGCCGCCCGCTCGTCGATAAGCTTTGTGCAGGACCACACCTTGTCAGCCTGGGGCCTCTCCGTCGGCAGCACCAAGCACGGGTGGACACGCTTGGCGCTCACCATGACCCATTTGGCCCTGAGGTTATCGGCCTTCTTTCGGGTGTTTGAGATCGAGTTGTCCTTGCCGGCCGCGATGAAATTGGCGCACCCGAAGATATGGCCCTCGCTGGCACAGAGGAAGAAGAAGTGGCGTAGCAGAGCCACAGACGGCATCACGCCCAGATATGCCTCACAATAGTAGGCGAAGATGGACAAGAGAAGGATGGAGTTGGGATGGAGGTGCAGCGTTTGCAGTCCGAAGTGATCAAGGACCTCGTAAAAGAAGTTAGAGAAGGGGGGAACCAGCCCGGCGACGATGCTGCTTGTGAAGAAGGGGTAGAAGGTGCTTCCCTCGGGCTCAGGCATGTCGGAGCCGGCCCGGAGTCCAGTCTTCCCCTTCTTGTTGCTTTCCCCCGCCGTCAGCAAGCGCGTGGTGGCAAGGCTCTTCCCCGAGACGTTGGGCGCATCGAGAGCCGGCTCGTACCAAGCCAGCGATGAGGCGGGCCTGACCCCACGGGGCGCCATTGGTCGCTGATGCAGGAAAGGATGGGAGAAGATCTGAAGATTTCGGAAGCGGCGAGCAAGGCAGGGGATCTGAGCAAGGCGAAAGGAAACAGTGAAGGCGAGCACTGTCTATGCCAGCCTTTTGACAGTCGGGTAGTCGCCGAGGCAGCGTGGGGAAGCGGAGATGCCTGTTGGAAATATGCCCTAGAGGCAATAATAAATTGATTATTATTATATTTCCTTGTTCATGATAATCGTTTATTATCCATGCTATAATTGTATTGATAGGAAACTCAGATACATGTGTGGATACATAGACAACACCATGTCCCTAGTGAGCCTCTAGTTGACTAGCTCATTGATCAATAGATGGTTATGGTTTCCTAACCATGGACATTGGATGTCGTTGATAACGGGATCACATCATTAGGAGAATGATGTGATGGACAAGACCCAATCCTAAGCATAGCACTAGATCGTGTAGTTCGTATGCTAAAGCTTTTCTAATGTCAAGTATCATTTCCTTAGACCATGAGATTGTGCAACTCCCGGATACCGTAGGAGTGCTTTGGGTGTGCCAAACGTCACAACGTAACTGGGTGGCTATAAAGGTACATTACAGGTATCTCCGAAAGTGTCTGTTGGGTTGGCACGAATCGATACTGGGATTTGTCACTCCGTGTAAGCGGAGAGGTATCTCTGGGCCCACTCGGTAGGACATCATCATAATGTGCACAATGTGATCAAGGAGTTGATCACGGGATGATGTGTTACGGAACGAGTAAAGAGACTTGCCGGTAACGAGATTGAACAAGGTATCGGGATACCGATGATCGAATCTCGGGCAAGTATCGTACCGATAGACAAAGGGAATTGTATACGGGATTGATTAAGTCCTTGACATCGTGGTTCATCCGATGAGATCATCGTGGAACATGTGGGAGCCAACATGGGTATCCAGATCCCGCTGTTGGTTATTGACCGGAGATCGTCTCGGTCATGTCTGCATGTCTCCCGAACCCGTAGGGTCTACACACTTAAGGTTCGATGACGCTAGGGTTGTAAAGGAAGTTTTATGTGGTTACCGAATGTTGTTCGGAGTCCCGGATGAGATCCCGGACGTCACGAGGAGTTCCAGAATGTTCCGGAGGTAAAGATTTATATATGGGAAGTCCTGTTTTGGTTACCGGAAGAGTTTCGGGGTTTATCGGTAATGTACCGGGACCACCGGGAGGGTCCCGGGGGTCCACCAAGTGGGGCCACCTGCCCCGGGGGCCACATGGGCTGTAGGGAATGCTCCTTGGTCTACATGGGCCAAGGGCACCAGTCCCACTAAGGCCCATGCGCCTAAGAGATGGAGAGGGGGCAAACCCTAATGGGATATGGGCCTTAGGGCCCATATTGGTGCGCCTCCCTCTCCCATCCCCTCTTGGCCGCCCCCTTGCTCCCCATCTAGGGCTGCCGCCCCCTAGGGGTGGGAACCCTAGAGGGGGCGCAGCCCCTCCCCTTCCCCTATATATATGAGGCATAGGGCTGTCCATAAAATACGCGATTCGATCTCTCGTTGGTGCAGCCCTGCATCTCTCTCTCCCTCCTCTTCTGTGGTGCTTGGCGAAGCTCTGCAGGATTGCCACGCTCCTCCATCACCACCACGCCGTTGTGCTGCTGCTAGGTGGAGTCTTCCTCAACCTCTCCCTCTCTCCTTGCTGGATCAAGGCGTGGGAGACGTCACCGGGCTGCACGTGTGTTGAACGCGGAGGTGCCGTGCGTTCGGCACTTGGTCATCGGTGATTTGAATCACGACGAGTACGACTCCATCAACCCTGTTCACTTGAACGCTTCCGCTTAGCGATCTACAAGGGTATGTAGATGCACTCTCCTTCCCCTCGTTGCTGGTCTCTCCATAGATAGATCTTGGTGACACGTAGGAAAATTTTGAATTTATGCTACGTTCCCCAACAATGCCCATGTCCAATCAACCGCCACGCGTCGACCAAGGCCGCATGCTATTGGGGCCCATGGCGCTCCGCACTTGACCCTTGGCTTCTCCTCGAAGCCAAGCCCGAGCGCGCCTTGGGCCCGGGGGCTACTTTCGGCGTTCTGGGAACAGGGGTCCCCAGACTTGCCCGCCTGCGACCCATGGCGTGGCTTTGCTAGCAGGCCTGTACGACCCATCTCCATCAACAAGGAATCAAGACCCTCGCGAGGGGCCAAGCCTCGCGAGGCGGACGACACAAGACCTCCTCAGGAGCGGCCTCACCAGACCAGGCTGGCTCGTGAGGGGCGGAGAGTTCAAGGCCAGGCAAACCTCATGAGGTTCTCATGACGTGAGCCATGACGATTGAGACCAAGCGAGCGCCAGCATGCGCAGCGTCCTTGTTTCCTCTTTGGTGCTAAGGGGGCAAGCGCAGGCGCGGAGTACCGAGGCATCAAGCAAAGGTTTCCATATTGGTGCAACGAGACCAAGGCCAGAAGGACAGCAAGACGGAGGTCATCATGGAGCCCAAGACGGCGTCACCACCCGAGCCTTTGGCAGGCGAAGACTGCTTTTGTCAGGATAGCTTGTACTAGCTGTCCCCCTTCGAATTGACCGTTGTTGGCTCCCTTCCTGCTCAATATTTGGGGAGAGGACCAAGGCCACTATAAGTATGACTAGCCACCACCATAGCCAGGGGGAGGAGGACCGGATCTCAGATTGGAGCCACCACATCCTTGGCCACCAAGCACAAGAACACCTCAACCTCAAGAGGCTGTTCTTCCCCTTGTACTGTTCATCATCAGCCCAAGAGGCAATCCACCACCACCACACTGGAGTAGGGTATTACACCACAACGGTGGCCCGAACCCGTATAAATCTTGTGTCCTTTGTGTTGCGAGTTCGTCGAGTTAGTTCGTAAGATCTTAGCTAAGTTAGGACGTGGATCGGCAGGGGGGAGATCTTCACGCGCACCCCAGAGTTCGAACCTTAAGGGTTTTGCTGGAACCCGTGATCCGACAGTATTTTTAAAACCGGTATTGATGAAAATGTACCGCATAGTAAATAGTTGCACATATAGAGTATCACATTGTGAATCAACTGGAATAAACAAGGTGTCGGTGGGAAACGACACCTATGGGGTGACTGGGATCCCTTCTACGGTTGGCGGGCGCGGGGTTGTGCGAAGAGCGGGTCTGGCGGTCAGCACACAAATCGTTTACCCAGGTTCAGGCCGCGAAGACGCGTAAAACCCTAGTCCTGCTTTGATGTGTATTTAGGTGTTCTTGTGTTCTTGAACTAGCTGTAGTGGCTCTCTAGTCCAAAAGATCCGAATCCCCCTCCAGTACGCCTCAGGCCTCCTTATATAGACAAAAGGGGTCGCCACAGTGGCACACCGGAGGTGGAAAGGTGTACAGGGGCTGAGTCTATCCCCTGGCACCGTCAGACAAACGCATTTAATGCACTGCCGATGTGCCCCTCTCGCTTTATTGGGGACGCAAAGAAGCTCGTCCTAGTTGTCGTTGCCTTGCCTGGCTCCGACGCGTGTCCAAGCTGACGAGGCTTTGTAGCACCACGTTGGCTGGCTGCTGGGCTGGCACGATGGTGGAGCCTTCACGAATATCTGCATGCCACCGCGCAGGTGCTTGCTGAGTTGGTGTAGAGGCCGCATGCTGCCACGCAGATGCCTGTTCAGTTGGTCGAGCTGGCAGCTGTATGGGAGTGGCGGTGGAGTCTTTAGCAGACACGGGCCTGGTTGCGGCCCCGTAGGCGTCCTCGGCAAGGGTCTTGCCGAGGGCCCGACAACGGTCTCGCTGCGGCACCGCGGTCGTCCCTGGCAAGGACCTTGCCGGGGGTCTCGTGGATTTCCTTGGCAAGGATCTCGCCAAGGGTCATCGTCTTCTGGTTTCCATCTGATCTTGTGTGTCTATGATCTCTACAAAGATCTGCATGCCACCACGGAGGCACCTCCTAAGCCTTGGTTCCAATATGGTGTAGGAACCCTTTAGGCTCAAGGGTGGCACGCTCTTCTGGCATCAGGCAAGTTGCTCCGGCAACGATCTTACCGAGGCTGCGGAAGCCACCCTGACAAGAGTCTTGCCGGGGGAGTCCACCTCGCCCTCTTGCCCTCTTTGCGTCTCTGGTCTTGGCGTTGCTCTGGCATCCCTCCCCGTCCTGCTTAGTGTGGCCATGGGCGCGGCTCTGACTGCCTGTGCACAAGTTAAGGGGTGCAAAAGGAGAGCCCCTACTTTTGTACACCGACAGGAGCCCCCGGGCCTGGGCCACACATAAGCGCGACACGTTGTTGGGCTAGGCCTAGAACGGTGCGCGGGCAGGTGGGGCGGATTTTTACTGCAGTAATTTTCCGTCCGTTGCGCTTCCCCATGACCCGCATTGAACGGACGATGTGGAGGGTCATGTGCGACGTGGGGGTCGTGCGTGGGGTAGTTTCCGCACACATGCGTCATATCATGGTAAAGAGGCGGCCCGCGCCTTCCCCGTAAAAAGGAACAATCGTGGGCGCGCTGCTCATTTACCCCCTGTGTCTTCTCCAATCTCGGAACCGCCGTCCCCTCCTTCTTCCTCCTCACGCCTCTACTCTCGCTCGCCGCCGCCATGTTTTCGCTGCCCTTTCTCCTCCACTTCTCGCAGCCACCATGGCACCCAAGACCAGCAAGAGCAAAGGAGTGGCTAGGGACGCCGGGGGTCGGAGCTTCCGGAGAGCGAATCGGTCGCGGCGGACGCAGCTCGCCTACTTCCTCTCAACGGTCGACGCGGTCCACCTCCTGGACAACTTCAGGCCCCTGTGGGGGTGCAAGACGGGGGGAGAGACGACGGGGCACCCGGCCACGCGCATCATCCCCGCCAACTACACCAAGGCCACCCCGAATCGGTACCCATTCTTCGTCGACTACTTTTCCTGTGGCCTCAGCCCCCCTTTCTTTGATTTCTTTAACGACATCATGCACACCTATGGCTTCCACCTTTTGGATTTCACTCCAAATGCCGTGGCATGCATGGCTCTTTTCGCCCATCTCTGTGAGGGCTTCGCCGGAGTGCTTCCCAGCACGGCGCTCTTCTGCCACTACTTTTACCCTCGGATCCAGAAGGGAGGTGCCATCTCTGGTTATGTCACTTGGATCCCAAGGCCCGTGGAGAAGGGGACGTATCCAGAGGTCACCCAGAAGGAGAGGTGGGAGGAATGGCAGAGCCAGTGGTGCTAGATTGAGGAGGAGGACCCTCAGGAGTTTTGCCAAGTTCGCTAGACGTCGCCGGTCCGCAGAGATGACTGGGGCGACGTCGACGCCCAGGATGGGAGGCTCACGGTCGCCACCACCAGGATCCACTGCCTTGCCGCTGCCGGGCTCACCCTGGAGATGATTGGGGAGGATTTCATCCGCCGCCGCATCGCTCCTCTACACAACAAGGGGAGGCCGGCTTGGCTTTTCAGCAAAATGGCCGACATCATGCGGCTCCGCCCTAGCCTGAACCACAACTTCACGGTGATGGCGCATGCCCACTTCTGTCAGCGGCTCTTCCAGCTCGACGTGGGTCATGACGGTAGGGCCGAAAGGGCCGGCAAGGCCGTGAAGGCCGGCAAGGTCGCCAAGGGGCCATTGTTTGGGTTGCCGGTGGGGGTGGTCCCGCTGGGCAACAACTCTCGCCAAATCGACATCATCGCCATGATGCCGAACTTCAATGCGCACGGCCTTGACCCGAATTGGGATGAGCCGGAGGAGGATCAGGTGCAGGAGTTCTTTGACACCTTGGTGGAGAAGTACGTCCGCGAGGAGCCACGACTCATCCAGGACACCACCCAGGCGGAGCTGGACTACATCGCTGCTAGGGCGGCGGAGGCGGAGCTCTCCAAGGAGGTTGGCAGTGCTGGTGGCATGGAGGATGAAGCCGCGATGGCCGCAGAGGAGAAGGAGCTCGCCCAGTGGGCGGAATCCGCTGGGGAGGCCAGCAGCGCCGGCACCGGGGCCCCTCTCATCGAAGACGACGCCGACGAGTCATCTGAGGAGGAGGCCGAGGCTGTCAAGCCCCTGGTCACGGCGAGAGGGCGTGTCCTGCGGCGGGCCATCTCTGGTGAGCCGGTCCGGTCCGGCAGGGCCGCACAACCGCAACAAACTCCGGAGGCGCCCATGCGCCAGACGAGGGCCGTGGCATCGGGGAAGGCGGTGAAGGTGGTGGTGGCGAAGAAGAAAGCAGCTGCCCCTTCTTCGTCCAAGCATCCCCCAACTCCACCTGCTTCCCCTCCTCCCGCATGTGATGATTCAGAGGTCTTCTTCGACCTCGGGTCTCTTAGCCTGAGGAGGAAGAGGAAGGCCACGGAAGAAGAGGAGGAGGATGAGTAAGTGTCTTGCCTTTCATCATCTCCGTCCCTTCGGACCGCGCCACTTTTCTTGACTTGTCTTCATGCTCGCAGGGATAGGGAGACGCTGGCCCAGAGGGTGGCGAAGAGGGCCAAGGCCTCGGCGGGCGGCCAGCCCCCGGCGGGCACCTCGAGTACGCCGCTGGTGGTGGTGGAGAGTAGCCCGGAGAGCAGCCCCCGGCACAGCCCCCAGCGTGTGTTCATCCCTCGCTCCCCCTTGATGTGTGTTGGGGCACGATTTCCTGGTGCTAATCTTGCCGTGGTTGCAGGAGGAGAACGACATCAGGAGGAGCCGCTGAGGGCCACCCCCAATGCGCCGCCCCCATCGACCACGCCACCCCGAGGGGGTCCCCGGCAAGGGCGCCAAGCACCGAGCCCATGCACACGGAGGAGGAGGAGGTGAACCCGGGAGCCGGCGGCTCCACCCCGGCACTGAATGCCAGTGGGGAGGGGCCACTTCGTCCCAGCTTGGCGCAGGTAAGATGTTCGCCTCCCGTTCCCGCTCGTTTTTCTTCTTTCAGATTTTGATCTTGGCTTCGCCTCATTCTCCTTCTTGGTACCTAGATCCTTCCTCGGCGGACCGGGAGGACGTGGACACCGTCATCGGTGATGTCGCCAGAGAGGCCGCGGCCGAGGCCGAGAAGATCGCCGCTGAGGAGGCCGCCAAGGACGTTGCCGAGGACGCCGCTGAGGGGTCTGCCAGGGAGCCCGACGAGGCCGCTGCCGGGGAGGCCGGCAAAGGGCCTGTCGGGGAGGCCAGCAAGGCCGCTGCCGAGGAGAAGGTGGTCAACAACCAGCCTTCCTCCTCCGCCGCCCCTGGCTCGGGCAAATATCTGAAGGTGGGCGACTTGTTCGTCCACCTCCCATGGACGGTGAGCACTAGGGCACCTGCCGAGGGGGAGGTGTTCGACGACGAGGTGCTTGGCGCCGCCGGGCTTGTGGTCGTCGACGGACCGAGCGTCGGTGGCGGTAGTTCTTAGGAAGAGCGGCTCCTCCAGAGCATGCGCGCCAGCATCCACAAGCTCCAGGCACTTCACCGTGCCCGCCTGGACAAGGCCAAGTCCAGGATGGCAGCGGTGGACAAGGCGAAGTCAGACCTCGAAGAGCACGTCGCCGAGGCGCAGGCTTGGTTCTGCCAGGCCTGTGAGGAATTCAAGGCTTCCCAGGACCAGCTGTCCGAGCACAAGCTGGAGCTTGTCATGAAGCATGCCAACATCGAGAAGGCCCATGAGACGGCGAGTTGACAGGCCGCCAAGGAGGAGGCCGCTCGGCTCCAGCACCAGGCCGAGCTGAACTCCTAGGAGGAGGACCTTGCCTCTCGTGAGGAGAAGTTCACCGCAACACTCCGCAGCAAGGATGAGGAGGTCCAGGAGCTCGTCGTGCAGTGGACCCGGGAACTGGAGCAGAGGCAGGAGGAGGCCCTCAATGCTCAGGCCCAGGTCCACGCCGTCAAGGTGAACGAGCTGGAGGCAGAGCGTGACGGGCTGAAGCGGCAGTTCCAGGAGCTGACGGGGGAGAGGGACACGACCAAGGGCGCATTGGCTGACGTGCAGGCTGCAGTCCTCGAGAAGGCCGAGCTACTCTCCATGGCCAACGAGTCCATCAAGGACCTGAAGCTGAAGCTGGAGAGCCTTGAAGGGATGCTCTCGGGGGTCAGGGCCTGGGAGGGGGCCCTGACCAAGAGTCTGGAGGAGGAGAACCAGCTGCGGAAGAACGACACCGCCAGCCACGCAGAGTTCGTGGTGGGCGAGAAGCTCTGGATCAGCCGCCTCACCGATGTCGCCGACAGGATCACCATGCAACTGGCTACCATGGGGATGCCAAACGTGAGGTACGTTCCGGAGCCAAACGTGAGTCCTAATGCCAGGCTGAATTTGTTCTTCGAGGGTGTTCTTAGGGCCCTGGAGTGGTTCCACTCCAACAGGGTGGCCTCTCTGGCCGAAGAGTCCCGGAGGCTTTGCCGGGGTGCCATGACCAAGGTCCTCACCAAGATGGCGTACTGGAACCCTAACCTCGACTTCGAAGCTTCACTGGATAGCTTGCCGGACGACGTGGACCCTGCGCTGCTCAAGGAGCGCATTGAGCCCGTCATCGGCCGCATCAACGGAGTTCGGAGGGTACAAGGCCAGCGCCGGGACTAGGCACCCCGTTTCTTATCGCCGCTGTAGGTTCAAGACCAAGACAGTTTTTATCTTTAGTTAGAACCGCAGCGACAAATGATGTAATATAACTCTGCAGCACTTTTGAAACGTTGCATGTTATTTTCCTGTTTGATTTCCCTTTGTACGTCCACCCTACGTTATTTGGGTAGGTTTGCCGGCGCGGAAGCCCAAACGGCGTCTTGAGGACAGATCCTCAATGGCCTATCGGGCATGCTTGCTGCCGGGTAAACCACCTTGCTGCTCTTGACGCGGCCGTTTGAGCTGTCGAGCGGACTCGAGACAGAACGAGAGCGTTGCCAATCACAGAAGGTCGTCCTGCCGTTCTTGACGCAGCCGCTCGAACTGTTGACCGGACTCAAAACAGAACAAGGGCGTTGCCAATATTGGTAGGGCCACTACTAGAAAAAGGCCTAATAATGGCGCATTACTGGTGCGCCATTAGTATCACGCCACTAGAATTTTTTACTAATGGCGCACCAGCGCACCACTGGTGCGCCATTAGTATGCCTAGAGGTGCACCATTACTATCTGACTTAGTAATGGCGCACCACATAGAAGTGCGCCATTAGTAATAAATTTTTTTCAATTTTTTTTATTTTTAAATTTTTTTTCTTAATCTCGGGTCACTATGGCTTAATCTCGGGTCAATATGCTTAATCTCAGGTCAAATCGCACTCTGTGGTCAAACTTCCCGGAAGGTCACCCATCCTCACACTACTCCAGCCCGAGCACGCTTAACTTCGTAGTTCTATCCAACCCCAGCACCACCTCACTTCACAGGCACTTGTTGATATATCTATCATATCAATCCTATTAAACCTTGCTGATGTCTAGGACTTTGTTCATGTTCATGAGTATGATGAAATTTTGAAAAAATATTTCAAACTTCCCGGTCATATTACGTATCATATTTTGAAAAATAATTCAAAATTTTTCGAAACCATTTTTTTTCTGTTACTAGTGGCGCACGTAGCATACGGTGCGCCACTAGTAAGTTTGAATTTTTTTGCCTCCGGATCTTAAAAGCCCCATAACTTTTTTTCTGTTAGGTTTTTGGGGATTTTGAAAATGTTTAACGAGGTTCCCCCTGGTTAAATTCGGATGTAACTTTTCGAGTAGATAATTTTTCATATAGAAAACTTTTTAATCCGAGTTCGTATGCAAAAGTTATGCCCATTTTACAAATTTCAGAGAGATTTTGCAAATAAAGTCGAAATTCATATTTGTAAATTTTCCCAACAACTAGACCACATATCACAGGGGAAACTTATTTTCTTTTATTTTTTTGACATTTCCATCATATTCTTTTATTTTTTTAACTGAAAAAACGGTCCACGGGGGGGGGGGGGGTGCATTCGGTGGAAGTTTTGGGCCAAGTTAGTAATGGCGCACCGTGGGAGTGGTGCGCCATTACTAGTTTTGAAAAAAAAATAAAACAAATTCTGAATTTTTTTTGAAAAAAAACTTAGTAATGGCGCACCAGTTGATAGTGCGCCATTACTAGTTCCACTAGTGCGCCATTACTAGTTTTGAAAAAATAAATAAAAAAATTTTGAGAAAAAAAT
Source organism: Triticum urartu (assembly GCF_003073215.2). Classification (NCBI taxonomy): domain Eukaryota; kingdom Viridiplantae; phylum Streptophyta; class Magnoliopsida; order Poales; family Poaceae; genus Triticum; species Triticum urartu. Next base: position 196,943,621 of record NC_053027.1, on the reverse strand, counting down.
TTGAAAATAATTTACCAGTGGCGCACCGTGGATGTGGTGCGCCATTAGTAGTTTAACTAGTAATGGCGCACTATCCACTGGTGCGCCATTACTAGTTTTGAAAAAAGAATGAATTTTTTTTGTTACTAATGGCGCACCATGGATGTGGTGCGCCATTAGTATTTGGACACTAATGGCACACCTACACATGGTGCGCCATTAGTATATACTAATGGCGCACCACATGTCAGGTGCGCCATTAGTGGCCATATCATCTATAGCCCTTTTCCTAGTAGTGGGCCCCATCGCGTGCAGGTTTTCCATACACAGGGTAAGATCGTCGAGGACGATAACCATATATACATAAATGAATTATTCAAAGTTTTGTATGACTTAGCTTTTCTGCCACTGCGTGAGCGTTTGCCGCGTCCACCGAGGACGCCATTTGTTCGGTCGTCTCCTTGCTTGAAGTGACGACCATGATGAAGCTGTTGCTTCGTCTAGACCGGATTCTCACAACTGCGCGCCCCCTACCTGGAGCGCCAGAGATGTCGGTGGGAAACGATACCTATGGGGTCACTGGGATCCCTTCTATGGTTGGCGGGCACGGGGTTGTGCGAAGAGCGGGTTTGGCGGTCAGCACACAAATCGTTCACCCAGGTTTGGGCCGCGGAGACGCGTAAAACCCTAGTCCTACTTTGATGTGTATTTAGGTGTTCTTGTGTTCTTGAACTAGCTGCAGTGGCTCTCTAGTCCAAAAGATCCGAATCCCCCTCCAGTACGCCTCGGGTCTCCTTTATAGACAAAAGGGGTCACCACAGTGGCACACAGGATGGGGAAAGGTGTACAGGGGCTGAGTCTATCCCCTGGCACCGTTGAACAAACTCATTTAATGCGCTGCCGACATGCCCCTCTCACTTTATTGGGGACGACAAAGAAGCTCGTCCTAGCTGTCGTCGCCTCGCCTGGCTTCGACGCGCGTCCAAGCTGACGAGGCATTGTAGCGCCACGTTGGCTGGCCGCTGGGCTGGCGTGGTGGTGGAGCCTTCACGAAGATCTGCATGCCACCACACAGGTGCTTGCTGAGTTGGTGTAGAGGCCGCGCGCTGCCACGCAGATGCCTAATCAGTTGGTCGAGTTGGCAGCTGTATGGAGGCGGTGGTGGAGTCTTTGGCAGATGCGGGCTTGGCTGTGGCCCCACAGGCATCCTTGGCAAGGGTCTTGCCGAGGGCCTAGCAAGGGTCTCGCTGCGGCACCATGGTCGTCCCCGACAAGGACCTTGCCGATGGTCTCGTGGATTTCCTTGGCAATGATCTCGCCAAGGTTCGTCGTCTTCTGGTTTCCATCTGATCTTGTGTGTCTATGATCTCTACAAAGATCTGCATGCCACCACGGAGGCGCTTCCCGAGCCTTGGTTCCAATATGGCGTAGGAACCCTTTAGGCTCAAGGGTGGCGCGCTCTACTGGCGTTAGGAAAGTTGCTCCGGCAAGGATCTTACCGAGGCTGTGGAAGCCACCCCGGCAAGAGTCTTGCCGGGGGAGTCCACCTCTCCCTCTTGCCCTCTTTGCGCCTCTGGTCTTGGCGTTGCTCTGGCATCCCTCACCTGACCTGCTTAGTGTGGCTGTGGGCGCGTCTCTGACTGCCCGTGCACAAGTTAAGGGGTGCAAAAGGAGAGCCCCTACTTTTGTACACCGGCACAAGGCATACTGCAAACAACCAAATATTGCAATTAAAACTGGACATGTTCTCACTACACTGCAAAGGGCCTCGACAAAACAAATCATGGGATCTCCCTTGTGATGAGGCATGGAAAAACAAATCATGGGTTTCCTCACTTGTCACAAATGGGCTCGTTCCCGTGGGAAGATCACGGACCCTGGGTGCGCTCCATGTTGTCGCAGATGGGCTCCTTCCCCTTGGAAGAGCACGGCTGTAGAGTGCCCTCCCTGATGTTGCAGATGGACTCTTTCCCCTTGGAAGAGTCAGAGAGTGTGCCCTCCTCGTGGTCGCCGTCGATGAGGTCTGACTTGACAGTTGTGGATCCCAAGCCAGCGTCGCAGAACATGTCCTTCACAAATGACAAAAGCGTCTCGATAGCGATGTAGGATGGAAAATTCTTGACAGTGAGCCAGAGGAGATCAGCGGCGGGTCCATGGATGAGATCGATGGTGGATGAACCCGAGGGGTTGGGGTGGGCCACTTAACCTGTGACATAGCCCACGTCTGGTCGTCGATGTTGACAGCCTCGATGTTGTAGCCAGCGTCCGCGACATACCCGCATACTCTTGCTCGCTGATTGAGAGCCTGCAGCCAGTAATGGTCGTCAGCTTCCTCAACGGCCACCTCGGCAATGTCGGGCGAGGAGGCTGAAAGTGCTAGTTATCGACTAGAGGGGGGGGGGTGAATAGGTGATTTTTATGAAAGTCTTCAAAACATGGGTGTTTCGAAGATGGACAATAGAAATGAACCTATTAACCAGCAGCGGAAGGTAGACTACACTAGGCAAGCCATAGTCAAGTATACAATAAAGTGAAAGCATGAAGACTAATAGCGGCTAGGTAGTATGGATCAGGATGGAAGATAGTATGAAGCCAAATAGAACAAACAATCACATAGTGAAGACAAACAGATAATGCAAGCAGGCAATGACTTCACAAGGACCAACTGTAAATAAAGAGAAGGAAAGGATAGAACCAGTTGCTTGATGATGACAAGGGATTTGTTGGACCAGTTCCAGTTGCTGTGACAACTATACGTCTGGTTAGGCAGGCTGAGATTTAACTCAGAAGATTGTGTCTTCACCTTATTCCTCTTGAGCTAAGGACACACAGTCCTCACCCAATCACTCAGGTAAGTCTTCAAGGTAGACTTCCAGACCTTCACAGATTTCGTTCACCGGCAATCCACAATGACTCTTGGATGCTCAGAACGCGACGCCTAACCGGCTGGAGGATTCACAGTCCTCAAGTGTAACAAGTCTTCAGATCACACAGACAGAAAGACTTCAGTGATGCCTAACAATCTTTGGCTCTGGGTGTTTAGGGCTTTGTCCTTGCAAGGATTTCTCTCTCAAAGGCTTCGGAGGTGGGTTGCTCTCAAACGACAAAAGCCGTGCACCAACTCTGAGTAGCCACCAATTTATGGTGTAGGGGGTGGGCTATTTATAGCCACTAGGCAACCCGACCCGATTTGTCCGAAATGACCTTGGGTCACTAAGGAACTGACACGTGTTCCAACGGTCAGTTTTCAAACACACGCGGCAGCTTGACTTGGGCTACAAGTAAAGCTGACTTATCCAGCTCTGGATAAGATTTGCTCTCATTGTCTTCGTTCGAAGACTTAGGATTTGGTTGAGCATCACTTTAGTCACTCTGACTTTGTTCACTTGGACCCCACTTAACAGTACGGTGGTTCCTATGACTCAACAAAGAAGAAAATGAAACTATGAAACAACTATGTCTTCGCGCTCCAAAGTCTTCATGCGATGTCTTCTCATGTCATAGTCTTCAATGTGAACATCTTCAAATACCACCATTGTCTTCAATGTCTTCACACATTTTTAGGGGTCATCTCCGGTAGGTAAACAGAATCAATGAGGGACTACTACCTGTGTTGTCCTGCAATTCTCACAAACACAATAGTCCCTCAACCAGGTTTGTCATCAATACTCCAAAACCAACTAGGGGTGGCACTAGATGCACTTACAGAGGCCACGACACACCTCTTTTGGGCCAATCGCTCCTCGAGCTCCACGGGAAGCGTAGCCTGGCTTAGGCTGCGACGCTTTGGAGTGGGGGATGGGGATGGGGATCTAAGGGAAAGGGGGCGTTTGGCAGGCATCATCTAAGAAACTCAGGGCGGCTAGGGTATGGAGATCAGTGGGTAAGCCGCACGGGTAAACCGGCAGATGTTGACAATGGGGGCCTTGCGGAGGCGGCGACCTTGCTAGGGTTTCGAGCGAGGGAGGGGTTGTGGTGGGTGATGACCCAAAAGTATAGTAGATCAATTGTAGCTCTTTTCGGTAAGTAAGAGTGTCGAACCCAACAAGGAGCAGAAGGAAATGACAAGTGGTTTTCAGTAACGTAATGTCTGCAAGTGCTGAAATTGTAAGTAGCAGAGTAGTTTGATAGCAAGATATTTTGTAACGAGCAAGTAACGATAGTAGTAACAGAAGTGCAGCAAGGTAGACCAATCCTTATGAGGCAAAGGACATGCCAAAACGGTCTCTTATGATAAGCAAAACGTTCTTGAGGGTACGCGGGAATTTCATCTTGTCACTTCCATCATGTTGGTTTAATTCATGTTCGGTACTTTGATAATTTGATATGTGGGTGGACCAGTGCTTAGGTGATGTTGTTACTTGAACAAACCTCCTACTTATGATTAACCCCCACAAGCATCCGCAACTACGAGAAAAGTATTAAGAATAAATTCTAACCATAACATTAAACTTTTGGATCCAATCGGTCCCTTACTGAATAGCACATAAACTAGGGTTTAAGCTTCTGTCACTCTCGCAACCCACCATCTAATTGCTACTCCACAATGCATTCCCTTAGGCCCAAATATGGTGAAGTGTCATGTAGTCAACGTTCACATGACACCACTAAGGGAATCACAACATACATACTATCAAAACATCGAACACATATCAAGTTCACACGATTACTTGCAACATGATTTCTCCCATGAACTCAATAACAAAAGTAACTACTCACAAATGATAAACATGCTCATGATCAGGGGGGGGGTATTAAATAGCATATTGGATCTGAACATATAATCTTCCACTAAATAAACCATATAGCAATCAATTACAAGATGTAATCAACACTACTAGTCACCCACAAGCACCAATCTATAGTTCCGGTAACAAGATTGGACACAAGAGATGAACTAGGGTTTGAGATGAGATAGTGCTGTTGAAGATGTTGATGGAGATTGCCCTCCCCAAGATGGGAGAGTTGTTGGTGATGATGATGACGATGATTTCCCCCTCTGGGAGGGAAGTTCCCCCGGCAGAATCGCTCCACCGGAGGGCAAAAGTGCTCGCCCAAGTTCCACCTCGAGGCGACGGTGCTCCGTCCCGAAAGTCCTCTCCTTATTGTTTCTAGGTCATAATTAGTTATATACCAGAAGATGGGCACCAGAGGTGGGCCTGGGTGAGCACAACCAACCAGGGCGCGCCCAGGTGGGTTGTGCCCACATGGTGGGCCCTCTCTGGTAGTTATTTGCTCCAATAATTCTCAAATATTCCATAAAAAATCCTCGTGAAGTTTCAGCTTGTTTGGAGTTGTGCAGAATAGGTAGCCTGACGTAGCTTTTCCAGGTCCAGATTTCCATCTGCCGAAATTCTCCCTCTTTGTATACCTTGCATATTATGAGAGAAAAGGCATTAGAATTACTCCAAAAAGCATTATGATGGATAAAATCATTATAAATAACAGTAAGAAAACATGATACAAAATGGATGTATCAACTTCCCCAAGCTTAGACCTCGCTTGTCCTGAAGCAAAAACTGAAATCGAAAAACATGTCCACATGCTTTGAGACAGAGGTGTCGATAAAAACAAAATACTGGCATAGAAGCATCATGTTGATTATTATTACAACAACAAAATTAAACATAAGACTTTTATCATATAGTTCTCATGAATAAGTAACAACCATCACACAATCGAAGTATAAAGCAAAAACTCTATTAAAAACCAACAAACTATGTTCTCAGTCAACTTTGCAACCACAATTCATCATCTTTTCAGGAAGGGTCACGTATCGGAGCCTTTAGGCAAGTCCACATACTCAACCATCATATAGTCTTCTATGATTGCTAACATTCACCGCGTACACATGAGCAAAACGTTTCAACCGTACACATAAGAAGATAGGGGCTTATAGTTTCGCCTCCCAACGTACTCACCTCAAGGGTGATGTCAACAATAATAACTCATGCTATCTATATTCAGCTGGACATATGTGCCTAGATCTTTCCTCACCACATGATGCTTGCCAAAGGAGAAAAATAAAAAGGGAAAGAAGGAAAACTTTGTCTCTTTGCATAAAAGTAAATACATAAAAATAAAAGACATGCCCTTCGCAGAGGGAAGCAGGGGTTTCCATGCACTTATTTGTTTGTATTCTCACCCCCTTAGTGCAAAAGAACGTCACGTTACATTGCCCCTTGTGATAGTGACCTTTATTATGTAGTCTGTCGCTTTTATTCTTCACCATCACAAGTTCGTGCAACACTCAATTTTCTCTTACACTAAATGATCTCACACATTTAGAAGAAATTTTTATTGCCTTTTTTCACCGATAACAACTTACTTAAGGGATCTTGCTCAATCCCTAGGTAGGTATGGTGGACACTTGAAAATAAGATTTGGGTTTAAGGGTTTTTGGATGCACAAGTAGTATCTCTACTTAGTGCGGAATTTTTGGCTAGCAAAGATAGGGGCCAAGCACCACATGTTAAAGGATCTATGACAATATGACTTCTATGTGAATATAAACAAACATAAACCATTAGGTTGTCTTCCTTGTCCAACGTCAAAAATTTTGGCATATAATATTTTGATGATGGATCACAATCATAAAAGATTTCTAGGATAGTGTATTTATATATGAATCTTATCTTCCCTTATTAATTCTTTCATGAGTTGCATCATTGACTAATGCTATGTTTGTAAATCTCTAATAAAATTTTCTACTTATACTTTTCCTTATGTGGTGTCATCACCTACCATAAGATTAGTATATGATATTTTTCTTTATTTATTTATTTCCTTTCTTTTATTTATTTCCTTTCTCTTTTTCTTTCTTTATTTCTTTTCGTTTATTTGCAACATGAAAGGAAAGAAAGCAAAAACTCAAACTAGACTTTATTATATAACTTGGACACAATTTACAAGGATAGATCACTAAGCAAACTCTCAAAGAAGAAAGGATCGAACTAAACTTTTATTCATCTAAACCAAAAGATCAAACTGAAATAAGTAAAGGCAAAAAGATAGTGGGATGATACGATACCGGGGGACCTCCCCCAAGCTTGGCAGAAGCGAAGGGAAGTGCGCATACCCGATACTCAATTCTCCTTTGCTAGTGAAGATGATGATGGTGGTGATGAAGTGATCCTATCCTTAAGGATCAAGAGATTCTCCAATTGACGGATGACGCTCAAGAGGTGGGTGATGTGCTCTTGATGCAGAATATTCTCACGAATGAGATACTTATTTTGTATGCGAACTATTTCAATGATGCGAAAGGCTTCAATCTTAGCAGGAGTAAGATGAGTAAGGTAAGGTTTAAGGATATCTTCCTCCTCCTCCTCAGCTAGTAGTGCTTGTTCGAAGATCGTAGCCTGATCTACGATAACCTCCTTGTTCTCATCCCCTCCGACGGTTCCCGAGGGCTCTTCTCTCTTCAGCTCAATCTTCATCAACCAAGCATCCTCTTCCACATTGTTGGAGGAAGAAGACATGATGCATGGCTCAATAGATCTGACAGAAAACAGCAAGAAAAGAGAACAGAGGATTTCTCCATGATACGGTGATCAACAGGTTCGGGAAGTATATATAGATTTTTTATCTTGGAGGACAAGCATACGAAAAAAGGAGTCTGAAAGGTGTCCCATGTGGGCACAACCCACCTGGGCGCGCCCTGGTATCTTGTGCCCACCAGGGTATGCTTCCTGGAAGTTTCTTTATTTCCTAAATTTTTAAATATTCCAAAACCGATAAAAAACATTTTTGCAGATTTTTCGGAGTCCGTTTACTTACCGTATCATGTACCTCCTTATTATCACAATTCTCGAGTGTTCCAGAAGGACTCTTTTATGTGTTCTTCCGGTGTCAAAGTTTGGATAATAATACTTTCAACATTAATGGGCGTACCTAATATATAATGTTTTATTCGTTGCCCATTGACAACCTCGGGTTATGTCGGATTTCGGGTTCCGGCAGACCCTTGAGGTTCGAACACTGGGGTGCGTGCGGAGATTTCGCCTTCTACCTACCTGCACCCCTTCGCCTCGCTAAGATCTAAGCTATGGAAAGAATAGCACAAGAGACACAGGGTCTATACAGGTTCGGGCCACCGTTGTGGTGTAATACCCTACTCCAGTGTGTGGTGTGGTGGATTGCCTCTTGGGCTGATGATGATGAGCAATACAAGGAAGAACAGCCTCGCGAGGGTCTGTTCTTGGCTAGGGCGACGAACTACTAGGATGAGTTCAGTCACCCTTCTCTCTCTCTCTCTCTTCTTGATTGCGATCCGATTTCCCGTCCTCCTACCCTGGGGGTGGCTAGTCCTATTTATAGGCAAAGGCCCTGGGCCTCTTCCCAAATATTGAGCGAGAAGGGAGCCAACAATTGGCCATTTTGAAGGGGGACATCTGGTACACTTATCCTGACTAAAGTTGGTCCTCGCCTGCCAAAGGCTCTGGTGGTGACGATGGCTTGGGCTCCACAATGACTTCCTCCCTGCCGTTGGGCTGGTCTTGGTCTCGTTGCACCGAAATGGGTGCCTTTGCTTGATGCTCTCGCCTGAGCTTGCTCCCTTTGCACCAAAGGGGAAAGGAGGACACTGCGCGGGCTGACGCCCGCATGGCACCCTTGGTCATCATGGCTTGCGTCACGGGTACATCATGAGGTACCCGCCTTGATCTCTCCGCCTCCTTGCGAGCCAGCCTGATGAGGCCGTGCCTGAGGAAGCTCTGTGTCGTCCGCCCCGCGAGGCTTGACCCCTCGCGAGGGTCTTGGGTCTGTGTTGATGAAGATGGGCCATGCTGGGCCCCTCCTCGAGCCACGCCGTAGGCCGCAGGCAGGCAAGTCTGGGGACCCCCGTTCCCAGAACGCCGACAGTAGCCCCCGGGCCCAAGGCGCGCCCGGACTTGGCCGTGCAGGGAGGCGAAAGGGCAAGTGCGAAGCGCCGCGGGCCCTAACAGCCTGCGGCCTTGGGCGCCGCGTGGCGGTTGATTGGACGTGGGCGTCTCCACTTCCCCATGGCGCCTCGGCAACTGCACGGATTGGACAAGTCCCTGCATGCAAAGCGGGTCATGATTACCTGCGATCGTGGGGGCCGACGGTTGGCCCTCGCCAGTTATAAGTACGGATCGGCGCACGCCCTTCCAGTTCATCCCCCCTTGCTTCTCCTTCTTCTTCATGGCCCCGTCGAGGACGTTCTCGGTCGCAGAGAAGGGGAAGGCTCGCCAGGTTGAGCCTGCCTCTCCCCCGCCCAAGCGCGGCCGAGGGCGCCCTCGCAAACATCCTGTGGCCACCACGACAGCTCCCCGCGGCCGTGGAGACGACTTCCAGCATGGTGACGGGCGGACTGCTGCGGCCGGGGGCGCGCTTCGGTCGCGCGTCCCCCTAGGATGCGCTTTCGCGCTGCAGAGGTGCTGCCGGAGTTCGTTGTGTGGTCGGCGGAGCCGATTAGCACCCGGCTTCAACTTCCTCGCTTCCTCCTCGGTGAGCTCTTGGCCGGCGCCCCGGGCGGCCTCTGGCTTCAGGTAGACGGCTGCTGCAGCCGGGCCTCATGGGCTTCACTGGAGGTCTCTGCAGCCGGGAGCCTGGCCTTGACCCGCGGTTGGCAGACGTTTGCCCGCGCGTGTGGCTTGAGCCGTCGGTGCACCCTGCACTTCAAGTTTGACGGCGATGCCACCCTCTACGTGAGGGTGTTTGGGGAGGATGGTCGCCGCGCAGGGTGCTGCCCTGAGGACGACGACCGCGGTCGGGAACCCAGCCTCGACGATGATGGAGAGGACAACGCTCGCGTGATTGGCGGCACTCAGGGTTCCCCAAGCTTCATCGGTTCTTCTTCAGGCGGCGACTCTTCTAGCGATGGCCGCGGTCAGCCTCCATGCCGTCGTACCTGCTTGGGAGGTGGTAGCGTGTCTGCCCGCCGTCGCGCTTCGGTGAAGCGCGAGAGGGAGTCTGCCTGAGCCCCGGAGGCAGCTCGAGCCTTCCCTGCAGGCTGGTGTGAGGCGAGCTGCGACTGATTTGTTCTTTCTTTTCCTTTTTCCTGCGTAAAAAGACAGTAGTGTGGAGCCTCGCTGGGGCGTGTTTGGGTTATTGCTGTTAATCATTGCTTTGCTTCCGTTATCGTGCCTTCCGGCTACGTGCCCGTGCGTGGATAGTTCCCAGCCCCAGCCGTGGGGGGGCGACCGACCCAGGCCCTGTGTTCGTGTCGCGGTGCCCGTGGGGCACGGACTGGAGGGGTGCTCCTGTAATAGACCCAGGTCGCGAAACCTTTGAACGACTAGGACAGGAACACTCGCGAGGGCGCTCGGCTGCCCCCCTCGCGAGGCCTTGCACAAGAGAAATCGAGGCAGGAGAGTGAAAATTCGAAGAACCACGAGCCAAAGACGGCAACAACTTCAATAAAACTTCGAATGAGAATGAACAAGCCAACTGCGGAAAGCAAATGAAAAAGCCGCGTCCGGCACCTAATCTAGTCTTTGACGTCTTCTCACCAGCGCGGAGCTAAGTGCTGCCACTGGGCGTGGGAGGGAGCCCCAGGGCCTGAGGCCGGCGCTCCTGAGACTCCGGGGCGTGTACAGCCCCAACTCATTATTACGTGAGAGTGTCACGGGCGGCGAGCTTCACAGGCGTTGGCCTTCTTCACAGGCTCCGGGCCTTTCTTGGGGGAAGAAGGCTTCACGGGCATTTGCCCTCCTTCACATGCTCTGGCCTTTTCCAAAACGCGACAGCTTCACAGGCATTCGCCTTCTTCACAGGCTCTGGGCCTTTTCCAAAACGTGACAGCTTCACAGGCATTCGCCTTCTTCACAGGCTCTGGGCCTTTTCCAAAACGCGACAGCTTCACAGGCATTCGCCTTCTTCACAGGCTCTGGGCCTTTTTAGGGGTAGAACCTCCGGAGGTGCTGGATGTTCCATGCGTTCTGGACCGGCACCCCCTCCTGAGTCTCCAAGCGCGCGGAGCCGGGCCTGGAAACATGAACAACCTTGAACGGGCCCTCCCACATGGGAGAGAGCTTGTGCAGTCCCTCCCTGGAGAGAACCCGCCTGAGCACGAGGTCTCCTACCTCGAGAGTTCTAGGGCGGATGTTGCAGCAGTGATATCGTCGCAGTGCTTGTTGGTACCTTGCCGCTCGCAGCGCGGCTTCTCGGCGACGTTCCTCCCCCAGCACGAGGTCCATCCCCCACATGGCGTCCTGCTGCGCCTCGTTGAACGCCAGGACCCGCGCGGAGCGATGTCTGACCTCGTGAGGGAGTGTAACGCCCGGGTAATCAAGCTACAGTAAAACTCTCCTAATGATGCCATGTCATCTGCGATTACTGTTACTAATCTCGGGATAATTCGAAACCGCGTCAAATTCAAACTTAAAATTAAAGTCGACAATAAAAGTTTTAAAAATTGAAACAAAAATGTTCAGTGGACGCCAAATATTACAAAGGTAATTATGGTGCAGAAAACACATTTTTAGTAAAAGACTAAATACTTTAAAATGAAATAAAACAGAAAAGAAAAAAATAAAGAAAAGAAAGAAAGAAAGAGAAAGGAAAACCCCCCAAACCCCCCTGGGCCATCTGGCGCAGCTAACCCACCTGGCCCATCCGGCCGAACCGGCCCGCCTCCCCCTGCCGCCTCCCTTCCCTGTTCCCCCGACCCGGGTCGGAACAGGGGCGCGTCCCCGCCGCACCCTCTCGCCGGCGACGACGAGGGGATAAGGTCGCCATGCCGCGCCCCCTCGGTCTCTCCTCCCACTCACCCCCACGCTCGCCTCGGTTCTTGCGCCTCCCACTCTCCTCCAGAGCCACCGCACCTCGCCCCCTCGTTCCCCACCGCAACCGAGCGCTGCCATGGCCTCGCCGCCGTAGTACTCGCGGCCACCGCGACCTCCAAGCCCTTCCGACGCGTCCGCTCGCTCCGCCTCCCTCGACTACGCCTCCATGTCAAGACGCAGGACGCCGAGCACCATCGAACGCTGCCCCAACCTCGTCTTCTTCCTCGGATCCCCGACGCATCTCCAACGAGCGCCGTCGACTCTCCGGCTACTAAACTCCCAAGGGCCATTTTGCGTGCCGCACGGTGAGCTCCCCATCTCCCGCCCATCTCCGTTAGCTCCCTCGCACGCCCTAGCTAGCTACCGCCGAAGCACCCGAGCGCTCCGCCGCGGACCCCGTCGCCGACGAGTCTCCGGTGACCAAATGGTCACGGGCTCGTGTCGGTTACGCTCCTCATGCCGCGTAGATCCTTCCCAACCTCTCCATTTCTTCGCTAGCTCGCGCCAGCTCCACTCTCCTCGATCTCCCGACTACGCCGCCGCCTGCGCGCGTCGCCGGCGCCCTTCCCGTGACCAAATGGTCACGGGGCCGAGCCCTTTGTGCTCAGCGCGTCGCGCAGCTCCACCCTAGCCTTCCCATTCGCCCCGAAGCGCGCTGCGTCGCTGTCTTCGTCCGCGCCCGAATAGCAGCCCGCCGCGCTCGTCGCCGGCGACCATTCCGGCCACCCCCGCCGTCGTGCTCCCCTCCATCGGACGCGACGCGAAGAGGCCGTTCCAGAGAGCCTGGCCGCGCCCGATTTGGTGCCCCGTAGCGCGATTCCGGCCAACTCCGGCGAGGGGCCGCCTCTGTTGGGTCGCCGGAGTCGCTCCAGCACCGTCCGCCAACGTGGCTAGGCGGGCCCCACCCCTGGGTCGCTGCCTGTGGGCCTGGGGGCCCCAACTGGCCACGTTGACCAAGTCAACTTCGCTGACGTGGCAGCTACTGCCACTGACATGGGGGCCCCATGCCATAAAACAAATAAAAACAAATATATAAACTACTAATTAATTAAGTTAATTAACTAAAACCTAATTAGACACTGACTGCTGGGGCCACCCACTAATTAACCCATTTTAGTTAGTTTTAAAACTCTGTTAAGGCCCTTGACAATGACATGTGGGTCCCACTGGACCCACCTGTCTGGTTTGACTGGTCAACCGACCAGTTGACCTGCTGACATCACTCTGATGTCATGCCTAGGTCATCACACACTGTTTTGGATAATGTTGGAATTAAATATATAATTTAAATCAGAAAATGATTTAAATCTTTAGAAAATAATATCTTTTAATCCGTAACTCGGATGAAAATACTTTGTACATGAAAGTTGCTCAGAACGACGAGACGATTCCGGATATGAAACCCGTTCGTCCGCCACACCTCCCTAACCTATCAAACTCGTAACTTTCCCCCTCCGGCTCCTCTGCCCGAAAACGCGAAACACCGGGGATACCTTCCCGGATGTTTCCCCCCGTCACCGGTATCACCTCATACCGCGTTAGGGCACCCCTAGCACCGTTACTTGTCTTCTCATGCATCGTTATGCATCTGTTTGCATTGTATTCATTGTTTCTTCCCCCCTCTTCTTCCGCTAGACACCGAGACCGACGCCGCTGCTACCCAGTACGACTACGGAGTTGACGACCCTTCTCTCTTGCCAGAGCAACCAGGCAAGCCCCCCCCCTTTGATCACCAAATATCGCCTACTCTTCTCCCTACTGCTTGCATTAGAGTAGTGTAACATGTTACTGCTTTCCGTTAATCCTATTCTGATGCATAGCCTGTCCTTGCCACTACTGTTGATACCTTTACCTGCAAGCCTAATGCTTAGTATAGGATGCTAGTTTATCATCAGTGGCCCTACATTCTTGTCTGTCTGCCATGCTATATTATCGGGCCGTGATCACTCGGGAGGTGATCATGGGTATATACTATATACTTTATACAGGATACATGTGGTGACTAAAGACGGTTCGGCTTGTGGAGCACCCGCGAGTGATTCACGGATTGGGGGCTGAAAGGACCTTTGTCCCAACGGCCCTCTGTGTGGATCTTTGTGGCGAAGCGACAGGGCAGGTTGAGACCACCTAGGAGAGAGGTGGGCCTGGCCCTGGTCGGTGTTTGCGGATACTTAACACGTTTAACAAGATCTTGGGTATTTGATTTGAGTCTGGCTACTGGCCTATACGCACTAACCATCTACGAGGGGACAGTTATGGGCACTCGACGTTGTGGTATCAGTCGAAGCCTTCGTGACGTCAGCGACTGAGTGGCGCGCACCGGATTGGACCGTAAGCCTGCTCTTGTATTAAGGGGGCTAGTTCTGCTTCCGGCCGCGTACGCAACATGCAGGTGTGCAATGGGCGATGGGCCCAGACCCCTGTGCCATAGGATTTAGACCGGCGTGCTGACCTCTCTGTTGTGCCCTAGGTAGGGCTGCGACGTGTTGATCTTCGAGGCCGGGCATGACCCAGAAAGTGGTTCCGCAAATGGATCGAGCGTGTTGGGTTATGTGGTGCACCCCTGCAGGAAGTTAATCTATTCGAATAGCCGTGATCTTCGGTAACAGGACGACTTGGAGTTGTACTTGACTTATGACAACTAGAACCGGATACTTAATAAAACACACCCTTCCAAGTGCCAGATACAACCGGCGATCGCTCTCTACAGGCCGAGGAGAGGATCATCGGGTAGGATTATGCTATGATGCTACTTGGAGGACTTCAGTCTACTCTCTCTACATGCTGCAAGACGGAGGCTGCCAGAAGCGTAGTCTTCGAAAGGACTAGTTATCCCCCCTTATCCCGCTTTCTGCAGTTCTGTCCACATATAATAGCCTTATTCCAGTTGATACCAATGCATACATATGTAGTATAGCTCCTTGCTTGCGAGTACTTTGGATGAGTACTCACGGTTGCTTTCTCCCTCTTTTCCCCCTATCCCTTCTACCTGGTTGTCGCAACCAGATGTTGGAGCCCAGGAGCCAGACGCCACCTTCGACAATGACTCCTACTACACCAGAGGTGCCTACTACTACGTGCTGCCCGTTGACGACGACCAGGAGTAGTTTAGGAGGATCCCAGGCAGGAGGCCTGCGCCTCTTTCGATCTGTATCCCAGTTTGTGCTAGCCTTCTTAAGGCAAACTTGTTTAACTTATGTCTGTACTCAGATATTGTTGCTTCTGCTGACTCGTCTATGATCGAGCTCTTGTATTTGAGCCCTCGAGGCCCCTGGCTTGTAATATGATGCTTGTATGACTTATTTTATTTGTAGAGTTGTGTTGTGATATCTTCCCGTGAGTCCCTGATCTTGATCATACACGTTTGCGTGTATGATTAGTGTACGATTGAATCGGGGGCGTCACAAGTTGGTATCAGAGCCGACTGCCTGTAGGAATCCCCCTTCCACGCTGCTTGGCCGAAGTCGAGCCTAGACATTACAAAACTTTTTACTAACATGGTAGTGTGCCTTACGGACCCACGTCGCCATCTAGGTGGTATTAGGATCTTTTACTCCTCGATCCTTACTCTGGGACTCTGAACTCTCTCCTACTCGGGTTAAATGATTTTACTAACTCTAACACTAGGATCCCGTGACCATGTTCACCCCAAAGTTGGATAAGCCCTAGTTATTATTTAGAGTAGTATTTGAACATTATCCACATTGTCATTTGACTCCTGTGAAAACATCTTTGTTTTCAGATGGGACCCACGAGGCAGGTCGTGCGCCACACGACGGCCATTGGTGCCTCAGGATCACCTGCTGTGTTGGTTGAGATGATGACCTATCTGGGTTATCGCTGGCACCCTGAGTACACCGTCTATGAGGAGTATCATGACTTCAACCAGGAGCAGTACCGTTCCATCGTCCACCTCTACTCTCGAGAGTATGACTCCACTACCGTGCTGCACACTGCTCATGGTGTTGGAGTGACTATCGATATGGCGATCCACGATGCTGCTTATGCTGCTCTGACACGTCTTCGTGGAGAGTATCAGGAGTTGGACACCTCCCCCTTCAGGCACATTGCTATCACATCCGATGTTGGTGCGGAGGGTTACTACACTGCTGCCTACTCCACTGTCACCCGAGAGCCCTTCTACCATCAGAACCTGGTTCTGCATGCTGATGGGCTGGATAGAGCTAACCGAGCTCTTCGCCACGAGCTGTACACCACCCGTCAGCACCTGTATCGTGCTCTGACGCTGTTGCACCCCTCTGTCCGCTCTAGTGATCTGTCGCGTTCTACGATCTACCCTGCCCGGACCGTGATGCCCCAGGGCGTCGGCTGGCCAGATGTGGGAGGCTACTCTCCTGCATTGGGTCCTCTCCTGCCACCTGCGCATCGGGTTCCACACCAGAGTATCCGCGGACCCCAGGCTACTCGTGTGGAGGTCTTCCCTTCGCGTCACTACCAGCTGTCGGGCTACACCTACCTCCGCAGTACCGCATGGGACTGATGTAGACTTGCTTATTAGTGTTAGATGCATTCGCCGCGAGCCTGTGTGCCGCCTATGATGTCTTAGCCTATGTACCGAACTCTGTGTAACGAACTCTATGCATGATCTCTTTTGTAAGATATGCCGACTACTATGTAGTATCTATCGTGCTGCTTTCATTGTGCATGTTTCATCATGAATGATTCTTGTTTTTGCAAATTTCTCAATGCTGAACTACCCCTGTTAAATATTAGCAGGATGGTTAGACCAGGTGGTCGTGGTCGTGGTGGCAACGCCCCACCACCGCCTGAGTACATGGCTGGGATGATGCAATAGTTTGAGCTGAATCGTCAGTTCATGGAGAATATTATGGCTCAGTTTCCTCGCCCCAATATGAACTAGCAGCCAACCCAAGTGACTCTGCAGGATTTCATGCGCCTCAACCCAACCGTGTACCGCAGCTCGACTCAGCCTCTAGATGCTGATGACTGGCTCCGTGACATCACCTATGAGATGGAGTCTGCTGATGTAGCCCCTGCCAGCTATGTCACCTTTGCTTCCTTCTTCCTGAAAGGACCCGCAGCTCAATGGTGGGACAGCCACAGGCGTACTCTGCCAGCTGGAACAATCATCACCTGGCCAGACTTCCAAGCTGCCTTCCGTGCTCGCATCATTCCTCAGGGAGTCATGGACCGTAAGAAGCGCGAGTTTCGCAACCTCACCCAAGGCAACAAGACTATTGAAGCTTATCAACGGGAGTTTCTTGACTTGTCCCGCTATGCTGAAGAAGACATTGCAACTGATGCACGCACACAGGAGAAGTTCCGTGATGGCCTTCAAGCTGACATCAAGCTCGCACTTCTAGTGCATGACTTTGCTGATTTCGCCACTCTGGTGAACAAAGCCATCAATGTTGAAACTGGTCTGCAGGAATACCAGAGCTGTCACAGGCGCAAACGTGACACGGGCTCATCTTCGGGCCCGTCTTCACAGAAGCGCAAGATATGGATTCCCAACAGCATGTACCAGCCGAATGCACCTGCCCCAAGGCAGACCTATGCTGCACCTCGTCTGCCTGCTCCTCCAACTAGGCAGCCAATACTTCCAGCTCCACCACCACAAGCTCCTGTTCCCACTCCCAATAACGGTCTCTGCTACAAGTGTGGTCAGCCAGGTCACCGTGCTAGGGATTGCAATCAGAACCAGAATCAACTGGCCCTCCCCACAGCTGGCCGTGGAAGCAACCAGCCTCGCAACAACAATGCCAAGTCTTATGGTCGTGTTCATGCCAACCACGTTGATCTCAATGAAGTTCTATACCAGCCTGCTACCGTGATGGGTACACTCCTCGTAAACTCAGTACCTGCATCTGTTTTATTCGATTCAGGAGCATCGCATTCATTCATGTCAGAAGATTTTGCATACAAGCATGACGTTAAATCTGAGGAGATGAACACTTCGGTATTGGTAAAAACCCCCGTGGGACAATGTCAAACCTCTCTGGTTGGCATCGATGTCCCCGTGGAAATCGAAGGGCTGGAATTCTATGCCTCTCCCATTATCCTAAAGTTGTCTAACATCGACCTCATTCTGGGAATGGATTGGTTGAAAGCGCATACTGCTTCAATAGTTTGCGCCACTAAGGTCGTCCATCTGCTACACCCTTCTGATGAAATAATAGCTTACCAAGCTCATCTAGTTCGGAATGCCGAGGCATGACTTTATGCCTTGAATGCGTTGAACGCTGCACCACTCGAGGGCATTGAAAACATTCCCGTCGTTTGTGAATTCCAAGACGTCTTCCCAGAAGAACTTCCAGGGATTCCCCCTGCTAGAGCTGTCGAATTCATCATCGACTTGAAACCCGGCACTACCCCTATAGCTAAACGACCCTACAAGATGCCGCCGCATGAACTCATTGAGCTTAAGGAGGAAATCGACAAATCTCTTGTCAAAGGTTTCATTCGCCCAAGTTGCTCTCCTTGGGGAGCACCTTCTCTCTTTGTTAAGAAAAAGGATGGGACAAACCGATTAGTCCAAGACTACCGTCCTATAAACCAAGCTACCATTCAGAATAAATATCCTCTTCCTCGGATCAATGATCTTTATGATCAACTGGCTGGCTCATCAGTGTTCTCCAAACTCGATTTGAGGTTAGGTTACCACCAGATCCGTGTTCGTGAAGAGGATATCCCAAAAACCGCCTTCGTGACTCGGTATGGATCATACGAGTACACCGTCATGTCATTCGGCTTAACGAATGCTCCCGCCACCTTCTCTCGTCTGATGAACTATATATTCATGGATTACCTCGACAAGTTTGTCGTGGTTTATCTGGACGATATCCTTGTATTTTCCAAGAATGAAGAAGAACATGCTGCACATCTTCGTCTTGTGCTAGAAAAGCTTCGAGAGCACCAACTGTATGCTAAGTATTCCAAGTGGAATTCTGGCTCCCCGAAGTAACCTATCTTGGGCATGTCATCTCCAAGGATGCTATTGCCGTCAACCCTGAACGAGTTCAGGCTATTCTCGATTGGACTCCTCCGAAGAATGTCAAGCAAGTCCGAAGTTTTCTCGGTCTCGCCAGCTATTGCCGTCGATTCATCGAGAATTGATCCAAGATTGCCAGGCCTCTGACTAATCTGTTGCATAAGGGTGTCAAGTTCGATTGGACAGACAAGTGTCAGGAAAGTTTCCAGGCGCTCAAAGACAAGTTGACTTCTGCCCCTGTGCTTGCTCCACCTGATACTAAGAAGGACTTCGTCATTTACTGCGACGCTTCCCGTCAAGGATTAGGTTGTGTCCTAATGCAAGAGCGCAGAGTGATTGCTTATGCCTCTCGTCAACTACACCCTCACGAAGAAAACTACCCAGTTCACGACCTCGAGCTTGCTTCTGTCATTCATGCACTGAAGCAGTGGCGACACTACCTTCTCGGTAATCGTTGCGAGATCTTCACCGATCACCAAAGTCTGAAGTATCTGTTTACTCAGCCAGATCTGAACCTCCGTCAGCAAAGATGGATGGAGACTGTTGCAGACTTTGACGTGGGTATATCATATACCCCCGGCAAGGCTAATGTAATGGCTGATGCCTTGAGCCGCAAGTCTTACTGCAACCACCTCCAGGTTCACAAAGTTCAGCCCTTGCTTGTCGAAGAATTTAGAAAGCTGAACCTCCATATTGTTCCTCCTGGAGCACTCGCTCCCCCTCCCCCGGAGTTCTGCAAGATGAATCTTCTTGTTGTTACTAAGGTTTCTCTAAATACCCTGGCTGTCGTACCAGATCTCGTAGCTGGTATAAAGACTATTCAAGGTCATGACTCTGAAGTCCATAAGATTAAACGCCATCTAGCAGAAGGAAAGCCCTCATTCTTCACGATCGCCGACGATGGCGCCTTGTATTTCAAAGGCCGCCTAGTGGTACCATGTTCGAAGAAAAACCTGGATAAGACTAAAAGGGTTATGCAAGAAGCTCATGATACGCCTCTGTCCATCCATCCTGGTAGTACGAAGATGTATCAGGATATTCGCCAAAGATTCTGGTGGTCTAATATGAAGCAGGACATTGCCCGTTATGTTGTGGAGTGTGACGTTTGCCATCGTATCAAAGCTGAGCATCAAAGGCCTGCTGGAACTCTGCAACCTATCTCTATTCCTGAATGGAAATGGGACCATGTTGAAATGGACTTCGTCACTGGATTTCCCAAATCGCAGAAAGGTAATGATGCTATTCTTGTCGTCATTGACCGGCTTTCCAAAGTTGCCCATTTTCTGGCGGTCAAAGAGACAATCACTGCTAGTCAGCTTGCTACTCTCTACATGGCCAGAATTGTTTCACTTCACGGTATCCCACTGGTTATCAGTTCAGACCGTGGCAGCTTATTCACTTCAAGGTTTTGGGCGAGTTTCCAAGAAGCCATGGGAACTCTTCTGTCGTTCAGTACTGCGTTTCATCCTCAGTTGCAAGGACAGGTTGAACGTGTCAACCAAGTTCTCGAAGACATGCTTTGAGCTTGTGTAATATCATTCGGCTAGAAATGGGAGGAATCTCTTCCATATGCCGAGTTCTCTTATAATAATAGCTATCAAGCTAGTCTGAAGATGTCCCCCTTCGAAGTGCTATATGGACGAAAGTGTCGAACCCCTCTGAACTGGTCAGAAATGGGGGAACGTCCACTCTTCGGTCCGGATATTATCCAACAGACCGAAGAACAAGTCCGCATTATTCGCGAGAATCTCAAGACTGCTCAGTCACGTCAAAAAAGTCAGTATGACCGTCATCACCAAGACATGGTCTATCAACCTGGCGAAAAGGCTTATCTTCGAGTTACACCAATGAAGGGTGCTCACCGCTGCGGGATCAAGGGCAAGCTAGCTCCTCGCTATATCGGTCCCTTCACTATTCTCGAAAGGCGTGGAAAGGTGGCATATCAACTGGAGCTTCCGCCGAACCTTTCTCAGGTTCACGATGTGTTCCATGTGTCACAACTCCGCCGTTGCTTCAAGGATCCAATCCGAGCGGTGGATCATGAAGTGCTCGAATTGCAACAGGACCTCTCTTATAAAGAGCATCTGGTCCGCATTCTTGACCAAGCTGAACGCCGCACACGTCAGAAGGCGATCAAATTCCTCAAAGTCCAGTGGTCGAATCACTCTGAAGACGAAGCCACTTGGGAACGCGAGGACCGCCTGCGTGATGAATACCCCGCACTGTTTCCTTCTATCTCCTAAAATCTCGGGACGAGATTTCTTGTAGTGGAGGAGTTTTGTAATGCCCGGGTAATCAAGCTACAGTAAAACTCTCCTAATGATGCCATGTCATCTGCGATTACTGTTACTAATCTCGGGATAATTCGAAACCGCGTCAAATTCAAACTTAAAATTAAAGTCAACAATAAAAGTTTTCAAAATTCAAACAAAAATGTTCGGTGGACGCCAAATATTACAAAGGTAATTATGGTGCAGAAAACACATTTTTAGTAAAAGACTAAATACTTTAAAATGAAATAAAACAAAAAAGAAAAAAATAAAGAAAAGAAAGAAAGAAAGAAAGAGAAAGGAAAACCCCCCAAACCCCCCTGGGCCATCTGGCCCAGCTAACCCACCTGGCCCATCCGGCCGAACCGGCCCGCCTCCCCCTGCCGCCTCCCTTCCCTGTTCCCCCGACCCGGGTCGGAACAGGGGCGCGTCCCCGCCGCACCCTCTCGCCGGCGACGACGAGGGGATAAGGTCGCCATGCCGCGCCCCCTCGGTCTCTCCTCCCACTCACCCCCACGCTCGCCTCGGTTCTTGCGCCTCCCACTCCCCTCCAGAGCCACCGCACCTCGCCCCCTCGTTCCCCACCGCAACCGAGCGCTGCCATGGCCTCGCCGCAGTAGTACTCGCGGCCACCGCGACCTCCAAGCCCTTCCGACGCGCCCGCTCGCTCCGCCTCCCTCGACCACGCCTCCACATCAAGACGCAGGACGCCGAGCACCATCGAATGCTGCCCCAACCTCGTCTTCTTCCTCGGATCCCCGACGCATCTCCGACGAGCGCCGTCGACTCTCCGGCTACTAAACTCCCAAGGGCCATCTTGCGTGCCGCACGGTGAGCTCCCCATCTCCCGCCCATCTCCGTTAGCTCCCTCGCACGGCCTAGCTAGCTGCCGCCGAAGCACCCGAGCGCTCCACCGCGGACCCCGTCGCCGACGAGTCTCCGGTGACCAAATGGTCACGGGCTCGTGTCGGTTACGCTCCTCATGCCGCGTAGATCCTCCCCAACCTCTCCATTTCTTTGCTAGCTCGCCCCAGCTCCACTCTCCTCGAGGTCCCGACTACGCCGCCGCCTGCGCGCGTCGCCGGCGCCCTTCCGGTGACCAAATGGTCACGGGGCCGAGCCCTTTGTGCTCAGCGCGTCGCGCAACTCCACCCTAGCCTTCCCGCTCACCCCGAAGCGCGCTGCGTCGCCGTCTTTGTCCGCGCCCGAACAGCAGCCCGCCGCGCTCGTCGCCGGCGACCATTCCGGCCACCCCCGCCGTCGTGCTCCCCTCCATCAGATGCGGCGCGAAGAGGCCGTTCCAGAGAGCCTGGCCGCGCCCGATTTGGTGCCCCGTAGCACGATTCCGGCCAACTCCGGCGAGGGGCCGCCTCTGTTGGGTCGCCGGAGTCGCTCCGGCACCGTCCGCCGATGTGGCTAGGCGGGCCCCACCCCTGGGTCACTGCCTGTGGGCCTGGGGGCCCCAACTGGCCACGTTGACCAAGTCAACTTCGCTGACGTGGCAGCTACTGCCACTGACATGCGGGCCCCATGCCATAAAACAAATAAAAACAAATATATAAACTACTAATTAATTAAGTTAATTAACTAAAACCTAATTAGACACTGACTGCTGGGGCCACCCACTAATTAACCCATTTTAGTTAGTTTTAAAACTCTGTTAAGGCCCTTGACAATGACATGTGGGTCCCACTGGACCCACCTGTCTGGTTTGACTGGTCAACCGACCAGTTGACCTGCTGACATCACTCTGATGTCATGCCTAGGTCATCACACACTATTTTGGATAATGTTGGAATTAAATATATAATTTAAATCATAAAATGATTTAAATCTTTAGAAAATCATATCTTTTAATCCGTAACTCGGGTGAAAATACTTTGTACATGAAAGTTGCTCAGAACGACGAGACGATTCTGGATACGCAACCCGTTCGTCCGCCACACCTCCCTAACCTATCGAACTCGTAACTTTCCCCCTCCGGCTCCTCTGCCCGAAAACGCGAAACACCGGGGATACCTTCCCGGATGTTTCCCCCCTTCACCGGTTATCACCTCATACCGCGTTAGGGCACCCCTAGCACCGTTACTTGTCTTGTCATGCATCATTATGCATCTGTTTGCATTGTATTCATTGTTTCTTCCCCCTCTTCTTCCGCTAGACACCGAGACCGACGCCGCTGCTACCCAGTACGACTACGGAGTTGACGACCCTTCTCTCTTGCCAGAGCAACCAGGCAAGCCCCCCCCCTTGATCACCAGATATCGCCTACTCTTCTCCCTACTGCTTGCATTAGAGTAGTGTAACATGTTACTGCTTTCCGTTAATCCTATTCTGATGCATAGCCTGTCCTTGCCACTACTGTTGATACCTTTACCTGCAAGCCTAATGCTTAGTATAGGATGCTAGTTTATCATCAGTGGCCATACATTCTTGTCCGTCTGCCATGCTATATTATCGGGCCGTGATCACTCAGGAGGTGATCACGGGTATATACTATATACTTTATACAGGATACATGTGGTGACTAAAGACGGGTCGGCTTGTGGAGCACCCGCGAGTGATTCACGGATTGGGGGCTGAAAGGACCTTTGTCCCAACGGCCCTCTGTGTGGATCTTTGTGGCGAAGCGACAGGGCAGGTTGAGACCACCTAGGAGAGAGGTGGGCCTGGCCCTGGTCGGTGTTTGCGGATACTTAACACGTTTAACAAGATCTTGGGTATTTGATTTGAGTCTGGCTACTGGCCTATACGCACTAACCATCTACGAGGGGACAGTTATGGGCACTCGACGTTGTGGTATCAGTCGAAGCCTTCGTGACGTCAGCGACTGAGTGGCGCGCACCGGATTGGACCGTAAGCCTGCTCTTGTATTAAGGGGGCTAGTTCTGCTTCCGGCCGCGTACGCAACATGCAGGTGTGCAATGGGCGATGGGCCCAGACCCCTGTGCCATAGGATTTAGACCGGCGTGCTGACCTCTCTGTTGTGCCTAGGTAGGGCTGCGACGTGTTGATCTTCCGAGGCCGGGCATGACCCAGAAAAGTGTGTTCGGCCAAATGGGATCGAGCGTGTTGGGTTATGTGGTGCACCCCTACAGGGAAGTTAATCTATTCGAATAGCCGTGATCTTCGGTAACAGGACGACTTGGAGTTGTACCTTGACCTTATGACAACTAGAACCGGATACTTAATAAAACACACCCTTCCAAGTGCCAGATACAACCGGTGATCGCTCTCTAACAGGGCGATGAGGAGAGGATCGCCGGGTAGGATTATGCTATGCGATGCTACTTGGAGGACTTCACTCTACTCTCTTCTACATGCTGCAAGACGGAGGCTGCCAGAAGCGTAGTCTTCGAAAGGACTAGCTATCCCCCCTTATCCCGGCTTTCTGCAGTTCAGTCCACATATAATAGCCTTATTCCAGTTGATACCAATGCATACATATGTAGTATAGCTCCTTGCTTGCGAGTACTTTGGATGAGTACTCATGGTTGCTTTCTCCCTCTTTTCCCCCTATCCCTTCTACCTGGTTGTCGCAACCAGATGTTGGTGCCCAGGAGCCAGACGCCACCTTCGACAATGACTCCTACTACACCAGAGGTGCCTACTACTACGTGCTGCCCGTTGACGACGACCAGGAGTAGTTTAGGAGGATCCCAGGCAGGAGGCCTGCGCCTCTTTCGATCTGTATCCCAGTTTGTGCTAGCCTTCTTAAGGAAAACTTGTTTAACTTATGTCTGTACTCAGATATTGTTGCTTCCGCTGACTCGTCTATGATCGAGCTCGTGTATTCGAGCCCTCGAGGCCCCTGGCTTGTAATATGATGCTTGTATGACTTATTTTATTTGTAGAGTTGTGTTGTGATATCTTCCCGTGAGTCCCTAATCTTGATCGTACATGTTTGCGTGTATGATTAGTGTACGATTGAATCGGGGGCATCACAGGGAGGACTGCTTCGGCTCCGTAGACCAGGAAGAACGGGGTCTCTTCAGTCGGCTTGGTCGCGGTTGTGCGGATGGACTGAAGCTTGTCGTACAAACCTTTGCCGCAGGCCTCTAGCTTCTTCTTGAACGTCCTGGTCTTGAGGCCCCTCAGGACCTCTGCGTTGGCTCGCTCGGCCTGGCCGTTGCTTCGGGGGTCCGCCACCGAAGCGTAGGATATCTGCGTTCCAAGGTTAGCACAGTATGTTTTGAAGAGGTTACTGGTGAAGTGCGAACCGTTGTCTGTGATGATGCGGTTCGGCACCCCGAACCGGCTCACGATGCCCCTGATGAACTTGACCGCGGAACCCGCGGGGATGGTGCGGACGGCCTCTACTTCAGCCCACTTGGTGAACTTGTCCACGACGACGTAGAGATAGCGGAAGCCCCCTGGCGCCCGAGGAAACGGGCCCAGGATGTACAGCCCCCAGACTGCGAATGGCCACAAAAGGGGTATAGTCTGCAGGCCTCCTGCCGGCTGATGGATTTGCTTGGCGTGGAACTGGCAGGCGTCACAAGCTTTCACCAGTTCGACGGCGTCATTGAGTGCGGTGGGCCAATAAAACCCACTGCGGAACGCCTTGCCGACGAGGGTCCGTGATGATGAATGATGTTCACAGTCTCCGCCGTGTATATCTTCTAGCAGTTCCTTTCCTTGCTCCCTGGAGATGCAGCGCAGGGATACATCGTTTGGTCGCTTCCGGTAGAGCTCTCCATCCTTGATGCAGTATGCCGTGGCCTGCCGTGCCACACGCTCCGCTTCCTCCTCCTTCTCCGGCAGGGTCCCTTGTGTTAAGTAACTCCGGAGCTCCATGATCCAGCACCCCTCCTGAGGTTCCATCGTCAGGAGCAAGCGTGCTCCTGAGGCCGGGCCACAGACCGGGGCTCCTGAGGCAGGTGGCTGGGGGAGCTCCTCCCGAGGCTGAGCCGTGTTTTACAATGATGGCAGGGCTAAGGGCTTGAAGAGCCGCTCCTCGAAGACGCCAGGCTCCTAAGGTAACCGCCTGGACGCCCGTTTGGCGATGTCATCGACCTCCTGATTGGTGCCACGGGGCACATGCTGCAACTCCAACCCCCAGAACTGCTTCTCCATCCTGCGGACCTCCGCAAGGTAGGCTTCCATGTGCTCATCTTTCGGCTCGTACACCTTGTTGGAGAAATTGACAAGGAGCTGCAATCGCCCTTGATGGTGAGGCGTTTCACCCCCAGGGCAGCTGCGGCCTTCAAGCCCGCTATTAAGCCTTCATACTCCGCTATGTTGTTGGAGACCTTTTCACCTTGCTGGAAACAGAGCTGTACAACGTAGTAGAGCTTGTCCTGAGTGGGCGATATAAGCACCGCCCCAGCCCCAGCGCCATGCCTGGAGAACGCCCCATCGAAGTACATGACCCAGCCCTCTGGAGCCTCGCTTCCCGGGGAGAGGGACCGATCCTCGTCGTCCTTGAGGCCTAGTGCCTCCGTCCATTCTGCCACAAAATCCACTAATGCTGCTCCCTTGATGACTCTGGTCGTGCTGAATTCGAGCTGAAACGCTTGCAGTTCTATGTTCCACTCAGCGACCCTTCCAGCTGAGTTAGGGCTCCTTAGCACTCTCTCCAGGGGGTATGACGAGACGACCTTGATGGGGTGACCCTGAAAATAGTGCCGCAGCTTGCGCGAGGCCACCAGTAGCGCGAGGAGGAGCTTCTGGGGCATGGGGTGCCGTGCCCTTGCGTCCCGCAACACCGTGATGACGAAGTACACTGGGTGCTCAACGAGGTTGGGTGCGTCAGTGCTGGTGGCGCCCTCCGGAGACCATGGAGCCTCCTGAGGCGATGCGGCCTCCTGAGGCTGGCCATCTGGGAGAGGGGCCTCTTCCGCCTTCGGTGCACTCCTCTGCGGCGGGTGATCCTCCTCAGGCGTGGTGGCGGTTTCTGTGGGCCTTCCTTGTTCCTGTTTTGCCTTGTCCCGGGCTGCTGCTGTGGTTTTGATTCGACGCTCCTCCCTAACCGCCACCAGGGCTGCGCTGGCGGAGTAGGGAGTGGCGGCGAGGTAAAGCACCAGGGGCTCTTGAGGGCGTGGGGCCACCATGACCGGAGGGCTGGTCAGGTATCTCTTGAGATCCTGGAACGCCTTGTTGGCCTCTTCAGTCCATTCAAAGGGCCCCTTTTTCTTCATTAGCTGGAAGAAGGGCAGCGCTCGCTCCCCCAACTTGGAGATGAAGCGCCCTAGTGCGGTCACTCGCCCAGTGAGCTTCTGCATTTCCCTGAGGGTCTTTGGTGGGCTCATGTACTCGACTGCCTTGACCTTTTCCGGGTTAGCCTCGATGCCTTGGTGGGACACGAGGAAACCCAAGAGCTTACCCGAGGGGACTCCGAACACACACTTCTCTGGGTTGAGCCGCAGGTTCACTGCGTTGAGGCTCGTGAAGGTTTCCTCCAGGTCTTGTATCAGGGTCCTGGCTTCCCGAGACTTCACCACAATGTCATCAATGTAAGCCTCAACATTCTTCCCGAGCTGCGGGCCCAAGGTGATGTGCATCAGCCGCTGAAAGGTCGCCCCTGCGTTACGCAGCCCGAATGGCATGCACGTGTAGTAGTACACCCCACACAGGGTTAGGAAGGCTGTCTTTTTGACGTCTTCTACCGCCATCTTGATCTGGTGATACCCAGAGAAGGCATCCAAGAAGCATAGCAGGCCGCATTCTGCGGTGGAATCGACAATCTGGTCGATGCGGGGGAGCGGGAACGGATCTTGCGGGCATGCCTTTTTGAGGTTGGTGAAGTCGACACACATGCGCTCCTTCCCTCCCTTCTTTGGCACAACGACGGGGTTGGCCAACCAATCTGGGTATCGGACCTTGCGAATGACCCCAACGGCTTCTAGTTTGCGGGTCTCTTGGATGATGAAGGCCTGCTTTTCTGTGGACTGCAGCCTTGCCTTCTGCTTCACAGGGCGCACGTTGGGGCACACGTTGAGGTGATGCTCGATTACGCTCCTAGGGATCCCCGCTAACTGGTCAGGCTCCCAAGCGAATACCTTCTTGTTTATGCGCAGGAACCTGACCAGGGCCCCCTCCTGCTCGGGCTCGAGGTTGGCGCCTATGGTGAAAGTGGCATGGGTGGACCCGTTCTCATCGACGGGTATCTGCTTGGTTTCTTCCTTGTCTTGGGTGAACAACTGTTTCTTCTTGGCGGGTGCAGCCCCCTTGGGCTCGGGGGTCTCCGAGTCGGCGGGCTGTGCCGACACCACCATCTTGAAGGCGAGCTTGAGCACTCGCAGCGCGTCTCCGGTGTCCCCGTGCATGGTGAGGACACTGCTGCTCCCGGGCATCTTCATGAGGTTGTACGCCGGGTGCATCGTGGCCATGAACTGGGCCAGCGCTGGGTAGCCGAGGATGGCTTTGTAGGGGAGGCCGATGGGGGCGATGGCGAAGTCGACCAGCTCCGTGCGGAAGTTGTTGTAGGTGCCGAAGGTTACTGGGAGCCGGATCTGTCCCAAGGAGCTGGATGATCCGCCCCCAACACCCGAGAAGGGCCGGCTGGGTTGCAGCCGTTCCAGGGGTATGCAGAGGAGGTTGAAGGCCTCAACCGAGAGCACGCTGAGGCCCGCACCGCCATCGATGAGAGTTCTGGTGACGGCCACCTGGCAGATGGTGGGGGTGCACAGCATGGGGAGCGCACCCGAGCAGGCCGAGTTGGAAGGGTGGTCCTCCGAGCTGAAGGTCAGGCCGGCCTTGAGCGCCGCCCGGTCCGGGAGAGCCCCCTGCCACGTGGAAGCGGTGCTGACCCGGCGGATGAACGGCTTGACGTGGTGACTTGTAGGCGGCGCCTGCGAGCCGCCCAGGAGGGCCGCGACGACCGGGGGTGTTGGTGTAGCGTGGTGGGCGGGGAAGAGGCTGCGGGGCTCTTCCCAAGAGGCCACGGAGGCTACCGGCAGGTGGAGCAGCCATGCGCGCGGAGCGCCGGTGAGGGCCGTGGGGAGCCAGTTGGCCATGACCCTATCGTCACCTCCAGCTTTGAGGATGGCCTCCTCGTACGCCAGCAAGAAGGCCAGTGGATCAGTCGCGCCGCTGTAGCACAGCGGCGTCGTTGGCTTGAACTTGTCCAGCCACCGTACCCGTTGCAGGACTGGGGCCAGGGCTCGGAGCCCCCTGGCCCCCGTGCTGGCGCCGGCGGCCGGAGCGGGCGACGCGCTACTCATCGCGAGGCAGGTCGTGGTGGTGGCGGAAGGGAAAACTCCGGTGCACCCCTACCTGGCGTGCCAAATGTCGGATTTCGGGTTCCGGTAGACCCTTGAGGTTCGAACACTGGGGTGCGCGCGGAGATTTCGCCTTCTACCTACCTGCACCCCTTCGCCTCGCTAAGATCTAAGCTATGGAAAGAACAGCACAAGAGACACAGGGTTTATACTGGTTCGGGCCACCGTTGTGGTGTAATACCCTACTCCAGTGTGTGGTGTGGTGGATTGCCTCTTGGGCTGATGATGATGAGCAATACAAGGAAGAACAGCCTCGCGAGGGTCTGTTCTTGGCTGGGGCGACGAACTGCTAGGAGGAGTTCAGTCACCCTTCTCTCTCTCTCTCTCTCTCTCTCTCTCTTCTCGATTGCGATCCGATTTCCCCTCCTCCTACCCTGGGGGTGGCTAGTCCTATTTATAGGCAAAGGCCCTAGGCCTCTTCCCAAATATTGAGCGGGAAGGGTGCCAACAATTGGCCATTTTGAAGGGGGACATATGGTACACTTATCCTGACTAAAGTTGGTCCTCGCCTGCCAAAGGCTCTGGTGGTGACGATGGCTTGGGCTCCACAATGACTTCCTCCCTGCCGTTGGGCTGGTCTTGGTCTCGTTGCATCGAAACGGGTGCCTTTGCTTGATGCTCTCGCCTGCGCTTGCTCCCTTTGCACCAAAGGGGAAAGGAGGACACTGCGCGGGCTGACGCCCGCCTGGCACCCTTGGTCGTCATGGCTTGCGTCACGGGCACATCGTGAGGTACCCCGCCTTGATCTCTCCGCCTCCTTGCGAGCCAGCCTGATGAGGCCGTGCCTGAGGAAGCTCTGTGTCGTCCGCCCCACGAGGCTTGACCCCTCGCGAGGGTCTTGGGTCTGTGTTGATGAAGATGGGCCGTGCTGGGCCCCTCCTCGAGCCACGCCGCAGGCGGCAGGCAGGCAAGTCTGGGGACCCCCGTTCCCAGAACGCCGACAGGTTAGTACCTTTGGAATTATTTATTTTGATGGCTCCAGACCGATAAACCTCCTCGATGACATATGGGCCTTCCCATTTTGAGAGGAGTTTTCCTACAAATAATCTGAAATGAGAGTTGTACAAAAGAACATATCCTTCGACTTTAAACTCATGCTTTTGGATTCTTTTGTCATGCCATCTTTTAATTTTTGCTTTGAATAATTTTGCATTTTCATAAGCTTGGGTTCTCCATTCATCTAATGAGCTAATATCAAATAACCTCTTTTCACCAGCAAGTTTGAAATCATAATTGAGTTCTTTGATTACCCAATATGCTTCATGTTCTAACTCAAGAGGCAAATGAATAGCTTTTCCATAAACCATTTTATAAGGAGACATACCCATAGGATTTTTATATGTTGTTCTATAAGCCCAAAGTGCATCATCTAATTTCTTAGAGCAATTCTTCCTGGACCTATTGATAGTCTTTTGTAAAATTAATTTTATTTCTCTATTGTTAAGTACAACTTGACCACTAGACTGAGGATGATAAGGTGACGCAATTCTATGGTTAACATACTTGGCAAGCATTTTACGGAAAGCACCATGAATAAAGTGTGAACCACCATAAGTCATTAAATATCTAGGGACTCCAAACCTTGGGAAAATAACTTCCTTAAGCATTTTAATAGAGGTGTTGTGATCAGCACTACTAGTTGGAATAGCTTCTACCCATTTAGTAACATAATCAACAGCAACCAACATATGTGTATACCCATTAGAGAAAGGAAAAGGTCCCATGTAATCAAATCCCCAAACATCAAATGGTTCAACAGCGAGTGAATAATTCATAGGAATTTCTTGATGCTTACCGATATTACCTATCCTTTGACATTCATCACAAGATGAGACGAACTTATGAGCATCCTTGAAGAGAGTAGGCCAATAAAATCCAGACTGCAGTACCTTGTGAGCAGTTCTATCTCCAGCATGATGCCCTCCATAAGCTTCGAAGTGACATTTTCGTAGGATTTGTCCTTGTTCATGCTCAGGTACACAACGTTTAATAATACCATCTACTCCTTATTTATAAAGATGTGGGTCATCCCAAAAGTAATGTCTTGAATCATAGAAGAATTTTTTTTGTTGGTATGTAAAGTTAGGTGGTAAATATTTAGCAACAATGTAATTAGCATAATCAGCATACCAAGGAGTACTGTGAGCAACATTTATTGCAGCTAACTGCTCATTAGGAAAACTATCATCAATAGGTAGTGGGTCATCAGGCAAATTTTCAAGCCTAGATAAATTATCAGCTACTGGGTTCTCAGGTCCTTTTCTTTCAATGATATGTAAATCAAATTCTTGTAATAAGAGAACCAATCGAATAAGTCTAGGTTTAGCATCTTTCTTTTCCATAAGATATTTAATAGCAGCATGATCTGTGTGAATAGTTACTTTGGAATCAACAATATAAGGTCTAAATTTATCACAAGCAAACACAACTGCTAAGAATTCTTTTTCAGTAGTAGCATAATTACTTTGAGCATTGTCTAGAGTTTTACTAGCATAATGAATTACATTAAGTTTCTTATCAACTCTTTGTCCTTCAATATCACCAACAACATAATCACTAGCGTCTCACATAATTTCCAAAGGCAAGTTCCAATCAGGTGGTTGAATAATGGGTGCAGAAATTAAGGCTTTCTTGAGTGTTTCAAAGGCTTCTAGACAATCATCATAAAAACAAAAGGAATATCCTTTTGCAAGAGACAAGTAAAAGGCCTAGAAATTTGTGAAAAGTCTTTGATAAATCTCCTAAAGAAACTGCTACCTCTTGAGCACTGCGTTAGTTTTCCCTTGAAGAGGAAAGGGTGATGCAATAAAGCAGCGTAAGTATTTCCCTCAGTTTTTGAGAACCAAGGTACAATCCAGTAGGAGACCACGCATGAGTCACCTCGTACCTACACACACAAATAAGAACCTCACAACCAACGCGATAAAGGGGTTGTCAATCCCTTCACGGCCAATTGCAAGAGTGAGATCTGATAGAGATAATAATAATAAGATAAATATTTTTGGTATTTTTATGATATAGATTGAAAGTAAAGATTGCAAAATAAAGTAGATGGGAAACTTATATGATGGAGAATAGACCTGGGGGCCATACGTTTCACTAGTGGCTTCTCTCAAGAGCATAAGTATTACGGTGGGTGAACAAACTACTGTCGAGCAATTGATAGAAAAGCGAATAATTATGAGAATGTCCAGGCATGATCATGTATATAGGCATCACGCCCGTGACAAGTAGACCTAAACGATTCTGCATCTACTACTATTACTCCACACATCGACCTCTATCCAGCATGCATCTAGAGTATTAAGTTCATAAGAACAGAGTAACGCCTTAAGCACGATGACATGATGTAGAGGGATAAACTCAAGCAATATGATGTAAACCCCATCTTTCTATCCTCGATGGCAACAATACAATACGTGTTGGTTCCCTTTTTGTCACTGGGATCGAGCACCACAAGATTGAACCCAAAACTAAGCACTTCTCCCATTGGAAGAAAGATCAATCCAGTAGGCCAAACCGAACTGATAATTTGAAGAGACTTGCAAAGACAAACCAATCATACATAAAAGAATTCAGAGAAGATTCAAATATTTTTCATAGATAGACTTGATCATAAACCCACAATTCATCAGATCTCGACAAACACATCGCAAAAGAAGATTACATCGTATAGATCTCCAAGAGAATTGAGGAGAACTTTGTATTGAGATCCAAAGAGAGAGAAGAAGCCATCTAGCTACTAGCTATGGACCCGAAGGTCTGAAGTAAACTACTCACACATCATAGGAGGGGCCATGGAATTGATGTAGAGGCCCTCCGTGATCAATGGCCCCTCCGGCGGAGCTCCGGAAAAGGCCCCAAGATGGGACTCTTGGGTGGAGAAGGTTGCGATGGTGAAAATAGGGTTTCGTGGTGCTCCTGGATGTTTGCGGGGTATATGGATATATATAGGAGGAAGAAGTAGGTCGGTGGAGCAACAAGGGGCCCATGAGGGTGGAGGGCGTACCAGCGGGTGGGCGCGCCCCCTGCCTCGTGGCCTCCTCGATTGTTTCTTGACGTCCACTCCAAGTCCCCTGGATCATGTTTGTTCCAAAAATAACGGTCCCGAAGGTTTCATTCCGTTTGGACTCCGTTTGATATTCCTTTTCGGCGAAACACTAAAATAGGCAAAAAAACAACAATTTGGGTTGGGCCTCCGGTTAATACGTTAGTCCCAAAAATTATATAAAAGTAAAAATAAGCCCATTAACATCCAAAATAGATAATATAATAGCATGGAGCAATCAAAAATTATAGATACGTTGGAGACGTCTCAAGCTTCCTGATACGTCTCCAATGTATCTATAATTTTTGATTGCTCCATGCTATATTATCTACTGTTTTGGACATTATTGGGCTTTATTATCCACTTTTATATTATTTTTGGGACTAACCTATTAACCGGAGGCCCAACCCAGAATTGCTGTTTTTTGCCTGTTTTAGGGTTTCGAAGAAAAGGAATATCAAACGGAGTCCAAACGGAATGAAACCTTCGGGAACGTGATTTTCACAACGAACAAGACCAGGGAGACTTGGACCCTACGTCAAGAAAAGATACAAGAGGCCACGAGGTAGGGGGCGCGCCTACCCCCCAGGCGCGCCCTCCACCCTCGTGGGCCCCCTGTTGCTCCACCGACGTACTCCTTTCTCCTATATATATCCACGTACCCCCAAACGATCAGAGATGGAGCCAAAACCCTAATTCCATCGCCGTAACTTTCTGTATCCACGAGATCCCATCTCGGGGCCTGTTCTGGAGCTCCGCCGGAGGGGGCATCTATCACGCATGGCTTCTACATCAACACCATAGCCCCTCTAATGAAGTGTGAGTAGTTTACCTCAGACCTACGGGTCCATAGTTAGTAGCTAGATGGCTTCTTCTCTCTTTTTGGATCTCAATACAATGTTCTTCCCCTCTCTTGTGGAGATCTATTTGATGTAATCTTATTTTTGCGGTGTGTTTGTTGAGACCGATGAATTGTGGGTGTATGATCAAGTCTATCTATGAATAATATTTGAATCTTCTCTGAATTCTTTTATGTATGATTGGTTATCTTTGCAAGTCTCTTCGAATTATCAGTTTGGTTTGGCCTACTAGATTGATCTTTCTGGAAATGGGAGAAGTGCTTAGCTTTGGGTTCAATCTTGCGGTGTCCTTTCCCAGTGACAGTAGGGACAGCAAGGCACGTATTGTATTGTTGCCATCGAGGATAACAAGATGGGGTTTTCTTCATATTGCCTGAGTCTATCCCTCTACATCATGTCATCTTGCTTAACGTGTTACTCTGTTTTAACTTAATACTCTAGATGCATGCTGGATAGCGGTCGATGAGGGGAGTAATAGTAGTAGATGCAGGCAGGAGTCGGTCTAGTTGTCTCGGACGTGATGCCTATATACACGATCATGCCTAGATATTCTCGTAACTATGCTCAATTCTGTCAATTGCTCAACAGTAATTTGTTCACCCACTGTAGAATACTTATGCTCTCATGAGAAGCCACTAGTGAAACGTATGGCCCCCGGGTCTATCTTTATCATATTTATCTCCTACTACTTAGTTATTTCCTTTGCTATTTACTTTGCCTTTATTTTACTTTGCATCTTTATCACAAAAATACCAAAAATATTATCTTTATCATATCTATCAGATCTCACTCTCGTAAGTGGCCTTATAGGGATTGACAACCCCTATTTGCGTTGGTTGCGAGGATTTATTTGTTTTGTGCAGGTACGAGGGACTAGCGCATAGCCTCCTACTGGATTGATACCTTGGTTCTCAAAAACTAAGGGAAATACTCACGCTACTTTGTTGCATCATCCCTTCCTCTTCGGGGAAAACCAACGTAGTGATCAAGAGGTAGCAAGAAGGATTTCTGGCGCCATTGCCGGGGAGGTCTTTGCAAAAGTCAACATACCAAGTACCCATCACATACCCTTATCTCCCGCATTACATTATTTGCCATTTGCCTCTCGTTTTCCTCTCCCCCACTTCACCCTTGCCGTTTTATTTGCCCTCTCTCTATCCTCCCTCTCTTTCTCTATTTGCCTCTTTTTGCCCGCTTGCTTTTTGTTTGCTTGTGTGTTAGTTTGCTTGCTTGTCACGATGGCTCAAGATAATACAAAATTGTGTGACTTCACCAATACCAACAACAATGATTTTTATTAGCACTCCGATTTCTCCTCTAACCGATGCTGAATCTTGTGAAATTGATACTGCTTTGCTAAATCTTGTCATGAAAGATCCGTTTTCCGGCCTTCCTAGTGAAGATGTCGCTACCCATCTAAATAGCTTCGTTGATTTGTGTGACATGCAAAAGAAGAAAAATGTGTATAATGATATTGTTAAATTGAAGCTATTTCCTTTTTCGCTTAGAGATCGTGCTAAAGCTTGTTTTTCTTCTTTGCCTAAAAATATTATTGATTCATGGAATAAGTGCAAAGATGCTTTTATCTCTAAGTATTTTCCTCCATCTAAGATCATCTCTCTTAGAAACGATATTATGAACTTTAAGCAACTTGATCATGAACATGTCGCACAATCTTGGGAGAGAATGAAATTAATGATACGTAATTTCCCTACTCATGGTTTAAATTTGTTGATGATTATACAAATTTTTTATGCCGGATTGAATTTTGCTTCTAGAAATCTTTTATATTCAGCCGCGGGAGGCACTTTTATGGAAATCACTTTAGGAGAAGCTACTAAACTCCTA
The DNA here is from genome assembly GCF_003073215.2 of Triticum urartu. Taxonomy (NCBI): domain Eukaryota; kingdom Viridiplantae; phylum Streptophyta; class Magnoliopsida; order Poales; family Poaceae; genus Triticum; species Triticum urartu. The sequence goes on along the minus strand of NC_053027.1, from coordinate 196,907,674 downwards.
GATAATATTATGGTTAATTATTCTCAATGGCATACTGAAAGATCTACTAATAAAAAGGTGCATGCGATAGAAGAAATTAATGTTTTGAGTGGAAGGATGGATGAACTTATGAAATTATTTTCTAATAAGAATGTTTCTTCTCATCCTAATGATATGCCCTTGTCTACTTTGATTGAGAATAATAATGAATCTATGGATGTGAATTTTGTTGGTAGGAACAATTTTGGTAACAACGCGTATAGAGGAAATTTCAATCCTAGGCCTTATCCTAGTAATCCCTCTAATAATTATGGTAACTCCTACAACAATTCTTATGGAAATTATAATAAGATTCCCTCTGATTTTGAATCTAATATTAAATAATTTATTACGTCGCAAAAGAATTTTAATGCTATGATTGAAGAAAAATTGCTTAAGATTGATGATTTGGCTAGGAACAATGATAGAATTTCTCTTGATGTTGATTCTTTGAAACTTAGATATATTCCACCTAAGCATGATATCAATGAGTCTCTCAAAGCCATGAGAAATTCCATTGATGAGTGCAAAGAAAGAACCGCTAGGATGCGTGCTAAGAAAGATGCCTTTATAAGAGCATGTTCTTCTAGTTCCTATGAAAATAAAGATGAAGATCTAAAAGTTATTGACGTGTCCCCTATTAAATCTTTGTTTTGCAATATGAATCTTGATAATGATGGGACTGAATATGATCCACCTTTACCTAGAAGGAGTTCTAAGAATTCAGAATTTGTTGATCTTGATGCTAAATTTGATAAAAGTGGGATTGAAGAAATTAAAACCCTAGATGTTGCTAAACCCACTATTATGGATTTCAAGGAATTTAACTATGAAAATTGCTCTTTTATTGATTGTATTTCCTTGTTGCAATCCGTGCTAAATTCTCCTCATGTTATAGTCAAAATAAAGCGTTTACTGAACATATCGTTGATGCCTTGATGCAATCTTATGAAGAAAAACTTGAATTGGAAGTTTCTATCCCTAGAAAACTTCATGATGAGTGGGAACCAACTATTAAAATTAAAATTAAAGATCATGAATGCTATTCTTTATGTGATTTGGGTGGTAGTGTTTCCACGATTCCAAAGACTTTGTGTGATTTGTTAGGTTTCCGTGATTTTGGTGATTGCTCTCTAAACTTGCACCTTGCGGATTCCACTATTAAGAAACCTATGGGAAGAATTGATGATGTTATTATTGTTGCAAATAGGAATTATGTGCCCATAGATTTTATTGTTCTTGACATAGATTGCAATCCTTCATGTCCTATTATTCTTGGTAGACCTTTCCTTAGAAAGATTGGTGCAATTATTGATATGAAGGAAGGAAATATTAGATTCCAATTTCCATTAAGGAAAGGCATGGAACAATTTCCTATAAAGAAAATTAAATTACTTTATGAATCTATTATGAGAGCCACTTATGGATTGCCTACCAAAGATGGCAATACATCTATTCTTGCTTGTTATGCCTAGCTAGGGGCGTTAAACGATAGCGCTTGTTGGGAGGCAACCCAATTTTATTTTCATTCCTTGATTTTTGATCCTGTTTAGTAATAAATAATTTATCTATCCTCTGTTTTGGTTGTGTTTTTTTGTGTTTAGTTAGTGTTTGTGCCAAGTAGAACCGTTGGGAAGACTTGGGGAAAGTCTTGTTAGACTTGCTGTAAAAAACAGAAACTTTAGCGCTCACGAGAACTGCTGCCATTTTTATTTGGAAAGTGATATTTAGTTAATTATTTTTGAAGCTGATTAATAGATAAATTCCTCACTTCCATCAATTTATTTTAGAATTTTGGGGTTCCAGATCTTGCGCTAGCTACAGATTACTACAGACTGTTCTGTTCTTGACAGATTCTGTTTTTCGTGTGTTGTTTGCCTGTTTTGATGAATCTATGGCTAGTAAAATAGTTTATAAACCATATAGAAGTTGGAATACAGTAGGTATAACACCAATATAAATAAATAATGAGTTCATTACAGTACCTTGAAGTGGTCTTTTATTTTCTTTCGCTAACGGAGCTCACGAGATTTTCTACTTTAAGTTTTGTGTTGTGAAGTTTTTAAGTTTTGGGTAAAGATTTGATGGATTATGGAACAAGGAGTGGCAAGAGCCTAAGCTTGGGGATGCAAATGGAACCCCAAGATAATCTAAGGACACCTAAAAGCCAAAGCTTGGGGATGCCCCGGAAGGCATCCCCTCTTTCGTCTACTTCTATCGGTAACTTTACTTGGAGCTAAATTTTTATTCGCCACATGATATGTGTTTTGCTTGGAGCGTCTTGTATGATTTGAGTCTTTATTTCTTAGTTTACCACAATCATCCTTGATTTACACACCTTTTGAGAGAGCCATACATGATTTGGAATTTGTTAGAATACTCTATGTGCTTCGCTTATATCTTTTGAGTTATATTATTTTGCTCTAGTACTTCACTTATATCTTTTAGAGCACGGTGGTGGATTTGTTTTATAGAAACTATTGATCCTAATGCTTCACTTAGATAATTTTGAGAGTCTTAATAGCATGGTAATTTTCTTAAAATCCTAATATGCTAGGTATTCAAAGTTAGTAAAATTTTCTTAAGAGTGTTTTTAATACTAAGAGAAGTTTGATGCTTGATGATTGTTTTGAGATATGGAGGTAATAATATCAAAGTCGTGCTAGTTGAGTAGTTGTGAAATTGAGAAATACTTGTGTTGAAGTTTGCAAGTCCCGTAGCATGCACGTATGGTAAACGTTATGCAACAAATTTGAAACATGAGTTTTTATTTGATTGTCTTCCTTATGAGTGGCAGTCGGGGACGAGCGATGGTCTTTTCCTACCAATCTACCCCCCTAGGAGCATGCCCGTAGTACTGATGTTTTTGATGACTTGTAGATTTTTGCAATAAATATGTGAGTTCTTTATGACTAATGTTGAGTCCATGGATTATACGCACTCTCACCCTTCCATCCTTGCTAGCCTCTTCGGTACCGTGCATTGCCCTTTCTCACATTGAGAGTTGGCGCAAACTTCGCCGGTGCATCCAAACTCCGTGATATGATACGCTCTTTCACACATAAACCTCCTTATATCTTCCTCAAAACAGCCACCATACCTACCTATTATGGCATTTCCATAGCCATTCCGAGATATATTGCCATGCAACTTTCCATCATTCCATTCATCATGACACATTCATTATTGTCATATTGCTTAGCATGATCATGTAGTTGACATAGTATTCGTGGCAAAGCCACCGTTCATAATTATTTCATACATGTCACTCTTGGTCCATTGCATATCCCGGTACACCGCCGGAGGCATTCATATAGAGTCATCTTTTGTTCTAGTATCGAGTTGTAATCATTGAGTTGTACATAAATAGAAGTGTGATGATCATCATCTTCTAGAGCATTGTCCCAAGTGAGGAAAAATAAAAAAGGAAAAGGCCATAAAAAAGAGAAGCCCCCCCCCCAAAAGAGAAAGGCCATAAAAAAGAGAAGGCCCAAAAAAAGAGATAAAAAGAGAGAAGGGACAATGTTACTATCCTTTGCCACACTTGTGCTTCAAAGTAGCACCTTAATCTTCATGTTAGAGAGTCTCTTGTTTTGTCACTTTCATATACTAGTGGGAATTTTTCATTATAGAACTTGGCTTGTATATTCCAACAATGGGCCTCCTCAAGTGCCCTAGGTCTTTGTGAGCAAGCAAGTTGGATCCACACCCACTAGTTTCTTTTGTTGAGCTTTCATAGATTTATAGCTCTAGTGCATCCGTTGCTTGGCAATCCCTACTCCTTGCATTAACATCAATCGGTGGGCATCTCCGCAGCCCATTGATTAGCCTCGTTGATGTGAGACTTTCTCCTTTTTTTGTCTTCTCCACATAACCCCCCTCATTATATTCTATTCCACCCATAGTGCTATGTCCATGGCTCGCGCTCATATATTGCGTGGAAGTTTATAGGTTTGAGATTACTAAAGTATGAAACAATTGCTTGGCATGTGATCGGGGTTATGCATGATGAGAGCATTCTTGTGTGACGAAAATGAAACATGACTAAACCATATGATTTTGTAGGGAGGAACTTTCTTTGGCCATGTTATTTTGAGAAGACATAATTGCTTAGTTAGTATGCTTGAAGTATTATTATTTTTATGTCAATATGAACTTTTGTCTTGAATCTTTCGGATCTGAATATTCATACCACAATTAAGAAGAATTACATTAAAATTATGCCAAGTAGCACTCCGCATCAAAAATTCTGTTTTTATCATTTACCTACTCGAGGACGAGCAGGAATTAAGCTTGGGGATGCTTGATACGTCTCCAACGTATCTATAATTTTTGATTGCTCCATGCTATATTATCTACTGTTTTGGACATTATTGGGCTTTATTATCCAATTTTATATTATTTTTGGGACTAACCTATTAACCGGAGGCCCAGCCCAGAATTGTTGTTTTTTGCCTGTTTTAGGGTTTGAAGAAAAGGAATATCAAACGGAGTCCAAACGGAATGAAACTTTCGGGAACGTGATTTTCTCAATGAACAAGACCCGGGAGACTTGGACCCTACGCCAAGAAAAGAAACAGGAGGCCACGAGGTAGGGGGGTGCGCCTACCCCCCAGGCGTGCGCTCCACCCTTGTGGGCCCCCTGTTGCTCCACCGACGTACTCCTTCCTCCTATATATATCCACGTACCCCCAAACGATCAGAGACGGAGCCAAAACCCTAATTCCACCGCCGTAACTTTCTGTATCCATGAGATCCCATCTTGGGGACTGTTCCGGAGCTCTGTCGGAGGGGGCATCAATCACGGAGGGCTTCTACATCAACACCATAGCCCCTTCGATGAAGTGTGAGTAGTTTACCTCAGACCTACGGGTCCATAGTTAGTAGCTAGATGGCTTCTTCTCTCTTTTTGGATCTCAATACAATGTTCTCCCCCTCTCTTGTGGAGATCTATTCGATGTAATCTTCTTTTTGCGGTGTGTTTGTTGAGACCGATGAATTGTGGGTTTGTGATCAAGTCTATCTATGAATAATATTTGAATCTTCTCTGAATTCTTTTATGTATGATTGGTTATCTTTGCAAGTCTCTTCGAATTATCAATTTGGTTTGGCCTACTAGATTGATCTTTCTTGCAATGGGAGAAGTGCTTAGCTTTGGGTTCAATCTTGTGGTGTCCTTTCCCAGTGACAGTAGGGGCAGCAAGGCACGTATTGTATTGTTGCCATTGAGGATAACAAGATGGGGTTTTCTTCATATTGCGTGAGTCTATCCCACTACAACATGTCATCTTGCTTAAGGCGTTACTCTATTTTTAACTTAATACTCTAGATGCATGCTGGATAGCGGTCGATGAGTGGACTAATAGTAGTAGATGCAGGCAGGAGTCGGTCTAATTATCTCGGATGTGATGCCTATATACATGATCATGCCTAGATATTCTCATAACTATGCTCAATTCTGTCAATTGCTCAACAGTAATTTGTTCACCCACCGTAGAATACTTATGCTCTCGAGAGAAGCCACTAGTGAAACCTATGGCCCCCGGGTCTATCTTTATCATATTAATCTCCTACTACTTAGTTATTTCCTTTGCTATTTACTTTTCCTTTATTTTACTTTGCATCTTTATCACAAAAATACCAAAAATATTATCTTTATCATATCTATCAGATCTCACTCTCGTAAGTGGCCTTATAGGGATTGACAACCCCTATTTGCGTTGGTTGCGAGGATTTATTTGTTTTGTGCAGGTACGAGGGACTAGCGCGTAGCCTCCTACTGGATTGATACCTTGGTTCTCAAAAACAGAGGGAAATACTTATGCTACTTTGCTGCATCATCCCTTCCTCTTCGAGGAAAACCAACGCAGTGCTCAAGAGGTAGCACATCCCCAAGCTTAATTACTGCTCGTCCTCGAGTAGGTAAATGATAAAAATAGAATTTTTGATGTGGAATGCTTCCTAACATATTTCTCAATGTAATTTTTCTTTATTGTGGCATGAATGTTCAGATCCGAAAGATTCAAGATAAAAGTTTAATATTGACATAGAAATAATAATACTTCAAGCATACTAACTAATCAATCATGTCTTCTCAAAATAACATGGCCAAAGAAAGTTATCCCTACAAAATCATATAGTCTGGCTATGCTCTATCTTCATCACCCAAAATATTAAATCATACTTTTTATGTTCTCAAACTTTTTCAATCTTCACGCAATATATGAGCATGAGCCATGGATATAGCACTATGGTGGAATAGAATGGTGGTTGTGGAGAGGACAAAAAAAGGAGAAGATAGTCTCACATCAACTAGGCGTATCAATGGGCTATGGAGATGCCCATCAATACACATCAATGTGAGTGAGTAGGGATTGCCATGCAACAGATGCACTAGAGCTATAAGTGTATGAAAGCTCAACAAAAGAAACTAAGTGGGTGTGCATCCAACTAGCTTGCTCACGATGACCTAGGGCAATTTGAGGAAGCCCATTGTTGTAATATGCAAGCCAAGTTCTAGAATGTAAAATTCCCACTAGTTTATGAATGTGACAACATAGGAGACTCTCTATCATGAAGATCATGGTGCTACTTTGAAGCACAAGTGTGGAAAAAGGATAGTAACATTGTCTCTTCTCTCTTTTTCTCTCATTTTTTTCTCTTTTTTTGGGCCTTCTTTCTTTTTTTGGCCTCTTTTCTCTTTTTTTCTTTTTCGTCCGGAGTCTCATCCCGACTTGTGGGGGAATCATAGTCTCCATCATCCTTTCCTCATTGGGACAATGCTCTAATAATGATGGTCATCACACTTCTTTTTACTTACAACTCAAGAATTACAACTCAATACTTCGAACAAAATATGACTCTATGTGAATGCCTCCGGCATGCAATGAATCAAGAGTGACATGTATGAAACAATTATGAATGGTGGCTTTGCCACAAATATGATGTCAACTATACGATCATGCAAAGCAATATGACAATGATGAAGTGTTTCATAATAACAGAACGATGGAAAGTTGCATGGCAATATATCTTGGAATGGCTATGGAAATGACATAATAGGTAGGTATGGTGGCTGTTTTGAGGAAGGTATATGGTGGGTTTATGGTATCGGCGAAAGTTGCGCGGTACTAGAGAGGCTAGCAATGGTGGAAGGGCGACGGTGCGTGTAATCCATGGACTCAACATTAGTCATAAAGAACTCACATACTTATTGCAAAAATCTATTAGTTATCGAAACAAAGTACTACGCGCATGCTCCTAGGGGGATAGATTGGTCGGAAAAGACCATTGCTCTACCCCGACCACCACTCATAAGGAAGGCAATCAATAAATAAATCATGCTCCGACTTCATCACATAACGGTTCACCATACGTCCATGCTACGGGAATCACAAACTTCAACACAAGTATTTCTCAAATTCACAACTACTTAACTAGCATGACTCTAATATCACCATCTCCATATCTCAAAACAATCATCAAGTATCAAACTTCTCTTAGTATTCAATGCACTTATATGAAAGTTTTTATTATGCCTAAAAGCAAATTGCAATTTTTTTCTAAAGGACTCTCAAAATAATATAAGTGAAGCATGAGAGATCAATTATTTCTATAAAATAGAACCACCGCCGTGCTCTAAAAGATATAAGTGAAGCACTAGAGCCAAAACTATATAGCTCAAAAGATATAAGTGAAGCACATAGAGTATTCTAATAAATTCCAATTCATGTGTGTCTCTCTAAAAAGGTGTGTATAGCAAGGATGATTGTGTTAAACTAAAAATAAAAGACTCAAATCATACAAGACGCTCCAAGAAAAACACATATCATGTGGCAAATAAAATATAGCTCCAAGTAAAGTTACCGATGAACAAAGACAAAAGAGGGGATGCCTTCCGGGGCATCCCCAAGCTTAGGCTTTTTGGTGTCCTTGTATTTTACCTTGGGGTGCCATGGGTATCCCCAAGCTTAGGATCTTTCCACTCCTTGTTCCATAATCCATGAAATCTTTACCCAAAACTTGAAAACTTCACAACACAAAACTTAACAGAAAAATCTCGTGAGCTCCGTTAGCGAAAGAAAACAAAACACCACTTCAAGTTACTGTAATGAACTCATTATTTATTTATATTGATGTTATACCTACTGTATTCCAACTTATCTATGGTTTATAAACTCTTTTACTAGCCATAGATTCATCAAAATAAGCAAACAACACACGAAAAACAGAATCTGTCAAAACAGAACAGTCTGTAGTAATCTGTAACTAATGCAAACTTCTGGAACACCAAAAATTCTAAAATAAATTTCTGGACTTGAGTAATTTATCTATTAATCATCTTCGAAAGGAATTAGCTAAATATCGCTCTCCAATAAAAAATGGCAGCAATTCTCGTGAGCGCTAAAGTTTCTGTTTTTTTACAGCAAGATCAAAAAGACTTTCCCCAAGTCTTCCCAACGGTTCTACTTGGCACAAACACTAATTAAACACAAAAAACACAACCAAAACAGAGTCTAGATAAATTATTTATTACTAAATAGGAGCAAAAAGCAAGGAATAAAAATAAAATTGGGTTGCCTGCCAACAAGCGCTATCGTTTAACGCCCTAGCTAGGCATAAAGGCGAGGATAGATCTAGGTATTGCCATCTTTGGTAGGCAATCCATAAGTGGCTCTCATAATAGATTCATATGGTAATTTAATTTCATTTCTATGGAAGTGTTCCATGCTTGCCTTAACGGAAATTAGAATTTAATATTCCCTTCCTTCATATCAATAATTGCACCAATCATTCTAAGGAAAGGTCTACCAAGAATAATAGGACATGAAGGATTGCAATCTATATCAAGAACAATGAAATCTACGGGCACATAATTCCTATTTACAACAATAAGAACATCATTAATCTTTCCCATAGGTTTCTTAATAGTGGAATCCGCAAGGTGCATGTTTAAAGAACAATCATCAAATTCACGGAAACCTAGCAAATCACACAAAGTTTTGGGGATGGTGGAAACACTATCACCCAAATCACACAAAGCATAGCATTCATGATCTTTAATTTTAATTTTCATTGTAGTTTCCCACTCATAATAAAGTTTTCTAGGGATAGAAACTTCCAACTCAAGTTTTTCTTCATAAGATTGCATCAAAGCATCAACGATATGTTTAGTAAAAGCTTTATTTTGACTATAAGAATGAGGAGAATTTAGCACGGATTGCAACAAGGAAATACAATCTATCAAAGAGCAATTATCATAATTAAATTCCTTGAAATCCAAGATAGTGGGTTCATTACTATCTAAAGTTTTAACCTCTTCAATCCCACTTTTAACAATTTTTGCATCAAGATCTAAAAACTCCGAATCATTGGGACGCCTTCTAACTAAAGTTGACTCATATCCAGTCCCATAATTATCAAGATTCATATTGCAAAATAAAGATTTAATAGGGGACACATCAATTACTTTTAGATCTTCATATTTATTATCATGGAAACTAGAAGAACACGCTTTCACAAAGCAATCTTTTTTAGCACGCATCCTAGCGGTTCTTTCTTTGCACTCATCAATGGAAATTCTCATGGATTTGAGAGACTCATTGATATAATTCTTAGGTGGAATAGATCTAATTTTCAAAGAATCAACATCAAGAGAAATTCTATCCACGTTCCTAGCCAACTCATCAATCTTAAGCAATTTTTCTTCAATCAAAGCATTGAAACTCTTTTGCGAACTAATAAATTCTTTAATACTAGATTCAAAATCAGAGGGCATCTTATTATAATTTTCATAAGAATTGTTGTAGGAATTACCATAATTATTAGAGGAATTACTAGGAAACGGCCTTGGATTAAAATTACCTCTATACGCGTTGTTACCAAAATTGTTCCTACCAACAAAATTCACATCCATAGATTCATTATTATTCTCAATCAAAGTAGACAAAGGCATATCATTAGGATCAGTAGGAGCACTCTTATTAGCAAACAATTTCATAAGTTCATCCATCTTTCCACTCAAAACATTAATCTCTTCAGTCGCATGAACTTTTTTACTAGTAGATCTTTCAGTGTGCCATTGAGAATAATTAACCATAATATTATCTAGGAGTTTAGTAGCTTCTCCTAAAGTGATTTCCATAAAAGTGCCTCCCGCGGCCGAATCTAAAAGATTTCTAGAAGCAAAATTCAATCCGGCATAATTTTTTTGTATAATCATCCATAAATTCAAACCATGTGTAGGGCAATTACGTATCATTAATTTCATCCTCTCCCAAGCTTGTGCAACATGTTCATGATCAAGTTGCTTAAAATTCATAATACCGTTTCTAAGAGAGATGATCTTAGCGGGCGGAAAATACTTAGAGATAAAAGCATCTTCGCACTTATTCCATGAATCAATACTATTTTTAGGCAAAGACGAAAACCAAGCTTTAGCACGATCTCTAAGAGAAAACAGAAATAGTTTAAGTTTAACAATATCATTCTCCACATCTTTCTTCCTTTGCATGTCACACAAATTTACAAAGTTGTTTAGATGGGTTGCGACATCTTCACTAGGAAGGCCAGAAAACGGATCTTTCATGACAAGATTCAGCAAAGCAGTATTAATTTCACAAGATTCAGCATCGGTAAGAGGAGCAATCAGAGTGCTAATAAAATCATTATTGTTGGTATTGGCAAAGTCACGTAATTTAGTATTATCTTGAGCCATCGTGACAAGCAAGAAATCCAACACACAAGCAAACAAGAAATAGGCAAAAGAGGCAAATTGGAAAAGAGAAGGGGAACGGAAAAAGAGGGCGAGTAAAACGGCAAGGGTGAAGTGGGGGAGAGGAAAACGAGAGGAAAATGGCAAATAATGTAATGCGAAGGATAAGAGTTGTGATGGGTACTTGGTATGTCTTGACTTGGCGCAGATCTCCCCGTCAACGGCGCCAGAAATCCTTCTTGCTACCTCTTGAGCACTACGTTGGTTTTCCCTTCAAGAGGAAAGGGTGATGCAGTAAAGCAGCGTAAGTATTTCCCTCAGTTTTTGAGAACCAAGGTATCAATCCAGTAGGAGACCACGTGCGAGTCACCTCGTACCTACACACACAAATAAGAACCTCGCAACCAACGCGATAAAGGGGTTGTCAATCCCTTCACGGCCACTTGCAAGAGTGAGATCTGATAGAGATAATAATAATAAGATAAATATTTTTGGTATTTTTATGATATAGATTGACAGTAAAGATTGCAAAATAAAGTAGATGGGAAACTTATATGATGGAGAATAGACCCGGGGGCCATAGGTTTCACTAGTGGCTTCTCTCAAGAGCATAAGTATTACGGTGGGTGAACAAATTATTGTCGAGCAATTGATAGAAAAGCGAATAATTATGAGAATACCTAGGCATGATCATGTATATAGGCATCACGTCTGTGACAAGTAGACCGAAACGATTCTGCATCTACTACTATTACTCCACACATCGACCGCTATCCAGCATGCATCTAGAGTATTAAGTTTATAAGAACAGAGTAACGCCTTAAGCAAGATGACATGATGTAGAGGGATAAACTCATGCAATATGATGTAAACCCCATCTTTTTATCCTCGATGGCAACAATACAATATGTGTCGGTTCCCTTTCTGTCACTGGGATCGAGCACCACAAGATCGAACCCAAAGCTAAGCACTTCTCCCATTGCAAGAAAGTTCAATCTAGTAGGCCAAACCAAACTGATAATTCGAAGAGACTTGCAAAGACAAACCAATCATACATAAAAGAATTCAGAGAAGATTCAAATATTGTTCATAGATAGACTTGATCATAAACCCACAATTCATCAGATCTTGACAAACACACCGCAAAAGAAGATTACATCGAATAGATCTCCAAGAGAATCAAGGAGAACTTTGTATTGATATCCAAAGAGAGAGAAGAAGCCATCTAGCTACAAGCTATGGACCCGAAGGTCTGAAGTAAACTAATCACACATCATCGGAGGGGCCATGGAGTTGATGTAGAGGCCCTCCGTGATCAATGCCCCCTCTGGCGGAGCTCCGGAAAAGGCCCCAAGATGGGATCTCTTGGGTACAGAAGGTTGCGGTGGTGGAAATAGGGTTTCGTGGTGCTCCTGGATGTTTGCGGGGTATATGGATATATATAAGAGGAAGAAATAGGTCGGTGGAGAACCGAGGGGCCCACGAGGGTGGAGGGCGCGCCTAGGGGGTGGGCGCGCCCCCTGCCTCGTGGCCTCCACGATTGTTTCTTGACGTCCACTCCAAGTCCCCTAGATCACGTTTGTTCCAAAAATAACGCTCCCGAAGGTTTCATTCCGTTTGGACTCCGTTTGATATTCCTTTTCGGCGGAACACTAAAATAGGCAAAAAACAACAATTTGGACCTGGGCCTCCGGTTAATAGGTTAGTCCCAAAAATAATATAAAAGTGTAAAAATAAGCCCATTAACATCCAAAATAGATAATATAATAGCATGGAGCAATCAAAAAATCTGATACGTTGGAGACGTATCAGAAACCAACATGACCTAAGAAACCAACATGGGGTAATGATTTTTTCTAGTTGCTTTGTTTAATTTTCTAAAATCAATTACCATTCTATAGCCTGTAACAATTCTTTGTGGAATAAGTTCATTCTTATCATTAGGAACAACATTAATACCTCCTTTCCTAGGGACACAATGAACAGGACTTACCCATCTACTATCTGCTATAGGATAGATTATACCTGCTTCGAGAAGTTTTAATATTTCTGTTCTTACCACTTCTTTCATCTTCGAGTTTAACCGGCGTTGGTGATCAACAACGGGTTTAGCATCAGGTTCCATATTAATTTTATGCTGACATAGAGTGGGACTAATGCCCTTTAAATCATCAAGAGTATATCCAATAGCAACTGGATGCTTCTTAGAACTTTTAATAATCTTTCTTCTTCATGTTCTGAAAGGTTAGCACTAATAATAACATGATATATCTTCTTTTCATCAAGATAAGCATATTTCAAATTGTTTGGCAATTTTTTTAATTCAAACACAGGATCACCTTGAGGTGGAGGAGGACCTCCTAGAGTTTCAATAGGCAAATTTTGTTTAAGCAGATGACGTTGTTCAAAGAAAATCTTATCTATTTCATTTCTTTCATGCATATGAAAATCATTTTCATGGTCTAGCAAATATTGTTCTAAAGGATCAGTAGGTGGTACAACAATAGAAGAAAGACCAATTAATTCATCCTTACTAGGCAATTCTTTTTCATGAAGCTTTCTACTAAACTTGGAAAAATTAAATTCATGAGACTCATCACTAAAACTAACACCGACAGTTTGCTTCTCACAATCTATTCTACCATTAACGGTGTTCAAGAAAGGTCTACCAAAGATAATGGGACAAAAGTCATCTTGTGGGGAACCAAGAACAAGAAAATTAGTAGGGTATTTAATTTTCCCACACAAAACATCAACATCTCTAACAATCCGAATTGGTCATATAGTGTCTCTATTAGCAAGTTTAATAGTAACATCTATGTCTTGTATTTCTGTGGGTGCTATGTCATTCATAATTTCTTGATATAAGGTGTAAGGAGTAGCACTCACACTAGCACCTATGTCACATAAACCATGATAACAGTGATCTCCTATTTTAACTGAGATGACAGGCATGCCAACAACAGGTCTATGCTTATCTTTTTATCAGGTTTGGCAATTCTAGCAGCTTCTTCATAGAAGTAATTAACATGCCCATCCATATCTTCTTCTAAGAGATCTTTAACCATAGCAATACTAAGTTCTACTTTAATTTGTTCATCAAGTTTAGGTGTTCTAATATAGCTTTTGTTAACCACAGTTGAAACTTTAGCATGCTCTATCCTAACAGGGAAAGGTGGTTTCTCAATATAAGCAAAAGGAACAACTGGATCAACATTATAAGTATAGTTACTTCTTTAACTGGTACTGGTTCTTTAATAGGTGGGTGATATTTAAACCACTTCTCTTTAGGGAGTTCAACATGAGTAGCAAATGATTCACAAAAGTAGGCTACTATCTCAGAGTCAAGTCCATATTTAGTGCTAAACTTTTGAAAAGCATCAATATCCATAAAAGATTTAACACAATCATACTTAAGTTTAATACCTGACTCTTTACCTTCGTTGAGTTCCCAATCTTCAGAGTTGCGTTTAATTCTTTCCAAAAGATCCCACAGGAATTCAATAGTCTTCTTCATAAAAGAACCAACACAAGAAGTATCAAGCATGGTTTGATCATTACGAGAAGGCCGAGCATAAATTTTTTGAATAATAATTTCTCTTGATAGCTCATGATTGGGGCATGAATATAACATTGGCTTGAGCCTCCCCCAAGTTATAGCGATACTTTCTCCTTCACGAGGCCAAAAATTATATATATAATTCCGAAACGATGAACTAGATGCATAGGATAATTTTTTTGGTGGAACTCCAATTTCAAACGATTCCAATTCCAAGATCCAATATCATCGCATAGCCTATACCATGCCAATGCTTTTCCCTTCAAAGATAAAGGGAAAGCCTTTTTCATAACTTCATGCCTGGGTAAACCTGCCAGCTTAAACAATCAACAAATTTGTTTTACATATATCAAGTGCATATCAGGATGTTCGGTTCCATCTCCTACATAAGGATTAGCTAGCAGTTATTCTATCATACCCGAAGGAATTTCCTATTCAACATTTTCAGTAGGTGCAGTAGGTTGAGGGGTAACTAATTGTGGTTCTGTACGAGATGAAGATACCCCGAACAAACCCCTCAAAGGATTGTTTTCCATAGTAACAAGTGACAATAAATTTCAGCACACTATATAAATGTTTCCTTACCAAATTCCACTTGCCAAAGGCATTTCACTCCCCGACAACGGCGCCAGAAAATAGCCTTGATGACCCACAAGTATAGGGGATCAATTATAGCTCTTTTCGATAAGTAAGAATGTCAAACCCAACGAGGAGCACAAGGAAATGACAAGTAGTTTTCAGTAAGGTAATGTCTGCAAGTGCTGAAATTGTAAGTAGCAGAGTAGTTTGATAGCAAGACAATTTGTAACGAGCAAGTAACGATAGTAGTAACAAAAGAGCAGCAAGGTAGCCCAATCCTTCTGAGGGCAAAGGACAGGCCAAAACAGTCTCTTATGATAAGAAAAGCGTTCTTGAGGGTACACGGGAATTTCATCTGGTCACTTTCATCATGTTGGTTTAATTCATGTTCGGTACTTTGATAATTTGATATGTGGGTGGACTGGTGCTTAGGTGCTGTTCTTACTTGAAAAAACCTCCTACTTATGATTAACCCTCCCGCAAGCATCCACAACTACGATTAAGAATAAATTCTAACCATAGCATTAAACTTTTGGATCCAATCGGACCCTTACGGAATAGCGCATAAACTGGGGTTTAAGATTCTATCACTCTCGCAACCCACCATCTAATTGGTACTCCACAATGCATTCCCTTAGGCCCAAATAGGGTGAAGTGTCATGTAGTCAACGCTCACATGACACCACTAAGGGAATCACAACATACATACTATCAAAATATCCAACACATATCAAGTTCACATGATTACTTGCAACATCATTTCTCCCGTGACCTCAAGAACAAAAGTAACTACTCACAAATGATAAACATGCTCATGATCAGAGGAGTGTTAAATAGCATATTGGATCTGAACATATAATCTTCCACCAAATAAACCATATAGCAATCAACTACAAGATGTAATCAACACTACTAGTCACCCACAAGCACCAATCTATAGTTCCGGTAACAAGATTTAACACAAGAGATGAACTAGGGTTTGAGATGAGATGGTGTTGTTGAACATGTTGATGGAGATTTCCCTCCCTATGATGGGAGAGTTGTTGGTGATGATGATGACGATGATTTCCACCTCTGGGAGGGAAGTTCCCCCGGCAGAATCGCTCCGCCAGAGAGCAAAAGTGCTCCTGCCCAAGTTCCGCCTCGAGGCGGTGGCGCTCTGTCCTGAAAGTCCTCTCCTTATTTTTTCTAGGTCATAATGAGTTATATACCAGAAGATGGGTACCAGAGGTGGTCCTGGGTGAGCACAACCCACCAGGGCGCGCCTGGGCCCCTTGGCGCGCCCAGGTGGGTTGTACACACCTGGTGGGCCCCCTCTGGTAGTTATTTGCTCCAATAATTCTCAAATATTCCATAAAAAATCCTCGCGAAGTTTCAGCTTGTTTGGAGTTGTGCAGAATAGGTAGCCTGTCGTAGCTTTTCCAGGTCCAGATTTCCCGCTGCCGGAATTCTCCCTCTTTGTGTATACCTTGCATATTATGAGAGAAAAGGCATTAGAATTACTCCTAAAAGCATTATTATGGATAAAAACATTATAAATAATAGCACGAAAACATGATGCAAAATGGACGTATTAGTGGGGTGTGTGCGCACGCGCACGAGGAGTTTTTGGGGTGGGTGTGTGTGGATGGGGGGTGTTTAAGGAAATGATGCGGCTACTGAAAATTTTACTACGCGGGATAAAATGCCGGGGCTATTGAAAATTTGGATGATGCATCGCACACAGTCCCGAAATAACAACCGTGTGTTATCAAACAAAAAAACCCTCGAGCCGGGCAGATATTTTTGAGGGATGCAGGCGGGAGCGGGAACAACAAATATCACACATCGTCGAAACATAATAACCATGTGTTATCAAACACAAAAACCCTGCAGGAGGGTAGATATTGTTGAGATTGCGAGGTAAGCCTCGTGGAGCCCAATGTACTCTGTTGATGTGAGTGACAGGGGCACCGGCGTGGCACACGGGTAGTGTGAGTGAACTGTGTCTGTTGCGTCATCCAACTTGTCTAATGTTTATAAATTTGGCGAAAATATAGCGGGAAATGGTCAGAACATGAACACACTTGTATGTGGACCTAGAATATGTATGAAAATGGTGGTTTGATGTTCAAATACCAAATGCACAACTTCGATGTGGCACGTGTCTCACAAAGCACACAGTATTGCTTGTCCCCCTCGTGTCGGCAGGAGGAGAATCCTAGCTATGAACGCATGCCCCCAAATAGCTAGGTCTAACACACGCCCCAAATAGCTAGGTCTAACATATCACTCTACTATAACACTAAACCCATGTGAGTCCATCATGGTCAAACCATGCCCCCTTTCATTTCCAATGAAAGGTGGACCGTGTGCGGGCCCGGAAATGTGTGCTTCTGGCGCGAGATGTGGTGAGACCAGATACGAACCACCTGCGGGTAGCCCAACTATATGTATGAAAAAGGTGGTGTGATATTTAAATACCCAGTTCAAAACTTTGATGCGGCACATGCCTCGCAAATTTACTGGACATCCCCGACCCCACGAAGGTTCACCTATCAAAGTGCGTAGTAGCAGTCGCCACTACAAAAAAATACAGTTTCGTGATGATACGTGTTTGTCACAGTAGGTCACATTTTCTGTCATGCATGTACATCCATGATGATTTTATGACAGAATCAAGATAGTCATACCTGTGCCGTCATAGAAGTGTTCCATGACATTACCAAAATTATCATCACGGAAGTGTCCACTTCCATGACGATAAATCGTGCGTCATAGAAGTGTTTTCGTCAAGGGTGACCGACACATGGCATCCACCGTAACAGGTCGCCGTTAAGCTATCGGGTCCGGTTTTGGATCTGATAACCCGTTAACAGCCCGGACCAATGGGGATTTTCCACATGTAAAATTCTCATTGGCCAGAGGAAACACGTGTTGGCTCACCGTTGGGACAGATGTCATCCACTCATTGGACATGAGGCGCCTATGATACGTCGACGCGTGGCACAACCCAATAGAGGCCCATTCCGGTGAAAAGGCTGACTTGTTTGACTTGGTCAAAAGGTAATGGACCGGCCCACGGAAAGCCTGTTAACGACCTGTTTGTATATCGCCCATTTACGGCCCGCTAACTCCCGGGCCGTTACAGCCTATCGGAATTAAGCCCAGTAGCTTCATCTGGGCCGTCCAATATGATTACAGCCCGTTGTTGCTTCCGGCCCATCTATGGCCCATGATATCTTTCAGCCCATACGAGGCCCTTCGTAACTCTAAGCCCAATAAAGGCCCGAGATTAAACTGGCCCATAATGAACGGTGTATCGCTTTATACCCGTTAATGGCCCATTATTCCATCGGCCTTTTCTAGCCTGTGTTAACTTTCGGCCTTCTAAGGGCCCATTTATTCTTAGGCTCATTTCTAGAATTCGGTTAGTTATGGTTCGTTACTGGCCTATTCCGTTTATGGGCCAAATTCAGCCCGTGGTTACATTGGGCCCGTTTGTGGCCCGTTAACCCGTTGGGCTGTTTTCATAGCATTATCAAATACGGCCTATTAACGGCCCGTTATGGTCCATGAATAGTACAGCCCATGTTTGGCGAAATGATTATACGCCCCGTAGAAGGCCCATGGATCATATGGCCCGTAGAAGACCAATGGACCCTACGGCCCGTAGAAGGCCCATGGACCATAAGGCCCGTAGAAAGTCCACGGATCCTACGGCCCGTAGAAGGCCCATGGATCCTACGGCCCGCAGGAGGCCCATGGTTACAACAGTCAGTGTGTTGCCATGATTATTGTGGTAGGTTATTGTGGCCACTAGAAAAACGCGGAAAAAGAACTACAGTGACTACAAGCAAACAACTAAACAAGACAATAAGGAAATAAATAAGCAAGCAACTAACGCTGGCCTATTACAGCTATTACACATATTACATCTACTGGGCATCAAAGTCCGCCACCAGTGCAAATATAGGGAACAAAGCAGCATATTACATACACTGGCCGTCAAAATTGGCCACAAGTGTAAATAAATGCGGCAGCAGAACAAGAGCATAACTGAAACAACTTCAGAAGAGCTCAAGAAACGTTATCCTGGGTATCCACCATGTTGGCAATAAGCTTAGCAAGCTTATTAGCTTCGTCTTGTTTGGCGCTAAAATCCTCCAACGCTTGCTGTTGCACCAGAAAGTATGCATCTGAATGCTCCAGGGACTTCCACAATTCTTCCGCTTCTTGTCGTAGCACAACTGATCGATGTCTTTCTGCTTGTAGTTGAGACTCAAGAAACCAAACTGATCCAGACAGTGAGTTTGAATAGCTTGTGCAAGCGGTAGTGGCCAGTAACTCGAACACTAAACCAAGACAGGACTCTGGGGTTGTCTCACTGTCTTCAAGATAGTCTTCCTTAGCTGTTTTATCAGCTTTGTTGGAGACCAACAAGGATATCTCACTATCCTGAACCTTATCTGCATTACTTCCTTTACCATTGCTTAATAAGGCACTCTTCCCCAATATTCTGCCAGCATTCTAAAAGAAGAAACAAGCAGACACATAACAGGTTTAGCATGTACTAGTATGTGAAACTCATTTCGGTGAACCAGTTCATTAGTAAGGTGGACAGATTAAACTACCAAGTCTTCTATTGCCAAGTACTAGTACATAATAAAAGCATCAAGAAAACATATATCTATGTCCTATGGTCACTTCACTGTCTTGCCAAATCAAAATAGAGACACGGTTCAAATCATATCAGTTCAAGATAAAGCAGCAGTGAAAGAATACAAAGCGTGGGAAACTACACGGCACAACACGATTTCAGATGGGTACCACGGATCTACATGTACAACAACACTATTGGCTCTGTTATGATGCTAGTAATGTGCATGGTATGAGAAGTCAACTGTATACACAATTGAAATTGAAATCAAGAGAGCTATTGATAAGAGCAAACCTGTTAAAGAAACATGCGTGAACATACCTGCTGTGACATTGGAGTTTTGATTGGATCCTTCAATTTAAAAATAATTTTGTATGAGTAAATACAGTGATACAAGAGCAAAGCAGTATGCACGATAGCAATGGAATCTTAAATTAGAACAGTTGTTCTTCAGGTTTAAGCACTTGTTCTACATGAACAGAGTATAACGTAGGGGTACAATCTGTGAGAGTCTGGGTTATGTGTGGTAGGGCTGGTTCTCGTGCATGTATAACCGGGGTGGTATCTCCACCAAGAGGTAGCACTATTTTATTTGAAGACCGTGTTTTTACTCCGTTAGATACTGGCATCACCTGCTCCAATTCAAATGGATGATAAACAGGAAACATAGTTGAATGTGCAGACATTTATGAAAGACAGATGCAATAGATAGTGTTGAAAACAGAGGGCATGAAATAGTTGACATGTATATTGTTTAACTAAAACATATAGCATGACATAATTTCACATATATGATGTCTATCTAAATTGGATAGCATAGCATAACATAGTTCAAAGATATGATGAATAACTAAACAGGATCGCATGACATAATTCACATACATGTTATCTAAGTAATCAGGATCACATGATTTAATTCACATATGTGATTTATATGCTAAACAGAGGGCATTAGATATGATGCCTGAACTAAGAGCATGGTGTTGAATATTGTGTATATGATGTCTAAACTATGCAATGCAAGACACCATATGCATGATATGAGCAGTATAACCGTGCCAAGTTAAATCCCAAGTTAGAGCATACACCTCGGTGGGGGAATAGGACATGTCATCTGTCTCTGAATCCATCTCTGAGGAGCTATCGGGACCCAACAAGAGATCTGCTTCGACAGGTAGCAATGTCTGCTCTGAAGGCCTTATTTTCACTCTAGATTTTCCATCTCCCACCCAAATGGATGATTCACGGGAAGAGTAGTTTAATGTACAAACATTGTCGACAAATGGAAATGTAATGAAGAAAAGGATGGGAAAGATATCATCCAAATATATGATGCCTGGTTAAACAAGATGGCATTGCACATTTCGCATATATTATGGCTGGCTAAAAGACATGAGACTGCATAATTCCCATATATGATATAGAAACTAAACAGATGGCATTACAGAACATGTCTAAACTAAGGAGATGACATATATGATGTCAAAAATAGGCACTTCAAGGCAACATATGCATGATATGACTAACATCATCATGCCAAGGTAGAGCAAACACCTTGGGGGGGGGGGGTAAATAGGAGCGGTCAGCTGTGTCTGAATCCACCTTAGAATAGATATCTTCCTTTGGATTACAATCTGGAGAGGGGGGGGGGTTGCCATTGAACCCACCATGGAGCGATGTCTGCATGACATTGTATTGCCGTGCAAAACTCTTCTCTTTTCCCTACATGTTTAGTATGACCGTGTACAATATCTGACATGCATACGAAAAAATATGGTGTGATTATGTAAGGAGAGCATGCAGAAATCTAGAGTGATGGTAAAAACCAGTGGATGGATCCAAAAATAATGATAGCAGGCTGATGATTGCTTTAATTTAATAAAAAAGACAGACGATGATTGGTTTACTATTTGTTTCCCTCCTAAGATGAACAACATAGGCATACCCTAGGTGAACCAGATATTAGACAGAGATATTATTCATTGCTGCCTCGATATGTGCCCCACAACTAATTTAGAACTCAAGTTTGAACATTAATTCGGACTTGACTTGGAGTCTAAGAGGTGAATAGGACGATAAAGTAGCAAGTAATTTTAAGCAATGCATAACATAAGCAAAAACAAAAGAGTGCGACCTCTCTTGTGGACCCGTGTACTCCTCAGGTTCATCTACTGAGTCGATGATGGTGATGCCATTGCGGTGGGTGCCGGCGGCAGGGAAGGAGATCTGAGGCGGTGAAAGATGGTCATGAGTCGTGATGTCTGGTTTGGTGGATGCTTCTATCGATGGAGCAGCTCAGGTGAGGTGGACGACGTCGCGGCAGGAGCAGGACAAACCACACAAAGTTTCCTTCGACACCTGCCTGTAATTGAAGTAATTCTGTAAGGGCTCATTTGGCTTGCATGATTCTAAAAACGCAAGGATAAGAAAAACACCGGAATAGGATAGGAATGCACATGGTAAACAGAGCATTTGTAAACACATGATTTCTGTCAACTTGGGCATTTGGTTCACAGGAATTGGAAGAGTAGAGGAATGCAAAGAAACATGGCCAAAATAAAGTGAAACCATATGAAAGCGTGTACAGTTAGAATGTTATTCTGCCACTAATGCACTTGGTCTTGTTTTCATGCATAGGATTTTGAAAAGTAGGTCCAGGTGGATGTTTTGCTCCATTTCTTTCAACAAAATGCATGAATAATTGAATAGTAGAGTGCCATAGGAAAATTTCCTATTGCTATGTTTTTTCCGTTAAACCAAAATAGCCCTAATGGATCGACATGAATGTAGAGTAATAAGTGATGCAACAAGTGTAAAACCTCTTTGCCGTAGTTGTGTCGACCTCAACATCATTGGGTTGGTCACTGAAGAAGTTGAGGCAGAGGTGTCTGTCGGAGGTGTGGAGGAAGATCTGAGGAATCTGTAGACGGCGTCCAGGGCACTACTCTGTTTTGATGGATCGTTCTGTCGTTGGAGCGGCTCCGATGAGCCGTAAGACGTCAAGGCTGAAGCAGCAGAAGACAACCATCATTAATCTCAAGTGGGATTCTAATAGCATCTCCAATAGATGATGTAAAATAGATGTAAAATTTACATCACCAAAAACCACCTGACTACAATAGATGAGGTAAAAACTATTGACTCTAAACTTAACTGTCGAAACTGAAATTTACTGTGGAATCTGAATGTTACTGTCGAAACTGAACGCAATGGTAGTAGAGAGGCACTTGACATGTAGTTTAGGGAGGGTCCGCAGTTCATCTTCAACCTGCACCCCCTGATCCGCCAGCCACCACCGGCTGAACCGTCGGCCCTCGCGCCGCCTCGCCGCCCCGAAACAACAACCCACCGCCAGTCCGCTGCCGCCCCGAAACAACTCCCCACCGTCGGTCTGCTGCCGCCCCGGCCCGCCCTCTAGGCCCCCTCGCTCCAAGATTTTTCTCCAACGATCCCCACCCCACCGCCCCAGCACCGCACCCCCACCGCTGGCGACCACCGCCCCCACCCTGAACCCTAAGATAGATAGTGGGGTACCTCTCCGGCGAGCCCCCCTCCCCCACCCCCTGAAAATCGACTGACCCAAAAGTCGATTCAGTCGACTGAAGTGTAGCTAAATCGGAGCGGAGAAGTAGCACGAGCGAGGGGGAGAGCAGCAGCAGCGCGAGCGAGTGAGCGAGAGCCGGAGCAGCAGTAGCAGCGCGAGCGAGCGAGAGCCGGAGTAGCAGGAGTAGATCCGGCTGGTATGGACGCCGTCGCCGAAGGGGCCACGCATTGGGGGAGATCCGTCGTGGAGATGTCGCCAGCGGCGCCGGCTTCGAGGTAGCCGCTCCATGGGGGTGCGGGATGGAGCACCGTCAGCGCCAGGAGGTCGAGTTAAGGAGAAGGTGCGATGCGATGAGTGTACAACCTCTTTGGTGGCGCCGAGTAGGCCCCGGCTTCGTCCGCGGAGTCAGTGAGGATGCTGCGGTTCCGGTGGAGCAGGTTAATGTGGCACTGTGGGGATGGAGTAGCCGCGATAGATGAGGCAATCGTCGGAGCAGCTCCTTGGAGGTGGAGGACAGGGCGGCTGAACCGGCGGGATGACGAGATGGAAGACGGATCCTCATCCAGGGAGGTAGATGAGGGACATCGAGCTGTTGTGGTGGACGACGTCGTTGGGGAAGAGGCTGCGGCTGGGCAGCGGTGAGGTGGCAGACGGAGGAGGGTGGGGTTTCGCAGCTGGAGCGGAGAGGTTATGGCGGCTTGGGATGTCGAATGGCGAAAAGGAGGCGATGGGAGGGGGGAACCATGACTTAGGGACGCGCTTGTCCAAAATGTAGGGTGTGTTACAAAAGTACCCCCACCGATTTGAACTAGCAGCCCATTCGGCTCAGGGTTAGAAGGGGGATTTCGCGTGTCGTGATTTGGCAGCTGGAGGGAGTTTTCGCGCACATTGTAATTTAGGGATAGCAAGGCGCGGTTTGTGAACGCGCCAGTTTTGGGAGCACGGTATCTGATTTTTTGGGATATAACAAGGCGCATGTTGAATATTAGGGACAAGCCTAACGTGTAATATTGTACTTGTACGTACCAAATCAATTCGCACTTCCCTCAACGAAAAAACCAAAAAAAATAACTATTCACACCACACAAAGAGAGAGTCTTGTCCTATTTTACTATACAAATGCTATTCAAAGCTACTCATACCAACATGTTATGTCCAATTAAATTTTTTCGTTGGCTGTATAATGCATGTAACCTACTCATACCAACATTTTAGTGCATCCCAAATGTCTATACTACCGCTGCAATTCGAACTAAATTTGAATTCGTTTCTATATTTCAATAAGAATCTACAATCATGATTGTTGCCAACTTCAACCATCATTCGTGTATTACCTCAACAACACACCACATGAGTACTATAGAGATAGATATGAACTATGTGTACTATATGAACTCGAATTCAATTTTTTGAATACACTTGATGTTGATTCCAAATAATAGTACATTTGATGTACTAACTATATATTCATAATCTAACCCATGTTCCATATGTACACCGTGTTTATCACACAAAGTATAGTGCCCCCCTACATTATGACAAGTATTTAGCCCTGAGCTGCAAAAGCCACACATTGGCCCAAATTATAATCAATGTTCTACATTTTGATATCTTCTTCAAGTATTTGTATCCACTTTTTTTATAATGAATTATGATTTGTGTTCGCCTTTTACACCTTCACGATCCTCTTCTCTTTTTAGCTCGCTAGCACTAACTTTCTATCGTGCATGCACATGCCCGCCCCCCTCTCATCCTCCCTCAGCGTCCCCTCCATCACGCACGTTCGTTATTTCTCTTTAGGTTGTTCACCCGCGGTGTGTGTAGGCCCCCCGGGTCCTTCTTTCCGGCACACACCGGTCGATATACCTCTCTAGAAGAGTGTGCGTACCACAAACACATACTTCCCCTCTTCTCTTATCACCGTCCATGCCCCCCTATGTCCAATACGGTTCCACGCAAGTGCACACTCCCGCCCCTCTTTTCATCGATCTCATACTCGCACAGTCCTCCCCACTCGACATGGTAGGCCTCTCGCACCACCTCCTAGCGGCACCCCTCCTCCCTGTCTGTCGACCTTATTTGCTTCTAACACATGCATGCATGTATACGTACTAATCTCCCTACATATAGCCAGGTCGACTATAATTCGTTTTCCCCACGCACTGACAGACTTACCTCACTAGTTATGTCTCTCCCTTTCTCGGACACACGACAGTTGATCTTCATATGTACTTACGTATGCTTACCACAACCATATCGTCTCCCCTCATCATCCTTGCATACCTCCCGACCCGTCTCTCACATACACGTGCATAGACAGACAGACATCCCCTGCCCTCTCTTATTGATATTGCACTCGTACCCTCCGTTTGTCTAGCAGGCCTCTCCCACCATTTGTGAGATGCCACTCCACCACCAACCTTCCGGCGCTCTACCTTTGTCTTTCTCCCAACCTTATTCCTCTGCTACACATATCCATGGATGCCGATTGATCTCCCTCAATACATAGCTAGGTCCCTCTCCTTCCCCACAGATATACTAGTCAATCGGTCTCTGCCCCCACTCTAATAGTCGAACGTTGTAGATAGGTATCCATGCCACAGAGAAAAACTGCACCTCTGCCCTACCAAATTCCAGTAGGCCAGCCACCCTATATCTTTGACATGGGCAAACACAAATTCGATGGCACTCTTTATCGATCACGCAGCCACACACTTCATCCCTGTTTTCGATTCTATCGGTATCTCACGTCCATGACTCTATTTCACACACATTGCATATGTTATGTTTTTTGTTTGAGATATCATCGACACATTGCCTCTGTTTCGCACAAACCATCTCTCTCACACTCACCCATGTACTGCACCTAAAGAAGAGTGATACGTCTCCAACGTATCTACTTTTCCAAACACTTTTGACCTTGTTTTGGACTCTAACTTGCATGATTTGAATGGAACTAACCCGGACTGACACTGTTTTCAGCAGAATTGCCATGGTGTTATTTTTGTGTAGAAATAAAAGTTCTCGGAATGACCTGAAAATTCACGCAGACATGTTTTGGAATTTATAAAAAATACTGGTGAAAGAATCAGCATAAGGGGGCCCACACCCTGTCCACGAGGGTGCAGGGCGGCCCCCCTGGGGCGCGCCCCCTGCCTCGTGGGCCCCCTAAGGCTCCACCGACGTCAACTCCAACTCTATATATTCATGTTCGGGGAGGAAAAAATCAGAGAGAAGGATTGATCGTGTTTTATGATACGGAGCCGCCACCAAGCCCTAATCTTCATCGGGATGGCTGATCTGGAGTGCGTTCGGGGCTCCGGAGAGGGGAATCCGTTGTCATCGTCATCATCAACCTTCCTCCATCACCAATTTCATGATGCTCACCACCGTGCGTGAGTAATTCCATCATAGGCTTGCTGGACGGTGATGGGTTGGATGAGATTTACCATGTAATCGAGTTAGTTTTGTTAGGGTTTGATCCCTAGTATCCATTATGTTCTAAGATTGATGTTGCTATGACTTTGCTATGCTTAATGCTTGTCACTAGGGCCCGAGTGCAATGATTTCAGATCTGACCCCTATTATGTTTTCATGAATATATGTGAGGTCTTGATCCTATTTTGCAAGTCAATAGTCACCTACTATGTGTTATGATCTGGTAACCCCGAAGTGACAATAATCGGGACCACTCCCAATGATGACCGTAGTTTGAGGAGTTCATGTATTCACTAAGTGTTAATGCTTTGGTCTGGTACTCTATTAAAAGGAGGCCTTAATATCCCTTAGTGTCCAATAGGACCCCGCTGCCACAGGAGGGTAGGACAAAAGATGTCATGCAAGTTCTTTTCCATAAGCACGTATGACTATATTTGGAATACATGCCTACATTACATTGATGAACTGGAGCTAGTTCTGTGTCACCCTATGTTATAATTGTTGCATGAGGAATCGCATCCGACATAATTATCCATCATCGATCCATTGCCTACGATCTTTTAACATGTTGATCTTTTCTTAGTTACTTTTCCGTTGCCACTGTTACGATTGCTACAAAACTACTATTGTTATTTTTGCCACCGTTACCGTTACTTCAATATTACTTTGCTACTAAATACTTTGCTGCAGACATTAAGTCTTTTAGGTGTGGTTGAATTGACAACTCAACTGCTAATACTTGAGAATATTCTTTGGCTCCCCTTGTGTCGTATCAATAAA
Organism: Triticum urartu; assembly: GCF_003073215.2. Taxonomy (NCBI): domain Eukaryota; kingdom Viridiplantae; phylum Streptophyta; class Magnoliopsida; order Poales; family Poaceae; genus Triticum; species Triticum urartu. The sequence goes on along the minus strand of NC_053027.1, from coordinate 196,880,403 downwards.
TTTGGGTTGAATACTCTACCCTCGAAAACTGTTGCGATCCTCTATACTTGTGGGTTATCAAGACTGTTTTCTAGCACCGTTGCCGGGGAGCATAGCTCTATTCCTTGAGTCACTTGGAATTTATATCTGTTGATCACTATGAGGAACTTGAAAGATGAAAGAACCAAGATTTTTCCCTCAACTACGAGGGGAGGTAAGGAACTGCCATCTAGCTTTGCACTTGATTCACCTTTTGTTTTGAGTAAACTTGTGACACCTACTCCTTCTATTGATTCTAATATGTCGCATGTTACTGATGATGCCACTTCTGCTATGCATGATGCTTATGATGAAACTACTTCTATGCTTGATAATACTGTGCCATTAGGTGAATTTCTTGATGAACAACTTGCTAGGGCTAGAGAGAATGAAATTATTGAAACTGATAATATTGATGAAAGTGATGATGAAGATTCTCCCCCTAGATATGAATTGCCTGATGTGCCTGAGGGTTATGTTATGGATGAAGAAATTGCTCGAGACCTTTTTGCTTGCAAAGATAGATATGATCTTAAGAAGCTGTTAGCTAAGCTCAAAGAAAAGTCTTTGAATGCTAGAATGAAATATGACCCTGCTTTGGCTACTTCACTTATCTGTATTTCTGATGAGGATTATGATTTCTCTGTCAATCCCGAGTTAATTACTTTGGTTGACTCTGATCCTTTTTATGGCTATGAATCTGAAACTATTGTGGCACATCTTACTAAATAGAATGATATAGCCACCCTATTCAATCATGAGGAAAAAATTCGTTACTACTATATCCTTAAGTTATTTCCATTCTCATTAAAGGGTGATGCTAAAACACGGTTTAATTCTCTTGCTCCTGGTTGTGTGCGTATTCCCCAGGAGATGATTTATTACTTCTTTGCTAAATATTTCCCCGCTCATAAGAAACAAGTTGCCTTAAGGGAAATATATAATTCTATGCAAATTGAAGAAGAGAGTCTCCCATAAGCTTGGGGGAGGCTTCTCCGATTACTTAATGCTTTGCCTGATCATCCTCTCAAGAAAGATGAAATACTTGATATCTTTTATAATGGACTAACCGATGCTTCCAGAGACCACCTAGATAGTTGTGCTGGTTGTGTTTTCAGGGAAAGAACTGTTGAGCAAGCTGAATTGCTATTGAATAATATATTGAGTAATGATAATGATTGGACACTTCCTGAACTAACTCCTAAGCCAACTCCGAAGAAAAGGGGTATTCTATTTCTCAGTCCTAAAGACATGCAAGAGGCAAAGAAATCTATGAAAGAAAATGGTATTAAAGTTTAAGATGTTAAGAAGTTACCACCTATTGAAGAAATACATGGTCTTAATAATCCGACACATGTAGTGAAGGTGAATTCTCTCTATAGATTTGATGAAGGTGATATTCCTCGTAATAAGTCTGCTAGCAAATGCTTGGATGAGTTCAATAATTTTATTGTTAAACAAGAAAAATTTAATGCTTATGTTGGTAGACAATTGAAATATAATGCTTATATGGTTGAACACTTGAGTGATTATATGTCTAGAGTTAAAGGTGACATTAAACTTATTAGTAAACATGCTTCTATGATTACCACTCAAGTAGAACAAGTGCTTAAAGCACATGATGATTTGCTCAATGAATTAAATAATAAGAAAAATGATAATGCTATTAGAGTTGTGACTAGAGGTGGTAAAATGACTCAGGAACCTTTGTATCCTGAGGGCCACCCTAAGAGAGTTGAGCAAGATTCTCAGAGAACTAATGTGGATGCACCTAGTCCTTCTAAGAAGAAAAAAAAGAAAAATGATAGGAATTTACATGCTTCTAGTGAACCCGTTGTTGACACACCTGAGAATCCCAATGATATTTCTATTTACGATGCTGAAACACGATTTGGTAATGAACATGAACCTAGTGATAATGTTAATGATGATGTTCATGTTGATGCTCAACCTAGCAATAACAATGATGTAGAGATTGAACCTGTTGTTGATCTTGATAACCCACAATCAAAGAATCAACGTTATGATAAGAGAGACTTCGTTGCTAGGAAGCATGGTAAATAAAGAGAACCATGGGTTCAGAAACCCATGCCTTTCCCCCCAACCATCCAAGAAAAAGGATGATGAGGATTTTTAGTGCTTTGCTGAAATGATTAGACCTATCTTTTTGCATATGCGTTTGACTAATATGCTTAAAATGAATCCTTATGCTAAGTATATGAAAGATATTGTTACAAATAAAAGAAAGATACCGAAAGATGAAATTTCCACCATGCTTTCCAATTATACTTTTAAGGGTGGAATACCTAAGAAACTAGGAGATCCAGGAGTACCAACTATACCATGCTCCATTAAAAGAAACTATGTTAAAACTGCTTTATGTGATCTTGGAGCTAGTGTTAGTGTTATGCCTCTCTCTTTATATCGTAGACTTGATTTGAATAAGTTGACACCTACTAAAATATCTTTGCAAATGGCTAATAAATCGACTGCTATACCTGTCGGTATCTGTGAGGATGTGCCTGTTGTGGTTGCAAACGTTACTATTTTAATGGACTTTGTTATTCTTAATATTCCTGAGGATGACAGTATGCCGATTATCCTTGGTAGACCCTTATTGAATACTGCAGGGGCTGTTATTGATTGCAACAAAGGCAATGTCACTTTTCATTTTAATGGTAATGAGCATATGGTAAACTTTCTGAGGAAACAACCTCAAGTCCACAATATCAATTCTATTGGAAAATTTTCAACGATCACTATTGGGGGCTTTGAATTCCCCCTTCATGCTGTCAAGAAAAAAATATGATATTCTTATTGTTGGGGACATGCATATCCCCGTTGAGGTAACTTAGTGTTATTAAAAAATTCTCCGGTTTCATGTTATTCGAAAAGAGTTTGTTAACAAGACTTGATCAACCTTCTTAGTGGATTCCTTTTGATGAGCATGAGATGGATGAAGTTAGAAAGCACAACTCTCTGTACCCTCTTTTTACTTTCTGTTATTCAGATTAAATAAAGCAAAATAGTATTTTTTGTCTGTTTTTCGCATTATCCTTGCAATAAAAATACCCCGAAAATGAAAGTTCTCCAAATGTCCTGAAAATGATATATGATTTTTTGTAGAATATTTAAGAATTTCTGTCACTGAGAACACACTAGGGGGCCCCACCACTTGGCCATGAGGGTGCAGGGCGCGCCCCCTGCCTCGCGGGACCCACGTGGCCCTCCTCCACTTATTCCAGCACCCACACACTCCGTCTTCCTCCAGAAAAAATCATTCCATAGCTCAAACCCATGTTCTAGCTCATCTTGCTGCCATTTTCAATCGCCATGCTCAAAGCTCCATTCACAAAACTGCTTTGGGGGATTGTTCTTCGGTATGTCACTCCTCCAATGGTCCAATTAGTTTTTGTTCTAGTGCTTTATTTATTGCAAATTTTTGCTGCTAAGGTGACCCTGTTCTTGAGCTTGCATGTCAAATTTACATGGTCAAAAGTAGTTTTGATGCATGATATAGCCTCTAGGCACTTGTGGGAGTAGTTTCTATCAATCTTGTTGAGTTTGGTTCACTTTTATTTCGAGTCACTAAAAATCTCAGAAACTTTTCAGAGAAAGAAAATGTTTAAGATATTATTGAGGGGCTCTTCAAGCCAAAGCTCGAAGGGGCAGAATGAAGAGAATAAAAAGCCCAAATAAAATCTTCTTCGCACTGTGGAGGTTCGGCCGTGCGAATGTCCCTGTGATTGGTTCTTGAGAGCAGCTGGAATTCATGATGACTTTTATTATTTGGCTGAGAATGCAGGCCTCATCGACTTCCTCCATGACCAGCGCGAACAGTATCTCCTACTCACTAATATTTTCATGCAAAATTTTTATTTCCATGCAAAGAAATCACCACCTTCAGTGGAGTTTCACTTATATGATGAGGTTAAGGAGATGTCACTCCATGATTTTTGTTGGGTCTGCAAGATACCCTTTGAGGGCAGCATCGAGGAACCACATCGTAGTGATGTGGATTGGTTTATTGATAGAATTGTTGTAGGAGAAACTAGGAAAGTTTCTGATGCAAGAATTACCAGTATACATTTTCCTGTTCTACGTTACTTTGCGATATTTGCTAGTAGATGCTTAATTAGTTGCGGGAACAGTCAAAATCTTAGTGCTCCTGATATTGTCATTTTGCGCCATACTTTTTCGTGATACAACTTTCAGCTTAGGCGCTATTTTTGCTAAATGATTAAATCTGAACCATACGAAGGGCCCCATCTTCGGAGGCATCTTTACTTCACGCCTTGCTGTACACTTTGAGATACCTATTAGGCATTATGAGAAAGAGGAAAAGTTGCTGCCCCTATTTTTCTAGATTATAAGAGTATGATAGCACATGATTTCATTGCTAAAAATAAGAAGAAGATGCTTAAGTATAATTTAATATTTGATAAAACTCACTGTGAGATTATTACCTTACCTGCACCCTCTTTGTTTAACATACTTTCAGGCATGTACCTCATCTTGCCATAGGCCATTTATGCATACTGGAGGCTGACACAAGTCCTAGAGCCTGAGCCTGAGCCACCACTTGACCCTTATCGACAGTTTGTTAATCAGTGGGATCCGGAGGAGATTGCCAACCAGTGGCACACTAAGGACCCTCCTCAGTACACCGGAGAAAGTAGCTTCGATCCATGGGCATAGACCAACTTAGGCCAAAAGCCTAAGCTTGGGGGAGTACGTATTTCTCACCGACATTGTATTCATGTTCACACACTCATTCTAGTTGTTGGTGCTCATACTTTTTCATTGTACTATCCATGCTAGTTTATTTTCTTTTCTAGGCCTTCTTCCTGTGTGTTTGAAAAACCTTAAGAGAAACCAAAAAATTAGTTGTAGCTAGTTTACTTTCCATGCCTGTAGTAGTAGTAACTAAAAGAAAACCCAAAAAGATTTCTCGTTCTTCTTTTTCTTGTTGGGAGCTTTCCCGTGTAAATAGTTTTATTTCTTTTCTTATCCTTTGGGGGTCGAGAGGAGAAGACCTTGATGAAAATGTTTAGTGGATCTCATATGCATTATTGTTGATTTAACCAAGAGCCCATATTACCTTGTCTTCTCCCTTGTATTAAATGCTTACAGATTCCAGCTTAGTCCAATGCACGTGCACTATTATTATCCACACCGTTCGGTCGTGCAAGTGAAAGGAAATAATGACGATATATGATGGACTGATTGAGATGAGAGAAGCTGGTATGAACTCGACCTATCTTGTTTTTGTAAATATGATTAGTTCATCGTTCCTGATTCATCTTATTATGAATGAAACATGTTTGCAATGACAATTAGAGATTATAGTTGCTCATGCCATGCTTAATTAGATAGGAGTTTATAATGGTTTACCTTGTGTGCCAATACGCTATTAAAATGGTTGTGATGTGGTATGATAGGGTGGTATCCTCCTTTGAACGATTCAAGTGGCTTGACTTGGCACATGTTCACGCATGTAGTTGAAACAAAATCGACATAGCCTCCACGATATTTATGTTCATGGTGATTTATATCCTACTCATACTTGCACTCATTGTTGATTAATCTTAATGCATGTTCATGACTGTTGTCACTCTCTAGTTGGTCGCTTCCCAGTCTCTTTCTAGCCTTCACTTGTACTAAGCGGGAATACTGCTTGTGCATCCACTTCCATAAACCCCAAAGTTATTCCATATGAGTCCACCATACCTTACTATATGCGGTATCTACCCGCCGTTCCAAGTAAATTTGTATGTGCCAAACTCTAAACCTTCAAATGAAATTGTGTTTTGTATGCTCAAATAGCTCATGTATCAACAAGGGTTGTCTATATCTTCCATGCTAGGTGGGTTATTCTCAAGATGAGTGGACTCCGCTCATCATTCATGAGAAAATGGCTGGTAACCGGGATGCCCAGTCCCATGCCCAAATCAAAATAATTGCAAACAAAACTCCCCTAGGATTGTTGTTAGTTGGAGGCACCCGTTGTTTCGGACAAGCCATGTATTGATGTTTGTTGGTGGTTGGGGGAGTATAAACTTTACCATTCTTTTTGGGAACCGCCTATAATGTGTGTAGCATGGAAGATATCGAGATCTCTTGGTTGTTATGTTGACAATGAAAGTATACCACTCAAAATATTATTTATCTCTGTTTCAAAACTTGAGCTCTAGCACCTCTGCAAGTCCCTGCTTCCCTCTGTGAAGGGCCTATCTATTTACTTTTATGTTGAGTCATCATCCTCTTATTAAAAAGCACCAGTTGGAGAGCATCGCTATCATTTGCATGCATTGCTATTAATTTACATTAAGTATGACTGTGACTGGATCTCCTTTACCATGAATTACAATTTCCGGTCAGTTCTTGATCTTCAGGGGTGCTCTTCATTTATGTTTTGCGGTCTCAGAAAGGGCTAGTGAGAGACCATCTTGTTATATCATATTATGATTGTTTTGAGAAAGTGTTGTCATGCAAGATTTATTATTATTGTTCGCTAGTTGATTATGTCATTGATATGAGTAAACATGAGACCCAAATGTTATTGTGAATATGGTTAGTTCATAATATTTGCTGAAAACTTGAATGATGGCTTTACATATTAGCAACAACAAGATCAAACAGAGTTTGTAAAAGTTTTTCTTTATCACTTTCAGTTTGTCAACTGAATTGCTTGAGGACAAGCAAATGTTTAAGCTTGGGGAGTTTATACGTCTCCAACGTATCTAGTTTTCCAAACACTTTTGACCTTGTTTTGGACTCTAACTTGCATGATTTGAATGAAACTAACCCGGACTACGCTATTTTCAGCAGAATTGCCATGGTGTTATTTTTGTGCAGAAATAAAAGTTCTCAAAATGACTTGAAAATTCACGGAGACACATTTTGGAATTTATAAAAAATACAGGCGAAAGAATTAGAGTAAGGGGGCCCACACCCTGTCCACGAGGGTGCAGGGATGCCCCCTAGGGCGTGCCCAAGCCTCGTGGGCCCCCTGAGGCTCCACCAACGGCAACTCCAACTCTACATATTCACGTTCGGGGAGAAAAAAATCAGAGAGAAGGATTCATCACGTTTTACGATACGGAGCCGCCGCCAAGCCCTAATCTTCACCGGGAGGGCTGATCTGGAGTCCGTTCGGGGCTCCAGAGAGGGGAATCCGTCACCATCGTCATCATCAACCTTCCTCTATCACCAATTTCATGATGCTCACCGCCGTGCGTGAGTAATTCCATCATAGGCTTACTGGACGGTGATGGGTTGGATGAGATTTACCATGTAATCGAGTTAGTTTTGTTAAGGTTTGATCCCTAGTATCCATTATGTTCTAAGATTGATGTTGCTATGCTTAATGCTTGTCACTAGGGCCCGAGTGCCATGATTTTAGATTTGAACCTATTATGTTTTCATGAATATATGTGAGTTCTTGATCCTATTTTGAAAGTCAATAGTCACCTACTATGTGTTATGATCCAGTAACCCCGAAGTGACAATAATCGGGACCACTCCCGGTGATGACCGTAGTTTGAGGAGTTCATGTATTCACTAAGTGTTAATGCTTTGGTCTGGTACTCTATTAAAAGGAGGCCTCAATATCCCTTAGTGTCCAATAGGACCCCGCTGTCACGGGAGGGTAGGACAAAAGATGTCATGCAAGTTCTTTTCCATAAGCACGTATGACTATATTCGGAATACATGCCTACATTACATTGATGAATTGGAGCTAGTTCTGTGTCACCCTATGTTATAACTGTTGCATGAGGAATCGCATCCGACATAATTACCCATCATTGATCCATTGCCTACGAGCTTTTCACATATTGATCTTTGCTTAGTTACTTTTCTGTTGCCACTGTCACGATTGCTACAAAAAATACTATTGTTAATTTTGCCACCGTTACCGTTACTTCCATATTACTTTGCTGCAGATATTAAGTCTTTCAGGTGTGGTTGAATTGACAACTCAACTTCTAATACTTGAGAATATTCTTTGGCTCCGCTTGTGTCGAATCAATAAATTTGGGTTGAATACTCTACCCTCGAAAACTGTTGCGATCCCCTATACTTGTGGGTTATCAAAGAGGTGCACGCAGGACGCACATACTCACGTCTCGTTCCCGGCCACACCCGTGTGGGTACACGGTGGAGTTTGTTCCTGTACGAAAAGGCAGCCCATGTGATAATTTGACGCGTGTAGCGGTTGTTTACTCGAAGGAGGGTCGGGTACCACGCCTAGATGGAACAAAGTTTGACTTGACGCGTTAGTATTAAATAAAGTTATATATTCCTCAATGGCACGTACAGAATATAAACCGATTGCCGTGGGGAAAATGGAAAAATCCGCTCCACTATATAGAACGATGCCTGCCTGCCGAGGTTTGTCTCTCGTCACACCATCTCACACAAGGAGGCGGCGGCCTCTCTCTCTCTCTCACCGTTGGTCAGTGATCCAGCCGCATCCCGTCTGCCAGCGGAATGGGAGGATGTGCATCGTTTCTCCATTCGATGGCGTTGAGGCAGCACGTCCTGATCTGCGGTACCCGCCGTTCTCTCTGGCCAAGCTCCAGCGTGGTAAGGCCTTCGCCACTTGCTCACTGCCGCAGTATGGGCAGATACCGGCCGCCGGCGCCCTCCTAGTAACATCCCGACGACCCTCAGATATAGCTTCCTCCGGCCTTGCTCCACTGCCCATCTTCCCACGTTGCTGCATGTGGATCTTCTTTAGTTCTTTGCTTAAAACATATCTCGGTCGGGTACTTTCCATCTTGCAATATCGTCCTCAAACTATATTTGGTAAACCACCATGCTGCTATCTTTCCCTTATTACATGGAATATGCTTCTTTTTCGTCGGCGTATGTGTCTTCAACTCATGTTATTGGGCAGTAATTGTTTCCTTTCTACCTCCTTTTGCAAACAGGGCTGTCCATTTTCATCTTGTTGCTATTGCGACCTTCTGGTGAACTACACAAATCACTTTTTCTTAAGAGTGTTTTGTGCACTTCCACCAAAATGTCACACGGGCAACGTTTTTACATTTCTGTGGGACCACAGAAAGGGAGATTGGTTTTGCTATCCTCCTCATCCAACTCCATGCCTAATCTTCTCCAACAAGTAGTTAGTCCTAAAGAGAGATCGCAAAGGTGACCGGCTTCTATTTGTGTGTGTTATGTTTCATCATCTAGTTCCACTATTATTGTAATCACACCGACTGGATATCTTTTCAAATAGGGATGGTCCGCTCAATATTAGTGGAGCTACACAAAATGATCGGATTGTGGTTTCCTCCATACACCTATTTTTGGGCTACAGATCTGGGTGAAACTAGCTGCCAAGCAATGAACATTGTGCCCAGGAAATGGAGCCATGCCTACGAACATCATCGGTCAATTATATATTTTCTTTATTTGTACACCTTCTCACAACTTTGTCTTCAGTTGTGATGTGAATATTGGCGCTGCTCTATGAACCATTGAGATGCATTAGCAGCCATGGTAGTTTCATTTGTATTTGATGGAATGTTGTAACGAGATAATCTTGAGGCAAGAGGACACATGAATCTTAAGTTGAAACCTTTTTTTCCTGCGGGAACCAAAGTTGAAACCTTCATAGCATCACAGTACAATTTCATTAAAATTATGCCTACATATAAACAAATCCTGAAGGATTGATAGCAATGCCAGAAACAATTCAACTTCGTTTCGCCGACATGTGGGACATCCTCCATTCGGCTCCACCTGCCATGCAGCAATATTGAGTGCCCAACTGCAGGGAAAGATTCACCCCGGTCATTGCGCCGCAGTAGTAATGACTAGTGAGCAGTCAAATCATAGAGCCCCACCTTCACCACAGTAAGTTGCTCGAACGAAGCAACCATCATTTCTCTGTCCCTTGAATTCGCTGGTACTCCCATATTCCCAGAGTAATAAGTTGGTTGGGCGAAGCAACCATCACTTCACCTTTCCCACAGTAAGTACTAGTACCTCCTTTTTTTACTCTGGAAACAACCACACGCAAATATTGGCGGTAGCAGCACAACAACTGAATAAAAAATCGAAACCAACCAATGAACTACTACTAATGGTGAGCGTTTGCTAGTATCATGTACTCCATCTATCCATGTATATAGGGCTTAATGCGTTTTCCGAGACTAACTTTGGCCCTGTTTGGATCCATAGGTTAGAGTTAGTTTGAGCTAGTTGGGGCTCAAATATCCCTAAAGTATCCAAGCATGAGGTTTAAATTGGAGCAAGTTGCACCGAACCCACCAAAAAAAACTATCCCACCCAAGAGGTGCTAATTAGAGATAGTTCTCATTGGGCCCACTGGAAAATCATTTCTCTCTCTCTCCATCAAGTGCATTTATTGTCAATCTAACCCTATAACCCAAACACCTCTTTGGATACAGTTAGTTCAAGGTTAGTCATGAGTTAGTCTGACCTCTAGCTAGGATAGAGTATCCAAATAGGAGCAGTATAGGACATGCAAGTTGCTCAAAGCATACGGTCAAATTCGTACGTGAAAGGATCTTTTTTTTTGAAAACGGAATGTGAAAGGATCTTCGAATGATATAATTTTTAAATTATATAAAATCTTCTCAATAGTCAAAGACATCCTTGAAGAATACATTAGGCCCTATATAAAATCTTATCAATAGTCAAAACCAAGTGTCCTAAACGATTTCAAAACAAGAAACACTCATGGCACTGCACGCCTATCTCGTTTGGTCCGTCGGTCAAAGCGCTTCCTCTTCTTGGCATAACAATAGATTATAGTATTTTTTAGAATGCTCTTGGCATGTCGGTAACATGTGATGAGTTAACCGACCTCAATAGACGGCAAAAACGCCAGCCCGCCACACTTTGAGAGAGACAAGGAGCAAGAAGTGATACGGACTACTGGATTACTAGAGCTAGGTGTCACAGGGAGGCCAAGAAAAATGGTGATAGCGTGGGTTAGCCATGTAGTATGATGTAACTACACTGGGCTACCGTGTTTCATACTCTTCCAGTCCATTGTGGAGATCATTGGTTGATTTTATATCGCTAAATAATATAAAATATTATGACTGCAGACGCTCCACCACGAGGTTCCTTTCTCCTTCTCGGTCATTGGGAATCTAGACTCTTCCACTCTTTTTATTGATGTGAGCTTTGTTCATCCTTTTGCCAACACACAGCAACTCGCAGAATGACGAGAAGCTTGTTTACTACGGAGCCGTTTGGTTCTAGGACTAGGAGTGCCACATTTTGCCATACAATGTTGCCAAACTTGCCTAAGGTTAGTTCTTCAAAATGAGAGCCACAAGTTGGCAAACCTAAGGGAATCTTGCCACACTTTTTATGTGCACGCCATGTGGGGCCTAAGTGTGGCTTGCCTAAAGTGTGGCTTGAACCAAACACCCACTAAGTTGGTCAAACTTGCCTAACCTTAGGTGTGGTAACCTTTGGCAAACTTAGTCACAAACCAAACAGCCCCTACGCCTTCTCCCTTGCCAACGCGTGCGTGATGGCTCGCAGCACGAGGAGAAACTTTTGCTGCGGTGGATGTGCAACAGTTCATAGTGGGAGTAACATACTCCTAGGTAGTAACATAGCGTAGTACAAGACAAGTTTGCTTATGTGGCATGTATTTAATGAGGAGAGATGTGTTTAGAGTAACATAATATGTAGTGTGGGGCACAAGCGAGTAGTCCATTGTAGAAACTAGGGTGGTGCCAAATTAATTCCGCATGTAAATAAGCTTGTAACCGTGGATTTGGGGCTCTTTCCCCTCTCTTCTTTAATGAATGATACACACACTCGTGCGTATTCGAGAAAAAAAATATGTTACTGTAACATAGCGCTTTCCAAGAGAGGATGAGTCTACAAGGTAATAAATGAGGCCAACTAGTATGACACTACTACTATGTTACTTTGCATTATGGAGGTAGTAACTTAGACTAGTGTCATATGCATGACACTAGTCTAAGTTACTCTGCAATATGACCAGCCTAAGAGCATGGTTAATAGTATAGCCAGCTAATGGCTATAAGAAACTGTCATGTCATGTATAGCCCTCATTTATAGTCACTTATATAGTAGTGTGGGCTACAAGGTTGGCTATAACATCACTTAGTAATTTTTTCAACATTCCCTCTTTCTCTTTCTTCACATTTATTCTATTTGTCTAGGAATCCGCATATAGCTAGGCTCTTGCATGAGAGCCCACTCCCCATAATTTTCCTCATCATCATCTGAGTCCTAGAAGATCTCACCCACATCATCATTAGGCATGCAGCCGGCTTGATAGACAACATGCACAGAAGGAGTAGAGGCGGCTGGGGATGCACCACGCCCTGGGCACTCCGTATGTGCTCGTGTGTGTGCAGCGTGCGTGCTTTTCCATCGGTACTAGCTCTAAGGCCGAGGCTACGGTCGTCTTCGTCTCCGACTAGTCGTTGAGCAACGACGGTAAAGAGGTGCTGCAAGAAATGCATAGGCACCGTTATGTGCGAGCTTCGTCATAGCACGACGAACCAGACATCGCCGCAAATGGTGCACGCCTCCATGCAGTCGAGTGTGTGCGCATGCATGTGTTATTCACGTGCATTCTGCGGCCGAGTGTGTGTGCGTGCATGTGTTATGTACGTGCGTTGTGTGCTCCCTGCTGTGCACGTATGTGCATGAGTTGGATCGGCATGAGTTAGTGCGTTGGCGTGTGTACATGCGTGGCTGCATGCATCCTGTACATGCGTGGCTTCTTGCATGGTTATCAATATAAACTATAAAACATCTTCAACTTAGCATCCTAATGTATCGTCTCTAGTGGTTAGTGAAGAGTTCATGTTCTTTTATTTGTTTATAGGTGGGCAGGCGGCAAAAAACAGGGGAAAACGTGCAAGGTTCCTTGCAGATGCTCCACCACGAGGTTCCTTGCTCCTTCTTGGTCGTCGAGAATCTATGTTCTTCAACTCTTTTTACATGAGCTTTGCTCATCCTTTTGCCAACACGCGAGACATCTAGCATCAAGGTGCATGTGTCATGCAAGAAAATGGAGATAATTAGATAAGCAATGCGTAAGTGAGTCGTGCACTTCGATGGCACCTGTTACTACGCAATATTTTTTCTTCTCGCTCGCACGTGAATAGTGCATGTACTCAACGTCGGGGCACGGGATGGGGGTAGCCATGACATGGTCAGCCCTTTTTTGGAGAGAGTACGTACTAAATAACTTTGATGTGTCTCGTCAACTCACAGAACGACGAGAAGCTTGCTTACTACGCCTTCTCCCTCGCCAACGCGTGCGCGGTGGCTTGCAACACGAGGAGAAACTTTTGCTTACAAGCGGTGTACGTGATGCAGTTCATTTGGTGTCAGATTGCCAGAAGTACTACTGTAGTACCATCATTATTGTTCAATTTCCGGAAGAGGCGAAGAGCCAAGCGCAAGGTCACCTACTAACCTTAGGCTAGGCATAGTGGGAGTAACATAAGTAGGGGTACCTCCTTTTTTATTGTAGAAACAACCACACACAAATATTGGAGGGTAGCAGCACAGCAGCTGAATCAAAAAATCGAAACCAACCAATGAACTACTACTACTACTGGTGAGCGTTTGCTAGTATCATGTACTCCGCCTGTCCATGTATATAGGGCTTAATGCGTTTTCCGAGACTAACTTTGGCCCTGTTTGGATCCATGGGTTAGAGTTAGTTTGAGCTAGTTGGGGCTCAAATATCCGTAAAGTATCCAAACATGAGGGTTAAATTGCAGCAAGTTGCCCCAAACCCACCAAAAAAACTATCCTACCCAAGAGTCAGTAACATGTGATGAGTTAACCGACCTCAATAGACGGCGAAAACGCTAGCCCGCCGCACTTTGTTCATCCTTTTGCCAACACGCGGGACATCTAGCATCAAGGTGCATGTGTCATGCAAGAAAATGGAGATAAGCAGTGCGTAAGTGAGTCGTGCACTACGATGGCACCTAGTGCTATGCAATATTTTTCCTCCTCGATGGCACGTGAATAGTGCACGTACTCAATGACAGAGCACGGGATGGTAGCCATGGACATGGTCGGCCCTTTTTGGAGAGAGTACTAGATACTACTACTACTATGTATTAACTTTGATGTGTCCCGTCAACTCGCGGAACGATGAGAAGCACACACTGAGACTACCCATAGTGGGAGTAAGATCTACATCTACACTCTTATAAAAAAAAGAGTTGGTGATGATGGTGTGACTGCCATCCTGCAATATAGGCCGTCCGATTTATATCTGACGGATAGGAAGGAAACTATGGCAATTTTGCAAAAAGGTACCCACACACCTCTCCACATTTGCAAATAAGGCCTTCCCTCGTTCATCCTTTTCTCTCACAAGATAAAATAGTCATACAAATGCATCTTGATGTTACGTGCAACGCATGTGCATCTTGCTAGTAGGTAGTAACATCACACATGTCTAGATAAAGTAGATGATGTGGCAAGCAATAAATGAAGAAAGAGAGGAAAGTAGTAACATCACACATATCAAGGCAAGATGTGTCTATAGCCTAATAAATGAAGTGTTGCATGTTACCACACATATGTTACCCCCCTCAGACTGTTACTATAGAGGTAGTACTAACATAGACTAGTAACATGAGTAACATGGGCATGTTACTAGTCTATGTTACTACCCATTGTGGCTAGTCTGAGGGGGGTGTCTCGAACAGTATTCCTCGGCTCGCACCTCTTGCATCATGGTGGTCGAGCTTGCAGTCATTCATCTGGTACACGTGGCATCTCAGATCAGGACACAAGGTGACGTACACCATTAAGGTTCACAGTCAAGGGGGTCAGGGCGATGCGACCTCTCACTATGTCCGCCATTTGAAGCGGCGCGCTGGCCCAGGGCGCTGCTCGCTGCACTCCCAGCTATACCCGTCTCCTCACTGCATTCAAAAACCTACATTTAAAACCGCGTGGAATGCGAGAAACCAACTCCGGCCACACACGTCCGTTCAGGAGCAGGAAGAGCAGTTCTCCGGCATAAAAGCCGTCTGGGTGGCCTGCCGAGCCCAACAGTTACGAGCGAGGCAGCTCGCTTCTCCACCTACCTCGCCTAGCCCGTCGGAGACAGTTGTCGCACTAAGAAAACACGTGGTTCCGGAGCTGGCCTCTCCAATACAGCTCGAGGAAGAGTGCCGACTCCACACCGGCTTGTCGGGGAGCACAGTGGCACAGGCATCGTCACTGCCTCGACGCCACCGCGTCGTACATAGCCTCTAGTGTCTGTGACTGCGCCATCTGCCATCAACGCGCTCGTAGCCGCGACATGCAGGCAGGGAAAGAAGCCGCGGCGTATGTCGACGAGGTGATGCGGCTATGCGGATGTCGACGAGGTGACGGGCAGCACGTCCTCGCTCGCCACCATCATCGAGGAGAAGTAGAACACGGGAGACTGCCGTGATTGTATCCCATGAAGGCCACCGCCGAGGCGACGCCGACGAATACAACCGATGTCTTGCATGATTCTTCTTCTGTCGGATGCTGGAGGAGGACAAAGAGATCGGGCGGCGACCATTTAGATTAGGTGTTTTAATTCTACCAGCCTGGTTGTAATGGGAGTATTATAAGTAGTATCATGCATGCTAACTAGTAGTAGGAAAATTTGATGAGGTGGCATAGAATTAAATGAAGAAAGAGAGAGTTGAGTATCATATTATGATACCGTATGGAATTAAGACCTCTTCCAATGCAAATGTGCTTAGATGAGGTGCTAAGTGCATAAAATGGCTTAGCAACTCAAGTCTCCAATCCATAGTAGGTGCTTAGTTTGTTGTTGCTAAGCTTGCTTCATTTAATTAACTATAGACTCAAAACTGTCTTTCCACGGTTTCTTCCTGGGGTCACCAAACTAGTCTCTCTCTTCTTAATTAACTTGCCACATCATATTTTATGCCAACGTGGCAGGCTTAGCAGCTATACATGGTGGAGCACTGGGAGAGGCCAATGCTGGTCATAGTGGGGAGTAACTTATAGTAGTGTAACATATTACTATGTTACTCTAAAGATCTCTCTCCTCATTAACTAAATGCCACATAAGCATAATTTTCTTGGAGTGCCTTATGTTACTAGTAACCTAAGTTACTCCCACTATGTGGCGGGCGACGAGCCGATGAGGTAGCCCGATGACCCCTTGAGCTTGGAAGGCACCCGCATGATCTCCTCTCCTCGTAGGGAAGGTCGGGGTCCATTGGGTACATCTCCGACGACATCTATGGCTCTCGACGACGTCGTTGCCATTTCATTAGTGTAAATAATTAGTCAATTCCTAGTCAACAATCAAAACCGCCTAAACTCTAACATGCGAACACTAAAACCGCTCAAGGGGGTGATATACCCGGTTTTAGATATTTGAGGGTAAAAATCGTACTAAAATTGACTTTGGGCGGTTATTTGTCCATCAACTTACATTTGAGGGTGAAAAATATACTCCACTTCTTTCAATGGTCCGCTGTTCAGAGTATTCTTTTTTAGATTTACTAGCAAAATAGCCCGTGCGTTGCAACGGGAGAAAAAACACAACGCACACTCTTAACCGAACAACCATCACTCAAGACCACAATAGGTCCATCTCCTTTATTTTAGCGATGCATCATATTTGTGTTGCCGCTTATCATTCTTCTCACCCTCGCCGGCGGTGGCCATAGTGTTCGCACAAACCAAAACATGTTAGAATGTGGTTAATCCTAAGACGTCTCTCTCTCCCTCTCTCCTCCCTCTACTTCTCTCTCGCTTTCTCTCACACTCGCGATGAGAAATTTGTTGTTTTCCCCTGCGACATATTCAGAGGTATGCATGTGTAGTTCTCAATGTTTTCTTTTCCCTATATGATTATAGTGGGTGTTTATTTGCAATCCGGATCGCTGCCTGTATGAAAGAAAAGGATCATGCACTATAGTTATAAGTTTGCTTCCAAAACAATATTTAAAAAATATTTAACAGGTAAAATTAACATCATATACAGATTTCACACATTTTTCTAATC
This sequence comes from Triticum urartu, assembly GCF_003073215.2. Lineage (NCBI taxonomy): Eukaryota > Viridiplantae > Streptophyta > Magnoliopsida > Poales > Poaceae > Triticum > Triticum urartu. The sequence continues at coordinate 196,863,353 of NC_053027.1, read as the reverse complement.
AAGATTCATATATAACACATTAAAATTGGAGTTACAGTTTAAAAGATACGTATAATTTAGAAAACCATTTGTTTGAATTAACTATCTTCCAAAATAATCTTTATAAATACTTAACAGATTAAAATAATCTTATATTCATATTCTACATATTTTTCTAATCAAATTTCATATATAACATGTTTAAATCGGAGTTACGGTTTAAAAGATATGGATGGTTTAGAAAAGCATTTGTTTGACTTAAATATGATCCGCGGATGGAATACCTAAAAAGTCAGGGGGGGTTTTGAAAAACTGTAAAATAACGGTTCGGTGTGACTTAAATCTGGATTGCGGGTTGATTTCATGAAAACGCAGGGGATTTTTTTGCAAATTGGCGCGACGGATGGGCAGAAACCCTACGTGCTTTATTATTAGGTAGATATAACATGTGGGACCAAGTGTGAGCGAACCGACCTCAATTGACGGCAAAATTGCCTACCGAACGCACTTTGAGAGAGACGAGGAGCAAGAAGCGATACGGGCTGGTCGTGTCATGCAAGAAAATGGTTGGTCTCATGTTTAAAACTTGCTGTACTGTAGTAGAGGTATATGCAGATGTAGATGTAGTGTAGATGTAGATGCAGATGTAGATGCACATGTTGAGATGTAGAGATAAGTGAGACTCACCAACGGTCACCAATGTAGGCCGAGTACGTGCACGAATCACCCACAAAAAAGGAGTACGTGCACGAAGAGAAAAATTGCACGCACGGACGCACGTACTATGTGCCTCATACCCTAACACACGCACGCGGGTACACGGTGGATCTCATTTCTGGATGAAGTGGCAGCCCACGTGACAATTTGACACGTTTGGTAGTTTTTCACTTAGTGGAGGGTCGGGAACCACGCGTGGACAAATCAAAGTTCGACCATAACGCGGTGGCGTGTTTGTTTTTAATTTTTTCTTCAATGGAACGTACACAGTTTTTTTCTTGAATGACACATGAATCGTGCACATACTCAATGATGGAGCACGGGATGGGATGGTAGCCATGGACATGGTCGGCCCTTTTTGGAGACTACTACACTGGTACTCCCTTCGTCCCGAAATACTTTTCGGAAAAATACATAAAAATGGATGTATATAGAACTAAAATACATCTAGATACATCCATTCCTTCGACAAGTATTTCAGGATGGAGGGAGTACTTTGACGTACATTTTGAAAAAAACTACTACTTTGATGTGTCATGTCAACTCACAGAACGATGAGAAGCTTGCTTACTACGCCCTCTACATATCCCACACTTTGTACGGCTAGTTATAGTGGGAGTCACTTAGCGCACTCCAAGAAAATTTTGCTTATGTGACAAGTAGTTAATGAGAAGTGGTAACATAATATGTTACTGTAACATAGCGTTTCCCAAGACAAGATGAGTCTACAAGGTAATAAATGAAGCCATCATAACATTACTGTACTACTCCCTCCTTTCCGGTTTATAGGGCTCAACTCAAAAATCTCACCAACCAAAGTAGATGATGAGTGGTGGAATACTTTTTGTAATTTGCAAAAGCACCCAATTAATGCTCTTGTTTTCCTCAAAAATTTATGTTTACCATTGTATTAGTTGCAATGCATGCATGCATAAAGTACATGCATCGGTCAATTTTCTCTTAATACTTGCATGCAATTATTTAATGCAGCTTAAAATCTAAACTTGTAATGGGGAACAACCAAATTGATCCTTATAAAATGGAAAAACTACGATTTTGAGATAAGCCCTATAAACCAGAAAGGAGGGAGTAGTAACATAGACTAGTGTCATATGCATGAAACCACTACTCCCTCCGTTCCTAAATATAAGTCTTTCTAGAGATTTCACTATGGACTACATATGGATGTATATAGACATAGTTTAGAGTGTAGGTTCATCATTTTGCTCCGTATATAGTCTCTTATTGCAATATCTGAAAAGACCTATATTTAGCAACAGAGAGAGTAGTGAGTATGGGAGCACATGATATTTCCCCATCCCGATCCCAAGCTGGCTTCTCACCTTCTTGGCCCAACAAAAACCCCTCCCCCTCCCCCATGGGCTTCCCTCTTGGTGCCAGCTGAGCCCGCCGCTCCACATTGATGGCAAGTCAGGGCGACGCGACCTCTCACTACTTCCGCCATTGAAGAGGCGCGCCGACCGAGGGCACCGCCCGCTGCACGCCCGACATTTCAGACTACACAGTGGAGAGTAACTTTAGAACAAATACTACAATTAGATGACATAAGGATTTAAATATAGTATTTGTGCTTAGTTGAAGGAGAGAGAAGAGAAGCGGGTTGTAAACTTGTAGCCGGTTGTAGCAGGAGCTCCAACATACTTTGTGAGACAAAAGGTGTGGACATTATTAATGATATAGTATTATACTAAAGGGACTAACTATTGTACTAGCAGGCTATTAGGTTGGTTCTAGATGATGTGTCAACTTCATATAGCCCGATGTTGGCTATACTATTAACCATGCTCCAAGTGTTGTGTGAGTGGGACTAAAGTTTAGTCCCATACTTCTAGGTGAGTGTGAGTTGCACCACTTTATAATGTGATCTATTATATCATTTGCATGAGCATGATAATAGGAAACCTACACACACGCTCTTCGGGAATGAGCCTGTCCAAGGAAAAAAGCTATCCACGTGGTCTATATTTTTGTTGGTCAGAAAATTTATGAAGTCATTAATTAATAATTAACAGACGCCTTAATTACTCAGCCGTTTCTGATTCTTTTGGATAGTGGGGCTATTATTGACTTGGACGTGGGGTTTGGGCCAAAGGCCTACTATTATACTTGGTCTTACTCGCATGACCGACCAGACAGGCTCTACCCTAGCCGCCGCTGTATCATATGGTTTCGCACCGTTCCAGATCTTAGCACCGCCATGCAATTCTTCTCCAGCCCTCCTTCTAGTTTGCACCACGAGAAGGGACAACAGTCCTCCGATCTTGTACGGGAGAGGGGCGATCAGGCTTTTGGGGAGCACACTCCTATGACTGCTGCCAGCGATGACTTCCTCGACGATAGCCTTCTTCCCCTACCTCGGTAACCTCTTCATCAACGACACGAGTGACAACATCAACCGCAGAGGTTCTACTCCCGCTGTATAGTATGTGATTCCGTCCTCCTGGTGTAATACGCATCATTAATTTGGTCTTTGCAATTGTCGTCATGATCTATTTACTGTTCATTCAGATTAAATATCATAGTAAATTGCTCATATATTCAACAATCCAATCCAAAAACCTGATTATAGGCAATTTACTCCAAGTGGTTTTGCTGTGCTTTTGAAGCCGCCTACTTTTAAGGGGGTGCAATATAAAAGGTGGCGCACAAGAGCAGTATATTGGTTTCAGATCATGTACTACTATGACGCCACTAAGGGTAATCCTGAGGGCGATATTAATCCTACACAGCAGGAAGCTTTTGAGAACATGGGTACCCTCTTCAAAGCCGCCCTGCTGAGTGTTCTTGACGATTCCATTGTGGATTCATATATGTCGTTTGACAGCGGCAAAGACAAGTGGGACACGTTCGAGGCCATGTTTGGGGCATCGGGCACTGGCAACGAGTTGTATGTCATGGAGCAATTCTGTGACTACAAGATGACTGATGAGAGCTCTGTTGTTCAGCAGACTCATGAGATACAGTCAATCGCTAAGGAACTAGATTACTTTAAGTGTGTGTTGCCGGACAAATTTGTTGTTGGGACCATCATTTCCAAGCTTCCACCTTCTTGGAACGATTTTGCTACTTCTCTGAAAAACAAGAGACATGAGTTTTCCGTTTCGGATCTCATTAGCACTCTTGAATTTGAAGAGAAGGCGAGAGCAAAAGACACACGTGCTCGGGTCGCTGAGGGAGCTTCTAGTGCCCACATGGTACACGAGAAGAACTTCCAGCCCAACCAGCACCAAAACAACAAGAACAAATCTCAGGGGAAAGGCAAGTTTGATGCAAAGAACAAGCCGTCACATTCTACCAACTTCAAGAAGAATTCTCATAACGCGAAGGGATACAAACCTCAATTTTAGTAGCATTGCACAAAATTTATATGGCTGCATCTACCTGCTGTCAGCTAACCTCATGGTGCTCCAGGTATTCCTACATTCGTAACTAGGTACAATGACCACCGCAAGATGAAATAAGCTTATTCGTACATTGACTTGCTGATTGTAGTGCGGAACGATCCTGTCATGTGTGGAGTAGCAAACAAGCAGCGCAGCCGAAGGTGGAAATCAACCAAGGACTTATGAAATTATATATAATCTTCCTCAAGCAGGTCAGTATCCCCTTCGTCCAGATGATCGTGTTTTGTCATGCCGAGCTATTGATATGTGCTACTGTTTTGCAACACTGTTTAAGTATAGCTATTGTTTTCCTATCTTTTCAGATTCAGGACAATGAAGATGATTTCAGGGGAACTGCACAATATGGACTCATGTTGAGTCATCTCTATTGCCTCATGTGTTTGCTGCAAATGTGTCAGTATCAATTGCAAGATGTGGCAGCTAGCTAGCTATGGAGTTGCCAACATGCACAAAGTGCTCACAACATTGAGCAGAAACAAGCATTCCCAGGAAATTAATGCGTGCGCAGAGAGGCCCTTTCCTCGGAGAAGCATCGACCGATTTTCTTTATTTTCACACCTTCTCACAACTTTGTATTGGTTATAGTATGGTGAATCATTGAGATGCATAAACATGTTGTACTTTTGTTCTTCTGAATGTTAGTATGCATACTGTATCTTCTGAAGCTTAGTTTAATGTGAATGTTTACTAGCCTGTGAACCTTTACAATCTAGTAAGTATATTGTAGGCCTGTTATTGGACACCTCACTCTGCCGCGCTACGCGACCAGTGTGAGTGTTTGCATCCAATACCGCATCCTCTAATTTGGTGGATGCCAAGTTGAAAAAGGTTACCGATGAGTAGCCATAAGCTGGAGGCGTCTCTTTTTTTTCTTTCGAATGGGCAATAAGCTAGAGAGTGTCTCGGGCTGCCTCTAGTGTTAAGGTCCTCCAGTACGAAACACGGGCAGCCGACTGGGCCGATACAAAAGCCTATCCATCTTAAAGCCCATTTGTTTTTTTTTGTGAGGAGAAGCCCATATTTCTTGAAGAAGGGGCGATCCCAGAAAAACCCTCCTTCCTCCTCGCTTCCACTTCTACTACAGCACGCTGGACTCTCCTGCTTCCATCGCCCCCACTTCCCTCCCGCTCCCCATCTTCCTCACTCATCCAGAAAACCCCCGCTCGCCTTCTTCCTCACTCGTATAGAAAACTCCTACTCCTCTTCTTCCACTCCTACAGAAAACCCCAGCCCTCCTTCTTCCCCACTCGCACTGCCACTAGGCTCGTCTCTGGCTACTCTGCTCAAACCCGTGAGCTCGGCGCGACGCCCACAAGGAAAATGGGGTTGGCTGGCCCTAGCGCCAAGAAGATGAGGCTCCAGCCAGCAGCGACGCGGGTTGTAGATCCCGCACCCGACAACACGAGGAGAAGCGGCGAGCCCCCCCCACCCGGATCTGAGGAACCGGTAGAATCTCTGATGGACCGCATCAACGATCTCCCGGACATCATCCTTGAGGAGATCATCTCGCTTCTCCCCACCAAGGATTGCTACCGCACACAAGTCCTCTCAACTCGGTGGCGCCCTCTATGGCGCACTGCGCCCCTCAATCTCGATTGTGGTTAGATACCTGTCCTTCCTGAATTTGATCTCCTCAGAGCCATCATCTCCTCTCACCAGTAGGGCCCCATTCAACGCCTCTGCATCCCAACACGCTACCTGCTGTCCATGCCCGGCACGGTGGATGCTTGGCTGACATCCCCTGAATTCTGAAAACTCCAGCAGTTTGAGTTCTATGATTACCACGAAAGTTTCATACCACGAACACACCAAGAATTCGTGCCCACACCACCGTTGTCCATCTCACAGTTTTCCTCCTCTCTCCACACCGCCACCTTTGCCTGGTGCCATCTACCAGATGATCTCGTACAAATGCTTCGACTCCCACTGCTAAAAAAACTTTCGCTTGTGGTGGTATATCTGTCGGAGGCCTCACTCCACAACATCGTCCACTCTAGTTTCCCTGCCCTGGAGCGCTTGCTGATTGTTTTGGGAATAGAAATCCCTATCAGTTGTCTCCAAATAAAGTCACCTCACCTTAAAAGCATTGGAATTTGTTTTCAAGGACAACAGCTCATCATCGAAGATGCCCCTTCACTTCAAAGGTTGCTCCTTGATAATTGTTATAGACCTTCGCAAATAACTGTCGTCTCTACGCCCAAACTGGAGATCTTGGGTGTAATTCGTGATCCATTTGGTGATCACGGGAAGTTGGTGTTTGGCTCCTCACCTTTTCAGGTACCGTATATTATCATCTATGCATTTGTAATCATAAGCTGCATTTTCATTTGTGCGCATAAATTTTATATCATCTTGGAGTACACTTTGGGTACTAATATTATGTTATATGATCAATGAAGATTTCGTCCATGGATAGCCTATCAATGCTGCTGGATTCTGTCAAGATCTTATATATCGGAATGTCTAGTTTTGATCTGAACATAATTATTGGCTTGCTGCGTTGATTTCGATCTCTGGAGAATTTATATATAGAGGTGATGATTTCATGCACATTGAAAGCCCGTATATATTGTACTAGAATTAACCTTTCAGCTGTCTCTCTTTCGACATACTATTTTTTCAGACCTTAACTGTTTTCAATCTGCATGTCTACTTAGGTACTGTGACCACATGGAGAAAAACGTATAACCAATCGGTGGCGTAATAAGCACAAGGATTTTCTCAGTTCTCATGACATTCGTTTGAGGACAATAACGATGGAAGGATATGCATCCAACCAGGCAAACAGAAGCTTTGTCACATTCTTCCTGTTGAATGCGAGGTTACTATTGTCCATGAGGCTTAAGCTTTACCGCAAGAAATTTCTCACAGAAGGACACGTTGAAGAGCAAAAAAAGATGTTTCAGGTGGACAAATGGGCTTCTAAACGTGCTCGGCTTCTATTTACTACAAGTTGTAGTCATCCTGAAATAACTTTTTTTGCACAGGATGTTGATCTTATGGATTAGACTGATCCATTTGTTTGTGATTGCGAAAAAGAGTGGCTGGGTTAGATGTTACTGCCATGTTCAATCCGGGTTTTGTCTAAAAATTTGATGAACAATTAATCCTTGGGCTTTTTTGTACCGTTTTGTAAGCTTGAGTTGCATGTTGTTGCCCTCGTACTCCCCTCCACTTGCCACTACACTGCCGCATCTTCCATGGCTGCTGTTCGTTCCCGTCCAAGGCCTCGCCGTCGTTCTACGCCTTGGTTCGCTTGTTGTGCCCGCCGTCGTCTGGCGTTGTCAACATGGTCAACAACCAAGAGGAATCAGGAGATGACTGTACGTGGAGAGGCCAACAGTAGGGACCCACCAGGGTCATTGCATTACACAAGCAGGTGCCTCATTATTACAAGCCAAAAAATACTTCCTCCTAATTGTTTGATAACTAGGTCCCACGCCATTGTCAATGTAGTCAATAAACGAGAAAATTACACAATGAGCGGATAACACCAGGGACCCAGTAGCTCGCCCAGTAGTTTTTTAGTTTCAAAGACGGAGCTCAACTGTACGTTGTGCGGGGGCTGTGGCCCGTCTAGCCCACGCTTACGCTTTTATTTAAGAACATGAGGAGCCCAGTTGATATCTTTTTTCTTTCTAAAAATGGCTAGCCCAGTTCTTTTTTTGGAGAATACCAAAACCGAGGCCTACTTGCTTTTCTCAGCCCTGTTGGGCTGCAAATCTTTCAAGACGAGGAGGGATGTAAGTAGTAAGAAATGGGCTTCCCCAAAAAATGGGCTGTAAATTTTTAAACCAAAGCCAAGCGGCAGTTACATTAAAATATCATTTTTATGGATTTCTCTACTCTCTACTCTTATATAAACTAAAGCCAACTGGCAATTACATTAAAATATCATCCTTTCTCCCACAAGATAAACTACTCATACAAATGCATCTCCATGTTCCGTGCAACGCACGGGCATCTTGCTAGTTAAGATGTTAAATTTCATTCATTTTTTGTGGATAATTGTTTTTTGAATTTTATTTTGATATAATTTTTTTTAAAATTATTTTTAATGTGACTCAAAATTTCTTGATTAAAAGAGTTCGGACCCCACAGAAATATGCAAAATTTCGTTGAATTTTTTAGCAGTGCCTAGAATATATGGTATGTAATGCTAATAAAAATATGGGCTTCAAATATCCTTAAAAATTAGCAAATGGGTTGTAAATTATTGAAAATAATGGCAAATGGGTTGTATGCTGTTTTCCACAGATTTGGAGGCTGACTTCTGGGCCTACTAGGTAGATGATGACGATGTCCTAATTTTTTTGACGCATACACAAGGCTTTGTAAACTTAGTCAACACAAAGCAGTGATTGTTGGATGTCCATCCAACGGCCGCAGTGCGTCTTCATTCTCTGATCTTCCTACTCCAGCCACCCAAACCAGCGCTGGCGGGACTGCTTGCTCCCTCCTCCCATGGCTGGCTGTGCTGCCACCAGGCCATCCCTCTCACTACAAGAAATATGTCAACTAGTGACCTTCTGTCAGTGACCCTGGAAGAATTGGTCATAGATCTATGACCATTTGAGACCAATTGGTCAAAAGCTGTTCGGGAGGCTCCAAACCCTAAACTATAACGACCATTTTGGTCAGAAAGGTCATAATTTCCTTACATGAAATGGTCATAAAGCATATAGCACTGGTCCGCTGCCATATTTCTAGTTGATCATGACCAATATAGATGGTCATGACCTTGTAAATTGTGGTGGGTTGCTATGACTAGGCGCCACCTCATCGGTTTTGCCTATGTGTCATGTCTATGTGTCAGCTTTTGCCCTAGGTTGTGAAGCAACCTATATTTCTGTCATTCCCAAAATTTTGAAAAGAATCTCATAAATTCTTTGGGTCATATCTTCGTCAAATATGTAAAAATCCCTTGCCTAGTTCAAAAATAATTCAACAATATTCATTTTCCTATTCTGTTCAGAATAACACTTTGTGAAGGAAGTGCTATTTATATATTCTTGATTGCCCTCAAAATTTTTGGGCACTCTTTCCTATCCAAATAATTGCCTCATGACAAAATTCAACTCCATTTTCCCAGTAAATCTTCCTTGGAAAATTTCCAAAGTTTTTGTCCACCTAGAAGCATTGTGAAGGAAGAACCATTTTTATATATCCAAATGACATGAAATTTGTAAAGTTCCTTCATATGCCCAAATTATCACCCTCCTCCAAATTGCAGCTCAGTCAAATCATCTATGTGAGCCCAGGTTCAATTTATATTTTATGGCCAGATTGGCACGTTTTCAAAGGAAGTGTTAGCTAGACCCCTCCTATTACCCTCAAACTTTTTGGTCACTCTTCCATACCCAAATAATTGCCACATGATAATATTCATCTCCATTTTCCTGGTAAATCTTTCTCAAGAAATTTCCAAAGTTTATATCTCAAGAGAACCTTTGTGAAGTAAGTACTAGCTAGGCTTACCCAAACGATCTGAAAATTTACCAGGGCATGGCCATGCCTATGTAACTTACCTACACCAAATTTGAGCTCATTTCATTTATCCAATTTCTCTCGCTAATTTTCCCAAGTTTCTGTCTAGAGAAGAGCATTGTGAAGGAAGTACCACCTTGGCATGTCCAAATAGTATCAATTTTCTACAGTGCTTTCCTATGCCCAAATAACCATCCTCCACCAAATTTCAGCTCAATCCATTCATTATTTTGAGCCCAGCTTCAACATTCATATTTTTGTCCAGTGTGGTACTTTGCAAAGCAAGTACCACCTAGGCTCCTCCTTTTGAGCTGAAAATTTGTGAAGACAGTCTTCGTAGTAGGTGATCATCTTGAGCCAAAACACACGCGAATTGGCCATGTGCATTTCTTGTACCGCTAATCAAACACTTGGCTGCTAATTCATATTTGAGCATAGTTTGGTCTCCTCGTGAGAAACTTCTAGTGTAATTTTATTCCTAGCACCTACCAGGGGAGTGCCCAACGCACTAGACATGCCTAGGCCACCCAAAACGCATGTTAATGCCACAGTCACGCGGTGACCACGCGGCAGGCATGCGACTTTACGCGCTTTGGAGTTGGGGCCCTCGGCTACCTTCCAAACCTTGATGTATCGCCACCAAACCATGTATTTTTGATTAAATAGATACTTATGTAACTATAAATGATTTTTGGAAAAAATAAAGAGCAAACTATAAGGCATCTGCAGTTCAAATTTGACCCGCTTCCTGTTGAATCGGCAGAAATTTGTCTTTTTCACCAGAGGTCGATCAAGGCTTTTGACACCCAACCATTTTGTCAAGTGTGCATTAAATATGTCCTAGTATTTTAGAAAATTGATTTGATCCATTTTTGCAACAAATATATGGTAGGTCCTTCACAAAAAAAACTCAATTCAGGCACTCGGAAAATGGAAAATGAATTTTCCGTGCAAAGAAAATGAAAACTCCCTTAGGCAACATTGTTTGGAATTCCAAGATGCACCCTTGTGCACAATATGAGATCATGTGAACAAACTATGCCATGAATGTGGCCATAAGATTGATCATTTGGCTTGAAAGCCCTGAATCTTCACGCATGATAGCTCATTTCTTAGAACACGTTTTTAAATTAATTGCCGTATTACAAGTTTATTATTTTTCCTAGAAACTTGGTCACATATAATGACACAATGTGAAGGTTTTCCATTTTTTGATTTTTTTGAATTTTTTATGCCCGTTTCGAAATGTGGTCAAAACGGCAGGCTTGACCGTTCCTAGCTAGTGGTTGAATCTTGGAAAACTTTTGATGTTTCTCAGATTAAATATATAATTATGTACCTAGAAATAATTTTGGAAAAAATAAAGAGCAAACTATGAGGCAGCCGCAGTTCAAATTTGACCCGCTTCCTACTGAATCGGCAGAAATTTGTCTTTTTCACCAGAGGTGGATCAAGGCTTTTGACACCCAACCATTTGGTCAATTGTGCATTAAACATGGCATAGTATTTCATAAAGTTGATTTGGTCCATTTTTGCAACAAATATATGGTAGGTCCTTCACAAAAAAACTCAATTCAGGCACTCGGAAAATTGAAAATGAATTTCCTGTGCAAAGAAAATGAAAACTCCCGTAGGCAACATTGTTTGGAATTCCAAGATGCATCCTTGTGCACAATATGAGATCATTTGAACAAACTATGCCATGAATGTGGCCATAAGATTGATCATTTGATTTGAAAGCCATGAATCTTCACAAATGATAGCTCATTTCTGAGAACACTTTTTTAAAGTAATTGTCGTATTACAAGTTTATTATTTTTCCTGGAAACTTGGTCACATATAATGACACAATGCGAAGTTTTTCCAATTTTTTGAATTTTTTTGAATTTTTTATGTCCGTTTCAAAATGCGGTCAAAACGGCAGGCTTGACTGTTCCTAGCTAGTGGTTGAATCTTGGAAAACTTTTGACTTTTTTGATGTTTTAGTACTTAGAAACTATTTTAAACCATAAATTTTCTGAACCAATCAGGGCTCTTCCCACGGATCACCCCCCTTAGCCGATCTGAACCGTCCATTCTAGTTGATCTGAACCGTCCACCTCTCTACAGCCCAATCCAAACCCTAAGAAGCCTGCGCCCGCCTCTCTCTCCCCCTCTCCGTCGCCTCTCTCTTTCCCCTTCTCCCCGAGCCAGATCCAACCTAAGTGCCAGTGCTCTGCAGTCCTCCGCCGCCGCCCCGTCCCCCGTCGCAGCTTCTCGTGGGAGCCTCGCCGGTGCGCTGCGCCGCCCAGAGCCCCATCTCGCAGCCGCTTGGCCGGCGCGCCCACCGCATCCCCGCTCCTCCGCCCCGACGCCGACTCTGAAGACGGCGACAACGGATCCCCTCTGTCCCCCTCCCTAGCTCCCGCCCCCACGAGCTCCCCCGGCGTCGACAAGGCGGCGAAGGCGCCCGCCGATACCTTCGGATCCCTCTGGCCGCTCGCGCCCTTGCTCCCTCTCCGCCTGCGGGGTCGCGCCCCTCGCGCTGCTCCCCGATGACGTGGGCAGGCGCGCGGGCCTCGACCGCGGGGCTCGTCCAAGTGGTGCGACCGGTGGTAGCGGCACCAACGTTGTTGCGAGGGGGCCAGAGGAGGCATCTTCCTGGCCATTGCCTACTTCGACCACTTCTTCCTGGTAATCAATCACCGCACCACTGCTGTAAAACAAATTTAGCCTCTCCGCTTCTTAGGAACAGGAGGATGATGTGGTTGTGCGCATGCAGAGGATGGCCATGCTGTGGGTGGCGCGGCTCCTTTCCGTGGCCTGCGTCTCTGTGGCAGCGAAGATGGAGTACTGCACGCCGGCACTGTCGAAATTCGACGCCAGCGGCAGCTACAAGTTCTGCTCCGCCTCCATCCGCCGGATGGAGCTGCCTGTGCTGTCAACCTTTGGCTGGCACATGGCCGCCGTTACGCCCTTCCATTACCTCCCCTGCTTCTCTTCCCGGTTTGACCGGCACGACAGCTGCGGCGGCTGTGGGCATGACCCCGCCTGCGTGGCCCTCAAGTCCATCGGCTTCATCTTTGCCACAACCGAAGGTTCATCTTCGTCCTGCACACCTTCTTAACTGAATATGGATCTTTCTTGCATTTTGTCTGACTGATATGTGTTGTGTTCATGCAGCCGATAGTGTGCTGGATTACATGCCATCTACTATGGCTGCAGCTGCAATCCTACCTGCATCCTATGGAGCTCTAATGACCAAAGAAGCACTAGAGTCCATGAAACTCTGTTTTTAGACTACTAGGCATGACTGCTTCTTCTTGGCCATGTCCAGTTAAAATCCATGACAACAAGCTAGCTAGCTAGCAACCATGTCACTGACAATGTCCATATATATATATATATCCTTCTCCATTGTAGATCCATTGTATTTGCATGCTGCTATATTATGTCAAGTTGAGTGAAGCGAACATATCCTCGTGTGTGTGTGTTATCATCTCCTAATGCTCCTACCAACTTTCTAACTGTGGCAAATGATTTGACTCCTCTCACTTGGCCTAGGAGCAACACCACTACTGATGAGAGAAGATCCTTTCCCTCAATAGACTAGCATCATTCCATTCTTACTCTGTAGTAGAATTGGTAGTGATAGAGTGGGTGAATCTATGTGATGTAGAGATACACTAAGATCATGCAAAAATATATATTAGTTCTGCTAATGCTTACCAGTGAATTCAAGTATGCTTATTTGAAGGTCCAGCACTTGTGCATACTGATTTGTGTCCTTTTGAGTGAATTGTGTTTTCAGACTGCAATTATGTGATGTTGGTGAAGTGTTTTCTGAGTGAACTAGGAATGTTAGAAGGATATGATGTGGTTGTATCAGTTTCAGCATGATGATTCTCATCAACTTGCACCTGGTCATAGTCCAATAAATGCATGGCAGTGTTTTGTTCAATTATATTATATAAGAGTGACTCGTGTAGTATAAATTGTCATGGTCAAGTAGCTGCATACAGCTACATGCCATTATCTCATAAGAGTGACTCGTGTAGTATGAATTGACAGTGTGATCTAAGTATCATGTGTGTAATTGTGTATGCTTATATGATTTCTGGCACATTTCCTGTACCTACAATACAAATTTGTGAGCATAGCTTCTGTTGTCAATGCAAAAAATTGTTCCTTGTAATGTACATACTCATACTACATCTTTTGGATTGTTCATTTTTGCTTGGTTTTAGGTGATGGACTCATTTCCGGTGGTGGTTCTGCTTGGGTTTTCCTGATGTTGTTTCGCGTTGGGTTCTGATTCGCTTTGCTCCTATTGTTTCTGTGGTGATGCAGACTTGTGGTGAAGAAGAGAAAGGCCGAGAAAGACAACAACAAGCCCAAGCGCCGTCTTAGTCCTCATGTGAGCCAGAGATTTGATTTTTTGTTGTGGTTCGATTCACGTTGTTTCTATGGCGTGGTGACGCGTCCTGACCGGGGCCCATTTTGGTTCTATTTTTGCAGGGACAGATTCAGGAAGGACTCCAACATCAAGCAGGTCTCCATGGTAAGCATCTCGGTTCCCTTTGCTCCCGCCCCTATCTCCTTGTTCTTATTCGAACTCGTGTTGTGATAGTTTTTCTTGCAAATCCCGTGTCCTGATTTGTGTTTAAATCGCAGGTTTGCAAGGTTGATGGTGAGAAGTGGAAGTATCTTTTGTGATGTTGTAAGTTACCCGCTCCCCCATTCCCTCTCTGTTACCGCTCTATTCAGTGTTGGCCTCTTCCACCTGATCTCAGTGTTTGCTCGGTGATGCGATGAAATTTTGGCAGACTTTGTGTTGGTTTCCATGTTTCTGTGTCGCTGCACCGCGTCATTTGGGTATTGTTGGTCAGTGATATTTAGAATTTAGTTGCTATGCAATTGTTGATCTACTCCTATTTTTAATTTGGTTGTTCAAATTTATGGCTTCTTGTGTTCAAATGTGTAGCCTTGTAACCTTGTAGCCTTGCTAGAATCTATATAGTATGCTCATCGATTCAAACTGCCGCTTGAATGTTACTTTCCAAATCCACCATGCCATTTCACACGATTTATTCAACAATTCTTCTTCTGTTAATATTTAATCCTGTAATCTGTCGCCTTGCACCACACTAACATTTGCTCCATGATTCCCTATCTGCTCAACATGTTGATATGTTTTGAACATCTGAATTTTGTGTGTCTAGGGGGACTTGTGATGCAGCACGCCAAGCAACAACAAGGGGAGGGCGTCTCTGAAATGTCGCCGCTGGTGGTGATGGATGGTTGCTGCTGGTGGTGGTAGTACCTCCTTGTCTTTCAGGCGGCTGTTGCTGCTGTTGGTAGAAATGGTAGCTACTTGGTAGCTACGTGGATGCTTGAATGTACATGTTTGCTGTTAGTACGTGTTTTAGCTCCTTGGTAGTACTTCCTATGCTTGAATGTACCTTGAGTGTACCTATTGTTGTACACGTGGCTGTTTAAGGAATCTTTTTGTGTTGAAAGAAATAAAATTGTCACCCGTGGCTGTTTAAGATACATGCTTGTTTGAATTCCCTCTATTTCACTGTCGCTGGAACAATTTTGTTATGGAGGCCCAAAATTGAAATAGACTATAAAAAGTTTGAGGCCCAAAAAAGAAATGAACTGTAGAAGGCCGTGTCCTAGAAAATAAAAGGCCAAATTCTTGGTCTCGGCCCATGTAGGTGACACAAATTGCTAGAAAAATAATAATTAATGGGCTTGGCCCATATAGACACTGAACTGGACCGGGCTCATTCTAAGTAATGACCTTTTCAATTGGTCGCAATTTTGCCACGTCAGATTGCCACGTCAGATCCGACGTGGCCTGGGCAGACAGCCAGTGACCAAAACAAAAGGTCATGGGTTCAACGACCTTCTGTTTTGGTCGTAAACGTCTACGACCTTCTCACAGAGAAGGTCGCTAATTTCAGTTTATGACCGCCAGCTTTTGACCTTCTGTTTTTGGTCACAAAAAGGTCGCAAATGAAAAACTATGACCTTTCAGTGGCCAATAGCGAGGGTCACAAGTTGACATATTTCTTGTAGTGTCTACCCACCCACACATCCTGTTATTTTCCGGCGACGTCAGCCTCACCCCGCAGCCGACCAGCCAGTGCTCATACTCCCCTTAGCGTGGGCATCCATTGCGGTGGCTTCACCGGCTCCGGGTCGTTCCCTTCCTAGGCCTCGCCCTCATCCACCGTGTTTGTGCTCTCAGCGTGGCGAGGTCAACATACAACAGCCATCGGAAGAGGCTGATAGTAGGGGCCCACACAAGGAAATGCCTCCTTATTACACGCAAAATAATGATTCGTCCACCTGACAGCCGGGACCCACTGGAAGGGCCTATGTATTTCACGAAAAAACATTCCCTCTGCTGACAGGTCGGACCGACCAGCTATATCTTCGCACGCAAGGAAGTGCCTCCTTATTACGCACAAAAAAATGTATACTCCCCCTACTAGCTAGGACCCACCATAGTGGGAGGCTGACTTGTGGGCCTACTAAGATGACGAGGATGGAGGGCTTTGTCAACTTAGTCAATATGAACGATTCTAGCTCCAGTGACCGTACGATGTCCATCCAACGGCCGTAGTGCTTCTTCAACCTCTGGTCTTCTTGCTCCAACTGTCCAAACAAGCGTCGGCCATGCCACCTACTCCTGTCTCCCGTGTCCGGCTGTGCTATCACTGCTGGCCATGCCATCCCTCTATACTCACGCACACCTCCTGTTATTCTCTGGCGACGGCATCCTCACACCGCAGCCGAAGCAGTCAACCCACGTACCCCCCTCTGCGTGGGCATCCACTGCCGCGTTTTTCCTGGCTCCGCGTCATCCCCTTCCTAGGCCTCGCTGTCATCCACTACCCAAGTGCTCTCGGCGCGGCGTGGTCAACGTGATCAAGGAACGACTTCCATCAGAAGAGCACTGTACGTGGAGAGGCTGACAGCTGGGTCCATGGCAGCAGCAAGGAAGTGCCTCCTTATTACGCAGAAAATAATTATTCCTCCACCTGACAGCAGGGACCCACTGGACGGGCCATCGTATTTCGTGAAAAAAACATTTCCCCCCTGACTGCTGGGACCCACCAGCTACATCTTCGCACGGAAGGAAGTGCCTGATAGTTAGGACCCACTTCATCGAAGCGTGCATAGCGTTGTCATTCTGGTTGTGAACGTGTACGTACATAATGGTTGATGTAGAGGCGCACACGTGTCGTAGTAGAGGCGCGCACATAGCATGTACACGTACGTATAGCCAGGGTGCAAGAAAGTAAATACGGCCACATACATACATACAGGCGGGGTCTCGAATGCCTACTCGCGCATACGTACGGCCAGGGCTCGTGTACATGGCTGGGTCGGAACGGAGAAACCGCGTCATCGTCATGTTCATGGGGAGGCAACGGAATGCGTCATGTTCATCGGAAGGCAACGGAACGCGTGCTGTTCATCGGGAGCCAACTGGCTTGGACGGAACAGCCGATGGAAACGAGGCCTGGCATACCGCAGAATGGAGGAAACGGCCTTGTGTTCGACCGGCCACGGTCTAAACGGGATCCTGTTCATCGAGAGGGGTCTGACGTACCACAAAATGGTGGAAACAGGGTCCTGTTGATCGGGAGGGGTGTGGCGTACCGCAAAATGGAGGAAACGGATTTGTGTTGGAGCGCTAAGGTCGAAACGGGGGTCCTGTTCATCGGGAGGGGTGTGGCGTACCGCAAAACGGGACTCCACGAGATACTGTTCATATCTACCGTCGACTGCCTCCACGGGCTGCTGTTCATCCACCATCGACCTCCTCCAGCCTCCACCTACGACTGTTCATCCATGGGCTCCTGTTCATCTAGCCTCCACCATGCGCTCCTCCACCGGCTACTGTTCAACCAGCCCTCTCCACGGGGTCCTATTCAACCACCCCTCCACGGGCTACTGTTCATCCAGCCCTCCACCGACTGCTGTTCAACTAGCCCTCCATGGGGTCCTGTTCATCCAGCCCTCCACAGGGTCTTGTTCATCCACCGGCTCAATCGATCGGGGTAGTGTTCATCCAGCGGCAACGGCCTCTACTACCACGGGGTCCTGTTCATCCAACCCCCACCAGGAACTATTCATCCAAACCCCCCAACAACACACACTGTTCATCCAGAGGCAACATCAACCGGCTTCAGTTAGCAGCAGTAGCGAATGAATCACTCAGGTTTAGTTAGGGGAACGCCTCGCTCATGTTCAGTTAGAGCCCAACGCCTCGCACCCATGCGCGTACATGTATGAGAGAAATGTGCATCGCTCGGCCCCTGACCACCCGTCGTAACCGGGAACTCCCCGATATTTTCCTCGCCCTCGCTTCTACCATGGTTTTTTCCGTCATGGACAGCCCAAAGAATGTCTTGCAGCTGTGTCTCCAGCCTGCCTAGGACGAAAAGCCCATTTTTGTCATAGAAGTAGGATCCCACCACATCTATGATGATACCGGGTTTTGTCACAATTATCATCATAGAAGTGTCATAAGCATGATAGAAAAAAATTCGTTCATCCCAAAATGTCATGGATGTGTCTTTTTTTGTAGTGCCCTCCCTCAAACACACACGCACGCACACACACACACAAACACACACACACACACACACTTTCAGTCAGCGGGAGAGGGCATCTTACCAAGATGTATCATAAAACAGACCAAGAAGAATCCACCTTGGTCGTACAACCTCGCTCTTGTTGTTGGTCAAAGTGATGGACGCCCACGCAACCCTAGAGATGGGCTAGCTCGCCAATAATCATGCAAGTAGCTAGTGCCCGAAGACAACCACTGCCTGCATGTGGCCCAAACATATGTACGGATCGGTGTTGATGTTTGAATACTCAGTGAAACAAAACTTTGATGTGGCACCGTGCTTTGGAACCAGAAATCCCCACACGGAGCGAGGGTTAGTGGACGACGCGTTGTATATATGTATGTCACACCACACTTCAAGCTGTTGACGGGGATTCATGCATGCATATCTATGTATGCGCTCAAACTTAGGTCTGGAATCTCACCATGACCTACTACGATAACACAAACCAAAGAAGAAGAATCCACCATGGTAGCCTATCTCGTTGTCAGTCAAAGTGATCATGGATGTCCACGCGGGCCCATGAATATATAGGCTTGCCACCGAGAACCACGTGAGGGAGAGTACCTTTCGAAGACAACCACTGCATGCATATGTATGTATGGAGGTGATGTGTGCATGTTTGAATACCATGCACAACATTGATGTGGCGCGTTGCGACGAAAATCATACAGTCCCCACACAGAGCAAGATGGATCATGACGTGTCGTGGTGCGCTGCCCCTCCCCCCGCTGCCCACTTCGACTCGGTGGGAGGGATTCAGGCATACACATGCATGTGCTCAAACTATATCATGTCATCCCAGAGCATGACCTATATATCGTAATATAAATCAAAAAATAATCCCCTCCTAAGTCAAATTAACCTCTCTCGTTGTCAATCAAATTAAGTAGTGATGGACCAAGCGGGCCCCTAGATGGAAAGCATTGATACCGTTGATAATCGCGTGAGTGGGTGCCAGAGGACAACTGATGACCCACAAGTATAGGGGATCAATCGTAGTCCTTTCGATAAGTAAGAGTGTCGAACCCAAAGAGGAGCATAAGGAAATGACAAGTGGTCTTCAGCAAGGTAATTCCTGCAAGCACTGAAATTATAAGTAACGAGTAGTTTGATAGCAAGATAATTTGTAACGAGTAAGTAATGGTAATAGTAACAAAAGGGCAGCAAGGTAGCCCAATCCTTTTGAGGAATGTTCTCTTATGATAAGCAAAGCGTTCTTGAGGGCACACTGGAATTTCATCTAGTCACTTTCATCATGTTGGTTTGATTTGTGTTCACTACTTTGATAATTTGATATGTGGGTGGACTGATGCTTAGGTGCTGTTCTTATTTGAACAAACCTCCTACTTATGATTAACCCCCTCGCAAGCATGCGCAACTACGAGAAAAGTATTAAGAATAAATTCTAACCATAGCATTAAACTGTTGGTCCAATCAGTCCCTTACGGAATGGCGCATAAACTAGGGTTTAAGCTTCTGTCACTCTTGCAACCCATCATCTAATAACTACTCCACAATGCATTCCCTTAGGCCCAAATATGGTGAAGTGTCATGTAGTCGACATTCACATGACACCGCTAAGGGAATCACAACGTACATATTATCAAAATATCGAACACATATCAAGTTCACATGATTACTTGCAACATGATTTCTCCCGTGACCTCAAGAACAAAAGTAACTACTCACAAGTGATAAACATGTTCATGATCAGAGGGGTATTAAATAGCATAATGGATCCGAACATATAATCTTCTACCAAATAAACCATATAGTGGTCAACTACAAGGTGTAATCAACACTACTAGTCACCCACAGGTACCAATCTGAGGTTCTGGTACAAAGATTGAACACAATAGATGAACTAGGGTTTGAGAGGAGATGGTGCCGGTGAAGATGTTGATGGAGATTGCCCTCCCCAAGATGGGAGAGTTGTTGGTGATGATGATGATGATGATTTCCACCTCCGGGAGGCAAGTTCCCTCGGCGGAATCGCTCCGCCTGAGGGCAGAAGTGCTCCTTCCCAAGTTCCGCCTCGAGACGGCGATGCTCCACCCGAAAGCCCTATCCCTATTTTTTCTAGGTCAAAATGACTTATATACCAGAAGATGGGCACTGAAGGTGGGCTGGGCTGAGCACAACCCACCAGGGTGCGCCTGGGGGGGCCTGGCGCGCCTTGGTGTCTTGTGCTCACCAGGTGGCCCCCTCCGGTAGTTATTTGCGCCAGTATTTTTCATATATTCCATAAAAATTCCTCGTGAAGTTTTAGCTCATTTGGAGTTGTGTAGAATAGGCTAGCCCAGGTGGGTTGTGCCTACCTGGTGGCCCCCCTCTAATACTTATTAGCTCCAATATTCCTCATATATTCCATAAAAAATCTCCGTGAAATTTCAACTTGTTTGGAGTTGTGCAGAATAGGTGGCCTGACGTAGCTTTTCTAGGTCCAGATTTCCAGCTGTCGGAATTCTCCCTCTTTGTATGAACCTTGCATATTATGAGAGAAAAGGCATTATAATTACTCCAAAAAGCATTATTATGCATAAAAACATTATAAATAAAAGTAGGTAAACATGATGCAAAATGGACGTATCAACTCCCCCAAGCTTGTCCTCAAGCGAAAACCGAAATTGAAAGATGCCTGCTTTCAACTTCTCTGCCGCTTCGGTTGGACGCCCTGTTCGTGCTCACAAACCAAAACCCATGATCGTTGAGTCTGAAGTCAGACGCAATGCCATGCTTT
This sequence comes from Triticum urartu, assembly GCF_003073215.2. NCBI lineage: Eukaryota > Viridiplantae > Streptophyta > Magnoliopsida > Poales > Poaceae > Triticum > Triticum urartu. The sequence continues at coordinate 196,842,369 of NC_053027.1, read as the reverse complement.
CTACCTTGTGTGATGGATTTATGCACTGCTCTCTGGCCAAGCCTGCATCTCTGAGGAAACTAGCAGCAAAATCCCATAAGAAGCGCAAGGTTTCAGCAAAAGATCATCAGCCATGGAATGGCCATCATTCTGTAGAGCAAGCTACTGTCCCACCTTGGGCACCTAGGTTACATGTCATTGGAGTGGGAGGTGGGAACGTGTGGGTCTTCACCTTGGAATTGCACCTGAGAAGCTGACTAAGGAGAAGCTTGAGGCTTCTTCATGCAAGCCTTCCTCTGCTTCTTCTAGTTCTGATGATAGTTAAATATTTGCCTTGGTGGGGTTTCTGGTTAACCCTTGTTAAAACCATCTATCTTTTTTTATGTTTTGTACTGTCTGAACTTTATTGCTATTATTTGGCTGATCTGGCACTATCACTATGTGGTCGTCTTTTGATGTTTGCTTTACTTTGGTCTGTAATGAATCAGTACAACTTTAGAGACTGGAAAGTGTTGTGCTGGAATGTTCGTGGACTGAATTCGGAAAGTGCTTGTTCTCTTGTTTGTTTACAAGAAACTAAATGTGAGATCATTGATCATCATTTTATTCGTAAGTGTGGCCCGCGACGTTTCTGTCAATTTGTACATGTGCCATCTTCTGGAGCTTTGGGTGGGATGTTGGTGGTATGGAATTCAACTATGTTTGATGGCAAGCTAATTCAGTCTACTAGTTTTGGAATTATAGTGGAGTTGAAATCCACTCATAACTCTCAAACATGGACAATGGTTACTGTCTATGGGCCCTGTCAAAATCCAACTAGGGCAGATTTTGTTAATTGGTTGCATGATTTAAGTATTTCTGATTATGCTAATTGGCTGTTGCTGGGTGACTTTGACTTCTTGTGCTTGATGGAAAAGAGGAAAAAACCTGGTGGGGACATCAATGACATGTTTCTTTTCAATGAAGTTATTGGGCACCTAGGCTTAATTGAACTTCCACTTAAGGGAAGAAAATTTACATGGTCAAATATGCAAAATGCTCGTTTGCTTGAACAAATTGATTGGTTCTTCACAACTCCGACCTAGACTTGTTCTTATCCAAACACTATGGTTTTGCCACTAGCTAGAACTTCTTAAGATCATGTGCCCTGTGTGGTACAAATCAAAACTTCTATTCCTAAGGCCAAGGTTTTTCGTTTTGAGAATTATTGGACTAATTTACCTGGCTTTATGGATTGTGTCAGAGATTCTTGGAACATGCCTATTCATAGAACATCTTTTGTTGCATTTATCTTTGCAAAATTTAAAGCTCTTCGACAAGCCCTTAAACACTGGCACATTGGTCTTTCTAAGGTGAAAGCTCTGATTTCTAATTGCAATAAGGTCATCTTCCTCTTGGGTGAATTGGAGGAGTCTAAGCCTTTGTCTGGGCCAGAGGCAATTTTCACAAGAATAGTTAAGCTACATCTGGAGGAAATTCTCAAGTTACAATTTATCTACTGGAAACAGAGATGTACCATCAGGAGCATTAAAGGTGGAGAGGAAAACACTAGGTTTTTCATGCTATGGCTACTGAGCGTTACAGGAGCAACTCTATCTCCAGCATAGCTTTAGATGATGGGCAAGTGACCTCTGATCATGCCACAATTGCTGGGCTTTTTTGCAAGAATTTAAATAGAGGATGGGTTGTGCTAATGATACTCATATGGGTTTTGACATGCCAAATATTATCAGAAAGGTTGAGGGCCTTGATGATTTGACTAAACCTTTTTCTCAAGAGGAAATTAACAATGTTATTAAAGACATGCCTCCAGACAGAGCTCCTAGGCCTGATGGTTTCACTGGTCTCTTTCTCAAAAAGTGCTGGAATATCATTAAGGATGATTTTATTCAATTGGTAAAGGTGTTTTCTTACGGGCATCTTGACCCTGAGTGCATCAATACTTCTCTCATAACTCTGATTCCAAAGAAGCTCACACATGAGGTTTCAATGACTACAGGCCAATTTCTTGACAAACATCTGCTTGAAATTCCTCACTAAGCTACTTGCAAATAGACTTCAGAATGTGATTCTTTCTTGCATTCATAATAACCAGTATGGGTTTATTAAATCTATGTGTATTCAGGACTGCTTAGCTTGGTGTTTTGATTATATACATCAATTTCAGGCATCAAAAAACCAATCGTCCTCCTGAAGTTGGATTTTACTAAGGCTTTTTATACTCTTGAGCATGATGCCATTCTCAGGATTTTGAGGTACAAGGGTTTTAATGATAAATGGATTTTGTGGATGCAATCCCTTCTGTCATCTGGTTCTTCCTCTTTGCTCCTTAATGGTGTACCTGGACATCATTTTAAATGTAAGAGGGGAGTTAGGCCAGGTGATCCAATGTCACCTCTGCTATTTGTGCTTCTACTGATCTTCTTCAGTCTGTGGTCAATGATATGTGCTCTAAAGGAATCTTAACTCTTCCAATCCAAACTCATAGTCAGGACATGATTACCCATAGCGCATTATGCTGATGATACACTAATTGTGTTGCCTGCTTCTGATCACCAGCTCCTTGCTCTTAAAGACATGCTTGATGTTTTTGCTTCTTCAACTGGGCCGTCTTTGAATTTTGCAAAATCTTTAATGGTGCCTATGAATATGACCAGTGATGAAGCTAATAGGCTAGCTACAATTCTGGGATGCAAATTGGGGGTCATGCCTTTCACATACTTGGGTCTTCCCATGGGAACTACCAGACCCTCAATTCAGGATGTGATGCCCCTTGTGCATAGAATTCAAAGGAGATTATCTACCACTTCTTGTTTTCTGAATCAAGGGAGCAGATTACAATTGCTTCAGTCTGTTTTAACCTCCATGCCCATATATTTTCTCTACACACTTGTCATTCCTCCTGGAATTTTGAAGCAAATTGAAAGGATTCAAAGACAATGTCATCGGAGAGGAAATTCTGATACCCCAAGACAATCTTTGGCTGCTTGGGATTTGGTATGCTTGCCTAAAAATAAGGGAGGTCTTGGGGTGCTCAACTTAAGAGTGCATAATGAGGCTCTGCTTATGAAATTCTTGCACAAGTTCTGAAATCACCATGACATTCCTTGGGCTAATCTAATTTGGGACTCATATTATGATAGGGATGTCCCTCATACTGCCAGTTTATGTGGGTCCTTTTGGTGGCGTGATGTGTTTAAATTAGCACACAAATATTGCCAGTTGGACTCTCATAAGTTGGGTGATGGTAGGTCTATTTTGTTCTAGACTGATAGTTGGGTTGTTGAGCTTAAGGGTTCCTCCATCAGTAAAAAGTTTCCCACACTTTTTTCATTTTTTATTGATGGACGACTTTCAGTGTTTGATGTCCTTTCCCAGGAGCTCCTCTCATTTTTGCACTTACCTTTATCCACCCAAGTATTTAATGAGCTGGAATGTCTGCAACAAATGATGAATGCATATGCTTGCTCTGAGGATCATGACACATGGATATGGACTTTCAATAAGGGGTGCTTCAGACCAAAATCCTTTTATGTGCATGTGCACCAAAATATTGTTGTTGATCCTATTTTCCATCGGATTTGGAAATCCTCTTGCACCCTGAAAATTAAAATGTTTGGGTGACTGCTGTTAAGGGACATTTTGAATACTAGAGATATGCTACAGAGGAGGCATTGGCATGTGGAGGATCATTCTTGTGTGCTATGCCCATTTCTCATTCATGAGGATGTTGCCCATTTGTTTTTCTCATGCAACTTCAGTGGCACAGTATGGCATTATTTATGGATTAACTGGGATCCTCAGCCTGGGATGACTACTTATCAAATGGCAGCAAAGGCTAGGAAAGACTTTGGGCATAATTTCTTCACTGAAGTGGTTTTTACAACTGCTTGGAATATCTGGATTCTAAGGAATGGCAATGTTTTTAGGAATGAAAGGCCTACATTCAGAGCTTGGAGACACAATCTCTCAGAGGATAAAATGTAAATTCAAGGATAGTCTTCTGACTTGGATTTATCACCTCCCTTAGTTAACTTCTTTTGTTGCCCTGTTTGGGTTGTAAGTAAGTTTTTCTCTTTTCTTTTGTAAAGGACTTGTACAGTACTTTTGTTTCCTTTAGTTTATTTGAATAAAGAGCTGTGAGGCTATTGCCTTGAAGTACATAGTCAAAAAAACATGTCCACATGCTTAGAGAGAGAGAGGTGTTAATAAAAACAAAATACGGACATAAAAGCATCATGTATATTATTATAATAGCAACAAACTTTAACATAAAACTTTTATCATAGACTTCTCATGAATAAGTAACAATTCATCACAACATCGAAGTATAAAGCATAAACTCTATTGGAAACCAACAAACTATGTTCTTAGTCAACTTTGCAATTACAATTCATCATCTTTTGAGGAAGGGCCACGTATCAGAGCCTTTAGGCAGTCCACATACTCAACCATCATATAGTCTTCTCTGATTGCTAACACTCATTGAATACACATGAGAAAAACATTTCAACTGGAATAGAAAGATAGGGGCTTATAATTTCGCTTCCCAACGTATTCACCTCAAGGGTGATGTCAACAATAATAACTCATGCTACCCATATCCAACTGGATATATGTGCCTAGATCTTTCCTCACCACATGATGCTTGCCAAAAGAGAAAAATAAAAAGGAATAGAGAGAAAAACTTTGACTCTTACATGAAAGTAAATACATAAAAGTAAAAGATGGGCCCTTCGCAGAGGGAAGCAGAGGTTGGCATGCGCTTTTTGTTTGTATTCTCAAACCCTTAGTGCAAAATAACGTCACGTTATATTGCCCATTATGATAGAAACCTTTATTATGCAGTCTGTCGCTTTTATTCTTTGCCATCACAAGTTCGTACAATGCTCAATTTTCTCTTTCACTAAATGATCTAACACTTTTAGAAGCAATTTTTATTGCCTTATTGCACCGATGACAACTTACTTGAAGGATCTTACTCAATCCTTAGGTAGGTATGGTGGAGTCTTGAAAATAAGATTTGGGTTTAAGGGTTTTGGATGCACAAGTAGTATCTATACTTGGTGCAGAATTTTTGGCTAGCAAAGATGGGGGGCAAGCACCAAATGTTGAAGGATCTATGACAATATAACTTCTACGTGAATATGAAAAAACATAAATCATTATGTTGTCTTCCTTGTCCAGCGTCGACAATTTTGGCATATAATATTTTGACGGGGGCTCACAATCACAAAAGATTTCCAAGATAGTGTATTTACAGGTGAATCTTCTCTTCCCTTATTAATTCTTTCATGAATTGCATCATTGACCAATGCTATGTTTGTCAATCTCCAATAAAATTTTCTACTTATACTTTTCCTTATGTGATGTCATTACCCACCGTAAGATTAGCATATGATCTTTTTCATTTATTTCCTTTCTTTTTTTGAAACATGAAAGTAAAGAAAGCAAAAGTCAAACTATACTTTATTATATATTTCGCACACGATTACAAAGGTAGATCACGAACCAAACTCTCGAAAAGAAAGGATCAAACTAAACTTTTATTCATCTAAAGCAAAACATAACTATGGATCGAACTAAGGTAAATAAATGCAAAATATAGTGGAGGTGATACGATACCGGGCACCTCCCCCAAGCTTGGCGCAAGCCCAGGGGAGTGCCTATACCCAATACTCAATTTTCTTTTGGTGATGAAGAAGGAGGTGGTGGTGATGATGTAGAGGGTTTGTCTTTCTTCCTTAGCTTACGCTTGAGGATGGAATTCTCCTCCTTCAATTCACCTATCTCCTGCTAAAGCTCCATTACCTTTTTGCATCAATCTTGCTTGTTTTCCTGCAAAAGACGAAAGGGGATAAACTGGATCTTAGGCTTTTTTGTTCTTTTGGGGAGACTCGACTCCTTAAATTCAATGTGCATCTCCTCTGGTTGAGGAAATGGGGCTTCATACTCGTCTGAGCTCGTCTCCTCCTCCCTTTTAGGATCATAGTCCTCTTCTTCCTCCAAAGTCCAGCTATAGTGCTCCACATCCCCCATAAACCTTAGGGTTTGCGATATAATCAGCAACATAGCTCTCACCCTCCGAGTCTTGGGATGACATATTTACAGATCTGTTTGGAAAACGGCGAGAAAAGAAAACAGAAGATTTCTCCGCGAGAAGGAGGTCAATTGGTTCGGGGGGTATATAAAGATTTTTTATCTTGGGAAACAACCGAACGGAAGAAAAACATAGCCCAAAAGGTACCCGAGGTAGGCACAACCCACCTGGGCGCGCCTGTTGTCCTGTGCCCACCAGGGGTGCCTTCCTGGTTGTTTCTTATTTTCCTAATTTTTGTTATATTCCAAAACAGATAGAAAATATTTTTTAAATTTTTCGGAGTCCGTTTACTTACCGTATCACGTACTTCCTTTTTTCACGATTCTAGAGTGTTCCAGAAAGTTTCTTTTATGTGTTCTTCCGGTGTCATAGTTTGGATAATATTGCTTTCAACATTAATGGGCGTACCTTCGGGTTAGTACCTTCGGCATTATTTATTTTGATAGCTCCAGATCGATAAACCTGCTCGATAACATAGGGTCCTTCCCATTTGGAGAGGAGTTTTCCTGCAAAGAATATGAAATGACAGTTGTACAAAAGAACATATTCTCCAACTTTGAACTCACGCTTTTGGATTCTTTTATCATGCCATCTTTTAACTTTTTCGTTAGATAACTTGGCATTTTCATAAGCTTGGGTTCTCCATTCATCTAATGAGCTAATATCAAATAATCTCTTCTCACCAGCAAGTTTGAAATCATAGGTTATTTCTTTAATTGCCCAATAAGCTTTATGTTCTAACTCAAGAGGCAAATGACAAGCTTTTCCATAAAACATTTTATAAGGAGACATACCCATAGGATTTTTATATGATGTTCCATAAACCCAAAGTGCATCATCTAATTTCTTAGACTAATTCTTCTGGTACCTATTGACAGTCTTTTGTAAAATTAATTTTATTTCTCTATTGCTAAGTTCAACTTGACCACTAGACTTGGGATGATAGGGTGATGCAATTCTATGGTTAACATCATACTTGGCAAGCATTTTGCAGAAAGCACCATGAATAAAGTGTTAACCACCATCAGTCCTTAAATATCTAGGGACTCCAAAACTTGGGAAAATAACCTCTTTAAGCATTTTAATAGAGGTGTTGTGATCAACACTACTAGTTGGAATAGCTTCTACCCACTTAGTAACATAATCATCAGAATCCAAAATATGAGTATACCCATTAGAGGAAGGAAAAGGCCCCATGTAATCAAATCCCCAAACATCAAATGGTTCAACAAGTGAATAATTCATAGGCATTTCTTGACGCTTACCAATATTACCTATTCTTTGACATTCATCACAAGATAATACGAACTTACGAGCATCCTTGAAGAGAGTAGGCCAATAAAACCTAGATTGCAATACCTTGTGAGCAGTTCTGTCTCCCGCATGATGTCCCCCATAAGCTTCGGAGTGACATTTTCGTAGGATTTTTTCCTGTTCATGCTTTGGTACACAACGTCTAATAATACCTTCTACTCCTTTATAAAGATGTGGGTCATCCCAAAAGTAATGTCTTAAATCATAAAAGAATTTTTTTTCTTTTGGTGGTATGTAAAGCTAGGGGATATGTATTTAGCAACAATATAATTAGCATAATCAGCATACCAAGGTGTACTATTAGAAACATTTATTGCAGCTAACTGCTCATCAGGAAAGCTATCATTAATAGGTTGTGGGTCATCAAGAATATTTTCAAGCCTAGACAAGTTATCAGCCATGGGGTTCTCCGCTCCTTTTCTATGAGTGATATGCAAATGAAATTCTTGTAGCAAGAGAGCCCATCGAATAAGCCTAGGTTTGGCATCTTTATTTTCCATAAGATATTTAATAGCAGCATTATCAGTGTGAATAATTATTTTTGAATCTAAAATATAGGATATAAATTTATCACAAGCAAACACCACAGCTAGAAATTCTTTTTCAGTAGTAGCATAATTTCTTTGTGCAATGTCTAGAGTTTTACTTGCATAGTGAATAACATTCAGTTTCTTATCAACTCTTTGTCCTAGAACTACACCAACAGCATAATCACTAACATCATACATAATTTCAAAAGGCAAGTTCCAATCAGGTGGTTGAACTGTAACATCCCAAAATTCTAAATTTTGGAATGTTATAATAAATAGATAGATTTCATTGACTGTTTGATTGATTGACTGAAAGTGAGTGAAATTCGAAACTTTTTGAAAGTTAAATGAGAGGCAATAAAAGGACTTTCCCAAACTTTCATTTTTGCATTTATGCTCTCCGTGAATTCAAATACTTTTTCATCACGAAACACTGGAGATAAGATGACATAACTTCTTCCATTATTTCAATGACAAGGGGTGTTGAAAATATTTGAATTTCATTTGGAAAATATTTCCAATTCAGAAACTTTAAGCTACTCAATGATTTTCACGAGAGGAGATAAAATGACTTCTTCAAATTATGAAATATGAGTTGGGAGTTTCAAGGGTCAAATTCAAAGTCCTTTTGAAATTATTTTCAATTTGGAATTGTTTGAGTTTTATTCAAATTATTTTTCTCCAAAAATAAAATATATGGAAAATAGGCTAACATGATTCCCTACATTAGAAAATTGGAGAAAAATTAATTTGAAATCATTTTGGTATTTTTAAAATGATTTTTGTTGGATTTTAATAGACCAGTAGCACTCTTTGTTTTATCTGAATTTGTATGAATTTTATTTGACTCTAGAAAAATGTCCATGTTGTTGGAAATCTTTTTCTGAAAATTCTAATATATATATATATGCCTATATATTTTTTTCTTTTAATTTGTTTTTATTATTTTAATTGTCTGAAAAATGCTTTTTTTTGAAAAAATTCTCCTCACCGACTGGGCCGGCCCAGCGCCCGAGCCAGGCCGTGGCCCAACGGCTGATACCGCTCATCCCCGAGCTCCGCTCGGTTTCCAGCCGCGCTACGGCACGCCACCGCACCGACCTCGGCGTCCGTGCCGAGGCCGGACTTTCCCTGCCCCCTCACGCAAGGCGCTGCACCCGAGGGCCCTTTAAAAAGGAGCTGGACCCCCCTCTCTCTCTCCCCGCACCTGCCCCGCTGCCTCTCCCGCTCGCAGCCGCCGGCGCACTTCACCGCCTAGCCCCGTGCCGCCACAGCCGCGCCTCGCCTAGCCCCGCGCCGCTCCCCGCCGACGCCGCACCGCTCGCCGGAGGCCACGCCCCGCCGGAGCCGATCCAAGCCGCCGCCGCCCCAACTCACCGACTCGCCGGCGCCCGACCACGATCCAATCGCCGGTTTTCTTCCGGTTCGGTAAAACCGCCCCGGTCCAGACATGTTTTATTTTAAAGGTTCGGTTTTGGTTTAAAAAAACCCCGTTTTTTATTTAGTTCAGTTATGTAGTGAACGTTTTCTATTTAGGTAGTTATAGTGAACAGATTTGTCAGATAGCGTTCGGCAGCGAACATTCGTACGGTAAAGTTTTTCTTTTTCTTTTTAATTTTTCGCCAGGAACCTATCTGTGATTGTTTTTCTTACAGATTAGTCCCTCAGTTTCAAACTACCACAACGTTTTGCTCGTTATTCCAAATCCAACGAAACCAACGCCCACTTCTTCATTACGATCTCCTCTATCCGGTGATCCAACCCAAACATGTTTTTTTAATATTTTAAAATTTGAATTAGATCAGACTTAGATTCAAACTTCGTTTGATCATAACTTGAGTTTCGTAGCTCCGTTTTAGTTGATTCTTTTTGCAAATTGAAGCTCTTTACCTAAACTTTTTGATAAGGCCAAATTCACATAATTTTGGTACTGTTAGAAATTGTTTTATGTTGCGAGAGTTATTTTCTTAGTTTTGAAGTTTTCCGAATCGTCTTCTTCGATCTTTCTGATATTTTGAGTGATTGCTTATGTGTGGTTACAATTGCTTGCTTACGATAGATGGACCAGAGTGTGACGAGTAGAACTATCAAGAGTTTTGAATGCGCATCATCTTCATCAACATTGCAGGCAGGTTCACACTTTGATCATATTCCTTTTATACCCAGTTTTTATGCATTAGTTTCAACCTCAAACATTGCATGGTTAGGATGAGATTTTAACATGTGGGTATTGGGAAGTAGTTGATGAGGTAGGAACCTATTGCCCTGCATTCAAACCTTGGGAGTTACTATAACGTTATGCTTATATTGCCATGCTATGCTCGTAGACGTGGATTGGGTTTGAGAGTATTTCATGACAGATGTGAGGTTGTTAATTAATGGTTCACTTAAGGTGGCAACTTTAACACACATATGGGTGGATTGAGGCACCTGGGTATTCCAGCGATTGCCTGCCTAGGCACCTGGGTATTCCAGGATTGCCTGTTTCTTTATGGACCACCACCCAGGCTCAAAGGGATCATGAGATTATTCATGCTAGAAACTTCCGTGTGCAGCCACAAGCTACTATGGGCTCTAGCATAGTTGATTAAGTCATGCGAACTCTTACAGTGGTAGACTAGCAGATGTAGGGGAAAGTAGGTGTAACGGTCTACCCGATCATAAGGTACTAGCGCTTCTAAAAGACTATGTCTCGGTCATCCGTTTCTCAAACACCATGTAGTGCGAGAATCCCAACGGAGGAGATCGAGTCTTGTGGGGAAAAGTGCGCAAACCTCTGCAGAGTGTATAAACTAATCATGATTAGTCGTGTTCCCGGTTATGGACGTCTTGAGTATCTAGTACTTGGATTATCATGTGAATCTCAACATGTTACTTTAAATTAAGTTCGTTGGGTTTAATGATGTTACTTAATTGGGATTGAGAATGCTGTCAACCATTCTCAATGTTCAACAACCACTATGATAGTTAAATAAAATTTATTCCTTTGCAGTAGGGAAAAATTGGCTTTTCGCAAAAACCTTATAACCATAGAGCTTTTCCACCAGCCATATATGCATGTAGTGATAGCCATTGTTCATCATTTCTCTCTATGGTGTGAATTTGCCAGTACATTGAATGTCCTGACCCTTTGTGGCTGCAACGTCTCATGTTGCAGGATATCTTACGACGAGTAAGTGATACGTTAGGGTTACAATTTTCTACACTCAACTTTGCCGTTGTTGTTGATGGGAATCCACAACCTTGTTACTTTCGCTATTTTGGATTGAGGTAATAGTATCTTACGTTACTTATACATGTGATTTACCTATGTTATAAATCCTCGAGTACTGTGTGTGTCAGTATACCGATCCAGGGATGACACTTAAGCACAGAGACTTGATCCATTCGGGTCGGGTCGCTACAAGATGGTATCAGAGCACATGTTAACTTAGGACGTGACCCCTAGAAACTGGCAAGCCTATAGGAAAGATTTTTCTCTAAAACTTTCTTTTCAAAAAGATCTTTTACCTCTCTTCTCTTCTGAGCTTATTCAAATATCCCCTTTTAGTGAGGCCATACCCCCTTTTCTCTTTTGACCACACGAAGATTCGACTAATGAGACCACTCCAAGATGTACAAGATATCAGACAACCGAGACCATTCGGAATGAAGAGGATTTTACCATATATTATAATAATGGAAACTACAACGGTTGAAGACTCCGAAGACTAGGAGAATTTGAAGACTCTGAAGAATTTTCTAGATTTGTATTACCTAGGAAGGCACCCCTTATGGAACTTGGCAGACTAAGGAAGCCGTCAATACCTGAGATCAAGGTGTATCGGAGAAAGACCGAGCATGGAGAGTTAAAAACCTCAAAGTTTTGTCAAGAAAACCCTAAGGCAGGAGATATCAACTATGGAAGATAGCTCATGGCAATGACAAGGGCAGAAACACGGTTATCCATGATGTCATCGCCATTGATATATGGTCACCGAGCTGAGCTAAGCATGCATTTCTTCGGAAGGATTAGATGGTAGAAGGCTGACGTAGCAGCTATCAGCAAAAGATGAAGTTTTAACCTTAGCTGGTGTATCACCAGGATCTGGAGTGTTACATCAAGAAGTTAAGATGGAGCTACAAGAAGCCGTATTTTGACAAGGAGCATTTCGTGAAGAACTTAGGTCCCAGAAGTTGAAGTAGCCAAGCTGGAGGAGCTACAACCTCGAGATACCGGAGATTTGTCAGGAACTGAAGGATAGTACGACCATGGCTCATGCCAAGGATGTTGAAACCCAGAAGTTTGGAATGCAACTCCAGAATATTCATGGATGTCACCAGAGACTTTGCTACAGCAGAGATGAGCTGGCAAAAGGACTTGAGAAAGACAAGTATGACCAGAAGAAGCCATTGGAGGCATGAACAAGACTTGAAGAGTTATACGACCTTGAAGATTTATTGACCTTTAGAAGACCAAACCCCTTTCATATGCCTACGTTAGATGCGATGATTGTGAGCTATCATTTGTTTGATGTTTTCCGACAGCCACAATAAAATCTGTCTTTTCAAAACTTTTGTTTGTATTGTGTGTATCCCTCTCTATCTCTCTTATCTCACCCCAAACCCATGGACCCAATAGAGGATGAATGAAGATGAGCTTATATTTTCTAGACCGATGAGTCAATTGGAGATGGACCAATGGATTCAGAACATGGAGGATCACATGACGAATAACCCTATAGTCGGATAGGATATGACCCAGCATGCTCTTCAGTGCTTTGAAAGAGGTGCTGCTACTTGGTGGGGGATGTACCAAACCATCAATGGATGGCAAGGAGTAACCACTTGGAAAGAATTTAAGTTGACTCTGCCAAAGTCTCAGCTTGTGTTTCAGAAGTTGAAGCCTTATGGAAAGGATATGAAGAAACCTTGTGCATGCAAGATTTGTGCGGAAATAGGACACACCCATAAAGAACACAAGGATGAATGCCCTAATTTTGAAGGAAGTCACCCAGTTGAAGAATGCTCAACTAGGCAGATTACTTGTTTCTTGTGTGAAGGGACTACCCACTATCCTGCTCAGTGTCACATTTACCCCATGGTACAATGAACCATCCAGCAGAAGAAAGAAGTAATGAAAGGAGCCCTCATGGAAATTTTAGAAGAAGCAGTGATGAAGGAAGAGATGGAGGACACACCTAAAGAAGACCCGAGTAAACCCTGCACTAAGTCTTGCTATTCATGTGGAGCAGGACACATCTCCCAAAATTGTTTGAATGGGGATCTAGTAGAATTCCCGATAGAGGAAGTAGAATATGACCCACAGGAAATAGAAGCCCTGATTGGAATGGAAAAGTCCAAGAAGAGAAACCGATTGGAGCCCAGGAAGGACCTGAGTCATATCACCTGTTATAGGTGCAAGGAGTCAGGGCACTACCTCAACACTTTCCCAAAAAGGAAACCTCGAGACTTGTCAGAAGTAATATGTTTTAGTTGTAATGGAGCACCAGTACAAGATGAACCCCCCTTTAGCAACGCATCAATGTGTTGTCATCGGCCCATATAAGCGTTGCTAACGTATATACCAACGGATTGTTATGCGTTGTCGTTGGTGGCTTTGCAAAGGTCTACAACAACGTATATACATGCGTTGGTAAACGACCTGAATAAGTGTTGCAAAATTGCAACGTATAAAGTTATAGCGTAACAACACTTCATATGCGTTGGTCGCAACCCTGCACAAAATGATTTCAAATGGACATACACGGTGATTACAATGCCTAGAGGCTGTCCTTCGCATGAAAAATTAATGGTATTTCGTATAGTCATATAGAGAACCACAATATAACAAACAGAAAGGCTCATTTATTAAATTGATTGCTGCATTAGAAAGAACACGAGCCAAAGATTACAAGATGTGGAGCTATCTTGTAGCAGCAGCCAATTCTCGACCTTGCAATCAACATCTTACTTATTCTATTTAATATATACTGTTTGAAGCATTGATCTGGCAAAAAACATCTAAAACATTATGTGCAACTATCTAGTAGCAGCTTCATTCTCGACCTTGCAATCAGCATCTGAGCCATGCATATCAGTTTATCTACAACATGAAAGAAATGAGATAAGTAACTTAAATTACAAATAATCAAATTGCTACATCAGTAAAATTTGGAGGAGCAACATACAAAGGTGAAGGCCATGCATAAATAATCCCGCTACATCTATTGAACCGCATGTTCTAAACCATCATCATTTTTCCACCTTGTATATTGAATGGATGACGCAATACTATGTGCATTGTGTTATTACTGCAAAAAGAAAAACTAACATAAACCGAGAAGATAGATTGATCATTACACACATTTATAGCCTATTAAAATATACAGCTATATTATTTGCTGAGTTGCAAACACAAGAACCATTAAGGAGAAAAATAATTGGCATTAAAAAATTTAAGAATTAATGATGCACTGACTCTTACCCATTTTTAGATACACTATATATTCGGAAACAATGGACAAGAAAGGATGATGGATGTATAAATTGTACATTTAGCAGTAGTAATAGGAAGATATACAAAAAAGAAATAGTAGGGCAAAATATTTTGTGAAACTGTATGGGAAATGTGTGCGCACATTATGTTAGTCTATCACTAAATATCATAAGTTTAAGTTGTAGTATATTATCATACGAGAAAGTCAAAAAAAGGAAGAATTTCAAAAGCTAGAGCAAAATATATTACATGTTCATACGCTAAAAATCTTACCATCTTATACTTTTACAAGAGTGCAACTTAGCTATCATTATGTTGTCCACAGATAAAAAAGTTAGGGTACCCCCAGAAGTGTTCTCTTGTACAAATAAGGACAAAAAAGAATTTGCAATATTGAGCTATTAATAATCCAATTTCCTTTGAACCATGGAAGAATCGTTGATGCAATATAGAGCTAACAATTACGAATTACCTCATAGCAAAACTAGCTTGCTACGTACTAGTAGTTAGCTAGGTTCAGTGCCAATAACATTGACATGGAAGTCTGGAACAAATCAATTTTTTTAACCTGCATATTCAAAATATGGATTGGTAAGTTAGCAGACCAGTAACCAATATTTCAAATATATATATACTAAGATAAAAAAATACTCTAGACAAATTGTCCCATCTATAAGCCAATACTCTTGGTGGATCGGAGAACTAAATATTAAATTCTGCAGTTACAATCATGTAGTAGATCAGCTGCCGGTCATCAGAAAATCATTACTAAAACAAAGGTCTCCAGCCTAAATGGTTTCCTGAGTATGAACTTTCTTAATCTGGAATACAGAGAATTTGATGCACATTGGTATTACCAATATATATGATAAACAAAAAGCTTTCCTAAGGGGAGATGGCTCAATATTTAACTTTATGATTACGGTTGTACTCCCTCCGTTCCTAAATATAAGTCTTTGTAGAGATTTCAGCATGGACCACATACGGATGTATTAGATGCATTTTAAAGTGTAGATTCACTCATTTTGCTCCATATGTAGTCCATAGTGAAATCTCGACACAGACTTATATTTAGGAATGGAGGGAGTAATTGGCAAGCTACTATTTCAATAGTAATTGGTGTCGTTTCCATGCTTACTCCAAAGTTGAAGATTCTGTAGTCAGTTTCTAGTATATTTCTAAATGAGATGGGAGATGTAAGAAAGGGAACATCCGAGTGGTTTGTCATCTTGATACTTCTAGTACTTGTAAAGGTATCTAATAATTCTTCCTCCTTGGTTAAACAACTATATATCAGTACAAAACTAATACCTGAACTACACCTAGTAGTATTTCAAACTTCTGCATCATCAGCATAGTGTAGGGAATATGGCTAAGTTCTGCTAAAAAATATACATAAATCAATAGAAATATAAGAAACACAATCACGTAGAGAGACACATACACGACGAGGAGCAGCGCCCCTTGGCTGTCCCTGAACTAGGTAGTGCGGTCGCGGAGCATCCTGGGGCCGACGAGCAATGGCAGCACAGAGCAGGCATTGTTCCACTCCAACGTTGTACTGCTGCACGAGTCACACTACCGACGGACTTGGGCTCTAGTGTGTCCCCCAACCACGAACCCCTCTGGCAAGCTCTTCACCACCCTGCACGCACCACAACCCAAATTGACAGAGTATGTGTGTTCATTAAGAGCCTGTTTGGTACGCGTCCTGGCTTCCGTGCCTGATAGAAAGTGGTGCCTGGACATTGCCTGGGAACTGGAAATTTTATGCCTGGCCAGGCATGGGCTGTTTGGTTGCATTCCTCGCCTAAAAAAGTTTACTGCAAAAAGCATTATAGTTCAGAGCTAACTCACAAAAGAACCCCGCTGAATAATGTACTACTTGTAGCCAGGCTGCCTCCAGGTGACCGGTTCCTTGTGCCTGAGCCAGGCTAATCAAGTAGCCTGGGTCATGGGCCAGGCTAATCAAGATTTTGTGGTCACCAGGCCAGGCTAGCTTCTACTCCCGTGGACTCCAACCAAACATGGTACAGGCAGTTTTCAGGCATGGTACAGGCCAGGCGCAAACGGACGAGGACGCCATCCAAACTGGCCCTAAATCTCTTACCTTCATCGTTGTACCCGGCTACCTTCACGTACTCATCGACAGCAGAACCTGAGGAACTTACCCAGAGGCCTCATGGCCTTAGAAGATCCTTGGAAACACATGTGGGATGGGAAAGACTTCCAACGAAATCAATAGTAATTAAGGAACCAAAGTTATTAGCAGGTAGCACATGTTTCTACTTCTGAATCCTCCGATGTGTATGTACCTTCCATGCCTGTAGATGATCTCTGTGTGGAAGGGGCAAGTGCAGAGGACGTTCATTTGGATCTCGTCGGCTGTCCATCGAGGATCCACTAATACCTCCCCTGCACTATTGACACAAGATCCAAATTCCAATCCGACAAGGGGCAACCAGATGGATTGCTATGGTGAGAACTGAGAAGGATGATTGACACCAAATAGATATGAAAAGGGGCGGCGCAAGAAAATATGGAAGCAGAGATGCAGAGCTAGGTGGAGATTCGGAGCCTCAGAGGGGAAGGCGCCGCCACCGCTTATGGAATATGGAGTGAGGGATTGCTTTAGGGTTTCTCACGATAGAAATTTTGGGAAGATTTTGTTACGGGCGGGAGAAGACTAGAGATCAAGGGAGACTCTTCTCTGAATACGTGGGAGAGGTCAAATAAAAAAACGTGGGAGAGGTGGTATACCTGGGGCTATTTGCAACACATCTTATTTTTTGTTGCAAGCTATTTGTTGTTATAGGGGGGTTGTTGTTGTAGTGGCGCAGGGCAGTTTGCCAGAGAATGCCCCAAGGAGAAGGAAACTTGTGCTAGATAGTTGAGTTTGCAACAAAGGAAATGGAGTAGTAGAAGTGAGAACATTTTATTTTATATTGAGGTGTTGAGTTGAGACATGTAATGGAAAAGAGAGAGATTGTAATCACTTGAGAATGAATAAAGTTAGCATCGTTGGTACTGATATGGATTTTATGAGTTGTTACTCTATGAAGAAGAATTTTGGCCATTCTGAGGATATGAGAAATATGGTCTATGGAAGATTTGTGCATTTTAAGGGTGGTAGTACCCTGTATGAACCGTTGACCCCTAGAAAAGATAAGGATACTCCATCTGAGTGGATTTCGGACAAAATGAATACGAGCTTTGTCTCGATGTGTGTGATGCCCCACGAGTATGTGGAATGAAGTTGGAGACCGTTAGTTGTTTGGACCAAATGTGATCAAGGAGTCAGAAGAGAATGTTAAGTTGATTAGCTCAGTCCAGGCAGAAGAGTTATGCAGACTCAAAAACGCAAGGAGGTAGTCTATGAAATAGGAGACCAAGCATGTCTTCGTGTGTCCCCTCTGCGAGGAGTTAAACGATTTGGAGTTAAGGGAAAGTTATCCCCGAGATTTGTAGGGCCATACCTAGTTTTGGAACGTATGGGAGAAGTGGCCAACAAGTTGGAGTCACCCGAAGGACTGTCAGGAGTTCATGATGTGTTTCACATTTCCCAGTTGAAGAAGTGCCATACAGAGATGGCCAATATTCCCCTGTAAGGACGCTTGACCCTAGAAAGGATAATGATGTTCCATGAAGTAGAGTATGGACTTCACAAGTATAAGTTTTTATCTCGGTATGAGGGATATCCCACGAGGATGAAGAGATAAATTACTATTGGATATAAAGGAGGTATGATGTCGGAAATATGGATCACTGGAAACTCCATGATGAGTCTGAGTAATCATGTCCTAGTTTGGTGCCAATAGAAGGAAGGAAGACAGTACAATTGGATGGATTTAAGAATACTAGGAAGTTGGAAGTTGGAATAATGATCAGTTGCCCGATGATAAGTTCAAGGACTACAAGTGATGAGATGGGCCATAACCCACAGGCCCCAGGACCTGCCAAGAAACAAGCACACTCTTGCTGAAGGAAAAAACCTTGGAAGAAGTTACAATTTTATCGATAGACAATTTTATAGGAGTAACACAAAACCTGAGAGTTGTGAAGGAACGATAGATGTTTGTTTGGCTTGCAGAATCAATGGATTATTCCGAACGCAGTTCATCGACAAGAGAAATTCTGCAATGCTTGTGAGGATGACCAAGTGTTAGAATGCGAGATTTGCTAAACCGTATACAAAGTAATGATTTGGGTGCGAGATGGATTGATCACCATACCGACTTACTCTTATTATTCGCCTTGCTATATGGGATGGTAAATCTGAGTGACTTACCTATAGTAGAGAGACGACGATATTAAACCTTGCTTAAAACTTAGAATGGTATAAGTATTTTCCCTTGTACAAGGCAGCTTTTGCCAACCGTAGGTTATACGGTGAGGATCAACCCAGACCCATTTCCTGCAGGAGAAACCATAAATTGTTGACCACCATGAGATATCGATAGTTGTTTAGTGTTGGCGCTAGACCCGTCAGCTAAGAGGACCCAATCTCGGAAGAACCTTACCTAGATGAAAGACAGGAGAATTGTGGTAAAGGTTATGCCACTACCGGAAGAGCCCAGATAAGGAATTATCCTGAAGATTTGAGAAGACCGACCCTGTCAAGAATAAGGATATAGTATATGAGTATTGATGGGACCGTAAAGATGTTTTTAAGGGTGGTAGCACCCCAGACCCCGGTGATGATTGATGGATTTTGAGGAGACCCCAAACGCTAACCTTTTTGTCAGGACCCCGATTCCAAGTCACATCGATCTAGCTGGTAACACCTCATATCACTTTGCGGCCTCACGCACGGTATTCCCACGGGTGTCGCCTTACCAGGGCCCGGGACCGTTTGCGTCTTTTGGCTCACGTACATGATAGTGTCGCTAGCATCCATATGACAGAGAACCCGGGCCGACATGGCTAGTCGTGAACCCAAAGCGGCACTAACCCATGGGGACAGGCATACATGAATCAACTTCAAGCATGTCGGTCAGCAGCGTGTGAATCTGGGCTGTAGCACTGGGCTAACAGGACTCCGGTAACCCGGGCTGTAGCAGGCTAGGCAGGACTCCGGATGTCACCACATGACATTTCCCCGAAGGGACAGACACAGGAACGAAGTGAAACACATGCCGGCTAGTCAAGTGTCCTGAGCAGTAGTGCTGGGCAAGCAGGACTCCGGTGAACCGGGCTGTAGCGGACTACTATGGCTCATGGAAGCACAAGACTACATTTCCCCATAAGATAGGCTACCAAGGATAAACCACTAGGTTGTCAGATCCCACACATACCAAGCATTTCAATCATACACACAATATGCTCGACATGTGTAAATACAACATGGCATCACAACATAATTCTACGACTCAAGTATTTATTCATTAGGATCAGAGGAGCGAGATATTACAAACATGGGTCTCATGACCCAACATTCAAAGCATACAAGTCAAAGCACATGCGGAAGCTTAACTTGTCTGAGTACATACAACTAAAAATGAAGAAGGCTGAGGAGCCTGACTATCTACAAGATCCTGCCGAGGCACAAGATCGTAGCTGAGGTATCAAGCTAAACATCGAAGTCCACACGGAACTACTAGCGAGACTGAAGTCTCTCTGCAAAACATAAATTAAACAAACATGAGTACAATTGTACCCAGCAAGACTTACATCAGAACTAACTACATATGCATCGGTATCAACAAAGAGGTGGTGGAGTTTGACTGCAGCAAGCCAGCTTTGACTCAATGGCTAACCTGAACTACAACTGCAAGTAACTCTTTTGAGGTGGCGCACACGAGTCCACATATTCACCATATCAATACTCCACTATGGATCCGCTCCCGTCTCCCTACGAGAACGCCATCCATAGCACTCACGCTTATCTTGCGCATTTTAGAGTATCCACTTTCACTTGTCTATGAACTATGCAAGGGGTCCAAGTTTTCATATCCGAGGAATCCGGCTATTCGAATAGATAATGATAACCCTGCAGGGGTGTACTTCTTCACAGACGCTCTCGCCACTTATCGCCCTGTACACGTCATGTACCTCGGCAACCTTCAAGCGGAAGCCGGGCGAGGGAGTCGGCCATGACCTGACTAACCAACAAGTCTCTAGTCCAGGTTTATCGCCTATTCGGGTTCCATCCGCAAGGAGATCCGGCCGGGGTGTCGCTCACGGCCCCAAACGATGTGTGCAGGGTTCCCAAGCCCACCATCCGGGTGCCACTTGGTACATCGTGCCACTGTGCCTAGTCTGTCCCAAGCCCACCTGTACCGGGTGCCACTTGGTAGACTACTAACACTACCTACAAACACCAGAAACTAGTTGCAACTCCTGGACAGAGATCGAGTTGATTAATAAGCCGAGAGGGGCCGAGTTACCGGAACCCAATGTGTGGTAGTAACTGTTCATGGATCACAAACACAGGACTCAGTTCCTGAGGACGGCTGCAATGAGACAACCCACCATGTACTCCTACATGGCCTCTCACCGCTACCTTTACCAAATCGTGTTCACACACTTAGCTCTCAACAGTAGGACATGTTCACAACTTTCCAATTCATTCCCGATGAATCAGACCTGACTCAACTCTAAGCAGTAGCAGGCATGACAAACAAGCATGAATAGTAGGCACATCAAGGCTCAAACAACTCTTACTCATGCTAGTGGGTTTCATCTATTTACTGTGGCAATGACAGGTCATGCAGAGGAAATGGGTTCAGCTACCGCAACATGTAACAGTTGAAACATTGTTGTCCTAATGCAGTAAAAGAGAGAAGGAGTGAGAGAGTGGGATTGTATCGGAATGAACAAGGGGGTTTTGCTTGCCTGGCACTTCTGAAGATAGTAAAGCTCTTCATCGGTGTCATCAAACTCATCGTCGGAACATACGTCTACTGAGGGGGAACAACCTCCGACTAGCAAAGACGGAACACAATCAATGCAATGCACATTCACATGAATGACATTTCATGTTAAGGTACTGAATTCACCTAATGCAATATCTAGCCAAGTTAATTGAAGTGGAACTCAAACAAGATCAAATTCCAACTCCAAATGTTATTTCATAAATTGCCCTAATCATAATTTGTCCTATTCAGTGAGGTTAACTTGTTCAAACATGCATGAAAATGCCATATACAGATTCCTTGGATTTTTCTGATAATTTTTCATATATAACTTGTTTCATTTGGAGCTACGGTTGAATTTCTATGAATTTTAGAAGTTTTGGATATTTTCTGAATTAAATAAATCATTTCTGATTTATTTAAAATCCAGAAAACATATTACTGTGTCAGCATGATATCACCATGACGTCATCAGGTCAACTCGGTGGTCCAGGTCAAACCTGACCAGTGGGTCCCACTGGTCAGTGTCAGAGTGCTGGTTAGGGTCGCTGACGTGTGGACCCAGTCAACGGCCATGTCAGCACGGTCAAAGATGACACGTGGGGCCATCGAGATTAAGTTAAATCTAAGTCCTGTGGTTATTTAAGGGACGGGGCCCGCTGTTAGTGCCTTGGGAGGTTAATTAGCAGGTGATTAGCTTTTAACTAAGTGGCCATGTCGGCGGCTAACCGCCGGTGACACACAGACGCGGCGGCGTCGCTTGTTCCGGTGATTCCGGCGACGAGAGGAGGCGGGGTTGAGCTCTACGGGTAGCTGGCGCAACGTCACGTCCGTTGGTGGCCGGGGTTGGGCCTGGGGTGGCCGGGGTCGACGGCGGCGAGCTCGGTTGCGGCCGCCGGATTTCGGGTGGCCACGGGTTAGGTGCTGCAGCCTGCAAACGGGCGGTTGCTTGCGCTAGGAACGCTCTACGGGACGCCGTGAACGCGTTGGAGTCGCCGGGGTGACCAAGTGGTCACCGGAGCTGCGTTGACGGCGAGCTCAGGCGGCGGCGTGCTACGGTCTGCAAGGGGGTGACGGCTACAGCGAGAGACAGACCATAGGGTAAGGGGAAAACGGTGGCGGAGCTCACATCGGTGCGGTAGGGACGGTTAGCAGGCTTGGGGACGCTCGGAGGTGTCGAATCAGCAGTGGCGATCTTCGGTGGCCGTCGGTGATGATGACGACGATGGCGACGCGTAGGGGCTCTTCCGGTCGCGTGAGACAAAGTGGAGGACGAGGGAGGCACGGCGGAGCTCGGGGCCGCGTCGGAGAGGTGAGGGGTGGCGGTGAGCGCGGCGAACGGCGTCGGTGGTCCCGGGTGTGCTCGGCGGCGCGAGGAGGAGAGGCCAGAGGAAGGGGGCGAAGCAGAGGAAGGAGGGGAAAGTGAGAGGGGGCCACCCTCATCTCCTGGGCGTGCAGGTGGACTCGGGAAAGGCTAGCCAGCGCGAAGCAGGAGGTGGCGCGCTCGGCCGCGTGCGAAGTCTCTCCCTCTGCCTACTGGCAGAGGTTGAGGATGACTGGCAAGTCGCCAGGTGGGCTGGGCCGGCCACTTGGGCTCCAGGTGGACTGCACAGGTAAGGTTTCCTCTCTCTCTCTCTCTCTCTCTCTCTTCCATTTCTGTTTTCTATTTATTCTGTTTTGTTTTGATTTAGTAAAATACTAAACCATTTTATAAAATGCTGAAAATATTTATGGGCACCTCTGAAATTAATTCCAACAGCCCAAAAATACTTCCAAGATTATTTGGACATTTAAAAATATTTATAGCATTTAAATGTCCAAATGCAAATACTTTAAGATTTAACTCAAAGATCCAAAGTGTCCTAGAAAAGTGAGCACCATTTTTGGCAGAGGTTATGGACCAAGGCAAAGATGATGAACATTTTAGAAGGGCATTTCAGGATCATTGAAAAGATTTTTATTTTGATCCTAATTGCATTTCATTTAGTGCTAGGGCTTGTCATCCCCATTTCAAATTTCAAACAAATATAGACATGATGCATGGATGCTTATGAAACTAGTTGCAATCAAATTCTAGGGCTGTGACACTTTTCTTGCTAGCCTCTCTGAATCTCGAGGACGAGATTCCTTTTAAGGGTGGTAGGTTTGTAACATCCCAAAATTCTAAATTTTGGAATGTTATAATAAATAGATAGATTTGATTGACTATTTGATTCATTGACTGAAAGTGAGTGAAATTCGAAACTTTTTGAAAGTTAAATGAGAGGGAATAAAAGGACTTCCCAAACTTACATTTTTGCATTTATGCTCTCTGGGAATTCAAATACTTTTTCATCACGAAACCCTAGAGAGAAGATGACATGACTTCTTCCATTATTTAAATGACAAGGGGTGTTGAATATATTTGAATTTCATTTGGAAAATATTTCCAATTCAGAAAATTTAAGCAACTCAATGATTTTCACGAGAGGAGATAAAATGACTTCTTCAAATTATGAAATATGAGTTGGGAGTTTCAAGGATCAAATTCAAAGTCCTTTTGAAATTATTTTCAATTTGGAATTGTTTGAGTTTTATTCAAATTATTTTTCTCAAAAAATAAAATATATGGAAAATAGGCTAACATGATTCCCTACATTAGAAAATTGGAGAAAAATTAATTTGAAATCATTTTGGTATTTTTAAAATGATTTTGTTGGATTTTAATAGACTAGTAGCACTCTTTGTTTTATCTGAATTTGTATGAATTTTATTTGACTCTAGAAAAATGTCCATGTTGTTGGAAATCTTTTTCTGAAAATTTTGATATATTATATGCCTATATATTTTTTCTTTTAATTTTTTTTTATTATTTTATTTGTCTGGAAAATGTTTTTTTTAATTCTCCTCACTGACTGGGCCGGCCCAGCGCCCGAGCCAGGCGGCGGCCCAACGGCCCATACCGCTCGTCCCCGAGCTCCGCTCGGTTTCCAGCCACGCTACGGCGCGCCATCGCGCCGACCTCGGCATCCGTGCCAATGCCGGACTTTCCCTGCCCCCTTGCGCAAGGCGCCGCACCCGAGGGCCCTTTAAAAAGGAGCCGGACCCCCCCTCTCTCTCTCCCCGCACCTGCCCCGCCGCCTCTCCTGCTCACAGCCGCCGGCGCACTTCCCCGCCTAGCCCCGCGCCGCCACAGCCGCGCCTCGCGTAGCCCTGCGCCGCCCGCGCTGCTGCCTCGCCTAGCCCCGCGCCGCTCCCCGCCGACGCCGCACCGCTCGCCGGAGGCCACGCCCCGCCGGAGCCGATCCAAGCCGCCGCCGCCGCCCCGACTCACCGACTCGCCAGCGCCCGACCACGACCCAATCGCCGGTTTTCTACCGGTTCGGTAAAACCACCCCGGTCCAGACCGGTTTTATTTTAAAGGTTCGGTTTTGGTTTAAAAAACCCCCGTTTTTTATTTAGTTCAGTTATGTAGTGAATGTTTTCTGTTTAGGTAGTTATAGTGAACAGATTCGTCAGATAGCGTTCGGCAGTGAACGTTCTTACGGTAAAGTTTTTCTTTTTCTTTTTAATTTTTCGTCAGGGACCTATCTGTGATTGTTTTTCTTACAAATTAGTCCCTCGGTTTCAAAGTACCACAACTTTTTGCTCGTTAGTCCAAATCCAACGAAACCAACGCCCACTTCTTCATTACGATCTCCTCTATCCAGTGATCCAACCCAAACATGTTTTTTTAAATTTTAAAATTTGAATTAGATCAGATTTAGATTCAAACTTCGTTTCATCATAACTTGAGTTTCGTAGCTCTGTTTCAGTTGATTCTTTTTGCAAATCGAAGCTCTTGACCTAAACTTTCTGATAAGGCCAAATTCACATAATTTTGGTACTGTTAGAAGTTGTTTTATGTTGCGAGAGTTATTTTCTTAGTTTTGAAGTTTTCTGAATCGTCTTCTTCGATCTTTCTGATCTTTTGAGTGATTGCTTATGTGTGGTTACTATTGCTTGCTTACGATAGATTGACCGGAGTGTGATGAGTAGAACTATCAAGAGTTTTGAGTGCGCATCATCTTCATCAACATTGCAGGCAAGTTCATAACCCAGTTTTTATGCATTAGTTTCAACCTCAAACATTGCATGGTTAGGATGAGATTTTAACATGTGGGTATTGGGAAGTAGTTGATGAGGTAGGAACCTATTGCCCTGCATTCAAACCTTGGGAGTTACTATAACGTTATGCTTATATTGCCATGCTATGCTCGTAGACGTGGATTGGGTTTGAGAGTATTTCATGACAGATGTGAGGTTGTTAATTAATGGTTCACTTAAGGTGGCAACTTTAACACACATATGGGTGGATTGAGGCACCTGGGTATTCCAGCGATTGCCTGCCTAGGCACCTGGGTATTCCAGGATTGCCTGTTTCTTTATGGACCACCACCCAGGCTCAAAGGGATCATGAGATTATTCATGCTAGAAACTTCCGTGTGCAGCCACAAGCTACTATGGGCTCTAGCATAGTTGATTAAGTCATGCGAACTCTTACAGTGGTAGACTAGCAGATGTAGGGGAAAGTAGGTGTAACGGTCTACCCGATCATAAGGTACTAGCGCTTCTAAAAGACTATGTCTCGGTCATCCGTTTCTCAAACACCATGTAGTGCGAGAATCCCAACGGAGGAGATCGAGTCTTGTGGGGAAAAGTGCGCAAACCTCTGCAGAGTGTATAAACTAATCATGATTAGTCGTGTTCCCGGTTATGGACGTCTTGAGTATCTAGTACTTGGATTATCATGTGAATCTCAACATGTTACTTTAAATTAAGTTCGTTGGGTTTAATGATGTTACTTAATTGGGATTGAGAATGCTGTCAACCATTCTCAATGTTCAACAACCACTATGATAGTTAAATAAAATTTATTCCTTTGCAGTAGGGAAAAATTGGCTTTTCGCAAAAACCTTATAACCATAGAGCTTTTCCACCAGCCATATATGCATGTAGTGATAGCCATTGTTCATCATTTCTCTCTATGGTGTGAATTTGCCAGTACATTGAATGTCCTGACCCTTTGTGGCTGCAACGTCTCATGTTGCAGGATATCTTACGACGAGTAAGTGATACGTTAGGGTTACAATTTTCTACACTCAACTTTGCCGTTGTTGTTGATGGGAATCCACAACCTTGTTACTTTCGCTATTTTGGATTGAGGTAATAGTATCTTACGTTACTTATACATGTGATTTACCTATGTTATAAATCCTCGAGTACTGTGTGTGTCAGTATACCGATCCAGGGATGACACTTAAGCACAGAGACTTGATCCATTCGGGTCGGGTCGCTACATGAACAAAAGGTGCAGAAATTAAGGCTTTCTTGAGTATTTCGAAGGCTTGTAAACAAACATCATCAAAACCAAAGAATATCCTTTTGCAAAAGATTTGTAAGAGGCCTAGAAATTTTAGAAAATTCTTGATAAATCTCCTATAGAAACCAGCATGGCCAAGGAAACTACGAATACCTTTGATATCTTTAGGACATGGTATTTTCTCAATTGCATCCACCTTAGGTTTGTCCACCTCAATACCTCTTTCATAAATTTTATGGCCCAAAACACTACCTTTGTTAACCATAAAGTGGCACTTCTCCCAATTCAAGACATATTTGTTTCCTCACATCTCTACAAACTCGATCAAGATTTCTAAACAGCATCAAAAGACTTCCCATAAACAGAAAAGTCATCCATGAAAACCTGAACAATCTTTTCACAAACCTCAGAGAATATAGAAGTCATACATCTTTGAAAGGTAGCAGGTGCATTGCATAAACCAAAAGGCATGCGTCTATAAGCATAAGTTCCAAAAGGACAAGTAAAAGTGGTATCTTTTCTTGATCGGGTTGAGAAAATAGGTATTTGTGAAAAATCAGAATATCCATCAAGGAAGCAAAAATGTGTGTGCTTAGATAATATCTTTCTAGCATTTGATCAATAAAAGGCAGAGGGTAATGATCTTTTCTAGTTGCTTTGTTTAATTTTCTAAAATCAATTACCATTCTATAGCCTGTAACAATTCTTTGTAGAATAAGTTCATTCTTATCATTAGGAACCACTGTAATACCTCCTTTCTTAGGGACACAATGGACAAGACTTACCCATCTACTATCAGCTATAGGATAGATTATACCTGCTTCCAGAAGTTTTAATATTTCCATTCTTACCACTTCTTTCATCTTCGGATTAAGCAACGTTGGTGATCAACAACGGGTTTAGCATCAGGTTCCATATTAATCTTGTGCACATAGAGTGGGACTGATGCCCTTTAAATCATCAAGAATATACCCAATAGCAACTCGGTGCTTCTTCAGAACCTTTAATATTCTACCTTCTTCATGTTCTGAAAGGTTAGCACTAATAATAATAGGATAAGTCTATTTCCAATTGAGATAAGCATATTCCGAAGTGTCGGTAACAGTTTTAATTCAAACACATGATCACCTTTAGGTGGAGGAGGACCTCCTATAGTTTCTATAGGCAAATTGTGCTCAAGCAGATGTTCTTGTTCGAACAAGATTCTATCTATTTCATTTCTTTCATGCATATGCAAATCATTTTTATGGTCTAGCAGATATTGTTCTAAAGGATCGGTAGGAGGTACAACAATAGAAGCAAGATAAGACCAATAATTTCATCCTTACTAGGCAATTCTTTCTTATGATGCTTTCTAATAAACTTGGAAAAATTAAACTCATGATACTCATCACCAAAACTAACACCAAATGTTTGTTTCTCACAATCTATTTTAGCATTAACGGTGTTCAAGAAAGGTCTACCAAAGATAATGGGACAAAAGTCATCCTGGGGAACCAAGAACAAGAAAATCGGTAGGGTATTTTATTTTCCCACACAAGACTTCAACATCTCTAACAATCCCAAGAGGTGTCCACTTCTCCTTAGGGAGATCAACATGAGTAGCAAAAGATTAACAAAAGGATGCTACTATCTTAGAGTCTAGTCCATATTTAGTGCTAAACTTTTGAAAAGCATCGGTATTCATAAAACATTTAACACAATCAAACTTAAGCTTAATACATCACTCTTTACCTTCGTCGAGTTCCCAATCTTCAGAGTTGCGTTTATTTCTTTCTAAAAGATTCCACTGGAATTCAATAGTCTTCTTCATAAAGGAACCGGTACAAGAAGTATCAACCATGGTTCGATCATCATGAGAAAGCCGAGCATAAAAATTTTGAATGATAATTTCTCTTGAGAGCTCAGGATTGGGGCATGAATATAACATTGACTTAAGCCTCCCCCAAGCTAGAGCGATACTTTCTCCTTCACAAGGCCAAAATTATATATATAATTCTGATCAATGTTGAACTAGATGCATAGGATATTTTTTGGTGAAACTCCAATTTGAATCGATTCCAATTCCAAGATCCAATATCATCACATAGCCTATACCATGACAATGTTTTTTCCTTTCAAAGATAAAGGGAAAACCTTCTTATTAGCTTCATCTCCGGGTAAACCTGCAAGATTAAACAATGCACGAATTTCATCCACATATATCAAGTGCATATCAGGATGTTCGGTTCCATCTCCTACATAAGGATTAGCTAGCAGTTGTTCTATCATAACCAAAGGAATTTCATATTTAGTATTTTCAGTAGGTGCAGTGGGTTGAGGGGCAACTAATTGTGGTTCCAATCTAGGTGAAGATACCTCGAACAAACCCCTCAAAGGATTGTTCTCCATAGTAACAAGTGAATAAATTTCAGCACGTAGTAATAAATTTTTCCTTACCAAGAGCGCTTCCCTCCCCGGCAACGGCGCCAGAAAAGAGCCTTGATGACCCATAAGTATAGGGGATCAATTGTAGTCCTTTCGATAAGTAAGAGTGTCAAACCCAACGAGGAGTAGAAGGAAATTACAAGTGGTTTTCAGCAAGGTAATGTCTACAAGCACTGAAATTATAAGTAATGAGTAGTTTGATAGCAAGATAATTTGTAACGAGTAAGTAATGGTAATAGTAACAGAAGTGCAGCAAGGTAGCCCAATCCTTTTGAGGCAAAGGACAGGCCAAAACGGCCTCTTATGATAAGCAAAGCGTTCTTGAGGGCACACTGGAATTTCATCTAGTCACTTTCATCATGTTGGTTCGATTTGTGTTCACTACTTTGATAATTTGATATGTGGGTGGACCGATGCTTAGGTGATATTCTTACTTGAACAATCCTCCTACTTATGATTAACCCCCTCGCAAGCATCCACAACTACGAGAAAAGTATTAAGAATAAATTCTAACCATAACATTAAACTTTTGGATCTAGTCGATCCCTTACAGAATAGCGCATAAACTAGGGTTTAAGTTTCTGTCACTCTCACAACACATCTTCTAATAACTATTCCACAATGCATTCCCTTAGGCCCAAATATGGTGAAGTTTCATGTAGTCGATGTTCACATGACACCACTAAGGGAATCACAACATACATATTATCAGAATATCATACACATATCAAGTTCACATGATTACTTGCAACATGATTTCTCCTGTGACCTCATGAACAAAAGTAACTACTCACAAGTGATAATCATGTTCATGATCAGAGGGCTATTAAATAGAATAATCGATCTGAACATATAATCTTCCAACAAATAAACCATATAGTGATCAACTACAACGTGTAATCAACACTACTAGTCACCCACAGGTACCAATCTGAGGTTCCGGTACAAAGATTGAACACAAGAGATGAACTAGGGTTTGAGGGGAGATGGTGCTGGTGAATATGTTGATGGAGATTTCCCTCCCAAGATGGGAGAGTTGTTGGTGATAATGATGACGATTGTTTCCCCCGCCGGGAGGGAAGTTCCCCCGACAGAATCGCTCCACTGGAGGGAAAAAGTGCTCCTGCCCAAGTTCCGCCTCGAGACGGCGGCGCTCCATCGCGAAAGTCTTATCCCTATTTTTTCTAGGTCAAAATGACTTATATACCAGAAGATGGGCACTGGAGATGGACTGCGCTGAGCACAACCCACTAGGGAGCGCTTGGGGGGCCTGGCGCGCCCTGGTGTCTTGTGCTCACCAGGTGGCCCCCCTTCGGTAGTTATTTGCTCCAGTATTTATCATATACTCCATAAAAATTCCTCGTGAAGTTTTTGCTCATTTGGAGTTGTGCAGAAGAGGTAGCCTGACGTAGCTTTTTCAGGTCCAGATTTCCAACTACCGGAATTCTTCCTCTTTGTGTGAACCTTGCATATTATGAGAGAAAAGGCATTAGAATTACTCCAAAAAGCATTATTATGCATAAAAACATTATAAATAACAGTAGGTAAACATGATGCAAAATGGACGTATCAACAACCGCCATCGCCTTGCATGTGGGCCAAACATATGTATGGAGGTGTGTGTGATTGTGATGTTTGAATACCTAAAATGCAAAGCTATGATGTGGCACTTGCCTCGAAAACCATAAAGTCCCCACATAGAGTGAGGTTCATGAAGCATAGTATATATGCTAGTCCCCTTCCCCCTCTTCGACGCATACTATATACTCCTACCGTAATACAAACCAAAAAGAACCCTCCTTGATGGTGAAATTAATTAACCTCTCCCGATGTAGGTCAAAGTGATGCATGCATGGACCACGACCTGGCGGGCCCACAAACGGAAGCGTCACATGTGATTTTCCTAGGATAAACACCGCCTGCATGCATGTGGCCCAAAGGGGTGTCATGTGATGTTTGAATAGCCAATGCGCAACTTTGATGCGGCATGTGCCTCGGAAAATGAAAAGTCCCCACACTAAGTGAGGTGTGTTCATGGACGCATACGTAGTATATATGCTGGTCCCCTCCCCCTCTTCGATGCATACTATATACTCCCATCATAACACAAACAAAAAAGAATTAACCTTGCTGGTCAAATTAACCTCTGTGCCGACTGTAGGTCAAAGTGATGGACGACGACCTTGCGGGCCCACAGAAAGCATCACACGCGAGTGAGTGTCATGTAGGACAACCACCGATTCATGTGGCCCAAACATGTATGTATGAAAGGGTTGTGTAATGTTCTAAATAACAAATTCACGACTTTGATGTGGCACCTGCCTCACGAAAGGGCCAATATATCCCACATGGTGGTTCGCGACTCGTAGTGTACTACCAGACACTCCCCCAGACGCACACACACACACACAACTGCGATACATGTTAAAATTTTCGGCGGTGAACATATGTTACCAAAGGAGGGGCGCTTTCATTTTGAAAAAAAAATAGAGATCATTAAGATGTTTTGGTACATTGATTAATTTTATAGGGGTATAATATGCAAAAAAATAAGATTTGAGCTACATGCACACATGACAGTGCACCTAAATGGATTGAAAAAACACATGTGTGTCACTGGGTGCATGTTTACTCCCCATGCAAGAAATTTCACACATTGAGAATCTTGATTTTTAAAATCTAGTACATTCAAAACTTAGTTGAAATTCATGAAACTTATCGTGTTGTCATATGGACACCAATACACAGTGGTATTGTACTTTTTTGGTCAAATTTGAGACAAGTTTGGTTGTAGATTTTATCTTCTTACAAATGGGAGATTATTAATAATTGGGAACCAACATCGCAAATGGATTATTTATTCGAACCATGGGCGTTAGACCAACAATGGATACGTGCCATGCTTTGGTTAAGCAATAAAGCGGCAGCATTAATCATCAAAATAGAAAAACAATATACGTGCCGCCACGCATCCCATGTGCCATTCGACCGGGCGTGAGTTGACGGGATGCATGCGAGCAGTCCGCCGTGCAGGAAGACCGGGAGGCGTGCATGCATGTGTGTGAATTGACGGGATGCGTGCTCGCTGTGTAGTGTCATCGGGAGGCGTGCGAGTAGTTATGTGAATAATGGTAGGCATGCTGGCAGTCCGCTGCGCAGGCTTACTAGGAGGCGAGCCAACGGTTTTACCGCTGTCCGCCTCTCTCCCACTACTCGATATTAATCGCGTGCCCAAGCGCCCGCACCCCCCACACACAATCCCCTCTCTCTCTGCCTGCATCCTCGACACCGCTCTCAGTCCTCACCGCTGATAACCCACAAGTATAGTGGATCAGTTGTAGCCACTTTCTATAAGTAGGAGTGTTGAACCCAATGAGGAGCTAAAGGTAGAACAAATATTCCCTCAAGTTCTATCAACCACCGATACAACTCTACGCACGCTTTATGTTTGCTTTACCTAGAACAAGTATGAAACTAGAAGTACTTTGAAGGTGTTGTAGGATATGTTTGCACGATAATAAAGAGCACGTAAATAAAAACTAGGGGCTGTTTAGATAAAGAAATAACTAAGTTAGTTTTAGTAGAGAGCTTTTTTTCACAAGAAAGTTATTTGTCCCGAGGCAATAGATAAATAGACCAGTAATCATTATTGCAATTTTATATGAGGGAGAGGCATAAGTTAACATACATTCTCTTCTTGGATCATATGCACTTATGATTGGAACTCTAGGAAACATCCGTAACTATTAAAGATCATTAAGGTAAAACCCAACCATATCATTATAGTATCAAGTCCTCTTTACTCCCATACGCAAAAAACCTATTTACTCGGGTCTGTGCTTCTGTCACTCACGCCACCCACCACAAGCAAATCATGAACATATTGCAAACCTACAGTGGGGATCCCTCACGCTTGCGCGACGTGGAGAGCACCATAGAATAGCACCAATAATAAAACATGCAACTCAAACCAATCACGATCATCAATCAACCCATAGGACAAAACGGATCTACTCAAACATCATATGATAGCCATACATCATTGGGAAATAATATATAGCGTTGGGCACCATGTTTAAGTAGAGATTATAGTGGGGAGAAGATGTATTACACCGCTGCATAGAGGGGGAGAGAGTTGGTGATGACGGCGGCGAAGTTGTTGGTGTAGATCGCCGTCATGGTGATGGCCCCAACGATGTTCCGGCGCCACCGAGAGAGGGGGGAGAGAGCCCCCTCCTTCTTCTTCTTCCTAGGCCTCCCCCTAGATGGGAGGATGGTTTCCCCTCTGGTACTTGGCCTCCATGGCGACGGAGGGGCGGGAGCCCCTTCGAGATTGGATCTCTCTCTCTCTCTCTCTCACTATTTTATCCGGATATTAGCTTTCTTTCTCTAGGAGAAGGGAACCAGCTGCCTTATGGGGTTACCACAAGGGCCCATGGAGCGCCCTACCCCCTGGGGCGCGCCCCTGCATTGTGGCCCCCTCGGGCATCATCTCGCGTTGATTCTTTTTCCCAAAATTCACATATATTCTAAAAAAATCTCCATATGTTTTTATCGCGTTTGGACTCCATTTGATATGGATTTTCTGTGAAGCAAAAAACTTGCAACAAACAGGAACTGGCAATGGGCACTGGATCAATATGTTAGTCCAAGAAAATCCTATAAATTGTTTCCAAAATTATGTAAAAGTTGTAGAATATTGGCATGGAACAATAAAAAATTATAGATACGACAGAGACGTATCAGCATCCCCAAGCTTAATTCCTGCTCGTCCTCGAGTAGGTAAATGATAAAAAAGGTAATTTTTGATGTGGAATGCTAACTAGCATAATCTTCATCATATAATCTAATCATGGCATGAATATTAAGACATGAGTGATTCAAAGTAATAGTCTATCATTTGACATTAAGACAATAATACTTCAAGCATACTAATAAAGCAATCATGTCTTCTCAAAATAACATGGCCAAAGAAAGTTATCCCTACAAAATCATATAGTCTGGCTATGCTCCATCTTCATCACACAAAGTATTTTATCATGCACAACCCCGATGAAAAGCCAAGAAATTGTTTCATACTTTTAATGTTCTCAAGCCTTTTCAACTTTCACGCAATACATGAGCGTGAGCCATGGATATAGCACTATAGGTGGAATAGGATATGATGGTGGAGGTTGAATGGAGAAGACAAAAGGGAAGAAAGTCTCACATCAATGTGGAAAATCAACGGGCTATGGAGATGCCCATCAATTGATGTCAATGCGAGGAGTAGGGATTGCCATGCAACAGATGCACTAAGAGCTATAAGTGTATGAAAGCTCAAACTGAAAACTAAGTGGGCGTGCATCCAACTTGCTTGCTCATGAAGACCTCGGGCATTTGAGGAAGCCCATCATCGGAATATACAAGCCAAGTTCTATAATGAAAAATTCCCACTAGCATATGAAAGTGAAAACATAGGAGACTCTCTCTATGAAGAACATGGTGCTACTTTGAAGCACAAGTGTGGAAAAAGGATAGTAGCATTGCCCCTTCTCTCTTTTTCTCTCATTTTTTGTTTTCTCTTTTTTAGGCTCTCTCTTTTTTGGCCTCTTTTTTGTCTGGAGTCTCATCCCGACTTGTGGGGGAATCATAGTCTCCATCATCCTTTCCTCACTGGGACAATGCTCTAATAATGTTGATCACCACACTTTTATTTACTTACAACTCAATATCTAGAACAATATGACTATATGAATGCTCTGGCAGTGTACTAGGATGTGCAATGATCTAGCATAGCAAAGATATCAAAAAATGGACAAGCCATGAAAATATCATGCTAGCTATCTTACGATCATGCAAAGCAATATGACAATGAATGCTCAAGTCATGTATATGATGATGATGGAAGTTGCATGGCAATATATCTCAGAATGGCTATGGAAATGCCATGATATGTAGGTATGGTAGCTGTTTTGAGGAAGAGATATAAGGAGGCTTATGTGTGATAGAGTGTATCATATCACGGGTTTGGATGCACCAGCGAAGTTTTCGCCAACTCTCAAGGTGAGAAAGGGCAATGTACTGTACCGAAGAGGCTAGCAATGATGGAAGGGTGAGAGTGTGTATAATCCATGGACTCAACATTAGTCATAAAGAACTCACATACTTATAGCAAAAGTCTATTAGATATCAAAAAAGTACTATGCACATGCTCCTAGGGGGATAGATTGGTAGGAAAAGACCATCGCTCGTCCCGACCGCCACTCATAAGGAACATAATAAAAAATAAATCATGCTCCAACTTCGTCACATAATGGTTCACCATACATGCATGCTACGGGAATCACAAACTTTCACACAAGTATTTATACAAATCCATAATTACTCACTAGCATGACTATAATATCACCTACTTTATATCGCAAAACTATTGCAAGGAATCAAACATATCATATTCAGTGAACTACAAGTTTTATGTAGGATTTTATGACTAACCATGTGAATGACCAATTCCCGACGACGCTCTAAATAGATATAAGTGAAGCAAGAGAGTTCAATTTTCTACAGAAGATATGCCCACGCTCTAACAAATATAAGTGAAGCAAAAGAGCAATCTACAAATGGTGGTTTTCTAGGTGTAGAGAAACGAGTAATCCAAACTTCAAATGATACAAGTGAAGCACATGAAGCATTCTATAAAGCCATACTCAAAAGATATAAGTGAAGTGCAAAGAGAATTCTATAAATCAATCAAGGACTATCTCATACCAGCATGGTGCATTATTAAAAATAAAAATAAAAAACACATGATGCTCCAAGATTTACGCATATCATGTGATGAATAAAAATATAGCTCCAAGTAAAATTACCGATGATCATTAGAAGAAAGAGGGGATGCCTTCCGGGGCATCCCCAAGCTTAGTTGCTTGGGAGTCCTTGAATATTACCTTGGGGTGCCTCGGGAATCCCCAAGCTTAGGCTCTTGCCAGTCCTTATCCCTTCATCCATCTTGATCTCATCCAAAACTTGAAAACTTCAATCACACAAAACTTAACAAAACCTCCGTGAGATCCGTTAGTATAATAAAGCAAATCACCACTTTAAGTATTGTTTCAAACCCATTCATATTTTATTTTAGAATTTTAGCTACTATATTATAACTTATCCATGGCTTATACCATCGATAAAATTGATAGTTTCATCAAAACTAGCAAAACAATGCATCAAAACTAGAATTTGTCTTCAACGGGACAGTCTGTAGCAATCTGGACATCTACCATGCTTCCGTAACACCAAAAATAATGAAAAAATTATGAAAAAATAAAAAAAATTGTATAGAAGTACTATACAAAAAGTTTCAGAATCATTCAACATTCCAGTAAAAAATGAAAATTCATGCACTACAGCCAAAGTTTCTGTTTTTGCACTGCACAAACCAAACAAGCAATCTAATCATCCTAAAGGCAAATCTTGGAACACTATTTTTATGATACAATGGATTTGCACAAGGGGATAATTATTTTTTTTGAAAAGTTTCTGTAATCAAGGTTTGCATAGTTTCCATGGGCATGAACAGAGTACAAGGAGCTCCCCCACTTCAACGATGCTTGTCTTTCTTTCTTTCACTTTTCTTTTTGAAAAATTTTAGGTTCCCCTCTTTATTTTTTTTGTTTTTAAACTATATAAAAGCAAACAATAGAATGAAATGACTCTCTAAAACTTCTGGGTTGTCACCCTGGCAGCGCTTTCTTTAAAGCCATTAAGCTAGGCATAATGTGCTCAAGTAATGGATCCACCCGGATCCCAAGGTATATCAAAGACAATTTTAATTAACAATGATTTGTGATTTAGTAGTGAGCACAAAGTAACATATATCATGCAACATCAAAGTCTAAATCTCTTCCTATGCATCGACATGTCATAAAAGAACAATTCGTGCACACAAAGTAAAGGCCAATACATAGCATAAGCAGTTTCTTGTAATTTTATTGTAGTGGAAACATAGAGAGGCGGAGATGTAGTTCCTCTGTCATAATAATTGCAAGTAGGAGCAGCAAGCACATGCATATTATATCTATCAAAATCATCATGTGTAGTAGTGAAACACAACCCATCAATATAATCCTTAATGAGGGCAAACTTCTCTAATATAGTGTAGTAGGGAGAATACAAAAAGATAATAGGACTATCATGTATGGGTGCAATAGAAAAAAAACATTATTAACATAAGGAACTATAGAAAGTTCATATCCGTAAGCATATTTCATATTGCCATCATGATCACAAGCATAGCAAGCATCAAGTTCATCAAAAGTGATATTTCAAATGAATGCAAGGGATCATAGCAATTATCACAGCATTCATCCTTCGGTAAGCACGAAGGGAAATTAAACAATGTATGAGTTGAAGAGTTACTCTTATTAGAAGGTGGGCACGGGTAGCTAATCCGCTCTTCCTCCTTTTGTTCTTTGCTCTCCTTGTCATCTTTTTCATCTAATGAGCTCACAGTGTCATCAATTTTGTCTTCCATAGTTTCCTGCAAAATAATAGTCTCTTCTTGGACAGCGGAGACTTTCTCAATAAATGCATCAACATCGGCATTGTATTCGTAATTTTTATAGAAATATTTAAGTATAGCATAATTTTTAGGTCTGTAAACATCATCATCAAGATTTTCACACTTTTTAAACAAAGATTCAATTTAATAAGCACACTTAAAAGCAACGAATTCTTCTTTTCATTGCACATCATAGTAATCACATATACCATTAGCATAAGAAGCTAAGGTTCCATTATTGTTAAATTTGCATGTAAAGGGAAGGTGTGGAGCCTTCATCCTAGAGCAACAAGTATAATCATATCTCAAGCACAGTTTCCGAGCATACCAATGCAACATATGAATTTGATCCCATAACAGTTTCCCTTTTTGAGTCAAGTGATAATCCCTAAAGTATTCACGTTGATCCAATGTGTCTCCCATTATATAATTGAATGGGGTTTTCTCCGGATTAGTAAAGTAGTGCATAATATCTTTCACATAATGAGCATCGAGGGTTTTAGCAGGTTCCCCATCTCCATGAGTATCAAGTAGACCTAATTTTTTGGTATTTCGTGATCCATATCCATAACTAAAGATAGAGAACAACTTATAATAGAAAATAAAATCTACTTGGTGAATAAAGAAAACAAGGACACATGAGAATATTCACCCCACGTTATTGCTCCCCGGCAACGGCGCAAGAGAAATGTCTTGATAACCCACAAGTATAGGGGGTCAGTTGTAGCCTCTTTCGATAAGTAAGAGTGTCGAACCCAACGAGGAGCTAAAGGTAGAACAAATATTCCCTCAAGTTCTATCGACCATCGATACAACTCTACGCACGCTTTATGTTCGCTTTACCTAGAACAAGTATGAAACTAGAAGTACTTTTAAGGTGTTGTAGGATAGGTTTGCAAGATAAAAAAGAGCACGTAAATAAAAACGAGGGGCTGTTTAGATAAAGAAATAGCTATGTTAGTTTTATTAGTGAGCTTTTTGTCACAAGAAAGTTATTTTCCCCTAGGCAATCGATAACTAGATCGGTAATCATTATTGCAATTTTATATGAGGGAGAGGCATACGCTAACATACTTTCTCTTCTTGGATCATATGTACTTATGATTGGAAATCTAGCTAACATCCATAACTACTAAAGATCATTAAGGTAAAACCCAAACATAGCATTAAAGTATCAATTCCTCTTTACTCACA
Source organism: Triticum urartu (assembly GCF_003073215.2). Lineage (NCBI taxonomy): Eukaryota > Viridiplantae > Streptophyta > Magnoliopsida > Poales > Poaceae > Triticum > Triticum urartu. The sequence goes on along the minus strand of NC_053027.1, from coordinate 196,803,613 downwards.
TACACAAACAACCTACTTACTCGGGTCTGTGCTTCTGTCACTCACGCCACCTACCATAAGCAAATCATGAACATATTGAAAACACTACAGCGGGGATCCCTCATGCTTGCACGCCATGGAGAGCACCATAGGACAACACCAATAATAAAACATGCAACTCAAACCAATCATGATAATCAATCAACCATAGGACAAAACGGATCTACTCAAACATCATATGATACCCATACATCATTGGGAAATAATATATAGCGTTGAGCACCATGTTTAAGTAGAGATTACAGCGGGGAGAAGAGATGTTACTACGCTGCATAGAGGGGGAGAGAGTTGGTGAGGACGGCGGCGAAGTTGTTGGTGTAGATCGCCGTCACGATGATGGCTCTAGTGGTGTTCCGGCGCCACCGGGAGAGAGGGGGAGAGAGCCCCCTCCTTCTTCTTCTTCCTTGGCCTCCCCCCTAGATGGGAGGAGGGTTTTCCCTCTGGTCCTTGGCCTCCATAGTGGAGGAGGGGAGGGAGCCCCTCCGAGATTGGATCTCTCTCTGTTTCCTTCTGTTTCAGCGCTCCCAGATTCTGGCCTTTCATTGTTTCTTTAATTCCTGGAGATCCGTAACTCCGATTGGGCTGAAATTTTAACACGATTTTTATCCAGATATTGGCTTTCTTGGCCAGAAAAAGGGCACCAACCGCTTTACGGGGTGACCACAAGACCCAGGGCACGCCCTACCCCCTGGGGCGTGCCCCTGCCTTGTGGCCCCCTCGGGCATCGTCTCGCGTTGATTCTTTTCCCCAAAATTCACATATATTCCAGAAAAAATCTTCGTAAGTTTTTATCGCGTTTGAACTCCGTTTGATATGGATTTTCTGTGAAACAAAAAACATGCAACAAATAGGAACTGGCACTGGGCACTGGATCGATATGTTAGTCCAAGAAAATCATATAAATTGTTTTCAAAAGTATGTAAATGTTGTAGAATATTGGCATGGAACAACAAAAAATTATAGATACTACAGAGACATATCAACCGCCGTCAGTGTATGAGGATGCCACCGAAGAGTCCCATCGGGGGGAGTGGCGATGCCGGGGCTGCTGAAGCATCGGAGAAACCGCGTGAAGATGGCGACAGAGGTTGCCATCGGTGCTAACGAGGTCATGCTGAAGCATGACATCATCGATGGCATCGTGCTTCCATAGCCGGAGCCGAAGGTCCACACCGACTCCGGTGATGACTCCGACGACGACTCTAACGACCACTCTGGCGATGACTCTGATGATGACGGACAACCAGTTAGTCATCTATACCCATTTATGTGTCAAATATATCCTAGGGTTTCTCTAGTTACTCCTGCTTCCCCCTTTTTGGAATAGAAATCCTATGGTTATGTTCTCTCAATCCATGAAATCCGAGCAATTTTTGTTAGATCCATGTAGTGTATTGATTGTTTGAATGGTAAAATGATAAGTGATTAGTTGTTTCATATGTGCAAATGATTTCTGCTAATAATCCGACTAGGGTTAGTGTGTGTGCTAATAATTCCTAGCCAGGTCTTGACAATTGATTTTGAATGACCTACATATATCTTTGTGCCATTTTTTTCAAGATTGGTCTGTACATAGACGATTGTGCTTAAAAATAAAACCATAATCTTTGGATATGTCTAAAAAATAGGCATAAATTCCTAATCCTACTTTACGGCATGTAAAAATTGATCTGATACCAACTGCTTGGAATATCTGGATTCTAAGGAATGGCAAGGTTTTTAGGAATGAAAGGCCCACATTCAGAGCTTGGAGACACAATTTTATTCATGACATAACTTTGCTCTCTCATAGGATAAAATGTAAATTCAAGGATAGTCTTTTGACTTGGATTTCTCACCTCCCTTAGTTAACTTCTTTTGTTACCCTGTTTGGGTTGTAAGTAAGTTTTTATCTTTTCTTTTGTAAAGGACTTGTACAGTACTTTTGTTTCCTTTGGTTTATTTGAATAAAGAGCTGTGAGGCTATTGCCTTGAAGTACATAGTCAGAAAACATGTCCACATGCTTAGAGAGAGAGGTGTCAATAAAAACAAAATACGGACATAAAAGCATCATGTATATTATTATAACAACAACAAACTTTAACATAAAACTTTTATCATAGAACTCTTATCATAGACTTCTCATGAATAAGTAACAATTCATCACAACATCGAAGTATAAAGCATAAACTCTATTGGAAACCAACAAACTATGTTCTTAGTCAACTTTGCAATTACAATTCATCATATTTTGAGGAAGGGCCACATATCAGAGCCTATAGGCAGTCCACATACTCAACCATCATATAGTCTTCTCTGATTGCTAACACTGATCGAATACACATGAGAAAAACGTTTCAACCGGCATAGAAAGATAGGGGCTTATAATTTCGCTTCCCAACGTATTCACCTCAAGGGTGATGTCAACAATAATAACTCATGCTACCCATATCCAACTGGATATATGTGCCTAGATCTTTCCTCACCACATGATGCTTGCCAAAAGAGAAAAATAAAAAGGAATAGAGAGAAAAACTTTGACTCTTGCATGAAAGTAAATACATAAAAGTAAAAGATAGGCCGTTCGCAGAGGGAAGCAGAGGTTGCCATGCGCTTTTTGTTTGTATGCTCAAACCCTTAGTGCAAAATAACGTCATGTGATATTGCCCATTATGATAGCAACCTTTATTATGCAGTCTGTCGCTTTTATTCTTTGCCATCACAAGTTCGTACAACGCTCAATTTTCTCTTTCACTAAATGATCTAATAATTTTAGAAGCAATTTTTATTCCCTTATTGCACCGATGACAACTTACTTGAAGGATCTTACTAAATCCTTAGGTAGGTATGGTGGAGTCTTGAAAATAAGATTTGGGTTTAAGGGTTTTGGATGCACAAGTAGTATCTCTACTTGGTGCAGAATTTTTGGCTAGCAAAGATGGGGGGCAAGCAGCACATGTAGAAGGATCCATGACAATATAACTTCTACGTGAATATGAACAAACATAAATCATTACGTTGTCTTCCTTGTCCAGCGTCGACAATTTTGGCATATAATATTTTGACGGGGGCTCACAATCACAAAAGATTTCCAAGATAGTGTATTTGCATGTGAATCTTCTCTTCCCTTATTAATTCTTTCATGAATTGCATCATTTACCAATGCTATGTTTGTCAATCTCCAATAAAATTTTCTACTTATACTTTTCCTTATGTGATGTCATTACCCACCATAAGATTAGCATATGATCTTTTTTTCATTTATTTCCTTTCTTTTTTTGAAACATGAAAGTAAAGAAAGCAAAACTCAAACTATACTTTATTATATATTTCGCACACGATTACAAAGGTAGATCACGAAGCAAACTCTCGAAAAGAAAGGATCAAACTAAACTTTTATTCATCTAAAGCAAAAGATAACTATGGATCGAACTAAGGTAAATAAATGCAAAATATAGTGGAGGTGATACGATACCGGGCACCTCCCCCAAGCTTGGCGCAAGCCAAGGGGAGTTCCTATACCCAATACTCAATTTTCTTTTGGTGATGAAGAAGGAGGTGGTGGTGATGATGTAGAGGGTTTGTCTTTCTTCCTTAGCTTACGCTTGAGGATGAAATTCTCCTCCTTCAATTCACCTATCTCCTGCTAAAGCTCCAATACCTTTTTGCATCAATCTTGCTTGTTTTCCTGCAAAAGACGAAAGGGGATAAACTCGATCTTAGGCTTTTTTGTTCTTTTGGGGAGACTCGACTTCTTAAATTCAATGTGCATCTCCCCTGGTTGAGGAAATGGGGCTTCATACTCGTCTGAGCTCGTCTCCTCCTCCCTTTTAGGATCATAGTCCTCTTCTTCCACCAAAGTCCAGCTATAGTGCTCCACATCCCCCATAAACCTTAGGGTTTGCAATATAATCAGCAACATAGCTCTCACCCTCCGAGTCTTCGGATGACATATTTACAGATCTGTTTGGAAAACGGCGAGAAAAGAAAACAGAAGATTTCTCCACGAGAAGGAGGTCAATAGATTCGGGGGGTATATAAAGATTTTTTATCTTGGGAAACAAGAAAATGGAAGAAAAACGGAGCCCGAAAGGTACCCGAGGTAGGCACAACCCACCTGGGCGCGCCTGTTGTCTTGTGCCCACCAGGGGTGCCTTCCTGGTTGTTTCTTATTTTCCTAATTTTTGTTATATTCCAAAACGGACAGAAAATATTTTTTAGATTTTTCGGAGTCTGTTTACTTACCGTATCACGTACCTCCTTTTTTCATGATTCTAGAGTGTTCAAGAAAGTTTCTTTTATGTGTTCTTCCGGAGTCATAGTTTGGATAATATTGCTTTCAACATTAATGGGCGTACCTTCGGGTTAGTACCTTCGGCATTATTTATTTTGATAGCTCCAGATCAATAAACCTACTCGATAACATAGGGTCCTTCCCATTGGAGAGGAGTTTTCCTGCAAAGAATCTGAAACGACAGTTGTACAAAAGAACATATTCTCCAACTTTGAACTCACGCTTTTGGATTCTTTTATCATGCCATCTTTTAACTTTTTCTTTAGATAACTTGGCATTTTCATAAGCTTGGGTTCTCCATTCATCTAATGAGCTAATATCAAATAACCTCTTCTCACCAGCAAGTTTGAAATCATAGGTTATTTCTTTAATTGCCCAATAAGCTTTATGTTCTAACTCAAGAGGCAAATGACAAGCTTTTCCATAAAATATTTTATAAGGAGACATACCCATAGGATTTTTATATGATGTTCTATAAACCCAAAGTGCATCATCTAATTTCTTAGACTAATTCTTCTGGTACCTATTGACAGTCTTTTGTAAAATTAATTTTATTTCTCTATTGCTAATTTCAACTTGACCACTAGACTGGGGATGATAGGGTGATGCAATTCTATTGTTAACATCATACTTGGCAAGCATTTTGCAAAAAGCACCATGAATAAAGTGTGAACCACCATTAGTCATTAAATATCTAGGGACTCCAAAACTTGGGAAAATAACCTCTTTAAGCATTTTAATAGAGGTGTTGTGATCAACACTACTAGTTGGAATAGCTTCTACCCACTTAGTAACATAATCATCAGAAACCAAAATATGAGTATACCCATTAGAGGAAGGAAAAGGCCCCATATAATCAAATCCCCAAACATCAAATGGTTCAACAAGTGAATAATTCATAGGCATTTCTTGACGCTTACCAATATTACCTATTCTTTGACATTCATCACAAGATAAGACGAACTTACGAGCATCCTTGAAGAGAGTAGGCCAATAAAACCTAGATTGCAATACCTTGTGAGCAGTTCTGTCTCCCGCATGATGTCCCCCATAAGCTTCGGAGTGACATTTCCGTAGGAATTTTTCCTGTTCATGCTTTGGTACACAACGTCTAATAATATGTTCTACTCCTTCTTTATAAAGATGTCGGTCATCCCAAAAGTAATGTCTTAAATCATAGAAGATTTTTTTCTTTTGGTGGTATGTAAAGCTAGGGGGTATGTATATAGCAAAAATATAATTAGCATAATCAGCATACCAAGGTGTACTATTAGAAACATTTATTGCAGCTAACTGCTCATCGGGAAAGCTATCATTAATAGGTTGTGGGTCATCAAGAATATTTTCAAGCCTAGAGAAGTTATCAGCCACGGGGTTCTCCACACCTTTTCTATGAGTGATATGCAAATGAAATTCTTGTAGCAAGAGAGCCCATCGAATAAGCCTAGGTTTGGCATCTTTATTTTCCATAATATATTTAATAGCAGCATGATCAGTGTGAACAATTATTTTTGAATCTAAAATATAGGATATAAATTTATCACAAGCAAACACCACTGCTAGAAATTCTTTTTCAGTAGTAGCATATTTCTTTGTGCACTGTCTAGAGTTTTACTTGCGTAGTGAATAACATTCAGTTTCTTATCAACTCTTTGTCCTAGAACATCACCAACAACATAATCACTAACATCATACATAATTTCAAAAGGCAAGTTCCAATCAGGTGGTTGAACAATAGGTGCAGAAATTAAGGCTTTCTTGAGTATTTCGAAGGCTTCTAAACAAACATCATCAAAACCAAAAGGAATATCCTTTTGCAAAAGATTTGTAAGAGGCCTAGAAATTTTAGAAAATTCTTTGATAAATCTCCTATAGAAATCAGCATGGCCAAGGAAACTACGAATACCTTTGATATCTTTAGGACATGGTATTTTCTCAATTGCATCCACCTTAGCTTTGTCCACCTCAATACCTCTTTCAGAAATTTAATGTCCCAAAACACTACCTTTGTTAACCATAAAGTGGCACTTCTCCCAATTCAAGACAAGATTTGTTTGCTCACATCTCTACAAAACTCGATCAAGATTGCTTAAACAATCATCAAAAGACTTCCCATAAATAGAAAAGTCATCCGTGAAAACCTGAACAATCTTTTCACAAACGTTAGAGAATATAGAAGTCATACATCTTTGAAAGGTAGAAGGTGCATTGCATAAACCAAAAGGCATGCGTCTATAAGCATAAGTTCCAAAAGGACAAGTAAAAGTGTAACATCCCAAATTTTCAATTTGGAATGTTATACATAGTCATCCATGCATATCATATTTTATTCACATTTCATCTCACGATCCTCGAAATCCTAAGCAACTCAAGGACCCTCGGAGAGAGTTGGGGATTTCCCGGTTTTCAAATTTGATCTTTATCAAATCTTGAAAACGAGGATTTTTGGTTTTAATTATTTTCTCTCCAAAAATATTTCACACTAAAATATATGAGAGGAGATAATATGACTTCTCCAAGATAATTGAAATATTGGAGGAAAAATATTAAAACCAAATAATTGTTTTATTTGGATTTTATTGCAATTTTGTTCGCATTAAAAAAATGGCACGTTTTCAAAATTGCAATTTAGGGCCAAGAAAATGTTCATCTCGTTCTAAATATTTTATTTAGACGGTGAAAATTTATTTTGGCATTTTTAGTTTTTTTTATTTATTTTTTTAGGATTTATTTCAGTCGGCGAAATTATTAAAAAAAGTTCCCGCGCCCGACTAGGCCTAAGGCCCAGCCGAGCCAAGCCGCCGCCGCCTTCCCCGCGCGCGCGCCGCCGCCGCCGACTCTGACAAGGAGTCCGAGCCGGACTCCACCGCCGCCGCCTTGGCCCCTCCTCCAAGCCACCCCGCCCCGCCCCTTTATATACGCACCGCCCGAGCCCCCACCCCCCTAGCCACCGCCACCGCAGCCTCACGCCGCCGCCGCCGAACGCCCCCACGAGGCGCCGCTCCGCCGCCGCACCTCACCTCGGCGGACCTCTCGCCGGAGGTAGTCGTCGGACTCCGCCGCCGGTTTTTTTATAAAACCATTCGGTTTTTTGGAAACCCTAGATCCGTTTTTTTGGATTCGCCGATTTTTCTCGGTTCTTCTAGTTAGCAGACGTTCGTCCGAAGGTTCGTGTTAACGAACGGTTCTTCGCCCGTTAGATACAGCTAACGAACACTCGTTCGTTAGTCTCTTTGTCAGTTTTCCTTTATCGGATTTATTCCGCGGTTTTCTCTGATCGCGATTTCTGATTCGATCTTAGTTTCTGTTTATCTTTTCGCTCGTTAGTTGGAATCAGGCGATTCAAGCGCCTAGAGTTTCATCTCGAAACTCTCTTTCCGTTTAACCAACTCAAACAAGTTTTCTCTACTGTAAAGTTTTACCTAGTTTCAGATTAGTAAACGAAGTTTTTTCTTTCGCCATTTGAGTTTCGTTGCTCCGTTTGATTTGATTCTTTTTGCGAACCAGAGTTCTTAATTTGAACTTTCTAGTCAACCTCTTTTATTTGAGTTTTTCTTGTGCATCGTTGCTTGTTACTTATGTATGCTATTGTTTTCTTGCGATAGAACACCCGGAGTGCGAAGCGTTCTACTACGAGTCCCTAGGTTTCGCAGATCGTGAGCAAGGCAAGTAAGACTTTGATCATACCCCTTTATCACCCAGTTTTTATGCATTAGTTCCAATCCTCAAACATTGCATGATTAGGATGTCATTAACTTGTGGGTTGGGAAGTAGTTGATGAGGTAGAACCTATTGCCCTGTTACATTCAAACCCTTGGGAGTTACTCTACGTGTTGCTTATATTACTATGCTATGCTCGTAGACATGGTTTGGGTTTGAGTGAAATCCATGACAGATGTGAGATTGTTAAATTAATGGTTCAACTTAAGGTGGCAACTTAATCAAACAACTGGGTGGATTGAGGCACCTGGAGTACCCAGTGTTGCCTGTATTTTTTTGGAAATCCCGGAGTACCCGTGTGATCTTCCTATGGACCGCCACCCAGGCTCAAAGGAAACTGAGATGATTCATGCTAGAAACTTCCATGTGCAGCCACAAGCTATTATGGGCTCTAGCATAGTTGAGTAAGTTACGTGAAGCTCTTGAAGATGCAGATCAGCAGGTAGTGGGATGTAGGTTTGGTATGGTCTGTCCGGAGTAGAGAGTTAATGTTTCTGAAAGACTGTGTCTCGGTCATCCGTTTCACAAACACCCTGTAGTGCGAGAAACTCAATGGAGGATATCGAGTCTTGTGGGGAAAAGTGCGCAAACCTCTGCAGAGTGTACAATCTAATCATGGTTAGTCGTGTCCCCGGTTATGGACAATTCTTGAGTATCTAGTACTTGGGTTATCACATGTATCTCATCATGTTTAATTAATATTGTTGGGTTGTTAATCACTTTAATTGGGATTGAGTTGGAGGAACCTTCTCAATGATGTTGCAACTACCATGATAGTAAAATTAAAATCTATTCCTTTGTTGTAGGGAAAAATTGGCTTTTCGCAAAAACTATAAACCATAGAGCTTTCCACCAGCCATATATGCATATAGTGGTAGCATTATTTTGTTCTTGCTCTATTGTGTTATGTTGCCAGCATATTCCATGTGCTGGCCCGTTTTCAGGCTGCAACGTATTATGTTGCAGACTTTTCAGATGAGAAGTAAGGTAGGTTAGGTCGTTGCCGTGCAGCTCAGCTATGCGGTTGGAGTTGATGGACTCACCTTATCTTCCAAGCCTTCCACTATTATCATATTAGATGGCCTTAAGCCATATTATTGTAATAAGTTCTCTCTTGAGACATTCGATGTAATAAGTGTGTGATTGCTACTCTGTTATAAATCCTTCGAGTACTGTGTGTCAGCATTACCGATCCAGGGATGACACTGAAGCACAGAGACTTGACCATCTGAGGTCGGGTCGCTACAAGATGGTATCAGAGCACACGCTGAGTGTAGGACATGACCACTAAGATAAACCCTAGGTCACACCTCTCTTCTCATTTCTGACTCCTCTCCATTTTCTACTCTTTAGGATGACGGAGATGAGGAACAAGTTTGCACAACCGGATGAAGACACACCTTTTGGACGTCAGTTGAAGGAAGTCACTAGGTACTTGAACATTGGAATACCAAGCTTCACCGGGACATACAACGCCACTTTACCTGAAGAGGAGCGCTGGATGATTCAAGTACAAGTTCCAGGAAGGACATTCTCGCCAACTTCTAAACCCATATTGTTTTCTTTCGAAGCAGCCACCTGGAGTCTAGGCAAGAGCATGGTAGCCCACATTACCATTGGACGCATTGGAGAAGTTTACAACAGGGAGCTTAAGGACACTATTTACCAAATATGTGGGCGCCAAGACGAGCAATGGGAAGTAATCAGCACCAGGAAGGATAGATCCATTGCAGCTTTCATCCAGGAGTTAAACCAGTACATCCGACATCAGGAAAACCAGATGTGCGCGGACATGATGGACTTAAAGAAGGCGAAGACTAGAATCATCGAACTGGAGGAAGAACTCAAGTTTACACGTGATGGATATGAGGAGGAAATCAAGACACTACTGGGGAAGAATGACGACCTAGTCAAGAAGATCGGAGTATTCATGGGAGGACCAGCACCGGGAGACGAAGACGAAGATCCCACTTGCCCAGACAACTACATCATCATCGGTGACACCGATTCCGATCCTAGTGATGATGACTATGAAGACGAAGCTAGAGCAGACGTCATGGAGTCTTCCACCGATCAAAATTTCTAGATGACTACCATATATCACTAGTATTCCCCCATGTATTTAGTAGTAGTTGAGCACTTGTGCGATAGTTCTAGATCATTTGTATGCCCTTGCTTGATTGATTGAGTGAAATGATTGTGTTTGTCTCATGTGCATATGGGTAGTGTTTTCTCATTAGACCTCTTTTCTATTCTAAATCTTTTCCATCTAAGCCCCTCAGATGCCTCTGAGACGTGACCCCGGTTTTGCCTTCCCACCGGAGCTCACCCAGTTGATCCAACAACAGAATACGTTGATGCAATTGCTAGTTCAGAATCAGGGCAACAACAACAACAACAACAACCCGCCACCCGTGGACAACCTAGCCCGTTTTCTAAGGTTACAGCCGCCAGTGTCTTCCAATAGCACCGAGCCCATAGTTGCGGACGATTGGTTGCGCCGTATTGGAAGGGAGTTGACCACCGCAGGTTGCACAGATGCTGAGAGAGTGCGCTTTGCCGCACATCAATTGGATGGACCAGTAGCCTCATGGTGGGAGAATTACACAACCACTTTTCCTATAGCCAATGTCACTTGGGACTAGTTTCAGCAAGCTTTCCGCACAACCCATGTCTCCACTGGAGCTATGTGTAACGCCCGGATAATCTTGCTACAGTAACTCCACGCTAATCGTGCCACGTCACCTCGGTTACTGTTGCTAGGCTTTCGTTAGATCAAACCGCGTCGAATTCAAATCTAAATTAATGTCAACAATAAAAGTTTTTGAAAGTTGAAACAAAAATGTTCGGTGGGTGCCGAATATTACAAGGGTAATTATAATAAAGCAAACTCATTTTTATAAAATGTCTAGATAATTTAAAATGATTTAAAAACAGAAAAGTAAATACATAAAAGAAAGTAAATACAAAACAGAAAATACAAAACAGAAAAGCTAAAACCTAAAGCTAACAAAAAAAAGAAGTGAAAGAACCCTCTCCCTGGGCCGTGGCCCAACTGGACCAGCCCACTGGCCCAGACCGGCCCCCACCCCCCCCTAACCCCCCCCCCCCCCCACCCCCACCCCCCCCCCTCCCCCCCCCCCCCCCCCCCTGCCCCCCCCCCGATCCAGATCGGATCGGGGGCGTTCGCCACCGCCGCCCGGATTCCACGCCAGGAGCCCCCCCCCCCTCGTCGGAACAACCTCGCCGCCCTCCTCGCCGGTCCCCCTCTACCTCCTCTTGATCGGGATCGAGGGGATCCACCCCGGCCTCCTCCGCGCCGGACCTCCCCCTCTACGTTGTCGTCGTCTCCGTCCTCCTCCCCAAAGGCTCCACCGAGCCTCGCCGACCCTCGTCTCTGCAACGCCGGTGAGGCCACGGCCTCCTCTTCCTCTTTGCGCCCGCTCTGCACGTCTCCCTGTCGCCACCCGCACCGGCCTCCCCTGCTCGACGCGCCACCGCGCGCGCCCGGCGCTCGTCGCCGCGGCCACCGCGCGCATGCACCCCGTGCACGCCTCGCCATCCCACTCCTCGCGCCCGAACGCCCGCAACCCCGCGCTCTCCGTCCGCTCACCGCAACCGCCGCCCTCACTCCCCTGCTTGGCCGCGCGCACTCGCGCGCGCGCCCTCGCCGCGTCCCCCTGTACCGCCCCAGTCATCCCCCCGGTCACTGCGGCTAACGCCCGCCTCCCCTCTTCCCTGCCTGTGGTGGCTGACCTAGGCCGGTCGCCGTTCGGTCCGGCCGCACCTCTCCACGGCCCCGGCGCCCTCCTCCGGTGGCCGCCGCTTCACCACGGCACCGCTCCGCCCGTGGCCTCGCCGTGGCCATGGCCACCCGCGCCTGGCGCCTCCACTGGCCTGTGCAGGCGCCCAATCGGGCTACGGGTTGCGCCCGCACCCCCCTACACACGACGCCCGTTAGGCCGAACCGATAAGGCCCCCTGGGCCACTGACACGGGGGCCCCATGGCCCCAGAACGTTTTATTAAAAAAAGGAATTAAAAAAATAAATAAAAATAAAATTAATATAATTAATAAAAATAAAAATGATTTAATAAAATTAATTATTAATTAATTAATTAAGAAATTAATTAAGTTAATTAATCCGGTTTAATTAATTTAATTAACTAGTTAAGTTTAATTAAACTATAATTAGATTAACCTAAACCCTAATTAACCTAATTAGAGGATGACAGGTGGGTCCCCCCTGGACCCACATGTCAGGTTGACCCAGTCAACCCCTGTTGACTGGTGACGTCAGCATGACATCATGCTGATGTCATAAATCCAAATTTTGAATTAAATTAAATAATTAATTAAATTCCAGAAATTAATAAAATCTTTAGAAAATCATATCTTTTAACCCGTAACTCGGATGAAAACTTTGTACATGAAAGTTGCTCAGAACGACGAGACGAATTCGGATACGCAGCCCGTTCGTCCGCCACGTGTCCCTAGCATAGTGAACCTGCAACATTTCACCTCCGGTTCATCTGTCCGAAAACGCGAAACACCGGGGATATTTTCCCGGATGTTATCCCCCTTCACCGGTATCACCTAATACCGCGTTAGGGCACCCCTAGCCACCGTTACTTGCCTTGTCATGCATCGTTATGCATCTGTTTGCATTATATTTATTGTTTCTTCCCCCTCTTCTCTCGCTAGACACCGAGACCGACGCCGCTGCTACCCAGTACGACTACGGAGTTGACGACCCCTCTCTCTTGCCAGAGCAACCAGGCAAGCCCCCCCCCTTGATCACCAGATATCGCCTACTCTCCTCTATACTGCTTGCATTAGAGTAGTGTAGCATGTTACTGCTTTCCGTTATTCCTATCATGATGCATAGCATGTCCTTGCTACTACTGTTGTTACCATTACCTGCTATCCTACTGCTTAGTATAGGATGCTAGTATTTCCATCTGTGGCCCTACATTCTTGTCCGTCTGCCTTGCTATACTATCGGGCCGTGATCACTCGGGAGTTGATCACGGGTATATACTATATACTTTATACATGATACATGTGGTGACTAAAGACGGGTCGGCTTGAGGAGCACCCGCGAGTGGAGTTTTGAGGCGGAGCGGCAGGGCAGGTTCCGACCACCTAGGAGAGAGGTGGGCCTGGCCCTGGTCGGCGTTCGCGGATACTTAACACGCTTAACAAGATCTGGGCATTTGATCTGAGTCTGGCCATTTGGTCTATACGCACTAACCATCTACGCGGGAGTAGTTATGGGTATCCCGGCGTCGTGGTATCAGCCGAAGCCTTCGTGATGTCAGCGACTGAGTGGTGCGCGCCGGATTGGACTGGAAGGCCACTAGGCTAGGTCTGCTTTCGGCCGCGTTCGCAACGTGCAGGTGTGCTAAGGGCGATGGGCCCAGACCCCTGGGCGCTTAGGTTTAGACCGGCGTGCTGACCTCTCTGTTGGTCTAGGTAGGGCTGCGACGTGTTGATCTTCCGAGGCCGGGCATGACCCAGGAAAGTGTGTCCGGCCAAATGGGATCGAGCGTGTTGGGGTATGTGGTGCACCCCTGCAGGGAAGTTAATCTATTCGAATAGCCGTGATCTTCGGTAACAGGACGACTTGGAGTTGTATCTTGACCTTATGACAACTAGAACCGGATACTTAATAAAACACACCCTTCCAAGTGCCAGATACAACCGGTGGTCGCTCTCCCACAGGGCGACGAGGGGAGGATCATCGGTTAGGGTTATGCTATGCGATGATACTTGGAGGACTTCAGTCTACTCCCTTCTACATGCTGCAAGACGGAGGCTGCCAGAAGCGTAGTCTTCGAAAGGATTAGCTATCCCCCCTCTTATTCTGGCTTTCTGCAGTTCAGTCCACCGATATGGCCCTTTACACATTTACCCATGCATATGTAGTGTAGCTTCTTGCTTGCGAGTACTTTGGATGAGTACTCACGGTTGCTTTCTCCTTCTTTCCCTCTATCCCTTCTACCTGGTTGTCGCAACCAGATGTTGGAGCCCAGGAGCCAGACGCCACCGTCGAGGACGACCCCTACTACACCGGAGGTGCCTACTACTACGTGATGCTCGCTGACGACGACCAGGAGTAGTTAGGAGGATCCCAGGCAGGAGGCCTGCGCCTCTTTCGATCTGTATCCCAGTTTGTGCTAGCCTTCTTAAGGCAAACTTGATTAACTTATGTCTGTACTCAGATATTGTTGCTTCCGCTGACTCGTCTATGATCGAGCTCTTGTATTCGAGCCCTCGAGGCCCCTGGCTTGTAATATGATGCTTGTATGACTTATTTTATTTATAGAGTTGTGTTGTGATATCTTCCTGTGAGTCCCTGATCTTGATCATACACGTTTGCGTGTATGATTAGTGTACGATTAAATCGGGGGCGTCACAAGTTGGTATCAGAGCCGACTGCCTGTAGAAATCCCCCTTCCACACTCCTTGGCCGAAGTCGAGTCTAGACATTGCAAAAACTTTTACTAACTTGGCTGTGTGCCTTACGGGCCCACGTCGCCATCGGGTGGTACTAGGATCTTTTACTCCTCGACCTTTACTCTGGGACTCTGAACTCTCTTCTACTCGGGTTAAACGAATTTACTAACTCTGACACTAGGATCCCATTACGACATTCACCCCAAAGTTGGATAAGCCCTAGTTATTCTTTAGAATTGTATTTGAACATTATCCACATTGTCATTTGACTCCTATGAAAACATCTGTGTTTTCAGATGGAACCCACGAGGCAGGTCGTGCGCCACACGACGGCCATTGGTGCCTCAGGATCACCTGCTGTGTTGGTTGAGATGATGACCTATCTGGGTTATCGCTGGCACCCTGAGTACACCGTCTATGAGGAGTATCAGGACTTCAACCAGGAGCAGTACCGTGCCATCGTCCACCTCTACTCTCGGGAGTATGACTCCACTACCGCGCTGCACACTGCTCTTGGTGTTGGAGTGACCATCGACATGGCGGTCCACGATGCTGCTTATGCTGCTCTGACACGTCTTCGAGGAGAGTATCAGGAGTTGGACACCTCCCCCTTCAGGCACATTGCTATCGCGTCCGATGTTGGCGCGGAGGGATACTACACTGCTGCCTACTCCACTGTCACCCGAGAGCCCTTCTACCATCAGAACCTGGTTCTGCATGCTGATGGGCTGGATAGAGCTAACCGAGCTCTTCGCCACGAGTTGTACACCACCCGTCAGCACCTGTATCGTGCTCTGACGCTGTTACACCCCTCTGTCCACTCTGGTGATCTGTCGCGTTCTGCGATCTACCCTGCCCGGACCGTGATGCCCCAGGGCGTCGGCTGGCCAGATGTGGGAGGCTACTCTCCTGCATTGGGTCCTCTCCTGCCACCTGCGCATCGGGTTCCGCACCAGAGTATCCGCGGACCCCAGGCTACTCACGTGGAGGTCTTCCCTTCGCGTCACTACCAGCTGTCGGGATACACCTACCTCCGCAGTACCGCATGGGACTGACGTAGACTTGCTTATTAGTGTTAGCTGCATTCGCCGCGAGCCTGTGTGCCGCCTATGATGTCTTAGCCTATGTACCGAACTCCGTGTAACGAACTCTGTGCTGATCTCTTTTGTAAGATATGCCGACTACTATGTAGTATCTATCATGCTACGTTCGTTGTGCATGTTTCATCATGAATGATTCTTGTTTTTACAATTCCTCAATGCTGAACTACCCCTGTTAAATATTAGCAGGATGGTTAGACCAGGTGGTCGTGGTCGTGGTGGCAACGCCCCACCACCACCTGAGTACATGGCTGGGATGATGCAACAGTTTGAGCTGAATCGTCAGTTCATGGAGAATATTATGGCTCAGTTTCCTCGCCCCAATATGAACCAGCAGCCAACCCAAGTGACTCTGCAAGATTTCATGCGCCTCAACCCAACCGTGTACCACAGCTCAACTCAGCCTCTGGATGCAGACGACTGGCTCCGTGACATCACCTATGAGATGGAGTCTGCTGATGTAGCCCCTGCCAGCTATGTCACCTTCGCTTCCTTCTTCCTGAAAGGACCCGCGGCTCAATGGTGGGACAGCCACAGGCGTACTCTGCCAGCTGGAACAATCATCACCTGGCCAGACTTCCAAGCTGCCTTCCGTGCTCGCTTCATCCCTCAGGGAGTTATGGACCGGAAGAAGCGTGAGTTCCGCAACCTCACCCAAGGCAACAAAACTGTGGAAGCTTATCAACGGGAGTTTCTGGACTTGTCCCGCTATGCTGAAGAAGACATTGCAACTGATGCACGCAGACAGGAGAAGTTCCGTGATGGCCTTCAAGCTGACATCAAACTCACACTTCTAGTGCATGATTTTGCTGATTTCGCCACTCTGGTGAACAAAGCCATCAATGTCGAAACTGGTCTGCAGGAATACCAGAGCTCTCACAAGCGCAGCCGTGACACGGGCTCATCTTCGGGCCCATCCTCGCAGAAGCGCAAGATATGGATTCCCAACAGCATGTACCAGCCAAGTGCACCTGCCCCAAGCCAGTCCTATGCTGCACCTCGTCTGCCTACGGCTCCAACTAGGCAGCCAAGGCTTCCAGCTCCACCACCCCAAGCTCCTGTTCCTACTCCCGAGAATGGTTTGTGCTTCAGGTGTGGACAACCAGGGCACCGTGC
Source organism: Triticum urartu (assembly GCF_003073215.2). Classification (NCBI taxonomy): domain Eukaryota; kingdom Viridiplantae; phylum Streptophyta; class Magnoliopsida; order Poales; family Poaceae; genus Triticum; species Triticum urartu. Next base: position 196,786,906 of record NC_053027.1, on the reverse strand, counting down.
TAGGGAATGCAACCAGAAACAGAATCAACTGGCCCTTCCAGCAACTGGCCGTGGAAGCATCCAGCCTCGCAACAACAGTGCCAAGTCTTATGGTCGTGTTCATGCCAACCATGTTGATCTCAATGAAGTTCTAGACCAGCCTGCTACCGTGATGGGTACACTCCTCGTAAATTCAGTACCAGCATCTGTTTTATTTGATACAGGAGCATCACATTCATTCATATCAGCTGAGTTTGCATTCATGCATGGCATTAAATACGAAGAGATGAACACTGCGATTGTGGTACACACTCCTGCGGGCCAGTGTCAAACCTCTATGGTTAGTCACAACGTTCCCGTTGAAATTGAAGGACTGGAATTCCTTGCCTCCCCCATCGTACTAAAGTCCTGTAGCATCAACCTCATTCTGGGAATGGATTGGTTGAAAGCGCATACTGCTTCTATAGTTTGCGCCACTAAGGTCATCCATCTGCTACACCCTTCTGACGAAATAATAGCTTACCAAGCTCATCTAGTTCAGAACGCCGAGGCACGACTTTATGCCTTGAATGCGTTGAACGCTGCACCACTCGAGGGCATTGAAAACATTCCCGTCGTTCGTGAATTCCAAGATGTCTTCCCAGAAGAACTTCCAGGGATTCCCCCTGTTAGAGCTGTCGAATTCATCATCGACTTGAAACCCGGCACCACCCCTATAGCTAAACGACCCTATAAGATGCCGCCGCATGAACTCATTGAGCTTAAGGAGGAAATCGACAAATCTCTTGTCAAAGGTTTCATTCGTCCAAGTTGCTCTCCTTGGGGAGCACCTTCTCTCTTTGTTAAGAAGAAGGATGGGACAAACCGATTAGTCCAAGAATACCATCCTATAAACCAAGCTACCATTCAGAATAAATACCCTCTTCCTTGGATCAATGATCTTTATGATCAACTGGCTGGCTCATCAGTGTTCTCCAAACTCGACTTGAGGTTGGGTTACCACCAGATCCGTGTTCGTGAGGAGGACATCCCAAAAACCGCCTTCGTGACTCGGTATGGATCATACGAGTACACCGTCATGTCATTCGGCTTAACGAATGCTCCCGCCACCTTCTCTCGTCTAATGAACTATATATTCATGGATTACCTCGACAAGTTCGTCATGGTTTATCTGGACGATATCCTTGTATTTTCCAAGAACGAGGAAGAACATGCTGGACATCTTCGTCTGGTGCTAGAAAAACTTCGAGAGCATCAACTGTATGCTAAGTATTCCAAGTGTGAATTCTGGCTCCCCGAAGTAACCTATCTTGGGCATGTCATCTCCAAGGATGGTATTGCCGTCAACCCTGAACGAGTTCAGGCTATTCTCGATTGGACTCCTCCGAAGAATGTCAAGCAAGTCCGAAGTTTTCTCGGTCTCGCCAGCTATTGCCGTCGATTCGTCGAGAACTTCTCCAAGATTGCCAGGCCTCTGACTAATCTGTTGCATAAGGGTGTCAAGTTCGAATGGACAGACAAGTGTCAGGAAAGTTTCCAGGCGCTCAAAGACAAGTTGACTTCTGCCCCCGTACTTGCTCCACCTGATACTAAGAAGGACTTCGTCATTTACTGCGACGCTTCCCGTCAAGGATTAGGCTGTGTCCTAATGCAAGAGCGCAGAGTGATTGCTTATGCCTCTCGTCAACTGCGCCCTCACGAAGAAAACTACCCAGTTCACGACCTCGAGCATACTGCTGTCATTCATGCACTAAAGCAGTGGCGACATTACCTTCTCGGTAATCGTTGCGAGATCTTCACCGACCATCAAAGTCTGAAGTATCTGTTTACTCAGCCAGATTTGAACCTACGCCAGCAAAGATGGATGGAGACTGTTGCAGACTTTGACGTGGGTATATCCTATACCCCCGGCAAGGCTAATGTAATGGCTGATGCCTTGAGCCGCAAGTCTTACTGCAACCACCTCCAGGTTCATAAAGTTCAGCCCTCGCTTGTCGAAGAATTTAGAAAGCTGAACCTCCATATTGTTCCTCCTGGAGCACTCGCTCCCCCTCCCCCGGAGTTCCGCAAGATGAATCTTCTTGTTGTTACTAAGGGTTCTCTAAATACCCTGGCTGTCGTACCAGATCTCGTAGCTGGTATAAAGACTATACAAGGTTACGACTCTGAAGTCCATAAGATTAAACGCCATCTAGCAGAAGGAAAGCCCTCATTCTTCTCTATCGCCGACGATGGCGCCTTGTATTTCAAAGGCCGCCTAGTGGTACCATGTTCGAAGAAAAACCTGGATAAGACTAAAAGGGTTATGCAAGAAGCCCATGATACGCCTCTGTCCATCCATCCTGGTAGTACAAAGATGTACCAGGATATTCGTCAAAGATTCTGGTGGTCTAATATGAAGCAGGACATTGCTCGTTATGTTGCTGAGTGTGACGTTTGTCGCCGAATCAAAGCAGAGCATCAAAGGCCTGCCGGAACTCTGCAACCTATCTCTATTCCTGAATGGAAATGGGACCATGTTGAAATGGACTTCGTCACTGGATTTCCCAAATCGCAGAAAGGTAATGATGCTATTCTTGTCGTCATTGACCGGCTTTCCAAAGTTGCCCATTTTCTGGCGGTCAAAGAGACAATCACTGCTAGTCAGCTTGCTACTCTCTACATGGCCAGAATTGTTTCACTTCACGGTATTCCACTGGTTATCAGTTCGGACCGTGGCAGCTTATTCACTTCAAGGTTTTGGGCAAGTTTCCAAGAAGCTATGGGAACTCATCTGTCGTTCAGTACTGCGTTTCATCCTCAGTCGCAAGGACAGTTTGAACGTGTCAACCAAGTTCTCGAAGACATGCTTCGAGCTTGTGTAATCTCATTCGGCAAGAAATGGGAGGAATCTCTTCCATATGCCGAGTTCTCTTATAATAATAGCTATCAAGCTAGTCTGAAGATGTCCCCCTTCGAAGTGCTATATGGACGAAAGTATCGAACCCCCCTGAACTGGTCAGAAACTGGGGAACGTCCACTCTTCGGTCCGGATATTATCCAACAGGCCGAAGAACAAGTTCGCATTATTCGCGAGAATCTCAAGACTGCTCAGTCACGTCAGAAAAGTCAGTATGACCGTCATCACCAAGACATGGTCTATCAACCTGGCGAAAAGGCTTATCTTCGAGTTACACCAATGAAGGGTGCTCACCGCTTCGGGATCAAGGGCAAGCTAGCTCCTCGCTATATCGGTCCCTTCACTATTCTCGAAAGGCGTGGAAAAGTGGCATATCAACTGGAGCTTCTGCCGAACCTTTCTCAGGTTCACGATGTGTTCCATGTGTCACAACTCCGCCGTTGCTTCAAGGATCCAATCCGAGCGGTGGATCATGAAGTGCTCGAATTGCAACAGGACCTCTCCTATAAAGAGCATCCGGTCCGCATTCTCGACCAAACTGAACGCCGCACCCGTCAGAAGGCAATCAAGTTCCTCAAGGTCCAGTGGTCGAATCACTCTGAAGACGAAGCCACCTGGGAACGCGAGGATCGTCTTCACGATGAATACCCTGCACTGTTTCCTTCTACCTCCTAAATCTCGGGACGAGATTTCTTGTAGTGGAGGAGATTTGTAACGCCCGGATAATCTTGCTACAGTAATTCCACGCTAATCGTGCCACGTCACCTCGGTTACTGTTGCTAGGCTTTCGTTAGATCAAACCGCATCGAATTCAAATCTAAATTAATGTCAACAATAAAAGTTTTTGAAAGTTGAAACAAAAATGTTCGATGGGTGCCGAATATTACAAGGGTAATTATAATAAAGCAAACTCATTTTTATAAAATGTCTAGATAATTTAAAATGATTTAAAAACAGAAAAGTAAATACAAAAGAGAAAATACAAAACAGAAAAGCTAAAACCTAAAGCTAACAAAAAAAAAGAAGTGAAAGAACCCTCTCCCTGGGCCGTGGCCCAACTGGACCAGCCCACTGGCCCAGACCGGCCCCCACTCCCCCATAACCCCACACCCCCGAAACCCTAACCCCACCCCGTCGCCCCCAGTCGCCCCACTCCCCCCGCCACTCGTTCCACTCCCCCCTGCCCCCTCCCCGATCCAGATCGGATCGGGGGCGTTCGCCGCCGCCGCCCGGATTCCACGCCAGGAGCCCCCCCTCGTCGGAACAACCTCGCCGCCCTCCTCGCCGGTCCCCCTCTACCTCCTCTTGATCGGGATCGAGGGGATCCACCCCGGCCTCCTCCGCGCCGGACCTCCCCCTCTACGTTGCCGTCGTCTCCGTCCTCCTCCCCAAAGGCTCCACCGAGCCTCGCCGACCCTCGTCTCTGCAACGCCGGTGAGGCCACGGCCTCCTCTTCCTCTTTGCGCCCGCTCTGCACGTCTCCCCGTCGCCACCCGCACCGGCCTCCCCTGCTCTACGCGCCATCGCGCGCGCCCGGCGCTCGTCGCCGCGGCCACCGCGCGCGTGCGCCCCGTGCACGCCTCGCCATCCCACTCGTCGCGCCCGAACGCCCGCAACCCCGCGCTCTCCGTGCGCTCACCGCAACCGCCGCCCTCACTCCCCTGCTTGGCCGCGCGCACTCGTGCGCGCGCCCTCGCCGCGGCCCCCGGTACCGCCCCAGTCATCCCCCCCCGGTCACCGCGGCTAACGCCCGCCTCCCCTCTTCCCTGCCCGTGGTGGCTGACCAAGGCCGGTCGCCGTTCGGTCCGGCCGCACCTCTCCACGGCCCCGGCGCCCTCCTCCGGTGGCCGCCGCTTCACCACGGCACCGCTCCGCCCGTGGCCTCGCCGTGGCCATGGCCACCCGCGCGTGGCGCCTCCATTGGCCTGTGCAGGCGCCCAATCGGGCTACGGGTTGCGCCCGCACCCCCCTGCACACGACGCCCGTTAGACCGAACCGATAAGGCCTTTGGCCCACTGACATGGGGGCCCCAGCCCAGAACGTTTTGTTAAAAAAATATAGGAATTAAAAATAATATGTAAAATAAATAAAATAAATAAATAGATAATAATAATATAATTAATTAATTAATTAATTAAGGAATTAATTAAGTTAATTAATCCGGTTTAATTAATTTAATTAACTAGTTAAGTTTAATTAAACTATAATTAGATTAACCTAAACCCTAATTAACCTAATTAGAGGATGACAGGTGGGTCCCCCCTGGACCCACATGTCAGGTTGACCCAGTCAACCCCTGTTGACTGGTGATGTCAGCATGACATCATGCTGATGTCATAAATCCAAATTTTGAATTAAATTAAATAATTAATTAAATTCCAGAAATTAATAAAATCTTTAGAAAATCATATCTTTTAACCCGTAACTCGGATGGAAAAACTTTGTACATGAAAGTTGCTCAGAACGACGAGACGAATTCGGATACGCAGCCCGTTCGTCTGCCACGTGTCCCTAGCATAGTGAACCTGCAACATTTCACCTCTGGTTCATCTGTCCGAAAACGCGAAACACCGGGGATATTTTCCCGGATGTTATCCCCCTTCACCGGTATCACCTAATACCACGTTAGGGCACCCCTAGCACTGTTACTTGCCTTGTCATGCATCGTTATGCATCTGTTTGCATTATATTTATTGTTTCTTCCCCCCTCTTCTTTCGCTAGACACCGAGACCGACGCCGCTGCTACCCAATACGACTACGGAGTTGACGACCCCTCTCTCTTGCCAGAGCAACCAGGCAAGCCCCCCCCCCTTGATCACCAGATATCGCCTACTCTCCTCTATACTGCTTGCATTAGAGTAGTGTAGCATGTTACTGCTTTCCGTTATTCCTATCCTGATGCATAGCCTGTCCTTGCTACTACTGTTGTTACCATTACCTGCTATCCTACTGCTTAGTATAGGATGCTAGTATTTCCATCTGTGGCCCTACATTCTTGTCCGTCTGCCTTGCTATACTATCGGGCCGTGATCACTCGGGAGTTGATCACGGGTATATACTATATACTTTATACATGATACATGTGGTGACTAAAGACGGGTCGGCTTGAGGAGCACCCGCGAGTGGAGTTTTGAGGCGGAGCGGCAGGGCAGGTTCCGACCACCTAGGAGAGAGGTGGGCCTGGCCCTGGTCGGCGTTCGCGGATACTTAACACGCTTAACGAGATCTGGGCATTTGATCTGTCTGGCCATTTGGTCTATATGCACTAACCATCTACGCGGGAGTAGTTATGGGTATCCCGGCGTCGTGGTATTAGCCGAAGCCTTCGTGACGTCAGCGACTGAGTGGCGCGCGCCGGATTGGACTGGAAGGCCACTAGGCTAGGTCTGCTTTCGGCCGCGTTCGCAACGTGCAGGTGTGCTAAGGGCGATGGGCCCAGACCCCTGGGCGCTTAGGTTTAGACCGGCGTGCTGACCTCTCTGTTGGTCTAGGTGGGGCTGCGACGTGTTGATCTTCCGAGGCCGGGCATGACCCAGGAAAGTGTGTCCGGCCAAATGGGATCGAGCGTGTCGGGGTATGTGGTGCACCCCTGCAGGGAAGTTAATCTATTCGAATAGCCGTGATCTTCGGTAACAGGACGACTTGGAGTTGTATCTTGACCTTATGACAACTAGAACCGGATACTTAATAAAACACACCCTTCCAGTGCCAGATTCAACCGGTGGTCGCTCTCTCACAGGGCGACGAGGGGAGGATCATCGGTTAGGGTTATGCTATGCGATGATACTTGGAGGACTTCAGTCTACTCCCTTCTACATGCTGCAAGACGGAGGCTGCCAGAAGCGTAGTCTTCGAAAGGATTAGCTATCCCCCCTCTTATTCTGGCTTTCTGCAGTTCAGTCCACCGATATGGCCCTTTACACATTTACCCATGCATATGTAGTGTAGCTTCTTGCTTGCGAGTACTTTGGATGAGTACTCACGGTTGCTTTCTCCTTCTTTCCCTCTATCCCTTCTACCTGGTTGTCGCAACCAGATGTTGGAGCCCAGGAGCCAGACACCACCGTCTACGACGACCCCTACTACACCGGAGGTGCCTACTACTACGTGATGCCCGCTGACGACGACCAGGAGTAGTTAGGAGGATCCCAGGCAGGAGGCCTGCGCCTCTTTCGATCTGTATCCCAGTTTGTGCTAGCCTTCTTAAGGCAAACTTGATTAACTTATGTCTGTACTCAGATATTGTTGCTTCCGCTGACTCGTCTATGATCGAGCTCTTGTATTCGAGCCCTCGAGGCCCCTGGCTTGTAATATGATGCTTGTATGACTTATTTTATTTGTAGAGTTGTGTTGTGATATCTTCCCGTGAGTCCTTGATCTTGATCGTACACGTTTGCGTGTATGATTAGTGTACGGTCAAATCGGGGGCGTCACACTATGCAAATGAAGAAGCGGGAGTTCCGCAACTTATGCCAGGGGAACCGTACTGTGGCTCAGTACGTGGATGAGTTTAGCAAGTTATCTCGCTACGCCCCTGATGATGTGGCCACAGATGCAGCGAAGCAGGAGAAGTTTATGGAAGGGCTGAATGATGAGATGAGTATGCAGTTGATGGTAGCAACCTTCAACAACTACCAGGAGTTGGTAGATAAGGCTCTTATGATTGAAGGGAAGCAGCAGCAAATTGAGAGCCGCAAGAGAAAGTATGGACAAGGGAAGTATAACTCAGGAGCTCAGCAGAAGCCTCGCCTAACCCCAAATTCGGGAGGACTTGTTCATAACCATGGAGGTCACAACCACACTGGAGGAGGATTGCATAACCACAATGGATCTAAGAATGGGAATGGGAACGGAACCAACAATAATCATAACCGCCCCAACCCAGCCACACCCGCCAAAAGGGACTTAAGTCATGTTACTTGTTTCAAGTGTGGGAAGACTGGACACTACGCCACGGAGTGCCCTGAAGGAAAGAATGGAAATGGAAATGGGAGAGCTGGGAAGAAGCCAAATCCATTCAACAAAGTACAAGTGAACCATGTTAACGTGGAGGAGGTTGAAGAGCAGCCGGACGCGGTAATAGGTAAGTTTTTGGTTAAGTCATTTACCGCTCTTGTTCTTTTCGATACTGGTGCATCGCATTCATACATATCAAGGGGATTCGTGGATAAGTTTAAGCTACCAACCCAGACCCTTAGGACCCCTCTTTTAGTGAGTTCAACCGGAGCAGAGTTTATGGCTAGCCGATGGTGTGACCAGATACCCTTAACCATTGGTACACATGTTTTTCCGTCCGACCTAATTATCTTGGAGTCACAAGGATTGGATGTGATATTGGGTATAGACTGGATGTCAAAGTTTGGAGGAAGCATTGACTGTGCTAGTAAGTCGATTTATCTCACCACCCCGGAAGGAAAAAAGGATTAAGTATGTATCTAGGCATGTGCCTAGGAGGAGTCAGGTGAATGCCCTTACGAGAGTTGTTCAGGAGGAAGTGCCTGTAGTGAAGGATTACCCGGATGTTTTTCCAGAGGAGTTACCAGGCATGCCACTGGATAGAGACATTTGAGTTTTTGATAGAGCTGTTGCCAGGTACTGGACCAATATCCAAGAGACCCTATCGGATGCCCGCAAATGATCTGGAAGAAATTAAGAAACAGATTAAGGAGTTATTGGAGAAAGGATACATCCGAAGAAGTTCATCACCTTGGGGAGCCCCAGTACTTTTGGTTGAGAAGAAGGATAAATCCCTGAGGATGGTTGTTGATTATCGAGCATTAAATGAAGTGACGATTAAGAACAAGTACCCACTGCCGATGATCAACGATCTGTTTGATCAGTTGCAAGGAGCTAAAGTGTTTTCGAAGATCGATTTGATCGGGGTATCATCAGTTGAAGATACGAGAGAAGGACATACCGAAGACAGCGTTCACAACACGATATGGATTATACGAGTACACGGTCATGTCATTTGGACTGACTAACGCCCCTGCCTATTTCATGAGCATGATGAACAAGGTGTTCATGGAGTATTTGGACAAGTTTGTTGTGGTGTTTATTGATGATATTATGGTATACTCGAAGAACGAGGAGGAGCACAAGGAGCATTTGCGCTTAGTTCTCGAGAAACTCAGGGAACACCAGTTGTATGCTAAGTTTAGCAAATGCGAATTTTGGTTGAAGGAAGTCGGGTTCCTTGGACATGTTATATCGGGAGAAGGTATAGCAGTAGACCCCAGCAAAATTCAGTCAGTCACTGAATGGTTGGCACCCATCAGTTAGCGAGATCCGCAGTTTCTTGGACTCGCAGGATACTACCGGAGATTCATCGAGAATTTTTCCAAGATTGCAAAGCCAATGACTGACTGTTGAAGAGGGATACTAAGTTTAACTGGGCAGAAGAGTTATGCTGACTCAAAACGCAAGGAGGTAACCTATGAAATTGGAGATCGAGCATATCTGCGAGTATCACCCTTGCGAGGAGTGAAACATTTTGGAGTTAAGGGAAAGTTAGCCCCGAGATTTGTAGGACCGTATCGTATTTTGGAACGGATGGGAGAAGTTGCCTACAAGTTGGAGTTACCCGAGGGATTGTCAGGAGTTCATGACGTGTTTCACGTTTCACAGCTGAAGAAGTGTCATGCTGATAAAGTACCCCTTGGAGGCAATTCAGTTGGACAGTGATTTGACCTACGAGGAAAAACCAGTTAAGATTCTTGAGTTTGCCAGCAGAGTCACCCGCAGTAAGGTTATCAAGTTTTGTAAAGTTCAGTGGAGCCACCATACCGAGGATGAAGCCACATGGGAACGAGAGGATGATCTCCGCAAAGACCACCCACACCTATTTTCTAGCCAACCCGAATCTCGAGGGCGAGATTCATCTTAAGGGGGGTAGGTTTGTAACATCCCAAATTTTCAATTTGGAATGTTATACATAGTCATCCATGCATATCATATTTTATTCGCATTTCGTCTCGCGATCCTCAAAATCCTAAGCAACTCAAGGACCCTCGGAGAGAGTTGGGGATTTCCCGGTTTTCAAATTTGATCTTTATCAAATCTTGAAAACGAGGATTTTTGGTTTTAATTATTTTCTCTCCAAAAATATTTCACACTAAAATATATGAGAGGAGATAATATGACTTCTCCAAGATAATTGAAATATTGGAGGAAAAATATTAAAACCAAATAATTGTTTTATTTGGATTTTATTGCAATTTTGTTTGCATTAGAAAAATTGCACGTTTTTCAAAATTGCATTTTAGGGCCAAGAAAATGTTCATCTCGTTCTAAATATTTTATTTAGACGTGAAAATTTATTTTGGCATTTTTAGTTTTATTTATTTTTTTTTTAGGATTTATTTCGGTCGTGAAATTATTTTTAAAAAAAAGTTCCCGCGCCCGACTGGGCCTAAGGCCCAGCTGAGCCAGGCCGCCGCCGCCGCCTTCCCCGCGCGCGCGCCGCCCCGCCGACTCGGACGAGGAGTCCGAGCCGGACTCCACCGCCGCCGCCTTGGCCCCTCCTCCAAGCCGCCCCGCCCCGCCCCTTTATATACGCGCCGCCGAGCCCCCACCCACAGCCACCGCCGCCGCGCAAGCCCCGCCGCCGCGCTAGCCGCCGCCGCCTTGCCGCCACCGCCGAACGCCGCCGCCGCCCCGCGAGCCGCCGCTCCGCCGCCGCACCTCGCCTCGCCGGACCTCTCGCCGGTGGTAGTCGCCGGACTCCGCTGCCGGTTTTTTTATAAAACCATTCAGTTTTTTAGAAACCCTAGATCCATTTTTTCGGATTTGCCGGTTTTTCTCGGTTCTTCTAATTAGCGGACGTTTGTCCGAACGTTTGTGTTAACGAATGGTTCTTCGCCCGTTAGATACAGCTAACGAACGCTCGTTCGTTAGTCTGTTCGTCAGTTTTCTTTTATTGGATTTATTCCGTGATTTTCTCTGATCACGATTTCTGATCCGATCTTAGTTTCTGTTTATCTTTTCGCTCGTTAGTCGGAATCAGGCGATTCAAGCGCCTAGAGTTTCATCTCGAAACCCTCTATCCATTTAACCAACTCAAACAAGTTTTCTCTACTGTAAAATTTGATCTAGTTTCAGATTAGTAAATGAAGCTTCTTTCTTTCGCCGTTTGAGTTTCGTTGCTCCATTTGATTTGATTCTTTTTGCGAACTAGAGTTCTTAATTTGAACTTTCTGGTCAACCTCTTTTATTTGAGTTTTGCTTGAGAATCGTTGCTTGTACTTATGTATGCTATTGTTTGCTTGCGATAGAACACCCGAAGTGTGAAGCGTGCTACTATGAGTCCCTTGGTTTCGCAGATCGTCAGCAAGACAAGTAACACTTTGATCATACCCCTTTATCACCCAGTTTTTATGCATTAGTTCCAATCCTCAAACATTGCATGATTAGGATGTCATTAACTTGTGGGTTGGGAAGTAGTTGATGAGGTAGAACCTATTGCCCTATTACATTCAAACCCTTGGGAGTTACTCTACGTGTTGCTTATATTACTATGCTATGCTATGCTCGTAGACGTGGTTTGGGTTTGAGTGAAATCCATGACAGATGTGAGATTGTTAAATTAATGGTTCAACTTAAGGTGGCAACTTAATCAAAGAACTGGGTGGATTGAGGCACCTGGAGTACCCAGTGTTGCCTGTATTTTTTGGAGATCCCGGAGTACCCGTGTGATCTTCCTATGGACCGCCACCCAGGCTCAAAGGGAACTGAGATGATTAATGCTAGAAACTTCCGTGTGCAGCCACAAGCTATTATGGGCTCTAGCATAGTTGAGTAAGTTACGTGAAGCTCTTGAAGAGGCAGATCAGCAGGTAGTGGGATGTAGTTTGGTATGGTCTGTCGGAGTAGAGAGTTAATGTTTCTGAAAGACTGTGTCTCGGTCATCTGTTTCTCAAACACCCCGTAGTGCGAGAAATCCAACGGAGGAGATCGAGTCTTGTGGGGAAAAGTGCGCAAACCTCTGCAGAGTGTACAATATAATCATGGTTAGCCGTGTCCCCGGTTATGGACAATTCTTGAGTATCTAGTACTTGGGTTATCACATGTATCTCATCATGTTTAATTAATATTGTTGGGTTGTTAATCACTTTAATTGGGATTGAGTTGGAGGAACCTTCTCAATGATGTTTCAACTACCATGATAGTAAAATTTAAAATCTATTCCTTTGTTGTAGGGAAAAATTGTCTTTTCGCAAAACTATAAACCATAGAGCTTTCCACCAGCCATATATGCATATAGTGATAGCATTATTTTGTTCTTGCTCTATTGTGTTATGTTGCCAGCATATTCCATGTGCTGGCCCGTTTTCGGGCTGCAACGTATTATGTTGCAGACTTTTCAGACGAGGAGTAAGGTACGTTAGGTCGTTGCCGTGCAGCTCAGCTATGCCGTTGGAGTTGATGGACTCAATTTATCTTCCAAGCCTTCCGCTGTTATCATATTAGATGGCCTTAAGCCATATTATTGTAATAAGTTCTCTCTTGAGACATTCGATGTAATAAGTGTGTGATTGCTACTCTGTTATAAATCCTTCGAGTACTGTGTGTGTCAGCATACCCGATCCAGGGATGACACTGAAGCACAGAGACTTGACCGTCTGAGGTCGGGTCGCTACAAGAAAAGTGGTCTTTTCTTGAATAGGTTGAGAAATAGGTATTTGTGAAAAATCAGAATATCCATCAAGGAAGCAAAAATGTGTGTGCTTAGATAATATTTCTAGCATTTGATCAATAAAAGGCAGAGGGTAATGATCTTTTCTAGTTTCTTTGTCTAATTTTCTAAAATCAATTACCATTCTATAGCCTGTAACAATTCTTTGTAGAATAAGTTCATTCTTATCATTAGGAACAACTGTAATACCTCCTTTCTTAGGGACACAATGGACAAGACTTACCCATCTACTATCAGCTATAGGATAGATTATACCTGCTTCCAGAAGTTTTAATATTTCCATTCTTACCACTTCTTTCATCTTCGGATTTAAGCGACGTTGGTGATCAACAACGGGTTTAGCATCAGGTTCCATATTAATCTTGTGCTAACATAGAGTGGGACTGATGCCCTTTAAATCATGAAGAATATACCCAATAGCAACTCGGTGCTTCTTCAGAACCTTTAATATTCTACCTTCTTCATGTTCTGAAAGGTTAGCACTAATAATAATAGGATAAGTCTATTTCCAATTGAGATAAGCATATTCCGAAGTGTCGGTAACAGTTTTAATTCAAACACATGATCACCTTTAGGTGGAGGAGGACCTCCTATAGTTTCTATAGGCAAATTGTGCTCAAGCAGATGTTCTTGTTCGAACAAGATTCTATCTATTTCATTTCTTTCATGCATATGCAAATCATTTTTATGGTCTAGCAGATATTGTTCTAAAGGATCGGTAGGAGGTACAACAATAGAAGCAAGACTTCATTTCTTTCATGCATATGCAAATCATTTTTATGGTCTAGCAGATATTGTTCTAAAGGATCGGTAGGAGGTACAACAATAGAAGCAAGACCAATAATTTCATCCTTACTAGGCAATTCTTTCTTATGATGCTTTCTAATAAACTTGGAAAAATTAAACTCATGATACTCATCACCAAAACTAACACCGAATGTTTGTTTCTCACAATCTATTTTAGCATTAACGGTGTTCAAGAAAGGTCTACCAAAGATAATGGGACAAAAGTCATCCTGTGGGGAACCAAGAACAAGAAAATCGGTAGGGTATTTTTATTTTCCCACACAAGACTTCAACATCTCTAACAATCCCAAGAGGTGTGATGGTGTCTTTATTAGCAAGTTTAATAATAACATTTATGTCTTCTATCTCAGTGGGTGCTATGTCATTCATAATTTCTTGATATAAAGTAAAAGGAATAGCACTCACGCTAGCAGCTATGTCACATAAACCATGATAACAGTGATCTCCTATCTTAACTGGGACAACAGGTATATGTTTATATTTTTCATCAGGTTTGGCAATTCTAGCAGCTTCATCATAGAAGTAAATAACATGCACATCTATATTTTCAACCAGGATATCCTTAACCATAGCAACACTAGGTTCTACTTTGATTTGTTCAGCTAGTTTAGGTGTTCTAATATAACTTTTATTGACCACAGTTGAAACCTTAGCATGTTCTTTTATCTTAACAGGAAATGGTGGTTTCTTGATGTAAGCAGTAGGAACAACTTGATCAACATTGTATATGATAGTTTCATCTTTACCTAGTACCGGTTCTTTTATTTCTTCTTTAATTGGTGGGTGATATTTAAACCACTTCTCCTTAGGGAGATCAACATGAGTAGCAAAAGATTCACAAAAGGATGCAACTATCTCAGAGTCTAGTCCATATTTAGTGCTAAACTATTGAAAAGCATCGGTATTCATAAAACATTTAACACAATCGAACTTAAGCTTAATACATCACTCTTTACCTTCGTCGAGTTCCCAATCTTCAGAGTTGCGTTTATTTCTTTCTAAAAGATTCCACCGGAATTCAATAGTCTTCTTCATAAAGGAACCGGTACAAGAAGTATCAAGCATGGTTCGATCATCATGAGGAAGCCGAGCATAAAATTTTTGAATGATAATTTCTCTTGAGAGCTTAGGATTGGGGCATGAATATAACATTGACTTAAGCCTCCCCCAAGCTAGAGCGATACTTTCTCCTTCACAAGGCCAAAAATTATATATAATTCAGATCAACGTTGAACTAGATGCATAGGATAATTTTTTGGTGAAACTCCAATTTCAATCGATTCCAATTCCAAGATCCAATATCATCACATAGCCTATACCATGACAATGTTTTTTTTCCTTTCAAAGATAAAGGGAAAACCTTCGTCTTAGCTTCATCTCCGAGTAAACCTGCAAGATTAAACAATCCACGAATTTCATCCACATATATCAAGTGCATATCAGGATGTTCGGTTCCATCTCCTACATAAGGATTAGCTAGCAGTTGTTCTGTCATACCCAAAGGAATTTCATATTTAGTATTTTCAGTAGGTGCAGTGGGTTGAGGGGAAACTAATTGTGGTTCCAATCGAGGTGAAGATACCCCGAACAAACCCCTCAAAGGATTGTTCTCCATAGTAAAAAGTGAATAAACTTCAGCACATAGTAATAAATTTTTCCTTACCAAGAGCGCTTCCCTCCCCGGCAACGGCGCTAGAAAAGAGCCTTGATGACCCATAAGTATAGGGGATCAATCATAGTCCTTTCGATAAGTAAGAGTGTCAAACCTAACGAGGAGCAGAAGGAAATTACAAGTGGTTTTCAGCAAGGTAATGTCTACAAGCACTGAAATTATAAGTAATGAGTAGTTTGATAGCAAGATAATTTGTAACAAGTAAGTAATGGTAATAGTAAAAAAAGTGCAGCAAGGTAGCCCAATCCTTTTGAGGCAAAGGACAGGCCAAAACAGCCTCTTATGATAAGCAAAGCGTTCTTGAGGGCACACTGGAATTTCATCTAGTCACTTTCATCATGTTGGTTTGATTTGTGTTCAGTACTTTGATAATTTGATATGTGGGTGGACCTATGCTTAGGTGCTATTCTTACTTGAACAATCCTCCTACTTATTATTAACCCCCTCGCAAGCATCCACAACTACAAGAAAAGTATTAAGAATAAATTCTAACCATAACATTAAACTTTTGGATCCAATCGATCCCTTACAGAATAACGCATAAACTAGGGTTTAAGCTTCTGTCACTCTCGCAACACATCATCTAATAACTATTCCACAATGCACTCCCTTAGGCCCAAATATGGTGAAGTTTCATGTAGTCGACGTTCACATCTGTGACGCCCCGAGACCGATGCTCGAGAAGACTTCCATGTGTTCCGAGTTTCGCCGTGAGTTTCATTTGTGCCCGCCCTTTTATTTGTGCATTGCATCATGTCATCATGTCATAAGTCTTTTGTATCTCACTAAATAAATTGCATGGATTTTCGGTCCATTTAAATCGAGGGAATTCACATGGTGATTCTCTTTATAACATATCCTCCCGATATTAGGGAGCTATTATAAATATTTCCATTCTTGTGGAGTTACCGTGACGCACATGCAATGTAACTCTCAATTCTTTTCTGCTTCGAGTTGCTCCTCAAACCTTGCCATATATTCTCTCATCATTTTCCGGAGCTCCACCAAAAATTCGAACATTTTTGGACCTTCCTAACTGTCACTTCCTATTCGAACCATTTGAATTCAAATAAATTAGTGTGAATTTAAACTTTGAAAAATGGCCACTTCATTTTTCTTGGATCATACACATTTTTGCGAGTCCGAAATATTATCCCCATGCCCAGATTCCACCCCTTCCTCCTCTTTCTTTTCTTTCTCTATTCTATTTTGTTTTTAAATGGAAAAGGATAGTTTAAGAGATGAGAGAGGGAGTGGAGAGCCCAGCGTCCCTACCAGCTCTACCAGGCCGGACAAACAGCGCCCTCCACCGCTTCGGCCCATTTTCCTAAGGCCCAGTCTCCTTTCCTAACCCTAGCCTTCCTGAGCCCGTTCCCTCGATGCCCATCCCTCTCCCTCTCGATCTCTCCTAGCGCCGCCAGGGAGACCGCTGCCCGACTCCTCTCCCGATCCCATCTCCTCCTCTCTTCCCTTCCGCAGCCACCCTTCTCCCATGATCCCCTTCCTCTCCTCTCGATCTCGCGCCTGCACCCGATGCCCTCGCGCACCCCGTCCATCCTCCTGCGCCCTTGTGCTCGCGAGCAGGGAACCCCGAGGATGCGAGTCGCCCTCCTCTACCAACCTACGCTGCCCTCCTTCCTCTTCAGGCGGCCATGGCGCCCCGCCGTCGGCGCGCTGCAGTCGCCGCCGCTCTGCCGCCGTGCTGAGCCCCACCTCCATGGCCATCGCGCCCCTGCCGAACCTCCCGGTGACCTGCATCTTGTCCGGTGGCTTCGGTGTGCCTGCGCCACCTCGAGCGCCCAGCAGGAGCCTCGCGCCGCTCACTCCCTTCATCGTCTGCATTGCCGGAGTTCGTCGGAGCCCCAGTATCGATCCCCAGCGTCGTCACCTTCCTGCCTCCATGGACGGCCCCTTTGAGAGCTTGGCAGGAACCGCATCCTTCCACCCCGATGGCGCCCAAGGCTCCATGTCGCCATGGCCTTTGCTGGTGTTATGTTGTTGCTCCACACACGCCCCTGCTAGCTGCTTCGACTCTCTGCCCGAGCTCCGTTTTTCGTCATGGACGTGGGGTAGCTGTTGAACCTCGCCGTGGTTCTGTCCAACGCCGCAAGTCCGACGCCAAGACCACCTCAAGTTCGGCTACATGTAACACCGTGTACGACTACATATCCGGGATGCGTCAAGTACCCCACCATCAAGACCAGGACCGCCCGGAGACCACGAATCCGTGAGGTTCCACAACCGTCGCCGTGGATCCACAAGTTCGCGAGTACCACTACCTCCCACGACGACCTTGTACAACTACCGTCGCAAGAACCGAGACCGGCAAGTCCGAAGACCCAAGTACCATGACGCCAAGTACCCCTTCGGATCGCCAAGGTGGATCGTGAACGTTGACGAGGTTCCGATAAGACCGTCGACGTGTACGACCTACTCCGTGAATGTGTACCACTACCGTCGCTCGAACATTTACAGAACATGTACCGTCGACCCTCGAAGACCCGTGAACGGCAAGTTCCTTGTTGACCCCGAACACCTACGGAGTGTGAACATCTACGAAGCGAGAATGACTACTTCCACTACCGCCGTCGTGAGAACGCCTACTTCCCTCTACGAATGAGAGCCGTCCCCTTTGCATGCTCTGAAGGTATAACCCCGAGACAACGTCCGTGAATGAATGCTTGCGATGTTTGAGATGCACCCATTGTCTGCACCGTGTCCGAGTTGTCACTTGCTCGGTCCTCCTCTTTTGCCGCTAACTCGTGGGGACCCGGTATCCGGGAGCACCCCACCATCCTTGCATGACACGCCCCCGTCATTTTTCCTGTTGCACCCGCATCTCAACCGAGTTACCGGAAACCGGGACGTTGCCGTGGCACCGTTTCGTTATCGTTGTCGTGGCACCGTTTCATTATCGTTGTCGTGGCACCCCTTTTCATTTCCGCCACGATGACAAATGCTTCATAATGCTCTTGTCAACTTATAATAAAGATTGCATAAAACTTGTTCATGTCATCCGCATCATGATAACAATAATTAAAATGTTTAAATTATTGTTGCTTTAAATTACTAAGGCATATGGGGTTTTACCGGGTTTGTTGTTTATTATACCGGGCCAATTTAAATTGTTTAGATGGTATAGTTTTGTTATGTATCATCTCTTGACATGCTTAACAACATTTAATATTGGTGAGTACATAACCGAGAGAGAACTAAATAATTGATGTGGTGTTCCGTCAATATGCAACCCATTGCATATTGAGCTCCACTTAATTTGTAGTGTTGTTTGTTGCACTTTGCCATGTCATGCTTCTTTAAACCGGACATGCATCATACTTGGTTGTGCATCATGCCATGCTTGTGTTGGTTGTTTACCATGTTGTTTGCTTCTTTCCGGTGTTGCTTTTCCGGGTTAGTTCCGTTAACGTTGCGTTTGTGAGGATCCGTTCGACTATGTTCGTTTGTCTTCTTCATGGACTCGTTCTTCTTCCTTGCGGGATCTCAGGCAAGATGACCATACCCTCGAAATCACTTCTATCTTTGCTTGCTAGTTGCTCGCTCTTTTGCTATGCCTATGATGCGATACCTACCACTTGCTTATCATGCCTCCCATGTTGTTGAACCAAGCCTCTAACCCACCTGGTCCTAGCAAACCGTTGATTGGCTATGTTACCGCTTTGCTCAGCCCCTCTTATAGCGTTGTTAGTTGCAGGTGAAGATGAAGTTTGTTCCTTGTTGGAACATGGAGATGTTGTTCCTTGTTGGAACATGTTTACTTGTTGGGATATCACAATATCTCTTATTTAATTAATGCGTCTATATACTTGTTAAAGGGTGGAAGGCTCGGCCTTTTGCCTAGTATTTTGTTCCACTCTTGCCGCCCTAGTTTTCGTCATATCGGTGTTATGTTCCCAGATTTTGCGTTCCTTACACGGTTGGTTGATAATGGGAACCCCTTGGCAGATCGGCTTGAATAAAACTCTTCCAGCAATGCCCAACTTTGGTTTTACCATTCGCCACCTCGCCTCTTTTTCCCTTGGGTTCCGCGGACTCAAGGGTCATCTTTATTTAAACCCCCCCTGCGCCAGTGCTCCTCTGAGTGTTGGTCCGACCGAGCAGACTGCGGGGCCACCTCGGGGCAACTTGAGGTTTGGTTTTACTCGTAGGATGTCTCATCTGAGTGTGCCCTGAGAACGAGATATGTGCAGCTCCTATCGGGATTTGTCAGCACATTCGGGCGGTGTTGCTGGATTTGTTTTACCTTGTCGGAGTTGTCTTGTAGAACCGGGATGCCTAGTCTGATCGGAATGTCTTGGGAGAAGGTTTATCCTTGGTTGACCATGAGAGCTTGTGATGGGCTAAGTTCGGACACCCCTGCAGGGATTGAACTTTCGAAAGCCGTGCCCACGGTTATGGGCAGATGGGAATTTGTTAACGTCCGGTTGTAGAAAACCTGAAGTTGACCTTAATTAAAATACAACAACCGTGTGTGTAACCGTGATGGTCTCTTCTCGGCCGAGTCCGGGAAGTGAACACGGTGTTGGAGTTATGCTTGACGTAGGTTGTTCTAGGATCACTTCTTGATCATACTTTTATCGACCGTGCTTTGCCTTCTCTTCTCGCTCTCATTTGCGTATGTTAGCCACCATGTATGCTAGTCGCTTGCTGCAGCTCCACCTCATACCTTTTACCTTACCCATAAGCTTAAATAGTCTTGATCGTGAGGGTGCGAGATTGCTGAGTCCCCGTGACTCACAGATTACTTCCAAACCAGATGCAGGGCCCGATGACTCCGTTCCAGATGACGCGCTTGAGCTCAAGTAGGAGTTCGACGAAGACTCACGCCGTTACTATGTGTCTTTCCCTGATGATCAGTAGTGGTGCCCAGTTGGGGCGATCGGGACCGTGTCACATGTTGGGGTTGATCTTTTATTTTGGTACCATAGTCGGACCATGAGTGTATTGGATGATGTAATGCTATTTATGTACTTTGTGTGATGTGGCGAGTGTAAGCCAACTATGTACCTTTCCCCTTATTATCTATTTACATGGGTTGTTGTGAAGTTTACCCTACTTGCGACATTGCTTTCAATGCAGTTATGCCTCTAAGTCGTGCTTCAACACGTAGGAGATATAGCCGCATCGAGGGCGTTACAACATGACACCACTAAGGAAATCACAACATACATATTATCAAAATATCGTACACATATCAAGTTCACATGATTACTTGCAACATGATTTCTCCTGTGACCTCATGAACAAAAGTAACTACTCACAAGTGATAAACATGTTCATGATCAGAGGGCTATTAAATAGAATAATGGATTTGAACATATAATCTTCCACCAAATAAACCATATAGTGATCAACTACAAGGTGTAATCAACACTACTAGTCACCCACAGGTACCAATCTGAGGTTCCCATACAAAGATTGAACACAAGAGATGAACTAGGGTTTGAGAGGAGATGGTGCTGGTGAATATGTTGATGGAGATTGCCCTCCCGAGATGGGAGAGTTGTTGGTGATAATGATGACGATGATTTCCCCCGCCGGAAGGGAAGTTCCCCCGACAGAATCGCTCCGCTGGAGGGCAAAAGTGCTCCTACCCAAGTTCCGCCTCGAGACGGCGGCGCTCCATCGCGAAAGTCTTATCCCTATTTTTTCTATGTCAAAATGACTTATATACCAGAAGATGGGCACTGGAGGTGGACTGCGCTGAGCACAACCCACTAGGGCGCGTTTGGGGGGCCTAGCGCACCCTGGTGTCTTATGCTCACCAGGTGGCCCCCCTTCGGTAGTTATTTGCTCCAGTATTTATCATATACTCCATAAAAATTCCTCGTGAAGTTTTTGCTCATTTGGAGTTGTGCAGAAGAGGTAGCCTGACATAGCTTTTTCAGGTCCAGATTTCCAATTACCGGAATTCTTCCTCTTTGTGTGAACCTTGCATATTATGAGAGAAAAGGCATTAGAATTACTCCAAAAAGCATTATTATGCATAAAAACATTATAAATAACCGTAGGTAAACATGATGCAAAATGGACATATCAACAACCGCCATCGCCTTGCATGTGGGCCAAACATATGTATGGAGGTGTGTGTGATTGTGATGTTTGAATACCCAAAATGCACAGCTATGATGTGGCACTTGCCTCGAAAACCATAAAGTCCCCACATAGAGTGAGGTTCATGAAGCATAGTATATATGCTGGTCCCCTTCGCCCTCTTCGACGCATACTATATGCTCCTACCGTAATACAAACCAAAAAGAACCCTCCTTGATGGTGAAATTAATTAACCTCTCCCGATGTAGGTCAAAGTGATGCATGCATGGACCACGACCTCGTGGGCCCACAAACGGAAGCATCACATGTGATTGTCCTAGGATAAACACCGCCTGCATGCATGTGGCCCAAAGGGGTGTCATGTGATGTTTGAATATCCAATGCGCAACTTTGATGTGGCATGTGCCTCGGAAAACGAAAAGTCCCCACACTAAGTGAGGTGTGTTCATGGACGCGTACGTAGTATATATGCTGGTCCCCTCCCCCTCTTCGATGCATACTATATACTCCCATCGTAACACAAACAAAAAAAATTAACCTTGCTGGTCAAATTAACCTCTCTGCCGACTGTAGGTCAAAGTGATGGACGACGACCTTGCGGGCCCACAGAAAGCATCACACGCGAGTGAGTGTCGTGTAGGACAACCACCGACTCATGTGGCCCAAACATGTATGTATGAAAGGGTTGTGTAATGTTCTAAATAACAAATTCACGACTTTGATGTGGCACATGCCTCACGAAATGGCCAATATATCCCACACGGTGGCTCGCGACTCGTAGTGTACTGCCAGACACTCCCCCCAGACGCACACACACACAACTGCGATACATGTTAAAATTTTCCACGGTGAACATATGTTACCAAAGGAGGGGCGCTTTCATTTTGAAAAAAAAACAGAGATCATTAAGATGTTTTGGTACATTGATTAATTTTATAGGGGTATAATATGCAAAAAAATAAGATTTGAGCTACATGCACACATGACAGTGCACCTAAATGGATTGAAAAAACACACTTGTGTCACTGGGTGCATGTTTACTCCCCGTGCAAGAAATTTCACACATTGAGAATCTTGATTTTTAAAATCTAGTACATTCAAAACTTAGTTGAAATTCATGAAACTTATCGTGTTGTCATATGGACACCAATACACAGTGGTATTGTACTTTTTTGTCAAATTTGAGACAAGTTTTGATGTAGATTTTATCTTCTTACAAACAGGAGATTATTAATAATTGGGAACCAATATCGCAAATGGATTATTTATTCGAACCATGGGCGTTAGACCAACAATGGATACGTGCCATGCTTTGGTTAAGCAATAAAGCGGCAGCATTAATCATCAAAATAGAAAAACAATATACATGCAGCCACGCGTCGCATGTGCCGTTCGACCGGGCGTGAGTTGACGGGATGCATGCGAGCAGTCCGCCGCGTAGGAAGACCGGGAGGCGTGCATGCATCTGTGTGAATTGACGGGATGCGTGCTCGCTATGTAGTGTCATCGGGAGGCGTACGAGTAGTTATGTGAATAATGGTAGGCATGCTGGCAGTCCGCTATGCAGGCTTACCGGGAGGCGAGCCAGCGGTTTGACCGCCGCCCGCCTCTCTCCGACTACTCGATATTAATCGCATGCCCGAGCGCCCGCACCCACCACACACAATCCCCCCCTCTCTCTCTCTCTGCCTGCATCCTGGACACCGCTCTCAGTCATCACCGCTGATAACCCACAAGTATAGTGGATCAATTGTAGCCACTTTCTATAAGTAGGAGTGTTGAACCCAATGAGGAGCTAAAGGTAGAACAAATATTCCCTCAAGTTCTATCGACCACCGATACAACTCTACGCACGCTTTACATTTGCTTTACCTAGAACAAGTATGAAACTAGAAGTACTTTGAAGGTGTTGTAGGATATGTTTGCATGATAATAAAGAGCACGTAAATAAAAACTAGGGTCCATTTAGATAAAGAAATAACTAAGTTAGTTTTAGTAGAGATCTTTTTTTCACAAGAAAGTTATTTGTCCCTAGGCAATCGATAAATAGACCGGTGATCATTATTGCAATTTTATATGAGGGAGAGGCATAAGTTAACATACTTTCTCTTCTTGGATCATATGCACTTATGATTGGAACTCTAGCAAATATCCGTAACTACTAAAGATCATTAAGGTAAAACCCAACCATGTCATTAAAGTATCAAGTCCTCTTTACTCCCATACGCAAAAAACCTATTTACTCGGGTCTGTGCTTCTGTCACCCACGCCACCCATCATAAGCAAATCATGAACATATTGCAAACCTACAGTGGGGATCCCTCACGCTTGCGCGACATGGAGAGCACCATAGAATAGCACCAATAATAAAACATGCAACTCAAACCAATCACGATCATCAATCAACCCATAGGACAAAACGGATCTAGTCAAACATCATATGATAGCCATACATCATTGGGAAATAATATATAGCGTTGGGCACCATGTTTAAGTAGATATTATAGTGGGGAGAAGATGTCTTACACCGCTACATAGAGGGGGAGAGAGTTGGTGATGACAGCAGCGAAGTTGTTGGTGTAGATCGTCGTCACGATGATGGCCCCGACGACGTTCCGGTGCCACCGGGAGAGGGGGGGAGAGAGCCCCCTCCTTATTCTTCTTCCTAGGCCTCCCCCCTAGATGGGAGGAGGGTTTCCCCTCTGGTACTTGGCCTCCATGGCGGCGGATGGGCGGGAGCCCCTCCGAGATTGGATCTCTCTCTCACTGTTTCCTTCTGTTTCTGCGCTCCCAGATTCTGGCCTTTCACCATTTCTTAAATTCCCGGAGATCCGTAACTCCGACTGGGCTGAAATTTTAACACGATTTTTATTCGGATATTAGCTTTCTTGCTCTAGGAGAAGGGAACCAACTGCCTTATGGGGTTACCACAAGGGCCCATGGCGCGCCCTACCCCCTGGGGCGCGCCCCTGCATTGTGGCCCCCTCGGGCATCATCTCGCGTTGATTCTTTTTCCCAAAATTCACATATATTCCAAAAAAATCTCCATATGTTTTTATCGCGTTTGGACTCCGTTTGATATGGATTTTCTGCGAAACAAAAAACTTGCAACAAACAGGAACTAGCAATGGGCACTGGATCAATATGTTAGTCCAAGAAAATCAAATAAATTGTTTCCAAAATTATGTAAAAGTTGTAGAATATTGGCATGGAGCAATAAAAAATTATAGATACGACAGAGACGTATCAGCATCCCCAAGCTTAATTCCTGCTCGTCCTCGAGTAGGTAAATGATAAAAAAGGTAATTTTTGATGTGGAATGCTACCTAGCATAATCTTCATCATATAATCTAATCATGGCATGAATATTAACACACAAGTGATTCAAAGTAATAGTCTATAATTTGACATTAAGACAATAATACTTCAAGCATACTAATAAAGCAATCATGTCTTCTCAAAATAACATGGCCAAAGAAAGTTATCCCTACAAAATCATATAGTCAGGCTATGCTCCATCTTCATCACACAAAGTATTTTATCATGCACAACCCCGATGAAAAGCCAAGCAATTGTTTCATACTTTTAATGTTCTCAAGCCTTTTCAACTTTCACGCAATACATGAGCGTGAGCCATGGATATAGCAATATAGGTGGAATAGGATATGATGGTGGAGGTTGAGTGGAGAAGACAAAAGGGAAGAAAGTCTCACATCAATGTGGAAAATCAAATGGGCTATGGAGATGCCCATCAATTGATGTCAATGCGAGGAGTAGGGATTTCCATGCAACAAATGCACTAAGAGCGTGTATCCAACTTGCTTGCTCATGAAGACCTCGAGCATTTGGGGAAGCCCATCATCGGAATATACAAGCCAAGTTCTATAATGAAAAATTCCCACTAGCATATGAAAGTGACAACATAGGAGACTCTCTCTATGAAGAACATGGTGCTACTTTGAAGCACAAGTGTGGAAAAAGGATAGAAGCATTGCCCCTTCTCTCTTTTTCTCTCATTTTTTGTTTTCTCTTTTTTAGGCTCTCTCTTTTTTGGCCTCTTTTTTCGTCCGGAGTCTCATCCCAACTTGTGGGGGAATCATGGTCTCCATCATCCTTTCCTCACTGGGACAATGCTCTAATAATGATGATCATCACACTTTTATTTACTTACGACTCAATATCTAGAACAATATGACTCTATATGAATGCTTTGGCAGTGTACCAGGATGTGCAATGATCTAGCATAGAAAAGATATCAAAAAATGGACAAGCCATGAAAATATCATGCTAGCTATCTTACGGTCATGCAAAGCAATGACAATGAATGCTCAAGTCATGTATACGATGATGATGGAAGTTGCATGGCAATATATCTCAGAATGGCTATGGAAATGCCATGATAGGTAGGTATGGTAGCTGTTTTGAGGAAGATATAAGGAGGCTTATGTGTGATAGAGTATATCATATCACGGGGTTTGGATGCACCAGCGAAGTTTGCACCAACTCTCGAGGTGAGAAAGGGCAATGTACTATACCGAAGAGGCTAGCAATGATGGAAGGGTGAGAGTGTGTATAATCCACGGACTCAAATCATAAAGAACTCACATACTTATAGCAAAAGTCTATTAGCTATCAAAAAAAGTACTATGCACATGCTCCTAGGGGGATAGATTGGTAGGAAAATACCATCGCTCGTCCCGACCGCCACTCATAAGGAACATAATAAAAAATAAATCATGCTCCAACTTCGTCACATAATGGTTCACCATACATGCATGCTACGGGAATCACAAACTTCCACACAAGTATTTATACCAATCCACAATTACTCACTAGCATGACTCTAATATCACCTACTTTATATCGCAAAACTATTGCAAGGATTTATGTAGGATTTTACTCACAAGTGATCTACAAGTTTTATGTAGGATTTTATGACTAACCATGTGAATGACCAATTCCTGACGACGCTCTAAATAGATATAAATGAAGCAAGAGAGTTCAATTTTCTACAAAAGATATGCCCACGCTCTAACAAATATAAGTGAAGCAAAAGAGCATTCTACAAATGGCGGTTTTCTAGGTGTAGAGAAACAGGTAATCCAAACTTCAAATGATATAAGTGAAGCACATGAAGCATTCTATAAAGCCATACTCAAAAGATATAAGTGAAGTGCAAAGAGAATTCTATAAATCAACCAAGGACTATCTCATACCAGCATGGTGCATTATTAAAAATAAAAATAAAAAACACATGATGCTCCAAGATTTACGCATATCATGTGATGAATAAAAATATAGCTCCAAGTAAAATTACCGATGATCATTAGAAGAAAGAGGGGATGCCTTCCGGGGCATCCCCAAGCTTAGTTGCTTGGGAGTCCTTGAATATTACCTTGGGGTGCCTCGGGAATCCCCAAGCTTAGGCTATTACCAGTCCTTATTCCTTCATCCATCTTGATCTCACCCAAAACTTGAAAACTTCAATCACACAAAACTTAACAAAACCCCTGTGAGATCCGTTAGTATAATAAAGCAAATCACCACTTTAAGTATTGTTGCAAACCCATTCATATTTTATTTTAGAATTTTAGCTACTATATTATAACTTCTCCATGGCTTATACCATCGATAAAATTGATAGTTTCATCAAAACTAGCAAAACAATGCATCAAAACTAGAATTTGTCTTAAACAGGATAGTCTGTAGCAATCTGGACATCTACCATACTTCCGTAACTCCAAAAATTATGAAAAAATTAGGACAAAATAAAAAATTTGTATAGAAGTACTATACAAAAAGTTTCAGAATCATTCAACATTCCAGTAAAAATGAAAATTCATGCACTACAGCCAAAGTTTCTGTTTTTGCACTGCACAAACCAAACAAGCAATCTAATCATCCTAAAGGCAAATCTTGGCACACTATTTTTATGATACAATGGATTTGTACAAGGGGATAATTATTCTTGTTGAAAAGTTTCTGTAATCAAGGTTTGCATAGTTTCCATGGGCATGAACAGAGTACAAGGAGCTCCCCCACTTCAACGATGCTCGTCTTTCTTACTTTCACTTTTCTTTTTGAAAAAATTTAGGTTCCCCTCTTTATTTTTTTGTTTTTAAACTATATAAAAGCAAACAACAGAACGAAATGACTCTCTAAAACTTCCTGGTTGTCTCCCTGGCAGCACTTTCTTTAAAGCCATTAAGCTAGGCATAAGGTGCTCAAGTAATGGATCCACCCGGATCCCAAGGTATATCAAAGACAATTTTAATTAACAATGATTTGTGATTTAGTAGTGAGCACAAAGTAACATATATCATGCAACATCAAAGTCTAACTCTCTTCCTATGCATCGGCATGTCATAAAAGAACAATTCATGCACACAAAGTAAAGGCCAATACATAGCATAAACAATTTCTTGTAATTTTATTGTATTCATAGAGAGGCAGAGATGTAGTTCCTCTCTCATAATAATTGAAAGTAGGAGCAGCAAGCACATGCATATTATATCTATCAAAATCATCGTGTGTAGTAGTGAAACACAACCCATCAATATAATCCTTAATGAGGGCAAACTTGTCTGATATAGTGTAGTAGGGAGAATACAAAAAGATAATAGGACTATCATGTATGGGTGCAATAGCAAAAAAACATTCTCAACATAAGGAACTATAGAAAGTTCATCTCCATAAGCATAATTCATATTGGCATCATGGTCATAAGCATAGCAAGCATCAAGTTCATCAAAAGTGATATTTCAAATGAATCCAAGGGATCATAGCAATTATCATAGCATTCATCCTTCGGTAAGCACGAAGGGAAATTAAACAATGTATGAGTTGAAGAGTTACTATTATTAGAAGGTGGGCACGGGTATCTAACCGCTCTTCCTCCTTTTGTTCTTCGCTCTCCTCGTCATCTTTTTCATCTAATGAGCTCACAGTGTCATCAATTTCGTCTTCCATAGTTTCCTGCAAAATAATAGTCTCTTCTTGGACAGCGGAGACTTTATCAATAAATGCATCAATATCGGCATTGTATTCGTAATTTTTATAGAAATATTTAAGTATAGCATAATTTTCAGGTCTGTAAACATCATCATCAAGATTTTCACACTTTTCAAACAAAGATTCAATTTAATAAGCACCCTTAAAAGCAACGAATTCTTCTATTCGTTGCACATCATAGTAATCATATATACCATTAGCATAAGAAGCTAAGGTTTCATTGTCGTTAAATTTGCATGTAAAGGGAAGGTGTGGAGCCTTCATCCTAGAGCAACAAGTATAATCATATCTCAAGCACAGTTTCCGAGCATACCAATGCAACATATGAATTTGATCCCATATCAGTTTCCCTTTTTGAGTCAAGTGATAATCCCTAAAGTATTCACGTTGATCCAATGTGTCTCGCATTATATAATTGAATGGGGTTTTCTCAGGATTAGTAAAGTAGTGCATAATATCTTTCACATAATGAGCATCGAGGGTTTCAGCAGGTTCCACATCTCCATGAGTAGCAAGTACACCTAATTTTTTGGTATTTCGTGTTCCATATCCATAACTAAAGATAGAGAACAACTTATAATAGCAAATAAAATCTACTTGGTGAATAAAGCAAATAAGCACACACGAGAATATTCACCCCATATTATTGCTCCCCGGCAACGGCGCAAGAGAAATGTCTTGATAACCCACAAGTATAGGGGGTCAGTTGTAGCCTCTTTCGATAAGTAAGAGTGCCGAACCCAACCAGGAGCTAAAGGTAGAACAAATATTCCCTCAAGTTCTATCGACCATCGATACAACTCTACGCACGCTTTATGTTCGCTTTACCTAGAACAAGTATGAAACTAGAAGTACTTTTAAGGTGTTGTAGGATAGGTTTGCAAGATAAAAAAGAGCACGTAAATAAAAACGAGGGGCTGTTTAGATAAAGAAATAGCTATGTTAGTTTTATTAGTGAGCTTTTTGTCACAAGAAAGTTATTTGCCCCTAGGCAATCGATAACTAGATCGGTAATCATTATTGCAATTTTATATGAGGGAGAGGCATACGCTAACATACTTTCTCTTCTTGGATCATATGTACTTATAATTGGAAATCTAGCTAACATCCATAACTACTAAAGATCATTAAGGTAAAACCCAATCATAGCATTAAAGTATCAATTCCTCTTTACTCACATACACAAACAACCTACTTACTCTGGTCTGTGCTTCTGTCAATCACGCCACCCACCATAAGCAAATCATGAACATATTGAAAACACTACAGCGGGGATCCCTCATGCTTGCATGACATGGAGAGCACCATAGGACAACACCAATAATAAAACATGCAATTCAAACCAATCACGATAATCAATCAACCATAGGACAAAACGGATCTACTCAAACATCATATGATACCCATACATCATTGGGAAATAATATATAGCGTTGAGAACCATGTTTAAGTAGAGATTACAGTGGGGAGAAGAGATGTTACTAGGCTGCATAGAGGGGGAGAGAGTTGGTGATGACGGTGGCGAAGTTGTTGGTGTAGATCGCCGTCACGATGATGGCTCTAGCGGTGTTCCAGCGCCACCGGGAGAGAGGGGGAGAGAGCACCCCTCCTTCTTCTTCTTCCTGCCCCCCCCCCTAGATGGGAGGAGGGTTTTCCCTCTGGTCCTTGGCCTCCATAGTGGAGGAGGGGAGGGAGCCCCTCCGAGATTGGATCTCTCTCTGTTTCCTTCTGTTTCAGCGCTCCCCGATTCTGGCCTTTCATTGTTTCTTTAATTCCTGGAGATCCGTAACTCTGATTGGGCTGAAATTTTAACATGATTTTTATCCGGATATTAGCTTTCTTGGCAAGAAAAAGGGCACCAACCACTTTACAGGGTGACCACAAGACCCAGGGCGTGCCCTACCCCCTGGGGCGCGCCCCTGCCTTGTGGCCCCCTCGGGCATCATCCCGCGTTGATTCTTTTTCCCAAAATTCACATATATTCTAGAAAAAATCTTTGTAAGTTTTTATCGCGTTTGGACTCCGTTTGTTATGGATTTTCTGTGAAACAAAAAACATGCAACAAATAGGAACTGGCACTGGGCACTGGATAGATATGTTAGTCCAAGAAAATCATATAAATTGTTTTCAAAAGTATGTAAATGTTGTAGAATATTGGCATGGAAAAATAAAAAATTATAAATTCGACGGAGACATATCAACCGCCGTCAGTGTGTGAGGATGCCACCGAAGAGTCCCATCGGAGGGAGTGGCGATGCCGGGGCTGCGGAAGCATCGGAGCAAACGTGTGAAGATGGCGACAGAGGTTGCCATCGGTGCCGACGAGGTCGTGCTGAAGCATGACATCATCGATGGCATCGTGCTTCCACAGCCGGAGCCGAAGGTCCACACCGACTCCGGTGATGACTCCGACGACGACTCTAACAACCACTCTGGCGACGACTCTGATGATGACGGACAACCGGTTAGTCAGCTATACCCATTTATGTGTCAAATATATCCTAGGGTTTCTCTGGTTACTCCTGCCTCCCCCTTTTTGGAATAGAAATCCTATGGTTATGTTCTCTCAATCCATGAAATCCGAGCAATTTTTGTTTGATTCATGTAGTGTATTGATTGTTTGAATGGTAAAAATGATAAGTGATTAGTTGTTTCATATGTGCAAATGATTTCTGCTAATAATCCGACTAGGGTTAGTGTTCGTGCTAATAATTCCTAGCCAGGTCTTGACAATTGATTTTGAATGACCTACATATATCTTTGTGCCATTTTTTCAAGATTGGTCTGTACATAGACGATTGTGCTTAAAAATCAAACCATAATCTTTGGATATGTCTAAAAATAGCCATAAATTCCTAATCCTACTTTACGGCATGTAAAAATTGATCTGATACCAAATTTTGGCAACTGCCAAATGTTCATTAGAGATTAGTTTGTATTCCAAATTGACGCCACATTTTTTACTATATGTATAGGTGCTATCTGACGATGCCGACGGTGAGGATGGAGATGGCCAGAGGAGGTACATGAGGCAAATCCTCATGGAGCTTTATGCGGGATTTCATAACAAGCGTATTAGGACCTGGAACGGGGGCTTTCGATGACCATTTTGCAACCAAACCCTTCGTGACACGTATGAAAGTGTTCTGGCGCATGCAAGAGGATGAGCCGTTGGCTCCTTCAGGCAGAAGTATTGTCGTAGGGTGGCGTACGCCACATACGCTGAGTACCTGGAGAAGCTTGACAACCGTGTCAGCATATGAGATGAGATGTGGGATTCAACTATGTATGGCTATGTAGTGTCTTAATTATAATTGTGCTTGAGTATGCTTAATGACGGTTGAAGTATGCTTGTGTATGCTTATTACCTACGCCTGAGTATGTTTAATCTATGTTTACTCATGTCTAAATGTGGGATATGGATGCAATCAGTTCGGTCGATGGAATTTTAAGCATGTTAGGGTGAGTGTTTAGCGTGGGTAAAAATTTCAGATTCAACCAACAAAGGGAAAGTGGAACCATGCTAAAACATGGTTATTTTCCCAAATTGGAACCGTGTGCAATGACTTTGATTTTCCCAGTTATGTTAGTCACACATAGTTGGCTCTAGCAAACCATTACCTCCAAAACTCTTTGTGGGACAGAAAACCCTCACCACACAACAAAAAGGAAAAAATAAAACACTCACCATCCCCACGTCACAAAAACCCTCACCCCGCCCGCCACCCCTCTGATCTCCATTCAAACCTGCACAAGCTCCTCCACGACTCTACATGGCACCGCCTATCACCGCGACAACCACTTAGCTCGATGCTTGTCACTGCCACCAGGTTGCCGGCAAACCCCACCGCAGTTTGCCACTTCCGCTTGCCACCGCCTATCGCCATCGACTTTTTCGACACTACTCGCCGTCGACCTATCTCCTCCTGATTGGGGAATCCACGATATTGAGGTTTTTTTCTCATGGAAAACAAGGTAACTAATTTTCTAAGATATTTTCTCATCTCTTATCCCAGTTCATCTACCTCCTTAATCACCCAACGAAAATCACCGTGAATTCATTTTTATTGGAGCTGATTTGAGGGTTTTGTTTCATTCATATAGTGTACAGTGCACGGACACATCAAGACTTGGCGGGCTCGGCCAGACATTCGTGAAGTTCCATCTCAACGTACCAGATGACTTGAGGATGCACACAGTATGTTCAATCTCACCCTCCATCGGTTGGCATGGCCTACTTTTCTTAACATATACTATATATTGCTACATTTGGATAAAAGGTGGCACATGCAGCATATACGTCAAAGAGGATTTTTTTCACTCTTCTTTCTATATTAGGCAAATTAATGATGTATTGTTCTTTTGATTACTCTCATATTTCCATGACATCATGGTTACACTATCTGTTTAATTATAGATTTTTGTCCTTTGATTTCAACTGTTGTATTGTTCTTTCAATTTTGCCATATTTGCATGTTACCATATTCTTTAACAATCCTACCATTTTCTGTAGTACATACCACTACTACAGGTTGGTCCAAACACAGTCCAATCAGAGATCCTTCGACACAACTGTGTGAGATGCATTGACCACAAACAGTGTTGTAATAAAACCATTAAAAAAGATGCAAAACGTTTGTGATGGCGGTGACATCAAACACAGTTCAGATTAGAGTTGCATGAGCGATGCATCGCAAACAGTTAATCCAGAAGAACTGTTTGCGATGAGGTAGAACAACCAAAACGGGCAGCCAGATGAGGGTGTGTGCGATATACGGCATACAGTTCACTAGGATGAACTGTGTGTGATTAGGCAACACAATAGAAATGGTCAGCCAGATCAACGGCATACAGATCACTCGGATGAACTGTTTGCGATGAGCCAAGACAACAGAAACAGTTTAAGTAAACAAGATGTGTGTGATACGTGGAAAATAGGTCCATAATCAGAAATATGTGCTAAGACCAATAATAACACGGATGATTGCTGCTAATAAGCCGTGTGATTTGCTCTATCTATAGAAGAATAACATATATATATAACTGATATAAACATACAATTACATAAGTGATTATACAGATCATTCGCACACACCTTAATAAACAATTGCATGCATTCTAAACTAGGAGAAACAATCGTCTAGTCATCTACTTCTTGTGACGCTCCTGCCACTGCTCTGTGGCTGGATCCCACGTCTGGAGCAAGAAGAAGACACTCCCTCATGTCAATGATCCGTCTTTACATCTCGTAGCTTGTGTATGCGTCCTTGGCCGCGTACTTGACCTGTTGTTCATCCAGTCTGTGATGCCAGACACTGTGACAGGCATTCTTGTCGTTCCTGCTGTCATCCTTCATCTTCATGTAGTAGGGGTCGACGATGGTCGAGGCGAGATCAACCAGGGAGTTATGTTTATTGTTGTCACTGCCCCAGACCTTGTAGTGGTTCTGGATGTTGACAAGATTCTGGCATTTCAAGCCCGAAACCTTGAGCGCTTTTAGATCATTGGTGGTGTTCACCATAGCGAAAGTGTAGTCGGAGTTGTTGATAAACTTGGAGAAATGCTCGCAAGGCCTTGTGGCCAATGAAGGAAATATGCCCTAGAGGCAATAATAAAGTTATTATTTATTTCCTTATATCATGATAAATGTTTATTATTCATGCTAGAATTGTATTAACCGGAAACATAATACATGTGTGAATACATAGACAAACAGAGTGTCACTAGTATGCCTCTACTTGACTAGCTCGTTAATCAAAGATGGTTATGTTTCCTAACCATGGACAAAGAGTTGTTATTTGATTAACGGGATCACATCATTAGTTGAATGATCTGATTGACAAGACCCATTCCATTAGCTTAGCACCCGATCGTTTAGTATGTTGCTATTGCTTTCTTCATGACTTATACATGTTCCTATGACTATGAGATTATGCAACTCCCGTTTGCCGGAGAAACACTTTGTGTGCTACCAAACGTCACAACGTAACTGGGTGATTATAAAGGAGCTCTACAGGTGTCTCCAAAGGTACATGTTGGGTTGGCGTATTTCGAGATTAGGATTTGTAACTCCGATTGTCGGAGAGGTATCTCTGGGCCCTCCCGGTAATGCACATCACATAGGCCTTGCAAGCATTGCAACTAATGAGTTAGTTGTGAGATGATGTATTACGGAACGAGTAAAGAGACTTGCCGGTAACGAGATTGAACTAGGTATTAAGATACCGACGATCGAATCTCGGGCAAGTAACATACCGATGACAAAGGGAACAACGTATATTGTTATGCGGTCTGACCGATAAAGATCTTCGTAGAATATGTAGGAGCCAATATGGGCATCCAGGTCCCGCTATTGGTTATTGACCGGAGACGTGTCTCGGTCATGTCTACATTGTTCTCGAACCCGTAGGGTCCGCACGCTTAAGGTTTCGATGACAGTTATATTATGAGTTTATGAGTTTTGATGTACCGAAGGAGTTCGGAGTCCCAGATGAGATCGGGGACATGACGAGGAGTCTCGAAATGGTCGAGACGTAAAGATTGATATATTGGACGACTATATTCGGACATTGGAAAGGTTCCGAGTGATTCGGGTATTTTTCGGAGTACCGGGTAGTTACGGGAGAAGCAATGGGCCTTGATGGGCTTTAGTGGGAAGAGGAGAAAGGGCCAAGGGGCTGCTGCGCCCCCCTCCCCTCTAGTCCGAATTGGACTAGGGAAAAGGGGGCCGGCCACCTCTCCTTCTCCTCCACTTCCTTCTCCCTTCCTACCCTCTTGGTGGACTCCTACTAGGACTTGGAGTCCTAGTAGGACTCCAGATCCTGGCCGCACCTAGCCTTGGCCGGCCTCCTCCTCCTCCATCCTTTATATACTGAGGCAAGGGGCACCCCATGAACACAAGTTGATCCATGTGATCATATTCTTAGCCGTGTGCGGCGCCCCCTGCCACCATAGTCCTCGATAATATTGTAGCAGTGCTTAGGCGAAGCCCTGCGACAGTAGTACATCAAGATCGTCACCACGCCGTCGTGCTGACGGAACTCTTCCCCGACACTTTGCTGGATCAGAGTCCGGGGATCGTCATCGAGCTGAACGTGTGCTAGAACTCGGAGGTGCCGTAGTTTCAGTGCTTGATCGGTCGGGCCATGGAGACGTACGACTACATCAACCAAACGCTTCCGCTGTCGGTCTACAAGGGTACGTAGATCACACTCTCCCCTCTCGTTGCTATGCATCACCATGATCTTGCGTGTGCATAGGAAAATTTTGAAATTACTACGTTCCCCGACAGTGGCATCCGAGCCTAGGTTTTATATGTTGATGTTATATGCACGAGTAGAACACAAGTGAGTTGTGGGCGATATAAGTCATACTGCTTACCAGCATGTCATACTTTGGTTCGGCGGTATTGTTGGACGAAGCGGCCCAGACCGACATTACGCGTACGCTTACGCGAGACCGGTTCTCCCGACATGCTTTGCACATAGGTGGCTTGCGGGTGACAGTTTCTCCAACTTTAGTTGAATCGAGTGTGGCTACGCCCGGTCCTTGCGAAGGTTAAAACAGCACCAACTTGACAAACTATCGTTGTGGTTTTGATGCGTAGGTAAGATTGGTTCTTGCTTAAGCCCGTAGCAGCCACGTAAAACTTGCAACAACAAAGTAGAGGATGTCTAACTTGTTTTTGCAGGGCATGTTGTGATGTGATATGGTCAAAACGTGATGAGATATAAGTTGTTGTATGAGATGATCCCCGGGTACCGAGCTCGAATTCGCCCTATAGTGAGTCGTATTACAATTCACTGGCCGTCGTTTTACAACGTCGTGACTGGGAAAACCCTGGCGTTCATGTTTTGTAACCGAGTTATCGGCAACTGGCAGGAGCCATATGGTTGTCGCTTTATTGTATGCAATGCAATCGCCCTGTAATGCTTTACTTTATCACTAAGCGGTAGCGATAGTCGTAGAAGCATAAGATTGGCGAGACGACAACGATGCTATGATGGAGATCAAGGTGTCGCGCCGGTGACGATGGTGATCATGACGGTGCTTCGGAGATGGAGATCACAAGCACAAGATGATGATGGCCATATCATATCACTTATATTGATTGCATGTGATGTTTATCTTTTATGCATCTTATCTTGCTTTGATTGACGGTAGCATTATAAGATGATCTCTCACTAAATTATCAAGAAGTGTTCTCCCTGAGTATGCACCGTTGCGAAAGTTCTTCGTGCTGAGACACCACGTGATGATCGGGTGTGATAGGCTCTACGTTCAAATACAACGGGTGCAAAACAGTTGCACACGCGGAATACTCAGGTTAAACTTGACGAGCAAGCATATACAGATATGGCCTCGGAACACGGAGACCGAAAGGTCGAGCGTGATCATATAGTAGATATGATCAACATAGTGATGTTCACCATTGAAACTACTCCATCTCACGTGATGATCGGACATGGTTTAGTTGATTTGGATCACGTGATCACTTAGAGGATTAGAGGGATGTCTATCTAAGTGGGAGTTCTTTAGTAATATGATTAATTGAACTTAAATTTATCATGAACTTAGTACCTGATAGTATCTTGCTTGTTTATGTTTGATTGTAGATAGATGGCCCGTGCTGTTGTTCCGTTGAATTTTAATGCGTTCCTTGAGAAAGCAAAGTTGAAAGATGATGGTAGCAATTACACGGACTGGGTCCGTAACTTGAGGATTATCCTCATTGCTGCACAGAAGAATTACGTCCTGGAAGCACCGCTGGGTGCCAGGCCTGCTGCTGGAGCAACACCAGATGTTATGAACGTCTGGCAGAGCAAAGCTGATGACTACTCGATAGTTCAGTGTGCCATGCTTTACGGCTTAGAATCGGGACTTCAACGACGTTTTGAACGTCATGGAGCATATGAGATGTTCCAGGAGTTGAAGTTAATATTTCAAGCAAATGCCCGGATTGAGAGATATGAAGTCTCCAATAAGTTTTATAGCTATGCAAGATGGAGGAGAACAGTTCTGTCAGTGAGCATATACTCAAAATGTCTGGGTATAATAATCACTTGATTCAATTGGGAGTTAATCTTCCAGATGATTGCGTCATTGACAGAATTCTCCAATCACTTCCACCTAGCTACAAGAGCTTCATGATGAACTATAATATACAAGGGATGGATAAGACAATTCCCGAGCTCTTCGCAATGCTGAAAGCTGCGGAGGTAGAAATCAAGAAGGAGCATCAAGTGTTGATGGTCAACAAGACCACTAGTTTCAAGAAAAAGGGCAAAGGGAAGAAGAAGGGGAACTTCAAGAAGAACAGCAAGCAAGTTGCTGCTCAGGAGAAGAAACCCAAATCTGGACCTAAGCCTGAAACTGAGTGCTTCTACTGCAAGCAGACTGGTCATTGGAAGCGGAACTGCCCCAAGTATTTGGCGGATAAGAAGGATGGCAAGGTGAACAAAGGTATATGTGATATACATGTTGTTGATGTGTACCTTACTAATGCTCGTAGTAGCACCTGGGTATTTGATGTTGGAAATATGCCCTAGAGGCAATAATAAATTGGTTATTATTATATTTCCTTGTTCATGATAATCGTTTATTATCCATGCTATAATTGTATTGATAGGAAACTCAGATACATGTGTGGATACATAGACAACACCATGTCCCTAGTAAGCCTCTAGTTGACTAGCTCGTTGATCAATAGATGGTTACGGTTTCCTAACCATGGACATTGGATGTCGTTGATAACGGGATCACATCATTAGGAGAATGATGTGATGGACAAGACCCAATCTAAGCTAGCACAAATCGTGTAGTTCGTATGCTAAAGCTTTTCTAATGTCAAGTATCATTTCCTTAGACCATGAGATTGTGCAACTCCCGGATATACCGGAGTGCTTTGGGTGTACAAACGTCACAACGTAACTGGGTGATAAGTGCACTACAGGTATCTCCGAAAGTGTCTGTTGGGTTGGCACGAATCGAGACTGGGATTTGTCACTCCGTGTAACGGAGAGGTATCTCTGGGCCCACTCGGTAGGACATCATCATATGCGCAATGTGACCAAGGAGTTGATCACGGGATGATGTGTTATGGAACGAGTAAAGAGACTTGCCGGTAACGAGATTGAACAAGGTATTGGATACCGACGATCGAATCTCGGGCAAGTAACATACCGCTAGACAAAGGGAATTGTATACGGGATTGATTAAGTCCTTGACATCGTGGTTCATCCGATGAGATCATCGTGGACATGTGGGAGCCAACATGGGTATCCAGATCCCGCTGTTGGTTATTGACCGGAGACGTCTCGGTCATGTCTGCATGTCTCCCGAACCCGTAGGGTCTACACACTTAAGGTTCGGTGACGCTAGGGTGAGATATGTAGCGTAACCCGAAAGTTGTTCGGAGTCCCGGATGAGATCCCGGAACGTCACGAGGAGTTCCGAATGGTCCGGAGGTAAAGATTTATATATAAGAAGTCCTATTTCGGCCATCGGGACAAGTTTCGGGTCATCGGTATTGTACCGGGACCACCGGAAGGGTCCCGGGGGCCCACCGGGTGGGGCCACCTATCCCGGAGGGTCCCATGGGCTGAAGTGGGAAGGGATCCAGCCCAAAGTGGGCTGGGGCGCCACTTCCTATGGGCCCATGCGCCTAGGGTGAAGGGGAAACCCTAAGGAAGAGTCCCAAGGAGGGAAGGCACCTCCTAGGTGCCTTGGGGGGGAGGACTCCTCCCCTGGCCGCCGCCCCCTCTGGAGATTGGATCTCCTAGGGGCTGGCGCACCCCCCCCCTTGGGATTCCTATATATAGTGGGGTAGGAGGGCCTCTCAAACACACCTTTTGCCTTTGGTGCAGCCCCTCCCTCTCTCCCCGTTACGTCTCTCTCTCGTAGTATAGGCGAAGCCCTGCTACTGTGACGCCCTGCATCCACCACCACGCCGTCGTGCTGCTGAATCTTCATCAACCTCTCCCTCTCTCCTTGCTGGATCAAGGCGTGGGAGACGTCATCGGGCTGTACGTGTGTTGAACGCGGAGGTGCCGTCCGTTCGGCACTAGGATCATCGGTGATCTGAATCACGACGAGTACGACTCCATCAACCCCGTTCACTTGAACGCTTCCGCTTAGCGATCTACAAGGGTATGTAGATGCACTCTCCTTCCCCTCGTTGCTGTTCTCCATAGATAGATCTTGGTGATACGTAGGAAAATTTTGAATTTCTGCTACGTTCCCCAACAGTGGCATCATGAGCTAGGTCTATTGCGTAGATTCTATGCACGAGTAGAACACAAAGTAGTTGTGGGCGTTGATTTTGTTCAATATGCTTGCCGTTACTAGTCTTATCTTGATTCGGCGGCATCGTGGGATGAAGCGGCCCGGACCAACCTTACACGTACTCTTACGTGAGACGGTTCCACCGACAACATGCACTAGTTGCATAAGGTGGCTGCGGGTGTCTGTCTCTCCCACTTTAGTCGGATCGGATTCGATGAAAAGGGTCCTTATGAAGGGTAAATAGCAATTGGCATATCACGTTGTGGTTTTGCGTAGGTAAGAAACGTTCTTGCTAGAAACCCATAGCAGCCACGTAAAACATGCAAACAACAATTAGAGGACGTCTAACTTGTTTTTGCAGGGTATGCTATGTGATGTGATATGGCCAAAAGGATGTGATGAATGATATATGTGATGTATGAGATTGATCATGTTCTTGTAATAGATGATCATGGAGCCCCAAGATGGAGATCAAAGGAGCTACATGATATTGGCCATATCATGTCACTATTTGATTGCATATGATGTTTATCATGTTATGCATCTTGTTTACTTAGTACGACGGTAGTAAATAAGATGATCCCTCATTAAAATTTCAAGAAGTGTTCTCCCCTAACTGTGCACCGTTGATACAGTTCGTCGCTTCGAAGCATCACGTGTTAATCGGGTGTGATAGATCCTTTCGTTCACATACAACGGGTGTAAGCAAGATTTACACATGCAAAAACACTTAGGGTTAACTTGACGAGCCTAGCATGTGAAGACATGGCCTCGGAACACAGAGACCGAAAGGTCGAGCATGAGTCGTATAGAAGATACGATCAACATGAAGATGTTCACCGACGTTGACTAGTCCGTCTCACGTGTTAATCGGACACGGCCTAGTTCACTTGGATCATGTAATCACTTAGATGACTAGAGGGATGTCTATCTAAGTGGGAGTTCATAAGATGAACTTAATTATCCTGAACATAGTCAAAAGGTCTTCGCAAATTATGTCGTAGCTCGCGCTTTAGTTCTACTGTTTAGATATGTTCCTAGAGAAAAATTAGTTGAAAGTTGATAGTAGCAATTATGCGGACTAGGTCCGTAGACTGAGGATTGTCCTCATTGCTTCTTAGAAGGCTTATGTCCTTAATGCACCGCTCAGTGTGCTGAACCTCGAACGTTGTCTGTGGATGTTGCGAACATCTGACATACACGTTTTGATAACTACGTGATAGTTCAGTTAAACGGTTTAGAGTTGATGCACCAAAGACGTTTTTTTGAAACATCGCAAAACATATGAGATGTTTTGAGGGCTGAAATTGGGATTTCAAGCTCGTGCCCACGTCAAGAGGTATAAGACCTCCGACGATTTTCTTAGCCTGCAAACTAAGGAGAAAAGCTCAATTGTTGAGCTTGTGCTCGGATTGTCTGAGTACAACAATCACTTGAATCAAGTGGGAGTTAATCTTCCAGATGAGATAGTGATGTTTCTCCGAAGTCATTACCACCAAGCTGCTAGAGCTTCGTGATGAACTATAATATATCAAGGACATATATGATGATCTTTGAGATATTCGCGATGTTTGACACCACAAAAGTAGAAATCAAGAAGGAGCATCAATTGTTGATGGTTGGTGAAACCACTAGTTTCAAGAAGGGCAAGGGCAAGAAGGGATACTTCATGAAACGGCAATTCAGCTGCTGCTCTAGTGAAGAAACCCAAGGTTGAACCCAAACCCGAGACTAAGTGCTTCTGTAATAAGGGGAACAGCCACTGGAGCAGAATTACCCTAGATACTTGGTAGATGAGAAGGCTGGCAAGGTCGATAGAAGTATATTGGATATACATTGTGTTGATGTGTACTTTACTAGTACTCCTAGTAGCACCAGGGTATTAGATACCGGTTCGGTTGCTAAGTGTTAGTAACTCGAAATATAAGCTACGGAATAAACGGAGACTAGCTAAAGGTGAGCTGACGATATGTGTTGGAAGTGTTCCCAATGTTGATATGATCAAGCAT
Organism: Triticum urartu; assembly: GCF_003073215.2. Lineage (NCBI taxonomy): Eukaryota > Viridiplantae > Streptophyta > Magnoliopsida > Poales > Poaceae > Triticum > Triticum urartu. The sequence continues at coordinate 196,745,479 of NC_053027.1, read as the reverse complement.
CGCACGCTCCCTCTACCATCGAGATTGGTGTTTGCGTTGAGCATAGACATGATTGGATTATGTCTATCGCAATACGGTTATTCATTTAAGGAGAATAATGGTTACTCTGTTTATTTGAATAATACCTTCAAATGGTCTTACACCTGAAATGAATGGTTTATTGAATCTCGATCGTAGTGATACACATGTTCATGCCAAAAGATAGTAATGATAGTACCACCTACTTGTGGCACTGCCACGTAAGTCATATCGGTATAAAACGCATGAAGAGGCTCCATGTTGATGGATCTTTGGGCTCACTCGTTTTTGAAAGGTTTGAGACATGCGAACCATGTCTATTGGTAGATATGCATGAAGAAACTCTATACAAATGGACCGTTTTGTACTCGCTTGATTTTGAATCACTTGAGACATGCAAATCATACCACATGGGCAAGATGACTGAAAGCCTCGGTTTCAGTAAAATGGAACTAGAAAGCAACTTGTTGGAAGTAATACATTTTGATGTGTGCAGTCCAATGAGTGCTGAGGCATGTAGTGGATATCGTTATATTCTTACTTCACAGATGATTTGAGTAGATGTTGAGTATATTTACTTGATGAATCACGAGTCTGAATTATTGAAAGGTTCAAGTAATTTCAGTGTGAAGTTGAAAGATCGTCGTGATAAGAGGATAAAAATATCTATGATATGATCATAGAGATGAATATCTGAATTACGAGTTTGGCACAGAATTAAGACATTGTGGAAATTGTTTCACAACTAATACAGCCTGGAACACCATAGTGTGATGGTGTGTCCGAACATCATAACTGCACCCTATTGGATATGATGCATACCATGATGTCTCTTATCAAATTACCACAATAGTTTATGGGTTAGGCATTAGAGACAACCACATTCACTTTAAATAGGGCACCACGTAATTCCGATGAGATGACACCGTATGAACTATGGTTTAGAGAAACCTAAGCTGTCATTTCTTAAAAGTTTGGGACTGCGACGCTTATGTGAAAAAGTTTCAGGCTGATAAGCTCGAACCCAAAGCGGATAAATGCATCTTCATAGGACACCAAAAACAGTTGGGTATACCTCCTGTCTCAGATCCAAAAGCAATAAAGGATTGTTTCTAGAATCGGGTCCTTTCTCGAGGAAAAGTTTCTCTCGAAAGAATTGACTGGGAGGATGGTGGAGACTTGATGAGGTTATTGAACCGTCTCTTCAACTAGTGTGTGGCAGGGCACAGGAAGTTGTTCCTGTGGCACCTACACCAATTGAAGTGGAAGCTTATGATAGTGATCATGAAACTTCAGATCAGGTCACTACCAAACCTCGTGGGATGACAAGGATGCGTACTACTTCAGAGTGGTACGTGATCCTGTCTTGAAAGTCATGTTGCTAGACAACAATGAACCTACGAGCTATGGAGAAGCGATGGTGGGCCCGGATTCCGATAAATGGCTCGAGGCCATAAAATCCGAGAGAGGATCCATGTATGGAAACAAAGTGTAGACTTTGGCACAGCAGCTCGATGGTCGTAAGGCTGTTGAGTGCAGATGGATTTTAAGAGGAAGACGGACAATGATGGTAAGTATCACCATTAAGAAAGCTCGACTTGTCGTTAAGAAGTTTCCGACAAGTTCAAGGAGTTGACTACGGTGAGACTTCCTCACTCGTAGCGATGCTAAGAGTCTGTTGGAATTATGTTAGCGATCACTGCATTATTTATGAAATCTTGCAGATAGGATGTCAAAACATTGTTTCCTCGACGATTTTTGAGGAAAGGTTGTATGTGATACAACCGGAAGGTTTTGTCAATCCTGAAAGATGCTAATAAGTATGCAAAGCTCCAGCAATCCTTCTGAGGACTGGAGTAAGCATCTCGGAGTTGGAATGTACGCTTTGATGAGATGATCAAAGATTTTGGGTTTATATAAAGTTTATGAGAAACTTGTATTTCCAAAGAAGTGAGTGGGAGCACTATAGAATTTCTGATGAGTATATGTTGTTGACATATTGTTGATCAGAATGACGTAGAATTTCTGGAAAGCATATAGGGTTATTTGGAAAGTGTTTTTCAATGTAAAACCTGGATTAAGCTACTTGAACATTGAGCATCAAGATCTATGAGGATAGATCAAAAGGCTTAAAAGTACTTTCAAATGAGCACATACCTTGACATGATCTTGAAGGTGTTCAAGATGGATCAGTCAAAAAGGGAGTTCTTGCCTGAGTTGTAAGGTATGAAGTTAAGACTTAAAGCTCGACCACGGCAGAATAGAGAGAAAGGACGAAGGTCGTCCCCTATGCTTAAGACATAGGCTCTACAGTATGCTATGCTGTGTACCGCACCTGAAGTGTGCCTTGCCATGAGTCAGTCAAGGGGTACAAGAGTGATCCATGAATGGATCACAGGACAGCGGTCAAAGTTATCCTTAGTAACTGGTGGACTAAGGAAGTTTCTCGGTTATGGAGGTGGTAAAAAGAGTTCGTCGTAAAGGGTTACGTCGATGCAAGCTTAACACCTATCCGGATAGCTCTGAGTAGAGATACCGGATGCATATAATGGAGCAACAATTTAGAATAGCTCCAAGTAGAACAGTTATTTGGATTAGCTCCAAATGGAACGTGGTAGCTGCATCTAGGAGATGACATAGAGATTTGTAAAGCACACACGGATCTGAAAGGTTCAGACCCGTTGACTAAAACCTCTCTCACAAGCAACATGATCAAACCTAAAACTCATTGAGTGTTAATCACATAGTGATGTGAACTAGACTACTGACTCTAGTAAACTCTTGGGTGTTAGTCACATGGCGATGTGACCTGTGAGTGTTAATCACATGGCGATGTGAACTAGATTATTGACTCTAGTGCAAGTGGGAGACTGTTGGAAATATGCCCTAGAGGCAATAATAAATTGGTTATTATTATATTTCCTTGTTCATGATAATCGTTTATTATCCATGCTATAATTGTATTGATAGGAAACTCAGATACATGTGTGGATACATAGACAACACCATGTCCCTAGTGAGCCTCTAGTTGACTAGCTCGTTGATCAATAGATGGTTACGGTTTCCTAACCATGGACATTGGATGTCGTTGATAACGGGATCACATCATTAGGAGAATGATGTGATGGACAAGACCCAATCCTAAGCATAGCACTAGATCGTGTAGTTCGTATGCTAAAGCTTTTCTAATGTCAAGTATCATTTCCTTAGACCATGAGATTGTGCAACTCCCGGATACCGTAGGAGTGCTTTGGGTGTATCAAACGTCACAACGTAACTGTGTGATTATAAAGGTGCATTACAGGTATCTCCGAAAGTGTCTGTTGGGTTGGCACGAATCGAGACTGGGATTTGTCACTCCGTGTAAGCGGAGAGGTATCTCTGGGCCCACTCGGTAGGACATCATCATATGCGCAATGTGACCAAGGAGTTGATCACGGGATGATGTGTTACCGAACGAGTAAAGAGACTTGCCGGTAATGAGATTGAACTAGGTATTGGATACCGACGATCGAATCTCGGGCAAGTAACATACCGATAGACAAAGGGAATTGTATACGGGATTGATTAAGTCCTTGACATCGTGGTTCATCCGATGAGATCATCGTGGAACATGTGGGAGCCATCATGGGTATCCAGATCCCGCTGTTGGTTATTGACAGGAGAACGTCTCGGTCATGTCTGCATGTCTCCCGAACCCGTAGGGTCTACACACTTAAGGTTCGGTGACGCTAGGGTTATGAAGATATGTGTATGCAGTAACCTGAATATTGTTCGGTGTCCCGGATGAGATCCCGGACGTCACGAGGAGTTCCGGAATGGTCCGGAGGTAAAGATTTATATATAGGAAGTCCTGTTTCGGCCATCGGGACAAGTTTCGGGGTCATCGGTATTGTACCGGGACCACCGGAAGGGTCCCGGGGGCCCACCGGGTGGGGCCACCTATCCCGGAGGGTCCCATGGGCTGAAGTGGAAGGGATCCAGCCCAAAGTGGGCTGGGGTGCCACTTCCCTTATGGCCCATGCGCCTAGGGTGAAGGAGGAAACCCTAAAGAAGAGTCCCAAGGAGGGAAGGCACCTCCTAGGTGCCTTTGGGGGGGGGGAGGACTCCTCCCCTTGCCGCCGCCCCCTTGGAGATTGGATCTCCTAGGGGCTGGCGCACCCCCCCCTTGGGATTCCTATATATAGTGGGGTAGGAGGGCCTCTCAATCATACCTTTTTTGCCTTTGGTGCAGCCCCTCCCTCTCTCCCCGTTACGTCTCTCTCTCGTAGTATAGGCGAAGCCCTGCTACTGTGACGCCCTGCATCCACCACCACGCCGTCGTGCTGCTGAATCTTCATCAACCTCTCCCTCTCTCCTTGCTGGATCAAGGCGTGGGAGACGTCATCGGGCTGTACGTGTGTTGAACGCGGACGTGCCGTCTGTTCGGCACTAGGATCATCGGTGATCTGAATCACGACGAGTACGACTCCATCAACCCCGTTCACTTGAACGCTTCCGCTTAGCGATCTACAAGGGTATGTAGATGCACTCTCCTTCCCCTCGTTGCTGGTTTCTCCATAGATAGATCTTGGTGATACGTAGGAAAATTTTGAATTTATGCTACGTTCCCCAACAGTACTACCGTGCCCCCCATGCGGTACTACCGCGAGGCAAAAGTCCCAGCCAGGGGAGAAGGGAAACTTCCGTGCCTACTTCCGCAAAGAAACGGAAGTAGCAAAAACCCAACACAGTAGTACTGCCGAGGGGCGGTATTACTGCCTGACCGCATAGCGCGGTACTACCGCACGGCAAAAGCGGTACTACCGCGGTAGGTGCGGATGTAAAAAATTACATCCGCTCCTACTACCGCAAAGGGGCGGCACTAGCCTGGTGGGCAGCGGTAGTGCGGCTCCAGGGGAGCGGTACTACCGTGGGCACCTGCGGTACTACCGCGCCACCGCGCGGTACTACCGCGGATGCCTACGGTACTACCGTTGACCCAGGAGCAGTACTACCGCAACCAACAACGGCAGCCAGACAAGGGAGGCAAGAAAACGAAGGAAGCTCCAAGGAAGAAGGAGGGGATAAGAAGGAGATGTGTACGTGATGATTCCACCCAAACCTTTCCAACGCGGACCCCCTCTTAATAGTACGGCTTTCCTACGACTCAAATCCACCAAAAAGAAACATAGAAAAGACGCCGTCTTTGTCAGTCTTCAAGGGGCACCCAATCGTCTTGTGCCTAGCAAAGAAGTGTCTGGAATACTCATGGCACACGATTAGTCCGCAAATGCGTTGTCATCAATCACCAAAACACTTAGGGATAAATATGTACTTACAATCTCCCCCTTTTTTGGTGAATTGATGACAAAACGGGATTTGCACAAAGAAAATATTATTAAGTAAATGCAAACCCCTCCACTCTATAATATAGACGGGCTCCCCCTAGATGTGTGCCACTGCATGGCACACGAATACTAGGAACAGAGCTCCCCCTATATTATAGAGACAAGGCATATCTATCACTAGACAAGCTAGTACAAACATAAGTTAACTAAGATAGATAGAGTGCATATGTCTTACACGATATGTAGGATAGGTCTCGAAGGCACAAACCAAACAAAAGCAAACGAGGCAAACAAGGTCCAAACAACAAAGCAGACAAACACACCAAGCACGACACAATGCTAATCCCTACACTCTCTCCCCCTTTGGCATCGAGACGCCAAAAAGGCAGAGAGGACACCTACACACACGGGGTGGCTCAGGCAGAGAAGTCGTCCCACTGCTCCTCGTGCTCCTCGTCAGACCCAGCGGCAGGGATAGTCTCCTCGAGGTCATCCTCTGAACTGGTCCACTTGTATCCCTGCTTTGACATCCAGGCAGCCTCAGGTGTGATGACGTCCTCAGACCCGCCAGACACATCCTCTCCAAAGAGCCTCATAACCTTCTTGTCACGGCGTCGACTCTCCTTGTCTGCCACGTGAGCCCTGTACTGTCTCTTCGCCTGCATGTAGAAGAGAGTCTTCATCTTGTCCTTTAGCTTCTTGGCCCATGACGGCTCAGAGGAAGAAGTGGTGGACCTAGCAGCACGGTCCTCAGCAACATTCTCAGCAGCAGCAGCCTTCCCCTCACCAGCAGCCCTCCTAGCAGAAGAGGCCTCAGCACGGGTAGTGGTGTTGGCCCAGTTGGGGTTGACGCGGAGGCTGATGGACTCATGGCATATCCAGTCTGGAGCAAGGAACTCATCACCTGGGTACATCTTCTCCCAAGTGGTGGAGAGCAGCAGAAACGGGTACGGTCCATAGATAGGTACCTTGCGAGTGAACACCGCAAACCGAAGCTCACACCACATGATGTGTGAGACATCAAGTGGCTGAGTCTGAGAAGAACGTGCCTCTGCACACAAGAGCAACATGTCCACTAGATATGCATGTACCTTGTCCTTGTCGCCAATGCATGGGAACAGAGTGTTGCGGAAGATGCGATGCATGATATCCAGAAAGGAGTTTAACACCCAAGATGACTTGCCATTGGGGAGTACCTTCTCAACAAGGAAGGGCTGAAGCAGGTTCTTGTTGGCAGACTCAGAGTTAGCATGGGGGCGAACGCCAACGGGGGTGTGAAGCCCGTCATCAGGAATGTGCAGCAGATCCATGAACTCTTTCCATGTAGCAGACAGCTGACGGCCATTGGTCATCCAGGTCATCCTCCGCTCCTCCCCGGGATGAAAGTACACTGAGGCAAAGAACTGACAGATGAGCTCAGGGTCATAGTCAAGGTGAAAAGAGATCACCGGCTCAATAGCAAACTGCTCCACCAAGTCCAAAGCCTCTCCAAAATAGTCACGAAACTTGTCCTTCCGCAGGTGATGCATGTCTATCCACTTGACATCCACGAAGGTATTCTGCTTGTTCTTGATCACATCCAGATAGATGAGAGCCTGTTGCTTGGTCCAGAACAACTCGGTGCCTCTGAGGATAGCCCGAGGATTCACATAGGGATTGATCTTCCGGCGCTCGACATGCTCAGTGGTTGAAATCTCGTCCATGCCCTTAGCAGGTTCCTTTTGCTTGCTAGCAGTGGTCTTGACATTGCGCTTGGGGGCATTGGAGCCCTCTGGGGCTTCATCTTGGGGGTTGCGCAGACGCTTGGAGCCAGTGTCACGACTGGGATTGGAATGGCGAGAGCCACCACCTGAGACACAGAACGCAAAAACACCCACAACAGCCAAGAGAGATTAATGCAAAGATCACAACAACGCAAGTGAAACAAGTAGAAAGCACACATGATAAATGCCTAGAGAGAGATTTGATCCCTACGGTAGTACTGCCAACTGCTGCGGAGCTAAGATAGTAGTACGGCTCTTAGACGCGGTAGTACCGTGCGAGATCACGGTAGTACCGGGTGTAGGAGCGGTAGTACGATCTTAGCGCCGCGGCTGGCGCTGTAGTACCGCGACTGCAGAGCGGTAGTACCGCTCAGTACAGTAGTACCGCACCTGACGGGCGGTAGTACCGCAAGAGCGGTAGTACCGCATATTAGGCACGGTAGTACCGCACCGCGTCAGATCTGAACAAGTTCAAATCTGAAAAAGCCCGCGAAACCACGGCGGTACTACGGTTGGACAAAGCTACCACAAGACAGCATATCAAGTATGTTTCCTACGCATCACGACTCTCCTACATCCTACTCTTGCACAGATTTGGCCTAAAATCTCAAGAACGACAAGTTTCTCCCCAAAAACCTAGAAGCAAGAGAACAGCCAAGAAAAAGAGGGATTTGGGGAAAAACCTTGGTCCATGGCAAGAGGAAGTGGTGGGGAACGATCCCACCGGTCGGAATCCGAGGAGAGTGGCCGGAGACGGAGATCCGGCGAGGGCCTCCGGCGCCGTTCTTGAGAGAGAGAGAGAGAGACGTGGAGAGAGAGACAAAAGAATGGGTATGGGGAGTTGGAACTCCCCTGCCCGAGTCATAACCCCCACGTGCCCTCGACGGCGCGGTAGTACCGTGCCCAAACACGGTAGTACCGCCCGGCACGGTACTTCCGAAGTACCGCACCAGAGCGGTAGTACCGTGTTGTGGTGCAGTAGTACCGTGCCTCCCAAAGCGGTAGTACCGCGCCCAGACGCGGTAGTATCGTGGGCTCAAGAAGATGCACGTTTCGAGCACACGAAAAACTGGATCTTTGCACAAAACACTCCGAGCCAACACGACACCACAAGACCACCCAACACACAAAACCAGAAAGGCACACGACAAACGAACCAACCACGAGACACCACCTCTCCAAAAAGAGAGGGCGGTGGCCGTAGCCACCCATGTTTGAGTCAATTGGTATGGCACCACGAAGAATTATCCTTGGGTCCATGACCAAAACTCGTCTTTGAAGCACAAGTACCATCAAACATGGCTAATGTGAAAGACTTGATCGATTTATGCATAATGGGGGGAGGGAGAGTTCATTGAGAGAACATCACTCCCCCTATGTCCATGCCTACATCTAAATAGACAACACGTTGAGTATGGTGGGGTGTGCAAGGGTTCAAGCAACATTGCTCGAATCGATGATATTTAGCTCATGCCTTAACTCGCGAAATCTTGCTTCATCCAAGGGCTTCATGAAGATATCTGCAAGGTAATCATGAGTGTTGACGTAGTTGAGCTCGATCTCTCCTCGCCTAATGTGATCCCGGATGAAGTGATACCGGATCTCAATATGCTTCGTCTTGAAGTGTTGCACCGGGTTGAGAGAGATCTTGATGGCATTTTCATTGTCACAACAAAGAGGCACTTTGTCACAAGTGACACCGTAATCCTTTAAAGTTTGCCTCATCCATAGGAGTTGAGCACAACAACTACCGGCGGCAACATACTCCGCCTCAGTGGACGAGAGAGACACACAACTTTGCTTTTTGGAAGACCAACTTACCAAAGAGCAACCAAGGAATTGGCACCCTCCGGAAGTGGACTTCCTATCCACTTTGTCTCCCGCCCAATCGGAATCCGAGTACCCTACAAGCTTGAAGTTTGATCCTCTTGGGTACCATAAGCCAAAGTTTGGGGTATGAGCCAAATATTGAAAGATTCGTTTGACCGCCACATAGTGACTTTCCTTAGGTGCGGCTTGAAACCGTGCACAAATTCCCACACTCAACATGATGTCCGGTCTAGATGCACAAAGGTAAAGCAAGGATCCAATCATGGAACGATATACCTTTTGATCCACCACTTTACCGTTGGGATCTAAGTCAAGTTGGCACTTGGTGGGCATAGGAGTGGAAGCCGGCTTGACGTCACTTAGCTTGAATCTCTTGAGCATGTCTTGAGTGTATTTGGATTGATTGATGAAGGTTACTTCTCTTCTTTGCTTCACTTCGAACCCTAGAAAGAACTTCAACTCTCCCATGGAGGACATCTCGAACTTTGAGGTCATGAGAGCGGCAAATTCCTCATTAGCTTTGTTAGGAGAACCAAAGATAATATCATCAACATATAATTGGCACACAAACAACTCCCCTTTGACCTTCTTAGTAAAAAGAGTGGGGTCGATTAGCCCAACTTCAAAACCACGGTATTGTAACAACTCGGTAAGGTGGTCATACCACGCACGTGGGGCTTGTTTAAGGCCATAGAGTGCCTTATCGAGTTGATACACATGATCGGGAAAGTAGGGATCCTCGAACCCGGGGGGTTGCTTGACGTAAACCAATTCATTAATGGGACCATTAAGAAAAGCACTCTTCACATCCATTTGTTGTAACTTAAAGTTATGATGAGAAGCATATGCAATCAACATGCGAATGGATTCAAGACGAGCAATGGGAGCAAAGGTTTCACTGTAGTCGATACCCTCGACTTGGGAGTAGTCTTGTGCTACCAAACGAGCCTTGTTGCGAATGATGATCCCATGGGCATCTTGCTTGTTCTTAAATATCCATTTGGTTCCTATGACATTGTGATTCCCGGTCGGTCTTGGCACCAATCTCCACACTTTGTTGCGCTCGAAGTTGTTGAGTTCTTCATGCATGGAGTTGAGCCAGTCCGGATCTTCTAGCGCTTCATAGACCTTGTGGGGTTCCACACACGAGACAAACACGTGATGCTCACAATAATTTGCTAATTGTCTACGAGTGCTTACCCCCTTTCTTAAGCTTCCAAGCACATTCATCATGAGATGATCCTTGGTGGAGAGCTTGGAAGCAACCTTGGCGGCACGACGCTCTAATTCCTCCTCGGTGGTGAGTTGAGGAGCGGTTACTTGATCATCTTGAGCGCCGTCATGAACTTGTTCTTGATCTTGAACTTGCTCGGGGGAGAGAACTTGACCTTGGGCATCACTTGGTGTGTCCACACCGTCTTGAGTATGGTCTTGCCCTTGGTCTTGTTCATGAGGTTGAGGGCCTTCACTTTGTTCTTCGGAAGCGTGTGGGCCTTGGGTTGGTGATGGCTCCACTTGAGTGGAGCATTGTCCTTCTCCTTCGGCCACAAGGGGTTCCTCAATGGGTAGGATAAAATCAACACCCATTCTTCTTATGGCTTGAGGAGGAATTTCATCACCTACATCACAAGTGCCACTTTGCTCCACTTGGGAGCCGTTATTCTCATCAAACTCCACGTTACACGTCTCCTCAATAAGTCCCGTGGATTTATTGAGGACACGATAAGCATGAGAGTTTGTAGCATAACCAACAAATATGCCCTCATAAGCTCTAGCCTCAAATTTAGACAACCGAACACCTTTCTTGAGAATAAAACACTTACACCCGAATACCCGGAAGTACTTGAGGTTGGGCTTGTTACCGGTGAGTATCTCATATGGAGTCTTGTTCAAGCCCTTGCGGAGGTAGAGCCGATTTGATGCATGACACGTGGTGTTGATGGCTTCGGCCCAAAAGTTGTACGGAGACTTGAACTCCGCCATCATGGTCCTTGCCGCATCCATCAACGTCCGGTTCTTCCTCTCCGCAACACCGTTTTGTTGAGGGGTGTAGGGTGCGGAATATTGATGCTTGATTCCCTCGTCACTAAGAAACTCATCCAAGGTGTAGTTCTTGAACTCGGTGCCGTTGTCACTTCTTATTGTCAAGATCTTTGCATTGTGTTGACGTTGTGCTTCATTTGCAAAGTCAATGACGGTTTGTTGGGTCTCGCTCTTCCTCTAGAAGAAATACACCCATGTGTACCTTGAGTAGTCATCCACAATCACCAAGCAATACTTCCTACCTCCAAGACTATCGAAGGATGGAGGCCCAAAGAGATCCATGTGAAGGAGCTCCAAAGGCCTCTTTGAATAAATGATAGTCGTGGGAGGGTGAGCCTTCTCATGTAGCTTTCCTTCGATACAGGCACTGCAAGCACGATCTTTAGCAAAACTAACATTCATTAGTCCACGGACATGGTCCCCCTTGAGGAGACTTTGCAAAGATCTCATATTGACATGGGCTAAACGGCGATGCCAAAGCCATCCCACATCAACTTTAGCCATTAGGCATGTCGCGGTCTTAGTGGGTCGCTCCGAAAAGTTGATCACATAGAGACCGTTCTCGACATGCCCAACAAAAGCTACTTTAAGAGTCTTGCTCCACAAGAGGGCCACGGTATCGATATCAAAGAAAGTGGCAAAAGCCCATGATAGCAAGTTGACGAACGGAAAGTAAATTGTATGCAAGGGACTCAACAAGCATGACCTTCTCGATCGTAAGATCATGAGAGATGACCACCTTGCCAAGTCCCAATACCTTAGAAGATGAGGCGTCACCCCACTCGACATTGGTGGGCATAGATGGAACTTTGTGCATGTCCACCACCAAGTCCTTGCTTCCGGTCATATGATTTGTAGCTCCGCTATCGAGCAACCATGATCCACCACCGGAAGCAAACACCTACAAGAGATCAATGCTTGGTTTTAGGTACCCATTTTGTAATGGGTCCTTTGATGTTAGTAACAAGGGTCTTAGGAACCCAAATAGACCATTCAATGTACTCATGAAGAGAACCAACAAATTTGGCATAAACATGCCCATCACTAGCACGACATAACACATAAGAAGGGTTAAAATTGCCGGCTTTGTTGAGAGGGATGACATTGCCCTTCTTGACATTGTTCTTCTTCTTCTCCTCGGGGGCACTTTCTCCCTCCCTCACAAAGGTTTGCATGAGGGGAGGAGGTCGTTTGGTCTTGTCATTCTTCTTCTTGTTGTTGGAGTCGGGCACGTACCCAACCCCTTCCTTGGCCACACCTCCCTTTTGGTTGATCAAGAGATCGTTGAGGTTCTTCTTGCCTTGTATGCAAGTCGCAAGACCTCTCTCAAGTTGCTCCTTCAACTTCGCATTTTCCTCAACAAGATGTATATGCTCACAACATGGGTTAGTAGCATTTGCATTATCAATTAAAACCATATGAGGAAAAGTTGCTTTCTCCTTAGTTAGCTTCACTTGGAGTTGATCATGAGACTCCTTGAGACTAGTGTGAATACCCTTCAAGGCCTTGTGGGCCTTGTCAAGTATATCAAACTCCTCTTTGAGTCTAGCAAGATCAACCCCGAGTTTGGCCTTCTCGGAATTTAGCACACGAGAAACAATGAGGACATGATCATAATCTTTCTTTAACTTAGCATGATCAACGTTGTGTGACTCCTCAAGAGCCAAACGAAGACCACGCTCTTCCTCAAGAGCATTGGAAAGATCCGCAATCTCATCGGCATAGTCACGACTATGCCCTTCAATCTTAGAGATGGTGTCTTCGTGAGCCTCGATCATGTCATTGGCTTCACCAAGTTGTTCCAAGAGAGCAACAAAGTGCTTCTTGGATTTTCCCTTGAGTTTGCCCATAAAGGCCTCAAACTCGTTAGCCTCCACATTAGCTCCCTCAAGTTCATTAATGCTATCCGTCGGGGAAGGATGATTAATGATGGTAGTTTTGATGTTGGAGGTTACCTTGTTGGTGGCTTTAGCCATGAGGCACTTGGCGGTGATGCTCTCGTTGGGTGAGTCGAAGAGAGACACCCGTGACGTTGTTGCAATGGCAACGGAGGCCATGGCAACCGACTCACCATCTTCATCATCATCATCATCCTCATTGTACTCTTCTTGCACAACCAAAGCCTTGGGAGGAGTCTTCTTGGTGAAGTTGTTCTTGTTGGGGAACGACTTGGCCTTGTCCTTTCGGATGAGCTTGCCACCATTGTCTTCCCTCTTCTCATACGGGCATTCCGCAACGAAATGACTCACCTTGCCGCAATTGTAGCAAGTCCTTACACGTTGCTTGCCCCTTGTGCCACTCGAGTTGCTTTTGCTAAAGTTTGGCCTCGAGTTTTTCTTGCTCCAAAATTGCCTTGAAGCAAGTGCCATGTGTTCATGATATGCATACTTCGTATCTTCGGGGTTGCTCTCCTCTTCTTCCTCTTCTTCTTCTTCCACGGTGAGCTTGGCCTTCAATGCAAGGTTAGGCTTCTTTGTCCGTTGAGAACGGAGCACCGCATTGTCGGCGGTCTTGTCCAAAATGTTCATGGCCACAAACTCATCCAACACTTCGCTTGAGGTCAAAGTGTGGAAGTCCGGTCTTTGACGAATGACGGAGGACATGGCCTTGTGATAGGGCATCATTGCCTTGAGGAATTTGTGCTTGATCCAATTGTCATCCGTGTCCTTGCTCCCGTGATCTCGTAGTGAGACCGCGAGTTTGGTCACTCTCCGATAAAGCTCACGAGGTTCTTCATCTTCTTTCATTGCAAACTCATCGGCCTCATCTTGTACCACTTCATGATTGGAGCGTTGAATGCTCGTGCTTCCCCGGTAGAGAGAGACAACACAATGCCATGCATCTTTGTCCAAGGCAAAGGGACGAAGATGAGGTAGGTCTTCGGGTGGAATTGCATCTTGAATGATGAAGAGAGCATTCTCATTGAATTGATTATCCGCGGCTTCTCGAGGAGTGAAGTTGCTTGGATCATGCGGATAAAAACCTTCTTCAATGATTCTCCAAAGGTTAGTGTTCACATGATTTAAATGATGTTTAAAGCGGTAAACCCAAGAATCAAAGTCCTCATTTTTCACAATCTTAGGAGGAGGACCGACATGATTCAAATGAGTGGAAGGAATCGGTCCACCATAAACAAGTGGTGGCTCCACATGGGCAAAGATGCCGGTGCCATTCTTACCACTAGAAGAAGGAGCCTTTTCACTACTAGCTTCCCCCTTGTCGGGGATAGCATCCGTCACCTTGTTGGCGGGATCACCCACTTTCAACAGTGCGGTGGATAGTTTAAGCCCCTCAAGAAATTTAGTAAACATGCTCTCAACTTCGGTCGTCATGCAGGTTTTCAATGTCTCCAAGGCCAGATTGAACTCCTCACGATAGACCAAGGTTCCCCCATCGCCCGTAGACGAGATAGGATTCACACCGGAGTGTTCCTCCACACCGTCTACGGTATCAACCATACTCTTTGGACAGTGAAGTCCTTAATAAAGAGACGAGGCTCTGATACCAATTGAAAGGATCGATATGGTTGACTAAAGAGGGGGTGAATAGGCAACTAACAATTTTTAGCTTTTCTTTAGCAATTTAAACTTTGCATCAAAGTAGGTTGTCTAGATATGCAACTAGGTGAGCAACCTATATGATGCAATACTGATAGGAACACAAGCAAGCAAGATATATGAAACAAATAAGCTTCCACAAGTAAAGGCACGAGATAACCAAGAGTGGAGATGGTGGAGACGAGGATGTGTTGCCAAAGTTCCTTCGCTTTGAGAGGAAGTACGTCTCCGTTGGAGCGGTGTGGAGGCACAATGCTCCCCAATAAGCCACTAGGGCCACCGTAATCTCCTCACGCCCTCACACAATGCGAGATGCCGTGATTCCACTATTGGTGCCCTTGGAGGCGGCGACCGAACCTTTACAAACGAGGTTGGGGCAATCTCCACAACTCAATTGGAGGCTCCCAACGACACCACGAAGCTTCACCACAATGGACTATGGCTTCGCGGTGACCTCAACCGTCTAGGATGCTCAAACACCCAAGAGTAACAAGATCCGCAAGGGATTAGTGGGGGGGGGGGAATCAAATATCTCTTGGTGGAAGTGTAGATCGGGGCCTTCTCAACCACTCCCGAACAAATCAACAAGTTTGGTTGGCTAGGGAGTGAGATCGGGCGAAAGTGGAGCTTGGAGCAATAATGGAGCTTAGTGGTGGAAGAGGTGAGTCAACGGGGAAGAAGGGGACCCCTTATATAGTGTGTGGAAAAGATCCAACCGTTACCCACCAACCAGCCCGCGGCCAGCGGTACTACCGCGCCATGCCAGCGGTACTACCGCGCCATGCCAGCGGTACTACCGCAAGGCCGCGCGGTACTAATGCTTGCAACCAAGCGGTACTACCGCACGGCTGTGCGGTACTACCGTACCGACCCACGGTACTGCCGCAACCCCAGCACAGAACCGATAAACAGACGCACAGAAGCTGGGGACGGAACTTCTGCACACGCGGTACTACCGTGCCCCCCATGCGGTACTACCGCAAGGCAAAAGTCCCAGCCAGGGGAGAAGGGAAACTTCCGTGCCTACTTCCGCAAAGAAACGGAAGTAGCAAAAACCCAACACAGTAGTACTGCCGAGGGGCGGTATTACTGCCTGACCGCATAGCGCGGTACTACCGCACGGCGAAAGCGGTACTACCGCGGTAGGTGCGGATGTAAAAAAATTACATCCGCTCCTACTACCGCAAAGGGGCGGCACTAGCCTGGTGGGCAGCGGTAGTGCGGCTCCAGGGGAGCGGTACTACCGTGGGCACCTGCGGTACTACCGCGCCACCGCGCGGTACTACCGCGGATGCCTACGGTACTACCGTTGACCCAGGAGCAGTACTACCGCAACCAACAACGGCAGCCAGACAAGGGAGGCAAGAAAACGAAGGAAGCTCCAAGGAAGGAGGGGATAAGAAGGAGATGTGTACGTGATGATTCCACCCAAACCTTTCCAACGCGGACCCCCTCTTAATAGTACGGCTTTCCTACGACTCAAATCCACCAAAAAGAAACGTAGAAAAGACGCTGTCTTCATCAGTCTTCGAGGGGCACCCAATCGTCTTGTGCCTAGCAAAGAAGTGTCTGGAATACTCATGGCACACGATTAGTCCGCAAATGCGTTGTCATCAATCACCAAAAAACTTAGGGATAAATATGTCCTTATAGTCGGTTTCTCTTCTTGTGCTTTGAATGTCTTTGAGTCTAAGGCAGTGTCCTTGGGTAAGGTGTCTAGGTCAGGCCTATGACCGTACCCTAGGTACATGTCATTGCCATTAGCCCCCGCATGGATTGAGGTCCGGATGGAGAAAGAGCTGAAGCTGACTCCGACTCGATTCTAATTTCGGAGGCATTTCATCTCGGTTTGCGAGTCATGTTGAAGCTTCGATCTTGTTTCAGTCACCTCGATTGATTCAGAGGTCGTCGAGTGAACTCAATTGATAATCTTCGAGTGTTGGTATGGTACGAAATCTTCAGCGCGATTAGTTACTCTACGGTTCCCGGATCTCACGGGATTCGAAATTTTAGGGAAGCGAGCGGGACGAAGGTGCCGCGGTAAACAGAGTGGATAGACTGAGGCGCCTCGAACCTCGCACCACCTTTTTCGTCACGTATCCGGCGCGCGACTGTTGTGGGATTTGACAGGATCATTTGAGCCCACAAGTCAGCCACTCGGAAGCAGACCCATGAAAGGCGTCGGAGCCGATGCGTTTGCACAGTGCGCCTTATTCCCCTTCTTCCTCCTCTGCTTCTCCACCGCGCCCGCCTCCACTCTCGACGTCGCCGCCCCGCCCGTGCACAGTCTTCTGCGATGGGAAAGGACAAGAAGGCGGCCTTGGAGCGCGCGAAGAAGGCGAAGTCGACGGCGAAGGGCAAGAAGACGAGTCGGGGGGTCGTCGTGGAGGACTGGTCTGCCGCCCGGCTAGATCCAGGGGGACTAGACGATCCAGAAGGAAGATCTGGCGGCGGAGGCTTGATGGCTCACGAGTCTTGGCTGCCGGGGAACGAGTCTGAGCCTCGACCGCAAGAGGGTGAGTGCGTTCTCCTCGTCACCCATGTTGACCGGGGTTTCACTCTGCCTCCACATCCTTTCTTCCGGAGTTTCCTTACACTTCTTTGGTGCTCAACTTCATCACTTCTCCCCCAACACAATCACATACCTCATTGCATACATTTCTCTGTGTGAAAATTTCTTGGGCTGTTGACCGCATTGGGGTTTGTTCAAGCACATCTTTACTTGCCGCTCTCAGTCTGTGAAGAAGGCAAATCCGAATGACGAAAAGACGCACGTGATCCAAATGTGTGGTGGTTTAGGAATTCAAAC
Organism: Triticum urartu; assembly: GCF_003073215.2. Taxonomy (NCBI): domain Eukaryota; kingdom Viridiplantae; phylum Streptophyta; class Magnoliopsida; order Poales; family Poaceae; genus Triticum; species Triticum urartu. The sequence continues at coordinate 196,728,129 of NC_053027.1, read as the reverse complement.
GAGGGGTAGGAGTACTTTTCCGCCTATGACTCTTCCTGATTCTGTTAGAGGGTGGCAGTCGACCTGGTTCTATTGCCAAGATGTTCCGACTCCTAGTCAGTCGACCGGTCTTCCTCCTTTCACCATGGATTGGGTCCGCTAACCCTCCTCGCTGATCGTAACCCCAGAAGAGAAGGTAGAAGTGTCCATGCTAGTCGTCCAAGTCATCCAATTGGTCTGTGATGGCATGACTGGCATGGATTTGTTAAAAGTGTTTCTCAGCAGACGCATCCAGCCTCTTCAAGCCCGCGACCATCCGATGTGGATGTACTCGGGCCCGAACGACACCGCTCGGGTCAACCCAGAGGAAGTCACCAAGGAGACTGTGGAGCAGTGGCTGCGGAGTATCACTAGAAACAAGGACAACCCCAGGGGGTCCAGGAGGGTTGCTCCGTACGACTCCAAAAACGAGCCAGACAAGGTCTGTCCTTTGTTTTCGAGTGTATTTTTATTCTGATTTGCGACTGTCCTTGAATCTGGTTGACGCTTGATCGACTTCTTGCCTTGCAGATTTATACTGAGACGTACTCGATGCTGAACGGGGAGCAGGTCCAGGAGGGGACGGAGAGCACTGATGAGAGCGGTGACTGGCAGTGTCCCGACGACCATGAGACGAAAGTGATGACTCGGGCGGTGGTGAGGAAGTCAACTCACCGCCTCGTTCTGAAAGACGCTCCAAGCAGACACATGACCCAGTGGTGAACATGGCATAGCAGTTGCGTCGAGTACGCAGGCGCCAAAGCGCACTCGGACGTCCACTCCTGAACCAGCAGAGAAGGCACCGAAGCAACCCAAGACTGTGCCTACAAAATCTCGAAAGGCCTTGCCTAAGATCAAGATGGACGTTCCCGTTGCCTCCACGTAAGAACTTCTCCCTATTTTTCTGTTGTTTGGGAATTCCTATGTTTGTTGCCAACCCACTCGCCTGCTTGACTGAGTGAATTCTGAAATTTTTAGTGTTGCTACTTTTGTGACCTCCATGGACATTTATAAGGATGATGAGGAGACTGAGGACGTAGCCACTTCCAAAGCAGGTCCAACTCTATAACTTTGCTCTCATTTTGTCACTTGAACTGTCGATCGACCGAACTCCAGATGACGATGAAGACGTGCCTCAGAAGACCCTAGGAGAAAGGGAAGAACTTCGGGTAGGAGGGCGCCTGCCAGCAAGGTACCTCAGTCCGCAGCAGCGTCAGAACCTGTGATCCAGCCATCCGGAGATCCAATTCGGGCTTATGTTTCTTTCGCTGTCCCTGTGTCGACTGATCGTCCTTCGTCGTCGACCGCTCAAGTCCCTGCCCCATCTGTGTGACTCCATGCTTCAGATCCTCTGGCTGACTCGACCATTCCACCAATTCCACTCTTCGTCGTCCATCATGTCCCAGAGGTCCAGATGGGCGCTGCTAAAGAAGCTATACGCCAGACATGCCTTATGATGGAGCAGATGAAAGTGGTGCATGAGGCCAGCCAAGCTGCTTATGATGCCAGCTCAGCTCTCTAGACCAACGTCCGGGTTAGTTGACTTCCGACTGATCTTTATCTTGGCGCTTGTTCTGTTAGGATATGATACCCGAAAACTGCTGCTTTATTAGCCGTAAGATGTCCGTGGATGGGCGTTTTGAAACATTTAATGTGTATTCATCGTGAGTCTGCATCTTGCATCTATACACCCACCGGGTGCTTCAACTTTTACTGAGTAGTTTTTCCACTTGAGTCGACTAGGTCGCGTCGAGTGTATCTTTGAATTAGTGGGGGCACGCAGAGTGCACCCACTGGGTGTAGTCCCCGAGGCCACCGTCGAATGTTTGATTCGGTGGGGGTCTTTATCAAAATGTCGCTTTATAGTTCTTCCATTCGGTCTAGACAGGTTGTGTCGAGTGGAATCTGGACCGGTGGGGGCACACTGAGTGCACCCACTGGGTGTAGTCCCCGAGACCGCGGTCGACTGCGGGCAGTCGGCGGTGGTCTAAGAATAAGTGTTGCCTTCTTTTTTCTCGACTGGACGGACCATGTCGATTGAAAAGTCGAACCAGTGGGGGCACGCTAAGTGCACCCACTAGGTGTAGTCCCCAAGACTACTGTTGAATGTTTGATTCGGCAGTAGTCTTAGAACTCTTTTTGCCATAATGATCTGAACTTGTATCTTGTCGCTCAAAAGCGGTCGATCTTTGTGTCGACTGACGTGTCTTATCTGTCGATTGCAGAAATCTTGTGCACTCGGGGTTCAGTTCGCTGAACTGGAGCAGAAACGAATTCAGCTCAACCTTGATCTGAAACTGGCTAAGCAAAATCTGCAGAAGGCCAAGGATGAAGCAGATGCTATGGGGAGTAACTGCTTGTCGACTGTTTGCTTTGCCAGCTTTACTTTTCGCCTTTTGAACCGAGTAACTCCACTCGAACAGATAAGACAACTCCAAGCTCGTATGAAGAATGTTATTTCTTTAGAGAAAATGAAGCAGACACTGGAGCAGAAGGACCTTGACCTTGCCACAGCTCAGAAGATGGCGCGGGAGAGAACTGAACTTGCCAACAAGAAGCTAGCTTCAGTCGGCAAGTTAGAAGAAGAAAACGCCAAATTGAAGAATGCCATCAATGAAGCCAACAAAGAAGTCTTGCAACTGAAGAAGGACAAGGTGGCTCTGACTGACAAAGTTGGAGATCTCACTCGGAAGTGGGACGAGCTAGAGGTTTATCTGGGAGGACTCGCCAAGAAGCTATACCTTATGCTTGAAGGTACTTTCTCTTGCCCTACTGATTTGCCAATGTCGACTCTTCATACAGCTGTCGACTCATCATTTTTCTGTGTGTGCAGAATTCTATCAAAACTTTGAGAAAGAGATTGGGCGGATTGAGACCGAGTTGGACCCTATAAACTCCGCCATCAAGGAGGAAGCTGCAATGAACGTGCTTCGACTGGAATCTTGCCTCGCCAGTGTCACCAATTGTCTGGCTCGACTGAAGGTGGCGATGTCACCGATTGACGCGGAGCTCTGGTCGAGGGAGACATTCCAGAATGACCTTGAGTCTCTCATGACTCGACTTAATGAGATCCCCGGTCGAGTGCAGGCATGGAAGAAATCATCTGCTCAGTGTGGTGCTGACGTGGCTTTGTCTCTGGTCCGCGTCCATTGCAAGGAAGTCAACGAAGAAAAGCTCATGGCCCTCAAGGTTGCCAATACCAAGAAACTTAACTTACAGTCCTTCATGGAGACCTTCATCGACGCTGCCACTCGTATTGCTGATGGAATCGACCTGGACGAGTTCGTCGAGCCAGCTAGCCCTCCTCCTGCCGATTGAACAAACTTTAAGCCTCATTTTTATTTGCCTCGGAATGCCAAGTGATTTTGTAACCGTTAAACTCCTTCGGGCCTGATGCCTGATGACCCACAAGTATAGGGGATCGCAACAGCTTTCGAGGGTAGAGTATTCAACCCAAATTTATTGATTCGACACAAGGGGAGCCAAAGAATATTCTCAAGTATTAGCATCTGAGTTGTCAATTCAACCACACCTGGAAACTTAGTATCTGCAGCAATGTGTTTAGTAGAAAAGTAATATGATAGTGGTGGTAACGGTAACAAAAGAGTAATGAAAGCAAAGTAATATTTTTGGTATTTTGTAGTGATTGTAACAATAGCAACGGGAAAGTAAATAAGCGTAAACCAGTATATGGAAAGCTCATAGGCATCGGATCAATGATGGATAATTATGCCGGATGCGGTTCATCATGTAATAGTCATAACATAGGGTGACACTGAACTAGCTCCAATTCATCAATGTAATGTAGGCATGTATTCCTAATATACTCATACATGCTTATGGAAAAGAACTTGCATGACATCTTTTGTCCTACCCTCCCGTGGCAGCGGGGTCCTTATGGAAACTAAGGGATATTAAGGACTCCTTTTAATAGAAGACTGGAACAAAGCATTAACACATAGTGAATACATGAGCTCCTCAAACTATGGTCATCACCGGTAAGTATCCCGATTATTGTCACTTCTGGGTTAACGGATCATAACACATAATAGGTGACTATAGACTTGCAAGATAGGATCAAGAACTCTCATATATTGATGAAAACATAATAGGTTCATATCTGAAATCATGGCACTCGGGCCCTAGTGACAAGCATTAAGCATAGCAAAGTCATAGCAACATCAATCTCAGAACACAGTGGATACTAGGGATCAAACCCTAACAAAACTAACTCGATTACATGATAGATCTCATCCAACCCATCACCGTCCAGCAAGCCTATGATGGAATTACTCACGCACGATGGTGAGCATCATGAAATTGGTGATGGAGGATGGTTGATGATGGTGACGGCGACGAATCCCCCTCTCTGGAGCCCCGAACGGACTCCAGATCAGCCCTCCCGAGAGGTTTTAGGGCTTGGCGGCGGCTCCGTATCGTAAAACGCAATGATTTCTTCTCCTCTATTTTTTTCTCCCCGAAAGCAAATATATAGAGTTGGAGTTGGAGTCGGAAGGTCTCCAGGGGGCCCACGAGGTAGGGGGGCGCGCCCTAGGGGGGGCGCCCCCCCACCCTTGTGGACAGGGTGTGGGCCCCTAGTCTTCATCTTTGGCGAGGATTTTTTATTATTTATTGTAAGATATTCCGTGGAGTTTCAGGTCATTCCAAGAACTTTTGTTTTCTGCACATAAAACAACATCATGGCAATTCTGCTGAAAACAGCGTCGGTCCGGGTTAGTTCCATTCAAATCATACAAGTTAGAGTCCAAAATAAGGGCAAAAGTGTCTGGAAAAGTAGATACAAACGGAGATGCATCAACGCCCGAGTACTTCCGTTCGTGGTTCTAGACCTTGTTGCATTTATCCGAACTTGGTTTTTCTTTCAGTATGGTTGCTTTGCTTTCACCGTTATCAAATCTCTTAACTCCAATTAAAGCTTGATTCTTTACTCGGAATAGATGCTGTATTTGTGATGCAGCTCTGACGAGAGGGTTGTGGGAATGAGCACTAGGTGTTGCACACGACCTGTGCCTTGTCGCCCTTGCGGATCAGGATGAAGCGTACATTGTACTTGTGACGCAGCTCCGTCGAGAGGGTCATGTTTGGAGGTTGAGCGTAAATTTTGGCATCAAGCAAAACCGTGACTCTCGTGGAAGAGAAAAAACAGAAAACATGTTTTTTTACAAAATTTTTTATCTTTTTTGATCCAAAAGCTAAGGAAGACCGGTGGAAAACCCAAACGTCGAAAAAAGCCTAAAAACTGTTTAAAAAGCCAAAAACACGTGCGAAAAAAAATCCGGAGAAAGCGCCCAGAGCACGACACATGCGCGGGCGACTGAGAGCGCACCAAGTGGCGCTGATCGTTGTGAGGCTTCCGAAGAAGCGCTCATGAACTAGTTGCTCCCTATACTCCCTTGCGATAGGTGGGACATAGCCCAACTTCTTTCTACTGCACATCTTCTCCAGTGCACCTGCAGTCTGTACCGCTGAGTGTCAAAAAAAACTGTTTGTACCGCTGTAGCGTATGCATCCCCTCGAAAAACAATATATTATACTATGCATGTTACTGTCTTTTCTTTAGTTGCATGTTGTACTAATTTTTTTTAAAAAAAACACCCCATATATTTATTAAGCCAATGAAAAGTTCTTACAATCATTCGTTACATCATACACCACGTAGGGCGGAACAAAATTTAAAAAAATCCCATCAGACATAGAACTAAAGCTAAACTTTGCAATCTCATGTGCCACCCCATTGGCAGTCCGATTTATCTTTGCAATATTAAAATTTTGGATCATCCTAGATATACTCAGAGCCTCATCCGTCAGATCAGCCAGGGGGGACCTGTCAATCTTCTCATTTGCAAGAAACGAATGTACGAAAGCACAATCAATCTCTAAAATGATAGATTGGGGAAGAGTGATACCTATATAAAGTCCTGCGAGGCAGGCGCGGAGCTCAGCTTCATTCACACTGGAACACCGATCAATAAAGACCCACGAAGAAACAATAATATCTCTAGAAGAATTACGAGCTATGACCCTCACACTGGCAGCATTAGTACTCTCCACAAAATTGGCATCAACATTGATCTTGATATGATCATTAGGGGAAGGAGTCTAGACCACATGATCTTTTAATGGTGCATAATCCTCTACAACTCCACTAACCTTCTCCTTGCCTTTGTTGCTAGCGTCCAATTTAGTGGTGTCATGACTAGACGTGAAGGTGGTCCAAAAATTATCCACAAAATGTGCAGAGGCATTAACGGATTCTTTCCTGTTCCCAAAAATTAAATCGTTTCTCAAATGCCATGCTCGCCAGAAAAGAAACATGATTTGCTCCCTCTACCGCAAACCCAATTGCGCCAGCAAAGTCAATAACCAATCTGGCCCCGTGCACTTGAAGAACTCTTCATCCGGAATATTCCACCGCTCTCTCATGGACATTCGAAGAGCACGGGCTTTAGAACAACTCACCAGAGCATGAAAGATGTCTTCATCTTCAACCCCACAAACAGAACACATCCCTGAATCAGTCTGATGGTACTTAACTCTATTCATTTGGACCGCCAAGCTATTGGTAGCAGCTCGCCACGCAAAAATCTTGATTTTCTGAGGTATATTAGCCTTCCATATTATCTCCCAAATCCCTCTTACCCCCTCTGGTTCGCCACTAGATTGGCCACCATGATCCTGGCTATCCTTCAAATTAAGCGCAAAATTGTACGCACTTTTAACAGAAAATATACCATTCTTCTCATGGTGCCATGCAACAAAATCCCCATCCCTAGAGGCCTGACTACGAATCTTTAGAATTTGCTCCGCATCATGTGGATAGAATAGATACTTGATCAAATTTTCATCCGAACACTTACGCCCGCTCATAAATAAGTCAGATACCAATTTTAACCTGGTATTATGCCTTCTAGCTGAGATTTTTAGGCCATGCCTCCTAGGTATCCAATTATCCCTCCATATATTAATACTAGATCCATCACATACCCACCAGATGACTCCCTTCTTAAGAAGTTCCAGACCATGTGAAATACCTTGCCAAGTCACAGAACTAGCATGCGGAAACACCGTATCAAGAATATGTCCCTGGGGGTAATACTTTGCCTTCATTAATTTCGCACATAGCGAATCCGGGTAAACCAATAACCGCCGTGCCTGTTTAGCCAGAAGAGCTTGATTAAAAAGCCTGAGATCACGGAAACCCATTCCACCTTTACCTTTAGGTCTTGTTAGTTTGTCCCACGCCAACCAATGAGTTTTTCTTCTTTCTTCTTCGTCTCCCCACCAAAAGTTCCTTATAATATGGGATAACTCCTCACAAAGGGAAACTGGAAATTTGAATATCCCCATAGCGTACACAGGAAGAGCCTGAATTACTGTTTTGATTATATCTTCCTTGACTCCACAAGACGCATATTTTTCAATCCAATCAGAAAGCCTTTTCAAAAACTTATCTTTAGTATACTGAAACATACCGGCCTTCATTCTACCCTCTGGTAATGGTAATCCAAGATATTTATCCTTGAACCCCTCCACAGTAATTTTTAAGATAACCATGATAGTCACTTGTTTCTCCAAGCTGCATTTTTTCCCAAACATTATGGAACATTTATCAGGGCTTAACATCTGTCCAGTTCCCTTCTCATACACAGTCAGAATATTTTTTATTGCTAAAGCTTGATCAAAAGAAGCCTTGAAAAACAGCAGACTATCATCTGCAAATAGCAAGTGAGAAATACCAGGCGCTCGTCTAGTCAGTTTGAATTCCTGGAGAACTCCGCTGGCACATGCGTCATTGAGCAACAAAGAAAGCGCATCTGCCACAAATAAGAACAAATAGGGAGATAAAGGATCTCCCTGCCTGAGCCCCTGAGAAGGTGAGAATGACTACAACAATTGACCATTAAAGCACACCGCAAATTTCACCGAAGTAACACATGTCATAACCCATTTAATCCATTGCGGCGCAAAACCCAATGCCCCAATCATACTTTGCAAAAATTGCCAATCCACACGGTCATAGGCTTTGGCTAGGTCCAACTTATAAGCACAATATTCCCCTCTTAAATCCTTAAGTGTACTTAACGAATGCATACATTCAAAGCCTATAAGGGCATTATCAGAAATTAACCTTCCCGGAATAAACACACTTTGGGTAGGGGAAATCATACCATCGAGGAGCGGGCGCAACCTGTTAACAAGACACTTGGAGATAATCTTGTAGATAACATTGCACAAACTAATCGTCCTGAAATCTTTGATTGTTTGAGGATTCTTGATCTTTGGGATGAGAACAATAGTAGTATTATTAATACCATCAGGCATAATTCCAGAATTAAAAAATTATTGCACAGCCTTGACAATATCATCTTTGATTAGGCCCCAATTCTGCTGAAAAAACCTTGCAGGAAAGCCATGTGGCCCTAGCGCTTTTAATGGTCCCATTTGAAAAAGGGCACCACTTATTTCTTTTTCAGTAAAAGGTTTGCATAAATCATAATTCATTTCATCGGTCACACGGGGCTTGACTAAAGAAATAATGTGGGATGGATCGACCGAAGCATCACAAGAATAAAGTTGTTTAAAAAACGAGTTTGTGATACCTTTCATTTCCTCCAAATTTTCCGTGAGACAACCATCATCCTTCCCCAGAGCCGAAATAGAAAAAAAAATTGCTCTCTAGGAAGCTTTTCGCTGAAAATATTTTGTATTACGATCTCCCCCTTTAATCTTGTCCAGACGAGATCTCTGCTTCCACAATATTTCTTCCCTGATGAGAAGTTCATCCATCTCCCCTAGAATATTTTTTCTTTCCAACACAGCAGAATTTTAACAAAATGCCAAGTCTCTTATGAGCCCATTCAAGTTTCTTAGGTAGATACCCAATATGCACCCTACTCCAACCATGAAGAGATTTCATTAATTTTTCTAAATTATTTGCAACATCTTTCAAATCCTTAATATTTGATCCTCTATTCCAACAATCCTTAATTTGTTCATCCAAAACACGACCTTCCCTCTCCCAGTAAGATTCATATTTCAACTCTCTAGCAAACCTCCCCTCCCGAGCATTACCCATCAACTCAATTAAAATGGGACAATGATCAGATCTAGAGCTAATAATATGGGAGACCTTAGATTGAGGGAAAACAGAAGACCAAAGAGGACATGCCACTGCACGGTCAAGACGTACCTTAACATTCGTGTTGCCCTCCTGCATATTATTATATGTCCACGGAGCACCTTGAAAACCCAAATCAAATAAATTGCACTCCGACAGGACTTCATGAAAATCAGCCATGAGTCTATGAGATCTCTTATGTAGAGAGAAATGTTCATTTTGCCACATAGCTTCGTTAAAGTCCCCCACCATAAACCACGGTCCAAAACCAAGAGGTTTAATCCGCCTCAAAAGATCCCACATAACATACCTCTGGCTCGCCTTAGGCTCTCCATAAATAAAAGTGCACCTCCACTTTGTACCATCACCCTTGTTGACGTACATGTCCACAAAATGTTCACCATATTTGTTCAGTTCACAAGAATATGTTCCATCCCAAAACACGGCTAAACCTCCACCTTTACCATGGCCAGAAACAGTAAACACATTAGTCATACCCAACCGGTACCGCAAAAACTCAGCATACTCTTTATTTTTCCTAGTTTCAAAAAGAAAGATAACGTTGGGACGGTGCGTCTTAGTCAGACACACAAGCTCCTGAACCGTACGAGGTTGTCCCAGCCCTCGACAGTTTCAACTAAGCATTTTCATGGCTCCTGACGGGCGTCATCAAACGCGCCCGTCAGTTGACCGGCAGCCCCAGGGCCGGTTACTTCCTTAGGAGTGCCACCTTCCTCTTTTTCCTCTCCTATAGATTCTCTCCGCCTCTCCTAAAGATCTTCCTCTCCCCCATCTATCTCTTTAGTTACATGAACCATATCCCCATATCCACCTACTACAGCCTCAACCCTCTCACCACACACTCTTTTACACATTACAGAGATGTCATTTTCACTCTTGTACTCTAAACTCTCAGAGCTATTGCTATTCATAGTAAAAACTAATCCTTGGCCTTCAGAACGACGCCTCTTACTTCCTGCAGTACTCTCTAGGATGGCAGCATAGGCAACCTTTCGACTAGATAACTTGCTGCCACTATTTGGGGGAGTGGGAACCCCAAACTGGACATGCTTGGCACACACACCAAGAACAGCAGCACGCTCCACTTGCTCCTCTCTGTACAATCTTTTCCAGGGGCCCCATTTTGATTCAGCTCCATTTTCATCAGCGTCCAGCCGGGAAGCACTCCCAGCCAAACCACCAGGGACACCTGTAGAGCCACCACTAGCCGGCAACACCTTTGCCGCAACCGAAGGTAGAGCACCTCCGCCCAGCAGCACACCCGGACACGCTTCCGGCTGCGTCCCAGCAGAAGCGAACTTGCCAGCTGTTGTACTGGGATCAGTCAGCGTGAGCCGCCCCACCTGGATGGCCCCTGACCCCAGTACACACTCGTCTTCTTGACCAGCTTGAGGGGAGTCTTCCATGCTACTGCCTTCTTGACCACCCGTCGTCTGAGCCAGCAAGGGCGAGGCCGCCACCGACAACTTCTGTACCGCCGTAGCCACGGCAGTGACTTCCTTTTCCGGCAGCTTGACCAGCTCCGAGTTGTCGTTGTCCTAAAGATCCCGGTCGTCCCAGCGACCTCCCAAGCTGAGGTGCCGCCGACCAGGGCCTCCCGAAGCTTGCATGGTGCTCCAGAAGGCCAGCGCCTTGATGTCGTTGGAGAACTCAGGCTTCTGAAGTTCCTTAGGGATGTTACAAAATCTGGCAGTAGTATGCCCCAACAAGCCACAACAAAAGCAAAATTTTGGCAATTTTCATACTTAACATCATATAGGATCTCTACTTTACTGCCAACCGGGGTCGTGTCGATTGTCTTCCTCAGGGGCTCTTCGACAAGATGCTCGACCCGGACTCGGAGATGCTCGTCAACAATCTTTTTGTTTCGGTGTGCCACCGCGAGGACCTTTCCAAGCTTGCCGCCCAGGATGTAGCCCATCTCCACCGTCTTGATCGGTACTGGAAGGCCCCAGATTTGTGCCCATAGCTTGATGGAATCGAGGCGCACGTCGGCCGGATTGCCGTCTCTGTCGAAAGCCGCTAGGATGATAGCATCATTTCTGAAATGCCATGGCCCAGCGTGCAAAACGTGTTGTCGATCCGCACCCTCCGCGAAGGTGATGACGAAGTGGCGGTCGTCGCTCGTGACGCGTTGTGCCACGGCCTCTCCTAGGAGCCGCCATGGCCCCCGAAGCTCGTTGACAACCGCCTTGGGGTCGACCGAGTATGGCAAGAGAACCCGGGCGACCGCAAGTTTGCCCGCCACCGCACGCAGTGCCACTTCCATGTCGATGACGATCGGCTTGTCGTCCATCCTTGAGAACATGGCCGCCTTGCTCTTTCCGCTCCTCCGGAGCGGGGGAGGCGCCGCCGCCGCAGTGAACCCAAAGGCAGCATTCGGCGTGACGGTCAGAGCCAAGCCCGACGGCCCGCCCACCGTATCTTTCCCCTTCTCCATCAGAGGGGTTCCTGGGGCAGCCTCGACAATTGCTGAAGAAGGCAGCTCCTCTCCCCTTGCCTCACAGACCTCGATACTGTCCGAAGAGAAAACCAATGATCGAGAGGGGAGCAGTAGCGTTCGCAGCAGGCATGGAAGGAGCCGCCGTTCCCTCCTGACCGCTGCCCATCTTAGTGCTCGACGCCATTGTCCCCTGACACAGAGAAACAGAGCAAACAAGAGGCACCGAAGACACTAGCAGTAACCCAGAAAATTGATATTGCCTCCGCTGATTCCGACCCTTCAAATAATCCTCTCCTCCCCCAAATTTCGCCCTAGAATCACCAGAGTTAAAACTCAAATCAAACTGAAATTGCAACTCCTCCCTACACGGATTCACCAGACAATCAATTTTATGCGAAACTTCCAAATTATCTTCTTTACTCACCGAATCAGTAACTGTTTTGGCGGAATTTGGGGTCGGGAACGTTGGCCCCGTCGTTGTTCCCTTATTCTCTTTCAAATCCCCCTTGAAATATTCCTTGCCCAACTCCGGATTGATGAACTGATCTACTTTGACCCGCATCTGTCTCAAGCACCTCTTTGGATCTCGCGCACGTCGCAGGATTTCCATCCCCCTCCGTCGTAAGGTGCTCCACTCCTCGCCGGAGTAGCCACCCACCTTCCACCGATCCTCTCGCTGGGGCAAGCCCAGCGCCAGGTCCGGCACCATCGCCGCCATGGGCGGCACCAGTGATTCGCCTAGGCTGTTGTACTAATTGGTGAGGCCATTTTTTACTTTCTTTTTCATCAATGTAGGAAATAGACGTGTGATATGTTTTGGCCATGCCAATTAAAATATAATTCATAATTAATTCTAGAACTGATGACGTCTTATGTGATCCACTTTTCTGTTTACATTATTGGTTACGGGACCTCACTACCAATATCATCGCTAACACATCGAAGCTCACATGTACATAACCTCGCACCATCAAGACTACATAGACAAGGGAAAATCCATTACGAGATCTCACCACGGATATCATCACTGGCGAACATAACCTCGCTCCATCAAAATTGCGTTAGTGAGGAAAAATCCATTCGGACCAAGAAGAGCTGAAACCGTCTATCAGAGAATGAATTTCACCGTTCAATATGCACCAATAGCCGTAAGCCTACATCATGCTCGGTGAGAGATTATTCAATTACTTTCATCCATCTACTTCTAGATTCCACCAACCTCCAGACATTGTCCATCATCATGATGTTGTTGTTGTTGACCACACGCACCATGGTCCATGCCATCCACGAACGTGAATTGGATGTCCATAGATCCTATGGGGTGTATCATTGTCGTGCGTTGTAATTTTTCATGTGGAATGTTCGCCAGATAGATTATGATCTGGCTAATTAAATGATCTTGATTCATGAATTGTGTTTGCTCTATAGTGAAGAATACTCCATTGCAACACACATGCAAATTTCAATATAATCAAATAGAAGGAGAAACAAGCTATGAGTGATGATCAATAACTCCACTATTAAGTATATTTTTCCACACAATTAATTCACTAGGGATCAATAGCTAAATAAAGGAACAATATCACTTGGCATGCATAAGGATCCGGAATGTATATGTTTTACACGATCCATATTGACAGCTATCAAATATTTATGCTCCCGTTGCAACAAATGGGTACTTTTGCTAGTTCATACAAAGCATGCAAAAGAAAACTTACGTACTATATACTACGTAGTACCCTAGCAAATCTTAATCGTTGGAGATGCCACGACGACGGTGTCGGGTGCCGGTTGGACGGGTGGGTAGGACGGCTTCGGGTCATCCTCCTCCTGCTCGACCTCATCCATGTAGGTGAGCATCTCCGCCTCCTCCGCGGCCTTCATCTCCTGCAGGAGACGGCGCTTAGTCTTCGCAGCCGACTCCGAGCGGAGGGAATCGACGTTGGCATGCTGCTTCGCCTCAGGATCCACATCGCCAGCGTCCCCCACACCCTTCTCCTCGTCCTCCACCACCTCCTCCTCCTCAAAATCCTCGTCCGGATCCAGTGCATCCGAAGGTAGCCCCGCGGTGATCCGGGGTTGGTGCCTTGCCCGGATCTGCTCAAGGAGCTCGAGCCGCCGCTCCGGCGTTAGAAATGGGTGGCTCCTCACCCGGCGGCATGGTGCCATGGCGGACTGGAAAGTGGCAGCGGCAGCGGAGAGGCGGAAGAAAATGTGGATGATAGGGTTTCGGTGCCGCCGATCGACTTATATAGCCGGACTAAGCACTACAAGGCCCGCTGGAGCGGCACCACGCGGCGACATCGGTCCGACGGAGGAGAGGAGCTTCGGGCCGCCGGGTTTCCGGGATTTTCCGCGTGGGACCGCGCCGTCAGTCCGACGTGAAAAGCGTGCCCGGGCGCCCCATATCTACCTCATATTTGGGCTGGATATGAGGGGTGCCGGTCAGCCCGGACATTTGAGGCTCCGGTCTGGGTCGCAGTTTCGCGACTGGATAGTGATTGGGCGGCCCGCCCGGGCGTATGAGGCAGGTTTGAGAGGTCCGATTGTAGATGCTTGCTACCTCTTGAGCACTGCGTTGGTTTTCCCTTGAAGAGGAAAGGGTGATGCAGTGAAGTAGCGTAAGTATTTCCCTCAGTTTTTGAGAACCAAGGTATCAATCCAGTAGGAGATCATGCTCGAGTCCCACGCACCTACACAAACAAATAAGAACCTCGCAACCAACGTGATAAAGGGGTTGTCAATCCCTTCACGGTCACTTACGAGAGTGAGATCTGATAGATATGATAAGATAATATTTTTGGTATTTTTATGATAAAGAGAAATAAAGATGCAAAGTAAAATAAATGGCAATAGAAATAGCTAAGTGTTGGAAGATTAATATGATGGAAGATAGACCCAGGGGCCATATGTTTCACTAGTGGCTTCTCTTAAGAGCATGAGTATTACGGTGGGTAAACGAATTACTGTCGAGCAATTGATAGAATTGAGCATAGTTATGAGAATATCTAGGTATGATCATGTATATAGGCATCACGTCCGTGACAAGTAGACCGAACCGTTTCTGCATCTACTACTATTACTCCACACATCGACCGCTATCCAGCATGCATCTAGAGTATTAAGTTCATAAGAACAGAGTAATGCTTTAAGTGAGATGACATGATGCAGAGGGATAAACTCATGCAATATGATATAAACCCCATCTTTTTATCCTCGATGGCAACAATACAATACGTGCCTTGCTGCCCCTACTGTCACTTGGAACGGACACCGCAAGATTGAACCCAAAGCTAAGCACTTCTCCCATTGCAAGAAAGATGAATCTAGTAGGCCAAACCAAACTGATAATTCGAAGAGACTTGAAAAGATAAACCAATCATACATAAAAGAATTCAGAGAAGAATCAAATATTGTTCATAGATAAACTTGATCATAGATAAACTTGATCATAAACCCACAATTCATCGAATCTCGACAAACACACCGCAAAAGAAGATTACGTTGAATAGATCTCCAAGAAGACCGAGGAGAACTTTTTATTGAGATCCAAAGAGAGAGAAGAAGCCATCTAGCTAATAACTATGGACCCGAAGGTCTGAAGTAAACTACTCACACATCACCGAAGAGGCCATGGAGTTGATGTAGAGGCCCTCCGTGATCAATGTCCCCTGCGGCAGAGCTCCGGAAAAGGCCCCAAGATGGGATCTCTTGGGTACATAAGGTTGCGGCGGTGGAATTAGGTTTTTGTGGTGCTCCTGGATGTTTGGGGGGGTACATGGATATATATATATATAGGAGGAAGAAGTGGGTCGGTGGAGAAATGAGGGGCCCACGAGGGTGGAGGGCGCGCCCCTTCCTCGTGGCCTCCTCGATTGTTTCTTGATGCCCACTCCAAGTCTCCTGGATCACGTTTGTTGAGAAAATCACGTTCCCAAAGGTTTCATTCCGTTTGGACTTCGTTTGATATTCCTTTTCTGCGAAACACTGAAATAGGCAAAAAAACAGCAATTTGGACTGGGCCTCCGGTTAATAGGTTAGTCCCAAAATAATATAAAAGTTTAAAATAAAGCCCATTAACATCCAAAACAAATAATATAATAGCATGGAACAATCAAAAATTATAGATACGTTGGAGACTGATACGTCTCCAACGTATAATCAGTCTCCAACGTATCTATAATTTATGAAGTATTCATGATATTATATTATCCATCTTGGATGTTTATTGGGCTTTACTATGCACTTTTATATTACTTTTGGGACAAACCTATTGACCCAGAGCCGAGTGCCAGTTTCTGTTTTTCCCTTGTTTCAGTGTTTCACGGAAAAGGAATATCAAACGGAGTCCAAACGAAATGAAACCTTTGGAAAAGTTATTTTTGGAAGGAAATCAATAAAAGAGACTTGGAGTGCACGTCGGGAAAGAAACGAGGGAGGCACGAGGTAGGAGGGCGCGCCCACCCTCCTGGGCGCGCCCTCCACCCTTATGGGCCCCTCGTGGCTCCCCTGACGTATTTCTTCCATCTATATATCTCAATATACCAAAAAACGACCAGGGGGCACAATAGATCGGGAGTTCCGCCGCCAGAAGCTTCCATAGCCACCAAAAACCAATCTAGACCCATTCCGGCACCCTGCCGGAGGGGGAACCCTTCACCGGTGGCCATCTTCATCATCCCGATGGTCTCCATGACAAGGAGGGAGTAGTTCTCCCTCGGGGCTGAGGGTATGTACCAGTAGCTATGTGTTTGATCTCTCTCTCTCTCATGTTCTTGAGGTGGTACGATCTTGATGTATCGCGAGCTTTGCTATTATAGTTGGATCTTATGATGTTTCTCCCCCTCTACTCTCTTGTAATGGATTGAGTTTCCCCTTTGAAGTTATCGGATTGAGTCTTTAATGATTTGAGAACACTTGATGTATGTCTTGTCGTGCGTGTCTGTGGTGACAATGGGATATCACGTCATTCACTTGATGTATGTTTTGGTGATCAACTTGCGGGTTCTGCGCATGAACCTATGCATAGGGGTTGGCACACGTTTTCGTCGTGATTCTCCAGTAGAAACTTTGGGGCACTCTTTGAGGTTCTATGTGTTGGTTGAATAGATGAATCTGAGATTGTGTGATGCATATCGTATAATCATACCCA
The DNA here is from genome assembly GCF_003073215.2 of Triticum urartu. Classification (NCBI taxonomy): domain Eukaryota; kingdom Viridiplantae; phylum Streptophyta; class Magnoliopsida; order Poales; family Poaceae; genus Triticum; species Triticum urartu. The sequence goes on along the minus strand of NC_053027.1, from coordinate 196,711,356 downwards.
CAGATACTTGGGGTGACATTGGAGTATCAAGGTGACATTAGGGTTTTGGTTGATTTTTGTCTTAAGGTGTTGTTCTAGTATGAACTCTAGGGCTGTTTGTGACACTTATAGGAATAGCCCAACGGATTGATTGGAAAGAATAACTTTGAGGTGGTTTCGTACCCTACCATAATCTCTTCGTTTGTTCTCTGCTATTAGTGACTTTGGAGTGACTCTTTGTTGCATGTTGAGGGATAGTTATGTGATCCAATTATGTTATTATTGTTGAGAGGACTTGCACTAGTGAAAGTATGAACCCTAGGCCTTCTTTCCTAGCATTGCAATACCGTTTTAGCTCACTTTTATCATTAGTTACCTTGCTGTTTTTATAATTTCAGATTACAAAAACCTATATCTACTATCCATATACTACTTGTATCACCATCTCTTCGCCGAACTAGTGCACCTATACAATTTACCATTGTATTGGGTGTGTTGGGGACACAAGAGACTCTTTGTTATTTGGTTGCAGGGTTGCTTGAGAGAGACCATCTTCATCCTACGCCTCCCACGGATTGATAAACCTTAGGTCATCCACTTGAGGGAAATTTTCTACTGTCCTACAAACCTCTGCACTTGGAGGCCCAACAACGTCTACAAGAAGAAGGTTGTGTAGTAGACATCAAGCTCTTTTCTGGCGCCATTTCCGGGGAGGTGAGTGCTTGAAGGTATATCTTTAGATTCTTGCAATCGAATCTTTTGTTTCTTGTTTTAGCACTAGTTTAGTTTATAAAAGAAAACTACAAAAAATGGAATTGAGTTTGTCTCATACGCTTCATCTTTTTAATATCTTTCGTGAGTATGATGGAAAGGAAAATTGTGCCAAAGTGTTAGAAGAAGAATGCATTAAAATGTTTGGCACTAAATCTTTGAATGATGAGCATGATTGCAATGTTGTTAGTATGAACTCCTTGAATATCCATAGTACTAATGATGATTGCACTAGTTATGATGAAAATGTCTCCTATAAACATGTCAATTTTTGTGGAGTGCATTGGGTTTGCAAGTAGACACCAAATAGGGAAGATAGATATTGCAAGAAGCATAAGCATTTTGAAACTAATGGTTGCAAGAAAGGCTAGATGTTTGTGGCTGAAAATTTAAATTTTCTTAGCCCGTACTTGTGAACTTTGCAATGAACGTGATCATTTCAGTACCCAATGCAAATTGTTTCATGATCGTATCGTGTCCAAAATTGTGATGACTGATTCTCTTGCAGCATCATAAAGAGCTTAGTCTTCTTTTGGGGTATGAGGAAATTGAACGTATAACCGAGGGTATTCCAAAGTTTAATCTTGATAAACTTCTTGGATTTGATCTAGAGGAAATTTATATGTATTGTGCGGTGAATTGTATTGAAAATCCTTATATTGTCAACTACATAAATAAAATAAAACAAATAGAAGATGAAGAGAATACTAATGAAAGGGAAGAGACTTCCCAATATCCTCCTATTATTTCTTATGATGAATCAGGTAACGAGGAGGAGCCTCCTATTCAACCAATCTCATTAATAAGGAGCTCCAAAAAGAGGATTGAACCCACACATGATGTGGTGAAGAAGAAGAAAAGAAAAAGGAAGAGAGGTAAAAAGATATCTCTCCCAAATAATGCTGCTCCTATTACTATTGTGCCTCATGAAAATATAATTGTGGAAGATAATTATACTTCTTATGATCTTGAAAATCTTTTTGGCACTTGCTTGGAAGAATATGATAATTGCTATACTATTGGTGCTATCCATACTATTAATTATGAGAGTGATTATGCTTATGATATGAAAAGGCCCAAGCTTGGGGATGCTATGTTTGATGAAGATGATGTTTTTGAGAATATATTTGCTGCAATTAATGTTTGTCCCAAGCTTGGGGATGCTACATTTAATGAAGATGATATTTTTAGTCTCCCAAGTTTTGATATGCAAATTTATAATTATGATAGCATGCCTCCTACTTATGATGATTATTGTGATGATACTTATGCTATAAAAAGTGATGAATATATTTATAAAACTTGTCATGATTATGAGTACCCTTTCTCTGAACATTGCTCTTTTAATGTGGAAACAATTTATAGTATTCAAGTCTCTTATGATACTCCCACTATCCCGAATGAGAAGAATTTTGCTTATGTGGAGAGTAATAAAATTTATATGCTTGTAGATCATGAAAAGAATGCTTTAGGTGCTGTTTATATTGTTTAATTCATTCATGATACTACTGAAAATTATTATGAGGGAGGAACATATGCTTGTAGGAATTGCAATAATATCAAGTTTCCTCTCTATGTGCTTAAAGTTTTAAAGTTATGCTTGTTCTGCCTTCCTATGCTAGTTGATTATTGTTCCCATAAGTTGTTTGCTCACAAAATCCCTATGCATAGGAAGTGGGTTATACTTAAATGTGCTAGTCATATTCTTCATGATGCTCTCTTTATGTTACAATTCTTATCTTTTATGTGAGCATCATTGAAATCATCATGCCTAGCTAGGGGCGTTAAACGATAGCGCTTGTGGGGAGGCAACCCAACTTTATTTTTATTCCTGTTTAGTAATAAATAATTCATCTAGCCTCTGTTTAGATGTGGTTTTATGCTTTTAATTAGTGTTTGTGCCAAGTAGAACCTTTGGGAAGACTTGGGGAAAGTCTTGTTGATCATGTTGTAAAAAACAGAAACTTTAGCGCTGACGAGAATTGCTGCCAGTTTTTATTGGAGAGTGCTATGGAGTTAATTCTTTTTGCAGATGATTAATAGACAAATTACTCAGGTCCACCAATTCAGTTGAGAATTTTATGAGTTCCAGAAGTATATGTTTGATCCAGATTACTACAGACTGTTCTGTTTTTGACAGATTCTGTTTTCTATGTGTTGTTTGCTTATTTTGATGAATCTATGAGTAGTATCGGAGGGTATGAACCATAGATAAGTTGGAATAAAGTATATATTACACCAATATGAATTTATAATGAGTTCACAATAGTACCTAAGTGGTGATTTATTTTCTTATACTAACGGAGCTTACGAGTTTTCTGTTAAGTTTCGTGTTGTGAAGTTTTCAAGTTTTGGGTAAAGATTCGATGGACTATGGAATAAGGAGTGGCAAGAGCCTAAGCTTGGGGATTCCCAAGGCAACAAAAGATAATATTCAAGGACAACCAAGAGCCTAAGCTTGGGGATGCCCCGGAAGGCATCCCCTCTTTCGTCTTCATTCATCGGTAACTTTACTTGGAGCTATATTTTTATTCACCACATGATATGTGTTTTGATTGGTGCGTCAATTTATTTTGTTAGTATTTGCTTGATGTCATTTAGAACAATGTTTTTCATCTTTTATTTCAATAAATGTGGCATTGATAGCCTTTGCTATGCCTATTTTACAAGTCATCATGTTGCTGTTTGAAAATAGAAAGTTTACCGCTGTTGCAACAATTCCCTAGAAAAGTCAGAATGTGATAAAATGTTGAAATATTTTGCATACTAAGCTCTGATAAATCTACTACAGTGGGAATTTTCTTTCATAATTTTTGGAGCTAGGGAAGTATGGATCTTGCTGCACTCTTTACAGACTGTCCTGTTTAGGCAGATTGCTGTTATGTTTGCATTGTTTGCATATGTTTGCTTCTTTTCTATTTGAGGATAGGACTATTAAATATGCAGAGGCATTTAGTATGCAATGTTGAATAATAATTTTAGTGATTTGCTACAGTATAGTATGATAAGCTTTTTGCAATGGTTTATACTAACTTATCTCACGAGTCCTTGTTGAGTTTTTTGTGGATGAAGCTTTTGAGATTTAGGGAGACCGTGATATGAGAGGAATTAAGGAGACACAAAAGCTCAAGCTTGGGGATGCCCAAGGCATCCCAAGATAATATTTCAAGAGGTCTCAAGCGTCTAAGCTTGGGGATGCCCCGGTTGGCATCCCACCTTTCTTCTTCAACAACTATCGGTTAGTTTCGGTTGATCCTAAGTTTTTGCTTCTTCACATGATGTTTGCCATTCTTAGAATGTCATTTTATTTTGTTTTGCTTGCTGTTTGAATAAATTATCGAGATCTGAAATTATTAAATGAGAGAGAGTCTTCACATAGCCACATAATTATTTAAACTACTCATTGATCTTCACTCATATCTTTTTGGAGTAGTTTGTCATTTACTCGTGTGCTTCACTTATATCCTATGAGTAAATAGTTGAGTGAGCGAATATCATAAATCTGAAATTATATATGTTTCATATGCTTATCATATGGGGAGTGATGACTTCACATATAAGAAGTAGAAGTGGTGAATTTATTGAAGGTTAGCAAACATTGTATTGGTCACTTGAACAATTCATGAAAGAATATTGAAGGAAGAGAGATTTCACATATAAATATACTATCTTGGACATCTTTTGTTGTTGTGAGCACTCATTAAAATATGACATGCTAAAAGGTTGAGGTTGGACAAGGCAGACAACGTAATGGGTTATGTTTTCTTATATCTGAAATAAAGTATATTGTAATGGATCATCCAACATGTTGAGCTTGCAATTCCCCCTCATGCTAGCCAAATTCTTCACACCAAGTAGAGATACTACTTGTGCTTCCAAACATCCCTTAAACCAGTATTGCCATGAGAATCCACCATACCTACCTATGGATTGAGTAAGATCCTTCAAGTAAGTTGTCATCGGTGCATGCAATAAAAATTGCTCTCTAAATATGTATGATATTTTAGTGTGGAGAAAATAAGCTTTATACGATCTTGTGATATGAAAGCAATAAAAGCGACGGACTGCATAATAAAGGTCCCTATCACAGGGGACAATAAAGTGACCGTTCTTTTGCATTAAGATTTTATGCATCCAACTTTAAAACCGCATGACAACCTCTGCTTCCCTCTGCGAAGGGCCTATCTTTACTTTCATCTTCTACCCTTATGCAAGAGTCATGGTGATCTTCACCTTTCCTTTTTACATTTGTGTTGGAAAGATTTTGATATATATATATATATCCAATTGGATGTAAGGCATCATGAACTATTATTGTTGACATTACCCTTGAGGTAAAAGGTTGGGATGTGAATTTATAAGCCCCTATCTTTCTCTATGTCTGATTAAAACTTTGAACCATAAATATCACGTGAGTGTTAGCAATTGTGAAAGACTACATGATAGTTGAGTATGTGGGGTTTGCTAAATCAAAGCTCTGACATAGACTCTTCCCGAAAATAAGATGAATTGTAATTGTTTGATGACTGATAACACGGTTTGTTATTTTCAAGAAAGTTTATGATCTATACTTTAACATGTGAATAGTTTGTTACTTGATCATGCGAAGCTTTATGAGATGAGCTATTGTTATGATATATACTAATGCTAGAAAAGGTGATTGGAAGTATCATTGATCAAACTTGTGCACCTGCTAGCATTAACACTTCATAAATGATTTCTTTTATCATTTACCTACTCGAGGACGAGCAGGAATTAAGCTTGGGGATGCTGATACATCTCCAATGTATCTATAATTTATGAAGTATTCATGCAATTATATTATCCATCTTGGATGTTTATTGGGCTTTACTATGCACTTTTATATTACTTTTGGGACTAACCTATTGACCCAGAGCCCAGTGCCAGTTTCTGTTTTTTCCCTTGTTTCAGTTTTTCACGGAAAAGGAATATCAAACGGAATCCAAACGGAATGAAACCTTCGAAAAAGTTATTTTTGGAAGGAAAGCAATACAGGAGACTTGGAGTGCATGTCGGGAAAGAAACGAGGGAGGCACGAGGTAGGGGCGTGCCCTCCACCCTCGTGGGCCCCTTGTGGCTCCCCTGACGTATTTCTTCCACCTATATATCTCCATACACCCAAAAACGACCAGGGGGCACAATAGATCGGGAGTTCCGCCGCCAGAAGCCTCCGTAGCCACCGAAAACCAATCTAGACCCGTTCCGGCACCTTGCCGGAGGGGGAACCCTTCATCGGTGGCCATCTTCATCATCCCGGTGCTCTCCATGACGAGGAGGGAGTAGTTCTCCCTCGGGGCTGAGGGTATGTACTAGTAGCTATGTGTTTGATCTCTCTCTCTCTCTCTCTCTCTCGTGTTCTTGAGGTGGTACGATCTTGATGTATCGCGAGCTTTGCTATTATAGTTGGATCTTATGATGTTTCTCCCCCTCTACTCTCTTGTAATGGATTGAGTTTCCCCTTTCAAGTTATCTTATCGGATTGAGTCTTTAAAGATTTGAGAACACTTAATGTATGTCTTGCCATGCGTATCTGTGGTGACAATGGGATATCACGTCATTCACTTGATGTATGTTTTGGTGATCAACTTGCGGGTTCCACCCATGAACCTATGCATAGGGGTTGGCACATGTTTTCGTCATGATTCTCTGGTAGAAACTTTGGGGCACTCTTTGAGGTTCTATGTGTTGGTTGAATAGATGAATATGAGATTGTGTGATGCATATCGTATAATCATACCCACGGATACTTGAGGTGACATTGGAGTATCTAGGTGACATCAGGGTTTTGGTTGATTTGTGTCTTAAGGTGTTATTCTAGTACGAACTCTAGGGCTGTTTGTGACACTTATAGGAATAGCCCAACGGATTGATTGGAAATAATAACTTTGAGGTGGTTCGTACCCTACCATAATCTCTTCGTTTGTTCTCCGCTATTAGTGACTTTGGAGTGACTCTTTGTTGCATGTTGAGGGATAGTTATGTGATCCAATTATGTTATTATTGTTGAGAGGACTTGCACTAGTGAAAGTATGAACCCTAGGCCTTCTTTCCTAGCATTGCAATACCGTTTTAGCTCACTTTTATCATTAGTTACCTTGCTGTTTTTATAATTTCAGATTACAAAAACCTATATCTACTATCCATATACTACTTGTATCACCATCTTTTCGCCGAACTAGTGCACTTATACAATTTACCATTGTATTGGGTGTGTTGGACACACAACAGACTCTTTGTTATTTGGTTGCAGGGTTGCTTGAGAGAGACCATCTTCATCCTACGCCTCCCACGGATTGATAAACGTTAGGTCATCCACTTGAGGGAAATTTGCTACTGTCCTACAAACCTCTGCACTTGGAGGCCCAACAACGTCTACAATAAGAAGGTTGTGTAGTAGACATCAGAGACGTATCAAGCATCCCCAAGCTTAATTCCTGCTCGTCCTCTAGTAGGTAAATGATAAAAACAGAATTTTTGATGTGGAATGCTTCCTAACATATTTCTCAATGTAATTTTTCTTTATTGTGGCCATGAATGTTCAGATCGAAAGATTCAAGATAAAAGTTTAATATTGACAAGAAATAATAATACTTCAAGCATACTAACTAAGCAATTATGTCTTCTCAAAATAACATGGCCAAAGAAAGTCATCCCTACAAAATCATATAGTTTGGTCATGCTCCATTTTCTCACACAAGAATGCTCTCATCATGCACAACCCCGATGACAAGCCAAGCAATTGTTTCACACTTTAGTAATCTCAAACTTTTTCAACTTTCACGCAATACATGAGCGTGAGCCATGGATATAGCACTATGGGTGGAATATAATAGAATGAGGGGGTTATGTGGAGAAGACAAAAAGGAGAAAGTCTCACATCGACGCGGCTAATCAATGGGCTAGGGAGATGCCCATCAATTGATGTCAATGCAAGGAGTAGGGATTGCCATGCAACGGATGCACTAGAGCTATAAATGTATGAAAGCTCAACAAAAGAAACTAAGTGGGTGTGCATCCAACTTGCTTGCTCACGAAGACCTAGGGCACTTGAGGAGGCCCATTGTTGGAATATACAAGCCAAGTTCTATAATGAAAAGTTCCCACTAGTATATGAAAATGACAAAACAAGAGACTCTCTATCATAAAGATCATGGTGCTACTTTGAAGCACAAGTGTGGAAAAAGGATAGTAGCATTGCCCCTTTTTATTCTCTTTTTTTGGGCCTTCCTTTTTTTTTCTTTTTCTTTCTTTTCTTTTTTTGGGACAATGCTCTATTAATGATGATCATCACACTTCTATTTATTTACAACTCAATGATTACAACTCGATACTAGAACAAGATATGACTCTATATGAATGCCTCCGGCGGTGTACCGGGATGTGCAATGACTCATGAGTGACATGTATGAAAGAATTATGAACGGTGGCTTTGCCACAAATACGATGTCAACTACATGATCATGCAAGGCAATATGACAATGATGATGCATGTCATAATAAACGGAACGGTGGAAAGTTGCATGGCAATATATCTCGGAATGGCTATGAAAATGCCATAATAGGTAGGTATGGTGGCTGTTTTGAGGAAGATATAAGGAGGTTTATGTGTGATAGAGCGTATCGTATATCACGGGGTTTGGATGCACCGGCGAAGTTTGCACCAACTCTCAAGGTGAGAAAGGGCAATGCACGGTACCGAAGAGGCTAGCAATGATGGAAGGGTGAGAGTGCGTATAATCCATGGACTCAACATTAGTCATAAAGAACTCACATACTTATTGCAAAAATCTACAAGTCATCAAAAACTGCATCTATGCGCATGCTCCTAGGGGGATAGATTGGTAGGCCTCATCAAAATGACACAAGTTTACCATACGTGCATGCTAAGGACTTGCAAACTTCAACACAAGTATTTCTCAAATTCACAACTACTCAACTAGCACAACTTTGATATCACTATCTCCATATCTCAAAACAATCATCAAGTATCAAACTTCTCTTAGTATTCAATGCACTTATATGAAAGTTTTTATTATGCCTAAAAGCAAATTGCCATGTTGTTCTAAAGGACTCTCAAAATAATATAAGTGAAGCATGAGAGATCAATTATTTCTATAAAATAAAACCACCGCCGTGCTCTAAAAGATATAAGTGAAGCACTAGAGCAAAAACTATATAGCTCAAAAGATATAAGTGAAGCACATAGAGTATTCTAATAAATTCCAATTCATGTGTGTCTCTCTCAAAAGGTGTGTACAGCAAGGATGATTGTGGTAAACTAAAAAGCAAAGACTCAAATCATACAAGACGCTCCAAGCAAAACACATATCATGTGGTGAATAAAAATATAGCTCCAAGTAAAGTTACCGATGAACGAAGACGAAAGAGGGGATGCCTTCCGGGGCATCCCCAAGCTTAGGCTTTGGTGTCCTTGTATTTACCTTGGGGTGCCATGGGCATCCCCAAGCTTAGGCTCTTGCCACTCCTTGTTCCATAATCCATCAAATCTTTACCCAAAACTTGAAAACTTCACAACACAAAACTTAAAAGAAAATCTTCGTGAGCTCCGTTAGAAAGAAAACAAACACACCACTTCAAGGTACTGTAATGAACTCATTCTTTATTTATATTGGTGTTAAACCTACTGTATTCCAACTTCTCTATGGTTTATAAACTCTTTTACTAGCCATAGATTCATCAAAATAAGCAAACAACACACGAAAAACAGAATCTGTCAAAAACAGAACAGTCTGTAGTAATCTGTAGGTTTCGACACTTCTGGAACCCCAAAAATTCTAAAATAAATTTCTGGACGTGAGGAATTTATCTATTAATCATCTGCAAAAAGAATTAACTAAATAGCACTTTCCAAATAAAAATGCAGCAATTCTCGTGAGCGCTAAAGTTTCTGTTTTTTACAGCAAGATCAAAAAGACTTTCCCCAAGTCTTCCCAACGGTTCTACTTGGCACAAACACTAATTAAACACAAAAAACACAACCAAAACAGAGGCCAGATAAATTATTTATTACTAAACAGGAGCAAAAATCAAGGAATAAAAATAAAATTGGGTTGACTCTCAACAAGCGCTATCGTTTAACGCCCCAAGCTAGGCATAAAAGCAAGGATAGATCTAGGTATTGCCATCTTTGGTAGGCAATCCATAAGTGGCTCTCATAATAGATTCATATGGTAATTTAATTTTCTTTCTAGGGAAATGTTCCATGCCTTTCCTTAATGGAAATTGGAATCTAATATTCCCTTCCTTCATATCAATAATTGCACCAATCGTTCTAAGGAAAGGTCTACCAAGAATAATAGGACACGAAGGATTGCAATCTATGTCAAGAACAATGAAATCTACGGGCACATAGTTCCTATTTGCAACAATAAGAACATCATTAATTCTTCCCATAGGTTTCTTAATAGTGGAATCCGCAAGGTGCAAGTTTAAAGAACAATCATCAAATTCACGGAATCCTAGCAAATCACATAAAGTTTTCAGAATCGTGGAGACACTAGCACCCAAATCACACAAAGCATAGCATTCATGATCTTTAATTTTAATTTTAATAGTAGGTTCCCACTCATCATAAAGTTTTCTAGGGATAGAAACTTCCAACTCAAGTTTTTCTTCATAAGATTGCATCAAAGCATCAACGATATTGCCGGGGTTGCTGATCCACGGGCACCTATGGGACCGGCGGACCGGGTCCCTTTTTGGTTCGGCGGGGGCGGAGGTCGGCGCAAAGAGCAGATCGAGGCGAAGCACGCGGGCGATTTACCCAGGGTTCGGGCCGCACGGATGCGTAAAACCCTACTCCTGCTTTGTGGTGTTATATTGATTTCTAGCTCGGGAGCGCGGAGTGCTACAGTGCACACCAGCAGCTAGCAAAACCGAGCGTGAGTGTTCGAAGTGGCTAACCCAGCGTGAGTGTTCGAAGTGGCTAACCCAGTGTGAGTGTTCGAAGTGGCTAACCCCCCCCCCCTCGTTGCACTCGGGCTCCTTTTATATGCTCAAGGGGTTACCGACATAGCAACGGGGGGCAAAAATGTAAAAGTGGTGGTTGGTACAGCTACCTGTACAGTGTTATCATACCTAACCCTGGCGGCAGGGGACAAGGGCATTAATTGCCGTCTGTGTCGCCAAGACAGTACCGAAAGGACCGCTAGGGACGCCACCGTTTGCCACGGGTTATCTTGTCAGCCTGCTTGCCACCTCGCACCCCTAGCTGCACGGCCCCTGCCACGTGTGCTCCGGAGGGCCCAAAGCGACACGTTGGCAGGTGTGCTGGAGCGCGGGCATGAAGTGGGGGTTTCCCGCGGCAAGGTCCTTGCCGCGGTCGTTGCCTTGTCGTATTCGGGAGCTTGTCGCTCACGGGCCTTGCCGGGACGCGCGGCGCGTCGCGGCAAGCTTTCTTGGTATGCCTTGAGTGGCCTTCCCGGCAAGCTCCTCTTGCCGGGGTCTTGTCTTCTTCCCGGCAGCTTCTCTTGCCGGGGCCTTGGTTGGCCTTCCCGGCAAGCTCCTCTGCCGGGGCCTTCCTCTTGCCGGGGCCTTGGTTTTAATACTTTGTTCTTGAATGGTCTTCAAAGGCCGCGGAGGGTCTTGGCGGTCCCCCGGCAAGCCTTGCCGCGGGGTGCTGCGACCGCCCGTGCACAAGTTCGGGATACTAGGGTACCCCTACTCTAGTACACCGACAGGAGCCCCCGGGCCTGGGCCAGACACGGTGCCGAGCGCTGTTGGGCCAGGCCCAAAACAGTGCACGGGCACGCGCGGCCTAGGTCACGCCATTCCGCCGCTTCCACCGCCCCGGAACGGCACGCGTTGAATGCGGCGTCGTGGCGAGAGTTCGTGGGTGGTTATTTTATTCGGAAATGCGGAACGTCCGCCCCCTCCCCTTTTATAAGCAGAGGAAATGGGGGCAGTTCGCACATTCGCCCGTTGCTGTTTCCAATCTCAGACCTCCGCCGCTCCCTTGCCTTCAGAGCAGAGAGAGAGAGAGCAGCGCCCCCCATCGCCACCAGCATCACCAATGCCGTCGGCCTCCTCCACTACTTCCGCCATGGCTCCGAAAGCCGACAAGGGGAAGGCCGTGAAGTCGACCGAGGCGCATCGGCTCGCGGCGCTGCGGAAGGAGCGGGCAGTTTTCCCCCCAAAGCTTGACGCGAAGAAGCTGAGGGAGAGGTACTACCTCTTCTGGTCGGCAGAGACACGCGCGCATCCGCGCACAAAGGTACTCCCCGCCATTGCTTGGAAGAAGGCTCCAAACGGATACCCCTTCTTCGCTCTGTTCTTCTACTGCGGGCTCTGCCCGCCTTTCTCTGATTTCTTCTGCGACATCATGAATACGTACGGGTTCCATCTCCTTGACTTCACTCCCAACGCCGTCCTGACAATGGCAGTTTTCGCACACCTTTGCGAAAACTTTGTCGGAGTCCTTCCCAACGTAGCCCTCTCCGCCACTTTTTCATACCCCGAGTAGAGAGAGGAGAGCCTCTATCCGGCGGGATTGCCTGGATCTCAAGGCGGCAAGAAGAGAGACCTATCTGGAGGAGATTCCGCGGCAAGTGGGAGGAGTGGAGAGCTGATTGGTGCTGGATTGACGAGGAGAGGACAGCCATTCACTCCCCGCGCAAACCCCAGTAGCACGCGGCAGCGATTGGAGTGACATGGCTCCGGAGGACGCCAGGCTGAAGATTGCCGTCACCAGGATCCTGCGCCTGAGGCTTGCCGGGCTTACTGTTGGCGCTGTTGGCGCAGACTTCCTTCGCCGCCGCATCGCCCCCCTGCAGGAACGGGGGAGGCCCACTTGGGAGTTCAAGAACGCGGCAGACATCATGAGGCTGCGGCCAGGCCTCAATTACAACTTCACAGTCCTGGAGCTCAACGCGATGCTGCAGGAGCTGTTCAAATATGACCCCCAGCATCCCGAGGTGTTCAGGTTGCCGGGGGGCGTCGTGCCTTTGTGCAACAATTCCGAGCTCGACCGCATCCGTGCAATGATGCCGGAGTGCGACTCGCACGGGATTGTGCCAACTTGGCAGGAGCCCTGCAGACGAGGTCGTGCAGCATTCTTCGACGACTTGGTGGAAGTGCCAATCCGCTCGACGAGAAGGACGGCCTCACCCGCGACACCACGAATGCGGAGTTGGCGCTCATCGCCACCAGGATGGAGGAGGCAGCGGCAGCCGCAGCCGCGGGCGAGTTCGGGTTTTACTGTGGAGGAGGCTGATGCAGCGGAAGCGCAAGCATGCCGAGGCGAAGGGGAACGCCGCCGGCAAGAAGGAGCTTGTCAGGCGTGACGCCGAGCCGAGCGAGCCCGCCAGGGACATGAGCGGCTCATTGGAAATCAACTCTTCTTCCTCCTCGCCTTCAGGCAGCTTGCTCAAGCAGGGCCTCCACCCCCCAAGAAGGCGTCTCCGCAAGGCTTGTGATGTGGCGGAGCGGCAAGCGGGCCGACAGTCGCCACGCTGCGTGACGCGCTCGACCACAGCAGACACCGCTGCCGCGGGAGCGCCTCGTGCTACGACGGCAACTGGAGCGGAGTCTAGCCGGACCACCGCTTCAGTCCCCGCCGCTACTCGCGCCGTGCCAACAGCCGGAGTGGGGTCGCCTCAGGCCGCCGCCACTGCTCCCTCCAAGTGGCCAAGGGAAGCTTCTCCTCCGCCTCCTTGCGCCGGGCGCACGCCGGGCTTCGATTTCTCCGCGTTAAGCCTCCGACGAGGAAGAGGAAGAAGAGTAAGCTTCTCTTGTTGTACTTGCATTTCTTCAACTCTTGCTATTGGTCTTGTATCTCATTTGCTTTGCTCTGGATTTGTTCCTTCTTAGGACTCTGGCCCAAGAGCGGCAAAGAGAGCCAAGGCCCCGGTGATCGTTGTCGAGGACCAGCCCACTGCGACAGCAGGTGGCGCGCCCGAGACAAGCTTGCCGGACCTGGCGACTTTCCTCCATGGCAGCCCCCAGCGTAAGTGTGTGAATTATTTTCCGCGGCGAGGCGCGCATGGGTACTCGTCTTTGCTAATATTTGGCTTGTTGACTTGTGTAGGAGCCGGCAGCCCCTCCGAGCCAAGTGAAAATCCCCCGACAAGGGAGAATTCTCCGGCAAGGGAGGGTTCTCTCAAGGGAGAGCCCCCGGCAAGGGAGGGATCTCCGGCAAGGGAGAAGTCTCCGGCAAGGGAGGGTTCTCCGGCGAGGGACAACGCCAAGTGGCCCCCCGACGGCGGAGACCACGACCAGAACCCAGTGCAGGTACTCCTCTTCGCTTCAAAACTTCCCTTGGTTCTTCTCTAGATTTTCTTGAGTTTTTGCTGGATTTTGCTTGACTCTTCCCCCTTTTTCCGTCGTCAGATCCACCCGCTGCGGAGCAAATGGAAACCGAGGTCGCCCGACGAGGCAGCCGGTGGTGGCGACGCCGCCGGCGCTGAGGCCGCCAAGGCAGACGCCGCGGCAACTGGCGAGGAATCTGGCGATCGTACTGACGGCCCAGAGGCCGCAGGAGCGCCAGGCGCTACGCCGACCGCCGACCCGTCCGCCAAAGCCGCAGCGCCAAGCTCCGGGGAGCCCCAGCCGGGCGTCTATTTGAAGGCCGGCAACGACGTCTTCATCAATCTTCCCTGGGCATCAAGCTCCAGAGCGCCGGTTGAGGGGGAGGTCTTCGACGAAGAAGTGCTGGCCTCCGCGGGGCTGAAGCTGGTCGACGCGCCAAGCAGCAGCAGCAACGAGCCCGAAGAAGAGCGGCTGCTGCGCAGGTTGATGTCGCTCTACCGCGCGCGACAAGCCAAGCTGGAGTCCCGCGAGGCGCTTGTCGCGAAGGCGGGGGCAGACATTGAGAAGCGCGCAGAAGAGCTCGGGGGCTTCCACCAGGAAGCCCTCCGATCCCTGGCGGAGGAGCGTGAGCGGCTCGTTGAAGCGCAGAAGGCCTTTCTCCTCGAGAAGGCCGACGCCGAAGAGCGCCAGCGACTTGCCGCTGTGAAGCTAGCCGCGGAGGAGGGCGAGCTGGCGCAGCGGAAGGTCAATCTCGACGCCCACGAGGAGGAGCTTGCCTCGCGCGAGGAGAAGCTTGGCGAAGCCCTCAAGCAAGCGGAGGATGCTGCCGCCGCCGCTGAGGCCGCCAAGGAGGAGTTGAAGACGAAGGTGGCGCGGCTGGAGGCCGATCTCTACGAGAAGGGCAGGGAGCTCAGCGCCGCCAAGGTCTCCAACGTGGATCTTGAGTTGAAGCTAACCACTTTGACCAAGACTCTGGACAGCGCCAAGGAGCGGGAGGCGGCCTTGAAGGAGGAAATCAAGGCCGACAAGGCGCTGCTGGAGAGCGCTGCCACCGCCCAGAACGCCTTCAGGGAAACCGTGACGCACTGGACGGAGAGCCTTGTGAACGCCGCCACGGACATCGACAAGGAGCTGGCGCAACTGGGGATAGAGGATCTCAGGTATTCCACCGACGACAACCTCCAACCCAGCGCCAAGCTCGTCCTGTTCTTCAAGGGTGTGGCGACGGCCCTTCAGCGACTCCGAGAGAGGATCCCCAAGCAACTAGCTGACGAGTCACGCGAGATCTGCGCAGGAGCCCTCGAGAAGGTGTTGATGAAGGTGGCCTTCCGCAATCCGGGCCTCCGCCTCACCAACATCCTCAGATCCTTGCCGCCAGAAGCCGACCTGGAGGAGCTCAAGGCCCTTGTCGCACCCATTGTGGACAAGGTGAGCGGGTTCAAGCGGGTCGAGGGCGATCGCGTAGATTAGGCCGCTCATTTCTTCTTTTCTTGTCGCTGTTTACCTCGTCATGAAAACAATTTATTAGAGCTGCGACAAGTTATTTTTGTAATATAACTTGATTTCGGGTAGCCATTGCAATGTTATTCCCTCTACTTGACTCTTTGCTTTGTATGCTTTTACCCTACGCTTTCAGGGAACTTGCCGGTGCAGGCACCCGAGCCGCGAGCGCTGAGTGCGGAACGTCAGCAGCCTGCTGGCGGTGCCGCTACCGGCAAGAAACCTTGTCGCAACTAGTTGCAGCTCACTTAAGTTGCTGAGCGGACTCGAAGCAAAGTAAGGGCGCTAGCGGCTCACTTAAGTTGCTGAGCGGACTCGAAGCAAAGTAAGGGCGCTAGCAGCTCACTTAAGTCGTTGAGCGGACTCGAAACGAAGTAAGGGCGCAACTAGCTACGAGTTGGTTCCTCCGCGCACAGGTTTTACATACAAAGCACGGCCGTTCAAGGGAGATAACTTAAAATTTAGAAAATTTGATTGCTCAAACTTTGGCAACTTATCTTTTCTGTTGTTTGTTTCCCGGCAAGGCGAAATTCTTGAACGACGTCTGGTCCATACCCTTTTCTTCTCCTCCCCCCCCCTCCCCGGCAAACTTGTGCGCAAGGGAGCCTTCCTTTCCTTGTGAAAAAGAAAGAAGAGAAAATACAGATATGGAGCCTTATGGCTTGTTATTCCTTACCGTGGAGCAGGTGCTGCACAAAGTGTCAGATCATATATGCCAGAAAATAGAAAGCATAAAATTGACAAAATGTGCGGAGCACACTAGCTTTACTTATGCACGGGATCTGCGCCCGGCTCTGTACAAAGGATTACATGCAACAGCGGCAAGACTTTGTACAAAAGAGGGGTGGTTGCCGGACAGGGTCCGACAACCGCGCCTTACGGGTAAAACTTACGAGGATGCTCGATATTCCAGGAGTTGCTCACCGGAATGGCATCTTCGGTCTCAAGGCGGACAGCGCCGGGCCTAGTGACTCGTTTCACCCGGTAAGGGCCTGCTCACTTTGGCGTCAACTTGTTGGGATTCTTGGCGGGATGAACGCGCCGAAGAACAAGGTCGCCTACCTCACGTTACTCCCTTTACTTGACTCTCTGCTTTGTATGCTTTTACCCTACGCTTTTAGGGAACTTGCCGGTGCAGGCACCCGAGCCGCTAGCGCTAAGTGCGGAACATCAGTAGCCTGCTGGCGGTGCCGCCGCCGGCAAGAAACCTTGTCGCAACTAGTTGCAGCTCACTTAAGTTGCTGAGCGGACTCGAAGCAAAGTAAGGGCGCTAGCGGCTCACTTAAGTTGCCGAGCGGACTCGAAGCAAAGTAAGGGCGCTAGCAGCTCACTTAAATCGTTGAGCGGACTCGAAACGAAGTAAGGGCGCAACTAGCCACGAGTCGGTTCCTCCGCGCACAGGTTTTACATACAAAGCGCGGTCATTCAAGGGAGATAACTTAAGATTTAAAAAATCTGATTACTCAAACCTTGGCAACTTAACTCCCTTACTCGTCGGCAGGTTGACGTGCATGGTGATCCTGGGCGCTCCGAGATCCGCCAGCTCGATCTTGATCTAGCAAACGCATGGTATCGTGAGTACCATGACGCTGCCGGTCCCACGCCTCCTGAGATGGGCGCGGTGCATGCACGGACGCCGAGGTCTTGGAGTGCGCCCGGTCATTGTGGGAGCCGGCTGCGCCGCCGGTGGGCAGCGCAGCCTTGTCCTGGGACCTGGCAGCACCGTGAGTTCCCCCGCCGACGCGTGCCCTTCCGCCGGTGCCTGTCCCACCAGCCGTTTGCTCCGGCGGTAGCTGGTTCGGCGCGGACGGAGCAGCTGCCTCCGAAACTTTCTTCTTCGGCGGCATGTTGATGAAGATGATGAAGATCTAGCTCGCAAGAATGCCGGATCTGGTTCGCACAACTTCGGCGCCCCCTACCTGGCGCGCCAGAGATGCCGGGGTTGCTGATCCACGGGCACCTATGGGACCGGCGGACCGGGTCCCTTTTTGGTTCGGCGGGGGCGGAGGTCGCGCAAAGAGCAGATCGAGGCGAAGCACGCGGGCGATTTACCCAGGTTCGGGCCGCACGGATGCGTAAAACCCTACTCCTGCTTTGTGGTGTTGTATTGATTTCTAGCTCGGGAGCGCGGAGTGCTACAGTGCACACCAGCAGCTAGCAAAACCGAGCGTGAGTGTTCGAAGTGGCTAACCCAGCGTGAGTGTTCGAAGTGGCTAACCCAGCTCCTCGTTGCACTCGGGCCTCCTTTTATATGCTCAAGGGGTTACCGACATAGCAACGGGGGTAAAGGGCAAAAATGGAAAGGTGCTTGTGGTAGGTACAGCTACCTGCTACAGTGTTATCATACCTAACCCTGGCGGCAGGGGACAAGGGCATTAATTGCCCGTCTGTGTCGCCTAGACAGTACCGAAAGGGACCGCTAGGGACGCCACCGTTTGCCACGGTGGTTATCTTGTCAGCGCCTGCTTGCCCACCTCGCACCCCTAGCTGCACGGCCCCCTGCCACGTGTGCTCCGGAGGGCCCTAAGCGACACGTTGGCAGGTGTGCTGGAGCGCGGGCACGAAGTGGGGGTTTCCCGCGGCAAGCTCCTTGCCGCGGTCGTCGTCTTGTCGTGTTCGGGAGCTTGTCGCTCACCGGGTCTGCCGGGACGCGCGGCGCGTCGCGGCAAGCTTTCTTGGTATGCCTTGAGTGGCCTTCCCGGCAAGCTCCTCTTGCCGGGGTCTTGTCTTCTTCCCGGGCAGCTTCTCTTGTCGGGGCCTTGGTTGGCCTACCCGGCAAGCTCCTCCTGCCGGGGCCTTGGTTGGCCTTCCCGGCAAGCTCCTCTTGCCGGGGCCTTGGTTTTAATACTTTGTTCTTGAATGGTCTTCAAAGTAGCCGCGGAGGGTCTTGGCGGTCGCCCGGCAAGCCTTGCCGCGGGGGCTGCGACCGCCCGTGCACAAGTTCGGGATACTAGGGTACCCCTACTCTAGTACACCGACAAGATATGTTTAGTAAAAGCTTTATTTTGACTATAAGCATCAGGAGAATTTAGCACGGATTGCAACAAGGAAATACAATCTATCAAAGAGAAATTATCATAATTAAATTCCTTGAAATCCAAAATAGTGTGTTCGTTGGTATCTAAAGTTTTGACCTCTTCAATCCCACTTTTACCAATTTTTGAATCAAGATCTAAAAACTCCGAATTTTTGGAACGCCTTCTAGGCAAAGGTGGCCCATCTTCAGTCCCATCATTATCAAGATTCATATTGCAAAACAAAGATTTAATAGGAGACACATCAATAACTTTTAGATCTTCATCTTTATTTTCATAGAAACTAGAAGAACACGCTTTCCCAAAGCAATCTTTCATAGCACGCATCCTAGCGGTTCTTTCTTTGCACTCATCAATGGAAATTCTCATGGCTTTGAGAGACTCATTGATATCATGCTTAGGTGGGATAGATCTAAGTTTCAAAGAATCAACATCAAGAGAAATTCTATCAACGTTCCTAGCCAATTCATCAACCTTAAGCAATTTTTCTTCAAGGAAAGCATTGAAATTCTTTTGTGAATTCATAAACTCCTTAACACTAGTCTCAAATTCAGAGGGCATATTATTAAAATTTCCATAAGAATTGTTGTAGGAATTACCATAATTATTAGAGGAATTACTAGGAAATGGCCTAGAATTAAAATTACTTCTATACGCGTCGTTACCAAAATTGTTCCTACCAACAAAATTCACATCCATAGATTCATTATTATTCTCAATCAAAGTAGACAAAGGCATATCAGTAGGAGCACTCCTATTAGAAAACAATTTCATAAGTTCATCCATCTTTCCACTCAAAACATTAATCTCTTCAATTGCATGCACATTTTTACTAGTAGATCTTTTAGTGTGCCATTGAGAATAATTAACCATAATACTATCTAGGAGTTTGGTAGCTTCTCCTAAAGTGATTTCCATAAAAGTGCCTCCCGTGGCCGAATCTAAAATATTTCTAGAAGCAAAATTCAATCCGGCATGATTTTTTTGTATAATCATCCAAAGATTCAAACCATGTGTAGGGCAATTACGTATCATTAATTTCATCCTCTCCCAAGCTTGTGCAACATGTTCATGATCAAGTTGCTTAAAATTCATAATATCGTTTCTAAGAGAGATGATCTTAGTGGGAGGAAAATATTTAGAGACAAAATCATCTTTGCACTTATTCCATGAATCAATACTATTTTTAGGCAAAGACGAAAACCAAGCTTTAGCACGATCTCTAAGCGAAAACGGAAATGGCTTAAGTTTAACAATATCATTATCCACATATTTCTTCTTTTGCATATCACACAAATCAACAAAGTTGTTTAGATGGGTAGCGGCATCTTCACTAGGAAGGCCGGCGAATTGATCTTTCATGACAAGATTCAACAAAGCAGCATTAATTTCACAAGATTCAACATTGGTAAGAGGAGCAATCAAAGTGATAAGAAAATCATTGTTGTTGGTATTGGTAAAGTCACACAATTTAGTATTGTCTTGAGTCATCATGACAAGCAAGCAATCCAACACACGAGCAAACAAGAAGCAAGCGGAAAAGAGGCGAACGGAAAAAGAGAAGGGAACTGAAAAAGAGGGCGTAGAAAACGGCAAGGGTGAAGTGGGGGAGAGGAAAACGAGAGGCAAATGGCAAATAATGTAATGCGAGGGATGAGAGTTTGTGATGGGTACTTGGTATGTCTTGACTTGTGCGTAGACTCCCCGGCAACGGTGCCAGAAATGGCTCATTGTCGGGAGTCAAATCTTGACTTGACTTGGCGCGAATCTCCCCGGCAACGACACCAGAAGTCCTTCTTGCTACCTCTTGAGCAATGCGTTGGTTTTCCCTTGAAGAGGAAAGGGTGATGCAGTAAAGTAGCGTAAGTATTTCCCTCCGTTTTTGAGAACCAAGGTATCAATCCATTTGGAGATCACGCTCGAGTCCCACGCACCTACACAAACAAATAAGAACCTCGCAACCAACGTGATAAAGGGGTTGTCAATCCCTTCACGGTCACTTACGAGAGTGAGATCTGATAGATATGATAAGATAATATTTTTGGTATTTTTATTATAAAGAGAAATAAAGATGCAAAGCAAAATAAATGGCAATAGAAATAGCTAAGTGTTGGAAGATTAATATGATGGAAGATAGACCCGGGGGCCATAGGTTTCACTAGTGGCTTCTCTTAAGAGCATAAGTATTACGGTGGGTAAACAAATTACTGTCGAGCAATTGATAGAATTGAGCATAGTTATGAGAATATCTAGGTATGATCATGTATATAGGCATCACGTCTGTGACAAGTAGACCGAAACAATTCTGCATCTACTACTATTACTCCTCACATCGACCGCTATCCAGCATGCATCTAGAGTATTAAGTTCATAAGAACAGAGTAATGCTTTAAGTGAGATGACATGATGTAGAGGGATAAACTCATGCAATATGATATAAACCCCATATTTTTATCCTCGATGGCAACAATACAATACGTGCCTTGCTGCCCCTACTGTCACTGGGAAAGGACACCGCAAGATTGAACCCAAAGCTAAGCACTTCTCCCATTGCAAGAAAGATGAATCTAGTAGGCCAAACCAAACTGATAATTCGAAGAGACTTGCAAAGATAAACCAATCATACATAAAAGAATTCGGAGAAGAATCAAATATTGTTCATAGATAAACTTGATCATAAACCCAGAATTCATCGGATCTCGACAAACACACCGCAAAAGAAGATTACATCGAATAGATCTCCAAGAAGATCGAGGAGAACTTTGTATTGAGATCCAAAGAGAGAGAAGAAGCCATCTAGCTAATAACTATGGACCCGAAGGTCTGAAGTAAACTACTCACACATCACCGGAGAGGCCATGGAGTTGATGTAGAGGCCCCCCGTGATCAATGCCCCCTCTGACGGAGCTCCGGAAAATGCCCCAAGATGGGATCTCTGGGGTACAGAAGGTTGCGACGGTGGAATTAGGTTTTCGTGGTGCTCCTGGATGTTTGGGGGGTACATGGATATATATAGGAGGAAGAAGTAGGTCGGTGGAGCAACGATGGGCCCACGAGGGTGGAGGGCGCGCCAGGGGGGTAGGCGCGCCACCTGACCTGTGGCCTCCTCGATTGTTTGTTGATGCCCACTCCAAGTCTCCTGGATCACGTTTGTTGAGAAAATCACGTTTCCGAAGGTTTCATTCCGTTTGGATTTCGTTTGGTATTCCTTTGTTGCGAAACACTGAAATAGGCAAAAAAACAGCAATTTGGGTTGGGACTCCGGTTAATAGGTTAGTCCCAAAAATAATTTTAAAGTGTAAAATAAAGCCCATTAACATCCAAAACAGATAATATAATAGCATGGAACAATCAAAAGTTATAGATACGTTGGAGACGTATCAATGCTCTAAGTGGGACATTACGCGGGAGGCCCGCACCCGCCCCCCTTCTGCCACATAATTATATGGGACTCCCGCATGTGCCCACGTAAATTTTCATGGGATAGGTGGGTTTAGTGGATATCCCTCGTAACATCATGCATCAATACTGGCCTCAGTTGAATTGTTTTATTCAAACAAAAAGTGCTTTTGTCCCACCTAGAGGTAAAGCGTGCGGGGTAGAAGAGAGTGCCACCGGCAGGGTCGAGCTCGGTGCGGCGGGCACACGATGGCCTTGATTCCGTCCATGGACAAGTACGCGTCCGAGTCGGCGCTATCCTCGGGGCTATTGCCAGGCTCAAGAAGAGGCCACAAGGTCGTCGTCAGTGACGTCGGCATCGACGGCAGAGGCCGAGGAGGGGACGAGCTGGAGAGCGTCAGCTAACCGCTCATGGCATCGCAGGTGCTGCAGAGCGCCGATAGCGTCTACGCAGCAGGTAACCACGGGGGGGGCATGCTTGAAGACCTCACAGAGTCGGGTGTGCACGCGTCGTGACCGACGCAGCGGTGGGCTTTGCCCAACCAGCAGTAGAGCCGCTCCATAATCACGGCGCATGGCCGCCTGCCTAGCCCCCTCTCCTCCTTCGACCACTGGGTGCTCGTCCACTTTCATTTCATTTGCCACGGATCTCTGGTGCAGCTCTGGCCCTAGCGAGCAACGACCTTGCAAACCAGCAGCGTGGTGATCTTCAATAACATGTTGTGGCACTCTGATAGGTCGCCGCTCCCCATGAGTGCCCACTCAAACCAGCACAGCAGCTGCGCAAGCTAGTGGTGGGCCGTGGCGAGGGCCAGGATCTTGCCGGGGCATACGCAACGCCCGTCGCCGGATGGAGCCATGAGGAGGTCGATGCCGAGCATGCTTGCTATGATGGAAGATTTCCACTCGCTGGATGTTGCGATTGCTGCTCGCCTAGGTGGCTCCGCCTCGCCCTAATCCCCACAACTGCTCATCCTGTGGTAATGTGTAAAGGAAGGATGTGGGCATAAGGCCAACTCCACCGCGCGACCTCGTTCTGTTCGGCCCCGTCCATTTGGGGTAAAAGGGACAAACGAGGCGGCCCAGCGCGCTACGGACCAGACACATTGGTCTGTTTTGTGTCCGGGCCGACCCATTTCGAGCGCAAACTTGCGCCGGGTTTGGGTCGCGACGGACATCAAACGGACGCGCATCTCATCCGCGTCGGGGTCACGTGGCAGGTGTCCACCTACCTCCCACCCGCCCACATAAATGCGCACGAGCGAGCGGCCCCGCCTATCATCTGCCTAGGCAAACGGTCGCGGTCCTTCTTAAATGGGAACCCGTGGACCGATCGTCGTCCACACTGCCCCACTCCACCCCGCGGCCTCCTCAAAACTCGACAACCCCAGACCCCAAACCCTAGCCTCGAACTCGCCGACCGGCCGCCCGCAGCCATGGGGCCATGGAACTAAGGCCGCAAAGGCAAGCACGATCGCAAGGCTGGCTCCTCGTCGGGACGCCGCCGCGGCTCCGTGAAGAAGGAGGAGCCCGCATCGCCACCGCGTCGGGTCCCCCGCGCCGGCATCGTTCTCCGTCGCGCCCACAGCCGTCGGCGAGCGCGACCGGCACTACATCGAGGCGGCCGTATGCCACCGTTGAGACAAGGACACCGCTACCATAGAGTGATGTCCACCTCCCCAACAACTGGCACTTGTCGGCCGACCACGTGCCAATCCCGCCGGTCCCGCTGAGTGGCCGTGCGCGCCGCCAGGAAATCGAGCGCCGCCACCGCCTCCTCCCGGACGACCTCTACTACGACGAGAGGTACGCCCCCGACTCGCCATTGTGGGACACTTGGTTCCGCGATGAGCACGATATGCGGCGGCGTGCTTCTTCGCCGGCACGTCAACGGGGCCCGGTGGCCACGTGAGCACCGAGCGGCTGCTCCCTAGGCGCGCGGGCGTACGCGGGTGCGCGGCCTGGCACCCACGTCGTCGCTGTTGCCATCTCCATCACCACCACCACCTCCTCGCATGACAGCAGAGGAGGAGACCCGTCTCATGGCGCGTGTGCTGGAGGACTCCATGCACACGCACGACGAGCGTCAATGGGAGGGCCTCGAGGAGATGACGGCCCTCTCCGCAGCCGGCGATGTCGCCATCCCCGAGCTGGAGATGGTGCCGAAGGAGGAGGTGGTGGAGGAGCCGCCGGTGGCCGCGTTCCACCCGGGCCTGGTGGGCCAGGGGTGGAGCTGGTCATGCACGGCGGAGCAGATGGCGGCCGCCGGGGGGCGTGAACTGGTGCCCC
The DNA here is from genome assembly GCF_003073215.2 of Triticum urartu. Taxonomy (NCBI): domain Eukaryota; kingdom Viridiplantae; phylum Streptophyta; class Magnoliopsida; order Poales; family Poaceae; genus Triticum; species Triticum urartu. The sequence continues at coordinate 196,687,096 of NC_053027.1, read as the reverse complement.
ACGCCGCCGCGGTCACCGGAGCGGGACGCCTCGCCACGGGAGGAGGTGGTGCAGGCACCTGCCAACTTCCAGCCCGCCCGCCCACCTGTGGACGCCGTCGGACTATGTCGACCTTGTCAGCGATGACGACAACACCGGCGGCCACTAAAGACGGTGACGGCCAGGGCATCGAAAGGCGCGATAGGAGCGCGCGGGCGGCGTTTTTTATTTTGTTTTATGTTAATTATGTAACTGGGCCGTTTTGTGGCCGTGGCCCCTAAATTTGTTTTAAGTTTTTTAACTGCGTTTATTTACTTTTTAGGCATTTTATTTAAGTTTTTTTGTTTTTTTAATCACGTCCACCCTGGACATGATTTGGGGTGCGGCCGCGCGTTAGGCGCACCCATGACCCAACGGACAAACGCGGACATGGGCGAACCCATTGCTGTCCCAAAGGGACAAAATCCGGCCAAACCAGACGTCCTTTTGGGGTCGTACGATGGTGTTGGCCTAAGGGCATGGCCAATGCATAGCTTTAGGGTGATGCTATGCATGCCATGTAGGATCAGATGTATGTTCAGATGGTGTAGTTGGATCCTCAACATGGGGCAGATGCTTGGAAAGAAGAAGTGTGACCCGATGCAAAATTTGTAAAGTTGGGGTGGAAAGTAGAGATGCATGTGTATCGGAGTCTCCATTTTCTTTTTCTTGATAAGGCCGTAGTGGTAGTTTGCATTGGAGAGAAAACAACAATGTAGATGTCTCAACCTACTTTTTCTCATAGGGGATTTTTATCCATATGTCATTATTGTACATGCCCTAAGTCGATTACGCGGGATCGCCCGCATGTCTCACTTGATTTTAACGCTTACCCGTGGGTGTGAAGGAAATATTCCCTAGAGGCAATAATAAAGTTATTATTTATTTCCTTATATCATGATAAATGTTTATTATTCATGCTAGAATTGTATTAATCGGAAACATAATACATGTGTGAATATATAGACCGGAGGAACACTTTGTGTGCCACCAAACGTCACAACGTAACTGGGTGATTATAAAGGTGCTCTACAGGTGTCTCCGAAGGTACTTGTTGGGTTGGCGTATTTCGAGATTAGGATTTGTCACTCCGATTGTCAGAGAGGTGTCTCTGGGCCCACTCGGTAATGCACATCACTATAAGCCTTGCAAGCATTGCAAGTAACGAGTTAGTTGCGGGATGATGTATTACGGAACGAGTAAAGAGACTTGCCAGTAACGAGATTGAACTAGGTATTGAGATACCGACGATCGAATCTTGGGCAAGTAACATACCAATGACAAAGGGAACAACGTATGTTGTTATGCGGTTTGACCGATAAAGATCTTCGTAGAATATGTAGGAGCCAATATGAGCATCCAGGTTCCGCTATTGGTTATTGACCGGAGACGTGTCTCAGTTATGTCTACATAGTTCTCGAACCCGTAGGGTCCGCACGCTTAAAGTTCGATGATGGTTATATTATGAGTTTATGTGTTTTGATGTACCAAAGGTAGTTCGGAGTCCCGGATGAGATCGGGGACATGACGAGGAGTCTTGAAATGGTCGAGACATAAAGATCGATATATTGGACGACTATATTCGGACATCAGAAAGGTTCCGAGTGATTCAGATATTTATCGGAGTACCGGGGAGTTACGGGAATTCGCCGGGGAGTGTATGGGCCTTATTGGGCTTTAGGGGAAAGATAGAGAGAGGCACGTCGCGCGCCCCCCAAGGCCTAGTCCGAATTGGACTAGGGGGAAGGGCTGCGCCCCCTCCTTCCTTCTCTTCTCTTTTCCCTTTCCTTCTCTCCTACTCCTACTACTTGGAAGGGTTCCTAGTTCTACTAGGAAAGGGGGAATCCTACTCCCGGTGGGAGTAGGACTCCCCTAGGGCGCGCCATAGATAGGGCCGGCCCCTCCCCTCCTCCACTCCTTTATATACATGACCAAGGGGCACCCCATAGACACAACAATTGATCTCTTGATCTCTTAGCCATGTGCGGTGCCCCCCTCCACCATAATCCACCTCGATCATATCGTAGCGGTGCTTAGGCGAAGCCCTGCGTCGGTAGAACATCATCATCGTCACCACGCCGTCGTGCTGACGAAACTCTCCCTCAACACTCGGCTGGATCGGAGTTCGAGGGACGTCATCGAGTTGAACGTGTGCAGAACTCGGAGGTGCCGTGCGTTCGGTACTTGGATCGGTCGGATCGTGTAGACGTATGACTACATCAACCGCGTTGTGCTAACACTTCCGCTTTTGGTCTACGAGGGTACGTCCGTACATGGACACACTCTCCCCTCTCATTGCTATGCATCACCATGATCTTGCGTGTGCGTAGGATTTTTTTTTTGAAATTACTATGTTCCCCAATAGTGGCATCAGAGCCAGGTTTTATGCGTACATGTCATATGCATGAGTAGAATGCAAGTGAGTTGTGGGAGATATAAGTCATACTGCTTACCAGCATGTCATACTTTAGTTTGGCGGTATTGTTGGATGAAGCGGCCTAGACCAACATTACGCGTACGCTTACGCGAGACTGGTTCTGCCGACGTGCTTTGCACACAGGTGGCTGGCGGGTGTCAGTTTCTCCAACTTTAGTTGAACCGAGTGTGGCTACGCCCGGTCCTTGCGAAGGTTAAAACGGTACCAACTTTACAAACTATCGTTGTGGTTTTTATGCGTAGGTAAGAACGGTTCTTGCTTAGCCCGTAGCAGTCACGTAAAATTTGCAACGACAAAGTAGAGGACGTCTAACTTGTTTTTGCAGGGCATGTTGTGATGTGATATGGTCAAGACATGATGCTAAATTTTATTGTATGAGATGATCAAGTTTTGTAACCGAGTTATCGGCAACTGGCAGGAGCCATATGGTTGTCTCTTTATTGTATGCAATGCAATCGCCCTGTAATGCTTTACTTTATCACTAAGCGGTAGCAATAGTCGTAGAAGCATAAGTTTGGCGAGACGACAACGATGCTAAGATGGAGATCAAGGTGTCGCGTCAGTGACAATGGTGATCATGACGGTGCTTCGGAGATGGAGATCACAAGCACAAGATGATGATGGCCATATCATATCACTTATATTGATTGCATGTGATGTTTATCTTTTATGCATCTTATCTTGCTTTGATTGACGGTAGCATTATAAGATGATCCCTCACTAAATTATCAAAGTATAAGTGTTCTCCCTGAGTATGCACCGTTATGAAAGTTCTTCGTGCTGAGACACCACGTGATGATCGGGTGTGATAGGCTCTACGTTCAAATACAACGGGTGCAAAACAGTTGCACATGCGGAATACTCAGGTTAAACTTGACGAGGCTAGCATATAACAGATATGGCCTTGGAACACGGAGACCGAAAGGTCGAGCGTGAATCATATAGTAGATATGATCAACATAGAGATGTTCACCATTGAAACTACTCCATCTCACGTGATGATCGGACATGGTTTAGTTGATATGGATCACGTGATCACTTAGAGGATTAGAGGGATGCATATCTAAGTGGGAGTTCCTAAGTAATATGATTAATTGAACTTAAATTTATCATGAACTTAGTCCTAGTAGTATTAGCATATCTATGTTGTAGATCAATAGCTCGCGTTTAGCTCTCCTGTTTTATTTTTGATATGTTCCTAGAGAAAACTAAGTTAAAAGATGTTAGTAGCAATGATGCAGATTGGATCCGTGATCTGAGGTTTATCCTCATTGCTGCACAGAAGAATTATGTCCTTGATGCACCGCTAGGTGACAAACCTATTACAGGAGCAGATGCAGATGTTATGAACGTTTGGCTAGCTCAATATGATGACTACTTGATAGTTTAGTGCACCATGCTTAAACGTCTTAGAATCGGAACTTCAAAGACGTTTTGAACGTCATGGACCATATGATATGTTCCAGGAGTTGAAGTTAATATTTCAAGCAAATACCCGAGTTAAGAGATATGAAGTCTCCAACAAGTTCTATAGGTAAAAGATGGAGGAGAATAGCTCAAGTAGTGAGCATGTGCTCAGATTGTCTGGGTACTACAATCGCTTGAATCAAGTGGGAGTTAATCTTCCAGATAAAATAGTGATTGACAGAATTCTCTAGTCACCATCACCAAGTTAGTAGAACTTCATGATGAACTATAATATGCAAGGGATAACGGAAACGATTCCCAAGCTCTTTGTGATGCTAAAATCGACGAAGGTAGAAATCAAGAAAAGCATCAAGTGTTGATGGTAAACAAAACCACTAGTTTCAAGTAAAGGCCGGGAAAAAGGGAACAAAGGGGAACTTCAAGAAGAACGGCAAGCAAGTTGTTGCTCAAGTGAAAAAACCCAAGTCTGGACCTAAGCCTGAAACTGGGTGCTTCTACTGCAAAGGGACTGGTCACTGGAAGCGGAACTACCCCAAGTAATTGGCGGATAAGAAGGATGGCAAAGTGAACATAGGTATATTTGATATACATGTTATTGATGTGTACTTTACTAGTGTTTATAGCAACCCCTCAGTATTTGATACTAGTTCAGTTGCTAAGAATAGTAACTCAAAACGGGAGTTGCAGAATGAACAGAGACTAGTTAAGGGTGAAGTGACAATGTGTATTGGAAATGGTTCCAAGATTGATATGATCATCATCGCACACTCCCTATACTTTCGGGATTAGTGTTAAACCTAAAATAATTGCTATTTAGTGTTTGCGTTGAGCATAAATATAATTGGATCATGTTTATTGCAATACGGTTATTCATGTAAGTTAGAGAATAATTGTTGTTCTGTTTACATGAATAAAACCTTCTATGGTCATACACCCAATGAAAATGGTTTGTTGGATCTCAATCGTGGTGATACACATTTTCATAATATTGAAGCCAAAAGAAGAAAAGTTAATAATGATAGTGCAACTTATTTGTGGCACTGCCGTTTAGGTCATATTGGTGTAAAGCGCATGAAGAAAATCCATGCTGATGGGCTTTTGGAATCACTTGATTATGAATCAGTTGATGCTTGCGAACCATGCCTCATGGGCAAGATGACTAAGACTTTGTTCTCCAGAACAATGGAGCGAGCAACAGATTTGTTGGAAATCATACTTACTGATGTATGTGGTCCGATGAATATTGAGGCTCGCGGCAGGTATCATTATTTTCTTATCTTCAAAGATGATTTGAGCAGATATGAGTATATCTACTTGATGAAACACAAGCCTGAAACATTTGAGAAGTTCAAAGAATTTTAGAGTGAAGTGAAGAATCATCGTAACAAAAATAAAAGTTTCTACGATATGATCGCAAAAGTAAAATATTTGAGTTACGAGTTTGGCCTTCAGTTAAAACAATGTGAAATAGTTTCACTACTCACGCCACCTGGAACACCATAGTGTAATGGTGTGTCTGAACCGTAACCATACTTTATTAGATATGGTGCGATCTATGATGTCTCTTACCAATTTACCACTATCGTTTTGGGGTTATGCATTAGAGACAGCTACATTCACGTTAAATAGGGCACCATCTAAATCCATTGAGACGACACCGTATGAACTATGGTTTGGCAAGAAACCTAAGCTGTCGTTTCTTAAAGTTTGAGGTTGCAATGCTTATGTGAAAAAGTTTCAACCTGATAATCTCAAACCCAAATCGGAGAAGTGCGTCTTCATAGGATACCCAAAAGAAAATGTTGGGTACACCTTCTATCACAGATCCGGAGGCAAGATATTCATTGTTGAGAATGGATCCTTTCTAGAGAAGGAGTTTCTCTCGAAAGAAGTGAGTGGGAGGAAAGTAGAACTTGATGAGGTAACTGTACCTGCTCCCTTATTAGAAAGTAGGTCATCATAGAAATTTGTTCCTGTGACTACTACACCAATTAGTGAGGAAGCTAATGATGATCATCATGTAACTTCAGATCAAGTTACTACTGAACCTCATAGGTAAACCAGAGTGAGATCCGCACCAGAGTGGTATGGTAATCCTATTCTGGAGGTCATGTTACTTGACCATGACGAACCTACGAACTATGAGGAAGCGATGATGAGCCCAGATTCCGTGAAATGGATTGAGGCCATGAAATCTGAGATGAGATCCATGTATAAGAACAAAGTATGGACTTTGATTGACTTGCCCAAAGATCGGCGAGCCATTGAGATTAAATGGATCTTCAAGAGGAAGGCGGACGCTGATAGTAGTGTTACTATCTACAAAGCTAGAATTGTCGCAAAAGGTTTTCGACAAGTTCAAGGTATTGACTACGATGAGAGTTTCTCACTCGTATCTATGCTTAAGTCTGTCCGAATCATGTTGGCAATCGCCACATTTTATGAAATCTGGCAAATGGATAAACAAAACTACATTCCTTAATGGATTTATTAAAGAAGAGTTGTATATGATGCAACAAGAAAGTTTTGTCAATCCTAAAGGTGCTAACAAAATATGCAAGCTCCAGCGATCCATCTATGGATTGGTGCAAGCATCTCGGAGTTGGAATATACGCTTTGATAAGTTGATCAAAGCATATAGTTTTATACAGACTTGCGGTGAAGCCTGTATTTACAAGAAAGTGAGTGTGAGCACTACAACATTTCTAATAAGTATATGTGAATGACATATTGTTGATCGGAGATAATGTAGAATTATTCTGCAAAGCATAAAGGAGTGTTTGAAAGGAGTTTTTCAAAGAAAGACCTCAGTGAAGCTGCTTACATATTGAGCATCAAGATCTATAGAGATAGATCAAGACACTTGATAAGTTTTTTCAATTAGTACATACCTTGACAAGATTTTGAAGTAGTTCAAAATGGAACAGTCAAAGAAAGAGTTCTTGCCTATGTTACATGGTGTGAAACTGAGTAAGACTCAAAGCCCGACCACGGCAGAAGATAGAAAGAGAATGTAAGTCATTCCCTATGCCTTGGCCATAGGTTCTATAAAATATGCCATGCTGTGTACCAGATCTATTGTATACCCTACACTGATTTTGGCAAGGGAGTACAATAGTGATCTAGGAGTAGATCACTGGACAGCGGTCAAAATTATCATTAGTGGAATAAGGATATGTTTCTCGATTATGGAGGTGAGAAAAAAAGGTTCGTCGTAAAGGGTTACGTCGATGCAAATTTTGACACTAATCCAGATGACTCTAAATCTCAATCTGGATACATATCAAAAGTGGGAGCAATTAGCTAGAGTAGCTCCATGCAGAGCATTGTTGACATAGAAATTTGTAAAATACTTATGGATCTGAATGTGGCAGACCCGTTGACTAAACTTCTCTCACAAGCAAAACATGATCACACCTTAGTACTCTTTGGGTGTTAATCACATAGCGATGTGAACTAGATTGTTGACTCTAGTAAACCCTTTGGGTGTTGGTCACAAGTCGATGTGAACTATGGGTGTTAATCACATGGTGATGTGAACTATTGGTATTAAATCACATGGCGATGTGAACTAGATTATTGACTATAGTGCAAGTGGGAGACTGAAGGAAATATGACCTAGAGGCAATAATAAAGTTATTATTTATTTCCTTATATCATGATAAATGTTTATTATTCATGCTAGAATTGTATAAACCGGAAACATAATACATGTGTGAATACATAGACAAACAGAGTGTCACTAGTATGCCTCTACTTGACTAGCTCGTTGATCAAAGATGGTTATGCTTCCTAACCATAGACATGAGTTGTCATTTCACTAACGGGATCACATCATTAGGAGAATGATGTGATTGACTTGACCCATTCCGTTAGCTTAGCACTTGATTGTTTAGTTTGTTGCTATTGCTTTCTTCATGACTTATACATGTTCCTATGACTATGAGATTATGCAACTCCCGTTTACCGGAGGAACACTTTGTGTGCCACCAAACGTCACAATGTAACTGGGTGATTATAAAGGTGCTCTACAGGTGTCTCCGAAGGTACTTGTTGGGTTGGCGTATTTCGAAATTAGGATTTGTCACTCCGATTGTCGGAGAGGTGTCTCTGGGCCCACTCGGTAATGCACATCACTATAAGCCTTGCAAGCATTGCAACTAATGAGTTAGTTGCGGGATGATGTATTACAGAACGAGTAAAGAGACTTTCCGGTAACGAGATTGAACTAGGTATTGAGACACCGACGATCGAATCTCGGGCAAGTAACATACCGATGACAAAGGGAACAACGTATGTTGTTATGCGGTTTGACCAATAAAGATATTTGTAGAATATGTAGGAGCCAATATGAGCATCCAGGTTTCACTATTGGTTATTGACCGGAGACATGTCTCGGTCATGTCTACATAGTTCTCGAACCCGTAGGGTCCGCACGCTTAAAGTTCGATGACGGTTATATTATGAGTTTATGTGTTTTGATGTACCGAAGGTAGTTCGGAGTCCCGGATGAGATCGGGGACATGACGAGGAGTCTTGAAATGGTTGAGACGTAAAGATCGATATATTGGACGACTATATTCGAACATCGGAAAGGTTCCAAGTGATTCGGGTATTTATCGGAGTACCGGGGAGTTACGGGAATTCGCCGGGGAGTGTATGGGCCTTATTGGGCTTTAGGGAAAAGAGAGAGAGAGAGAGAGAGAGAGAGAGGCAGGCTGCGCGCCCCCAAGGCCTAGTCCGAATTGGACTAGGGGGAAGGGCTGCGCCCCCTCCTTCCTTCTCTTCTCTTTTCCTTATCCTTCTCTCCTACTCCTACTACTTGGAAGGGCTCCTAGTTCTACTAGGAAAGGGGGAATCCTACTCCCGGTGGGAGTAGGACTCCCCTAGGGCGCGCCATAGAGAGGGCCAGCCCCTCCCCTCCTCCACTCCTTTATATATGTGGCCAAGGGGCACCCCGTAGACACAACAATTGATCTCTTAGCCGTGTGCGGTGGCCCCCTCCACCATAATCCACCTCGATCACATCGTAGCGGTGCTTAGGCGAAGCCCTGCGCCGGTAGAACATCATCATCGTCACCACGCCGTCGTGCTGATGAAACTCTCCCTCAACATTCGACTGGATCATAGTTCGAGGGACATCATCGAGTTGAACGTGTGCAGAACTCGGAGGTGCCGTGCGTTCGGTACTTGGATCAGTCGGATCGTGAAGACGTACGACTACATCAACCGCGTTGTGCAAACGCTTCCGCTTTCGGTCTACGAGGGTACATGGACACACTCTCCCCTCTCGTTGATATGCATCACCATGATCTTGCGTGTGCGTAATTTTTTTTTTGAAATTACTACGTTCTCCAACAGGGTGTCCATAAACACAATTTATGTGGGCTTGGATGTGGGCGTCGCGGTTAGCCCACGTCCACCTGCAGCTTGGGGTCTCGTGGATGGGCGAGGAGAAACGTCGTGCTGATTTTTTTAGGGATTCATGAAACTGAGAGGGGCTTTCTTGCCGACCAACCCCAATCAACAGGAATGCACCAATTTTTCTATCGAAGTAGCGCCCCTCTAGGACAACTAGCCCATTGAGCAATAGAATGGTGTGCTACTGCTACTGGAGATCGGCCAGCCACAAATATTCACATCGTAAAAACGAATGACTAAAAATGCAAATCGCCGAGAGGGTCGCTTTGGGCTCAGTTATATTGTTGGCGAAGTTGAGTGTAAATATGCTAGTCTTCCTTTTTGATAGATGTCTTAGTGTCATAATAAAATTTATGATAACTAGATTCCAATGTTTAAATCAATACATAATTTTTTATTTAAGACTAGCACATATGCCTATGCGTTGAATCGGGAGTTATTTTTTTGCGAGAAGCATCAAGAGAGGTAATTGATGTGTCCATCAAAACGGTCTCTATAGTGGTGGGACGACAGAGCGAAGAGTTGCGGTGTTTTCACGGGTCATGTTTGGTCCGCGAGATCTTGATAGTGGTGGGGTTGGTCCATGTGGTGGCCCCTACTCAACTCGTGCTTTTTTTCCTCCGGCTCCGCCTCCGTGTCTAGGTTATGGATACCTCCTCATTTTGTGGTTGCACGGTGACTTTGGGGGCATAGTTGCTTCGACCACTCTCTCCTACAATGACATAATCAGATGGATTAGTAATTCAATGAATCTCATTTCATTGCCATAATAAGCGCATAACCAGGTAGTCCCTGCTTTATTAGAGTTTATTCTCTTTAAAAAATTTAGCGCTTGCGTGCCTATATTATTTAAATCAGTTTGGTTTCATGCCTGGGAGGTCGACCATGGAAGCCATTTTCTTGGTACGACAACTTATGGAGAGATATAGGGAGCAAAAGAAGGACTTGCATAAGGTGTCCATTGACTTGGAGAAGGCCTATGATAAGATACCGCGGAATGTCATGTGGTGGGCCTTGGAGAAACACAAAGTCCCAGCAAAGTACATTACCCTCATCAAGGACATGTACGATAATGTTGTGACAAGTGTTCGAACAAGTGATCTCAACACTGATGACTTCCCGATTAAGATAGGACTGCATCAGGGGTCAGCTTTGAGCCCTTATCTTTTTGCATTGGTGATGGATGAGGTCACAAGGGATATACAAGGAGATATCCCATGGTGTATGCTCTTTGCGGATGATGTGGTGCTAGTTGACGATAGTCGGACGGGGGTAAATAGGAAGTTAGAGTTATGGAGACAAACCTTGGAATCGAAAGGGTTTAGGCTTAGTAGAACTAAAATCGAGTACATGATGTGCGGTTTCAGTACTACTAGGTGTGAGGAGGAGGTTAGCCTTGATGGCCAGGTGGTACCTCAGAAGGACACATTTCGGTATTTGGGGTCAATGCTGCAGGAGGATGGGGGTATTGATGAAGATGTGAACCATCGAATCAAAGCCGGATGGATGAAGTGGCGCCAAGCTTCCGGCATTCTCTGTGACAAGAGAGTGCCACAAAAGCTAAAAGGCAAGTTCTACAGGATGGCGGTTCGACCTGCAATGTTGTATGGCGCTGAGTGTTGGCCGACTAAAAGGCGACATGTTCAACAGTTAGGTGTGGCGGAGATGCGTATGTTGAGATGGATGTGTGGCCACACGAGGAAGGATCGAGTCCGGAATGATGATATACGAGATAGAGTTGGGGTAGCACCAATTGAAGAGAAGCTTGTCCAACATCGTCTGAGATGGTTTGGGCATATTCAGCGCAGGCCTCCAGAAGCTTCGGTGCATAGTGGACGGCTAAAGCGTGCGGAGAATGTTAAGAGAGGGCGGAGTAGACCGAATTTGACATGGGAGGAGTCTGTTAAGAGAGACCTGAAGGATTGGAGTATCACCAAAGAACTAGCTATGGACAGGGGTGCCTGGAAGCTTGCTATCCATGTGCCAGAGCCATGAGTTGGTTGCGAGATCTTATGGGTTTCACCTCTAGCCTACCCCAACTTGTTTGGGACTAAAGGCTTTGTTGTTGTTGTTGTTGTAGAGTCAAACCAGCATATCCTCTTTTATTGGCATGTGCCTACAATTTCTATTAATTATAGTCAACCCAACATATTCTCTTTTATCGTTAAATGGCATGTGGGGTACACAACAGTTCGCGTTTGGGTTAGGCCACTGGCAGTTACCAAACGACGTGTGTTTATAAGACACGAATCAAAATCCAAAACAACCGCTGAGTTGAAGCATTACACTCATGACCTCAATATCCCGACCACTTGCTGATAGCCATTTGAGAAAACAGCTCCAGCTAAAAAATGGCCGGCACGAATGTTTACAAACATAATGTAGCCTATCATTCAAAATATTTTTTTCATTTTTCTGAGTTTTTAGCTTTTCAATTAGTAAAGTAATAATTATGAAATTCTGAATATTCTTCAAAATGTGAACAATTTTTCAAATCCTGATTATTTTCCTAGAAAATGCGAGCATTTTTTTATGAAAATTACATTAAATTTGGAAAAATACGAACACAACTTGAAACGATATAAAAAAAATTCACAAACATTTTTTGAAAACACGAACCTCTGTTTAAGATTTTTTTTTTGAATTTCTGAACAATTTGTGAATATGTAAACATGTTTTGAACATTGAAAACAATTTTTTAAAATGTGTTATTTTTCAAAAAATACTTTAAATTTCTGAACATTTCAACAAACATAAATATTTTTGGAATTTATATCATTTTCTAAAATACAATTTATTTTGAAAATCTCAAACTATTTTGGAAAACATATACATTTTTCTATAAAATGCGAACATCTTTTTTAAAATGCGAACATTTTTTAGTTTTGAAAAAAATAGGAGCGAGAAGAAAATTTTTAAAGTTTCAAGCATATTACAAAATGGAACAAAATTTTGAAATTCTCCTGATTTTACGAAAATATAAATAAATAATGGAATACTGAAAAATTGAATAATAGAATTTATGAAAATGAAGAAATATAAACTTGGAAGGAAAAGAAGAAGGATAAAAGAAAAAAAGAAACGAAAAATAGAAACAGAATAGAGAAAAGGCCGAAAGCAGGCCGGCCCAATCTTTGGCGCCATGTGCGAAATTGTGAGTATTTGCCGCCCCATGCGATAAATAATGTTTCTTAGATGCACTGGCAGAAAACCAATGGGCTTGCTTTGCTGGGCGGCAGCGTGTGAGGCCCACGTACCAAATTCGGGATAAAACTATTTTTCTTTTCTAACAGATGGATGCATAAAAATTTAGTACCACCTTGGATAGAATAAAAAACGGTGGTGAACGGATGAAAAAATTGAAGAAACGCACCTTACTTTATTAGTAGGTATGGATATGGAGGTATGGATATAGATATAGATATAGATATAGATATAAATATAGATATAGAAATGGGTAGGAGATCTCATTGGGGCCAAATCAAACCAAGTCAGTCTAGACAAGCATTTCAGATAATCGAATTATTTGCAGATGTAAAATCAACAACATTTTAGGTTCTTCAATGATTCTATTACTGAACCCAACTTGCAAGTCACATTTGTTATGCCCTAGAAGTATCTACGAATATGATTGCCTAATATACGCTAGAAACCACTATTTAAATATTTGTTAGTGTATATATGATTTGGAAATATCTATCATGATATATAGTTTGTGCAATATTAGAAAATTAAGTCAAAGCATTTTTTAATAAGAGATTGTTTGTACATCATACAATTTAAATTTTGTAGAAAAAATTCAATGATATACATTACAATTGTATAACAACGAATAATATAGTTATTAGTTGGGAACATCATTATGTGGATAAGCAATAGAAAACTATATTACTTTAAATTGTAGTATGGTACACTTTGTTTAAAATAAGCATAAAAGTTCAGTATAAAAAATAGTTGTGTCGAGACCAGCCGCGGCGAGACCAGTGCAGCTATGAGCATTGAAGCGGCATAAATCAAATCATAGTGAGCATTGAAGCACGCATCCTCCAAGATAAGCCCCTCCTTGTTGATGACCTGCACGGTGAGATATTCACAGTCGCGGCACGAGGGCCAATGCTGCCCATCCGCCGAGAAGGCAACCCTGAGCAAAACGAACCATGAGGAGAGCGCATAGATAAAACATGAAGGAAGAAAAATACTACGGCACAAGCGCCATAGCGCACGAGAGGAAAGAGGGAAAGAGCTCACCTGACGCCAAGCATGGCAGTTGGGGCGCGCCCGCTAGCTTGCCCACCAACGGACGTACCCGCGGAAGGCGCTCCGGACCTGTACAGTCAAAGCAAACCGAAAGTTAGACGGGCAGACGGATAGGGGCGCCCGCGCAGGCTGCGCACAAATCGACCAAGCGTATGGTGCGACTGCTTACCTGAGACCGAGACCTGCCACCCCCTTGACGCCGTGTGCCGGTGCCCTTTGCGTTGAGCCCAGCATAAGGCGCGGCGGGGCCAATGACGGTGCCCTTCGTGCCGAGCCCAGTGCCGGTGCCCTTCGCGCCGAGCCCAGAGCCAGACGCGGCGAGGCCGGTGCCTGTGCCGGCCGGGGTGACACCGGAGCCGCCGTCGGAGGCCTTGGCGCAGAAGGCGCGGTGCCTGCAAGGAATAGGGAGCTTAGGGCGCGCACTGAAAACCGACCTTGAGTAAACACAGCAACCCGCAAGAAAAAAGAGGGGGAAAGAAAGGACAGAGCACCTGAGACCGAGGTAGGCCTTGGCGGTGCCGCCGCGTCCATGCCCGCCGGTGACTAGTGCTCCGGCCCTGCATCGTCAAAGAAGACAACGTGAGATGGAGGCCCGTTCCTGCGTAGGCCAGGACGGGCGAACGAGAGGGGGAAAACGCATAGTTACCTGAAGCCAGCGACGAGTCCTTCCGCGCCGTGACCGGCCAGTACTGCCACGCACGGAGGTTGGCGGCGGCGAGCCCTGCGCCGGGAACGCCATTGGCGCCGACGCCGGTGCGCTCGGTGCCGACCGCGCCGGGACCCTTGGCGCCAGGCGCGGCGGTGCCGAGCCGCCGTCGGAGGCTGCGGTGCAGAAGGCCCGGAACCATCAGAAAAGGACGGGTTAGTCATAGGCATGTAAGAGGAAGAAGCAGAGGAGAGGGCGCAAGAGGGCAGGCGGCCGCCCGAGGAGGATATATATTTGCTTACTGTGAGATGGTGATCTTGCACAGATCATCGTAGCCCGCGGCCTTGGCTGCCACCTCGAGCGCCGCGCGGGAGATCTTGGGCGCCGGCGCCATGGACTATGTGTGGTGATTGCTGATTGGTCACGCTCGGGGGCTGGGTGGGGAGAGGAGGAGGCGGGATGAGGCGGTAGGGGCGCGACGCGCTCGAGGCAGAAGAAAGATGGAGGCGGGACGGAAGAAGGAGGAAGAGAGAAGAGAGGGGTGGCTTTATAGAGCGGGGGAGTCGTGCGTGCGTTGCGTCGCGTCCGTCGCAGCTTCGAGCAATTTTGAAATCCGAGTCCAGCTGATTCCTCGCCTCGTCGCGTCCGATCAGTCAGCACCTGCGAGGACTGGCGACACCAGAAGATTTTGTTTTTCCCATTCTTTAACTTTGGCGTGGGTGTGGGTGTGTGCACTGTGCATGTCGTGGGGCCGCCTACTTCGTCTTCCTACCGATCCTATCCCCGAGGGTTTGCGCTGGAATCTTCTGGTGGC